>NC_035437.2:50314737-50973420 GCF_002127325.2 Helianthus annuus
CTTATGCTTCCGCTACTTATTACTGTTTTGAACTTAAAACATTAAACTCTGAACTTAATATTTGCTAAGCTTATGAATAGTAAGCATTACTTTTGTTATCAACTTAAGTATTCGGTATAATTGGTGGCTGGATCCTGGTCAGTCACGCCCCCGAAGCGGGTGTTATCCGCAGGTGGATTTTGGGGGTGTGACATAACAGGCCTTAAACATATCGGAAAAGGCTTTAAACACCAACAGGGACTGAAACTGTCATTTTTCAAAGATGGTTGCAGATCAGAACATCCAGGCGGCCCGCGTAAGCCCTGTCTGAACCTTACGCGGGTCGCGAGGCCTTCCCAGATATGCAGAAACTCGTTTTCACAGCTGTTAGCAGCCTTTCTGTGACACCCCAGGAAAAACCAGTGAACGATATACCTTACCTAGCTTCCTCAGTGAGTGCATACCAAATTTCGGGACGAAATTTCTTTTAAGTTGGGGATAATGTGACAACTCGAAATTCCAAGATTCTATTTCGCATTTATTGCACGCTCTCGTATTATCTAGTCGTTTATTTGCACAATTGATTGCCATGGAATTATATATGTTTTGATTGTTTGATTGTGCATGGTTGTTTGTTAATTGTGAAATTGATAACTATATGAACTTGGTGGTGAAATTATGAAATTGTTATGAGATGGTGTACTATTGTAAAATATAATACTTGAGGATGTAGAGGACAAATAGTGAAATTCTAGTAATACTTAACCCTAACCTCTTTCACTAATCATTCCCTAATCATCACAAGAATCAAAACACGTACACCCACATTCCCTAATCCTCTCTACAACACCTTCTCATCATTCTTGGATTCACAAGTTCTTTGCATCAAGTTTGATTGCCAATCCATCTAGAATCGAATCAAGGTAATGGTTTAATCATTGTTTGTGATTGTTTGATTGTTATTGATCCTTGATTATGTGATTCATGTTAAAAACCCTAGTTCTCCATATATGATAGTTCTGTGGATGTTGATTGAATCATGAATATTGTGAAATAATATTGATCAGTGGTGTAATCGTATGCTTAGGTCAAGATGCTTTGTATGATATAACTGTTAATTGAATTCTGCTCTGCTAAATGTGTGATTTAGGGTTTCCAGATCGTGAAACCAAAGAACGGTAACTGTCAGTGCATATGAATGTATGATAATGTTCATGATAAGTCTGAGTTTTAAACCATGAAATCTTGCCCGACTTTTGAATATGTCCGAGTTTATAAAGTGAACATTGTCTGAGTTTATAACCTTGCAAATAGTCCGAGGTATATATACATGACTTGAAGTCCGAATGTTTGAGTATGTGTAGGTCCGAGTTTATTAAGTCCCTTGGACCGAGTTTATTAAGCTCCCTTTGGGCCGAGTATACCAAATTCATATGGCCCGAGATTCCTTTAAATGTTAGTCCGACTTTAATTGCATACAAGAGTCCGAGGTTGTGAGTGCCACATGAAGTCCGAGTTTCTTATATGGTGCAATTGTTCCGAGTTTCTTGTCATGCTTCTGTCCGAGTTTCCCTCACTCATAAGGGTCCGAGTTTATTCAAGATCAAACAAGGTCCGAGTTTAATTAGTTAGTGAGGGGTCCGAGTTTAAATGGTTGATCATGTCCGAGTTAGTTTAAAAGGGGAGTTTCCCCCTTGTCCGACTTTTAAAGCCACCCCAAGGATCCGAGTTTATTGAATGGTTGTAGACCGAGTTTATTGATTAGCATATATGTCCGAGTTTTTAGAATGAAAAGGGGGAGGTGGCCCTATCCGACTTTTACCCCACACACACACTTGTCTGATGTTGCACAACTGTCTAATGTTGTATGATTTCCTGATGATGCGAAATTGTCTGATGTTGCATGATTGCCTGATGATGTGAAATTGTCTGATGTTGTGTAATGATCAGTGAAACAACGAACTGCATGATATGTTATGCTAATCCTGTTAAGCTGTGTATGATACTTTGATTCCCTGACTTCGTTAAACGTGTGAAGTTATTTACACGGTTAAATGCATTAAGTGTGTTAATAGTGGTCACTGGATTAATATACACGTTAGATTAAACTGTGTAATCAAAGACGCGACGCATGAACTACCTGTGTATGATTAACTGTTTGTGTGACGTATGATTATATATAATTGTATGACACTGAATGCAACTGTATGATTCTACATGCGTGAACATTCTATGTGATATCATCATGTACACAATAAACACACATGACACAATTGTCTGAATGCCAACGATTTGCAAACCCTAATTTGATGCAAACACTTACATCGTATCATGTGCAACGCATCCTAGGTCGTGTGTTACGGACTTAGAGATTTATAAACCCTAGAAGCAATAACATACCGAGCAAACCAAGGTGAGTTCACACAGCCAAGGCATGGGGTTCCCAGGGTGGGAATGGGATTTGATTATTTACTGGTGCTTATCTACACGGGAACGTAGTGATGTGATTTGAGGAACTATTATACATACTCCACTGTTAGAACTACTACTAGACTAGTAACACTTTTGAACTGATCTTCGCACACCTGCCAAGGGTTGGCCGCGATATTATGACTGACTTCGCACACCTGCCTTTGGAAGGCCGCGAACTATAATCTACTAATCTTCGCACACCTGCCTGGTAGGCCGCGATACAAATAAACCTAGTCTAGAATACACGGGACGAACATCCCCCTAATATCTTCGCATACCTGCCTGGGAGGCCGCGATGGAAACTAATACGATACACGACAGAACGAACGAACATACTACTACTCTCACTATACTATTACTGAACAGTTAACTGTGAACTCGCTCAACTAGTTGTTGACCCTCTGTTACATGCCTTGCAGGATTGTTAGATACATGGAGCTTGCACAGGGAGGAGCAGGTCGTTGTGGAGATTGGATCGTGGATGTTATGTTATACTTACAACACTTGAACTATTTACATACATTGGATATCATTATTACGCTTCCGCTACTTATATTATGTTTTGTTGGAACATCAATCGTATTGAATAATTGGTTTACATTTATTATGCTTGACATTAACTACATGTTCGATATGATTGGTGGCTTGATCCTGGTCATGTCACGCTCCCAAGCGGTGGTACTCCGCGTGTGGATTTTGGGGGTGTGACACTTTCAACACTCCAAAGGGCAATGCCTCTTGCAAATCTCTGGGGTTGGGGTCATAATGTGATACCATAACATTTCGACACTTGCACGGATGAGATTCAAGCACGTAGATCGATAAACGATCCTAACGGTCTTGCATATCCTATAAATACCCCCCCATTCTTGAAAAACCCACAAAATCTGATCTAAAATCTCTAAGTTGAAGCCATTGCTTCATACCTGAGCTACTGGATCAAGATTAGCTTTCGGGGACCCTTCGTAAGTGTTCTTTCGTTCTTTTATCGCTTTTCGAGTCCTAAAGTCAAACTTTGTTTGACTTTCTGCATTGACCAGTTTATGGTCAATGCGAAGTTCGTTTGAACTTCATAACGTGAGCGTGATCACGATGGTTATAGTCCATAGTGACTATACCTACTGATTACCACGTTATCTAGGCTCAGTAACGAGTCGTAGTTTCGGCCAAAATGCGCATTCTTGCGTATTTTGTAAATAAACTACTCATAGGTATCAAAACCGTTTGTTTTGATACCAAACCTGTTTTCTAAACTTAGTTAAGCATGTTTTAACATGCTTAGCTCGTCACTTTTAGTTTAGTGCTTATATAGGGTCGTAAGGTAAGCGATCTAAACAATCGCTTATACTTTCGAACCCGACCCATTTGGTCGATTATTAGGATCCGACTAAACGCTTTAGGTGACCATAGTTGTATAGGGAATAACCTTTCGAGGTTATACCTTATGGCCACGACGTTTATTTAGTTGTATGATAGGTAGTTTATATGCCTTAGGTAAATTACCAAAATGCCCTTTTTACGCCAAAATTCATATTAAGCATATGTAACATAACTTTTGATATCTAAACTGATTTGGCAACAATATTAGATATGTTAAGGCATATTTTACTTATCATAGGGCTAGTTAGGCATTCCGAACGCGTTTTACGCGAACGACGCGTTAAAGTAGCATAAGCTACCTAAACGGGTCGTAATGGGTCGTAAGCACTTAGATTAGGTTTCATTTTAGTATGTAGGCTTTGTTAAACCATATTACACGAGTCTCCATACTCGTTTGGTTTACGAACCCTCATTCTATCCAATCCTCCGATCTAGGTCCGGTATATTAACATAGTTACCTATATTAGGTGCCGTTTGATATCCGTGACCTCTAGCATTGTTTAGTTGTTACACAAGGACTTCTAAGCAATCTCAAGTGAGTACATAGACCCCTCTTTTACTGTTTTCCAAACATTTTGGGGTGAAACACATGTGCCTACTTGTTATTTTCGTGCCTTTCATGCTTTCATATCATATGCTTGTTATGTTCAATAGTACACTTATAGTACATGATTTCATTGTTTTTATGCTATGTATGCCCAGTGTGTGCATACTTAGTACATCATTTTACATTACATTTTATGCTATGTATACCCATTGTGTGCATACTTAGTACATCATTTTACATTATATTTTATGCTATGTATACCCATTGTGTGCATACTTAGTACATCATTTTACATTACATTTTATGCTATGTATGCCCATTGTGTGCATACTTAGTACATTTATTCATCACATGCTTACATTTTGGTATGACATTTGGTTTGTTTAAATAAGACAATGTACATTCATTAACATTGATCACGTCGTTCGTTAGTAGGTAGTGGTACCATAGGACTTGACAACTCCCGTTCCTGAACCCTAGGTTTGTTTGGGTGGAAGGAATGACCGAATTCGATATACATTTACACAAGATAGACCTTTAAATTCGTTTAGGGGTTTATCGCCACAGTCACAAGGCTTGGATGTATGCATTTTCACAATACCGCATAGATGTTTATATTAGTACAGTATGCATTTGTTCCATAAAACATAACTTTGATTTAAACCATGTTTTACTTCAATACCTTGTTTTTGTGCATTTTACGTATGGTTTAGTTGATATATTTTACTTACCATACATGATATTTTGGATACACATTACATGATTTACATTAGACATAAACATTTTGACATTCATGTACACAATTCATGATTTACATTAGACATAAACATTTTGACTTTGATATACACAACTCATGATTTACATTAGACATAGACATTAGACATAGACATTAGACATGGTTTTCACACAAACATTTTGACATTTGATTATACATAAACATTTTACAATGGTGGTTTGGTTTGAGTAAGTGATTTAAGTAACGAGGCGTGTGTAATATGATACAAGCATGGTGGATACGCCGCTGGTACTTCCTATATATAAGTGCTTGTATGGTATTACATATCGTAGCGTTATCTGAATCATTTCAATTTAGACATATAACATTTTTTTTACAAATAACATACTTTTCACAATACATTGTTTACAAACAACTTATCTAATACAAACTCATTTTACTTGGTTATTACTTAACCATGTATTATTCTTTTATACATATATATCATTTGGTTTATTTATCACTTTTCAAATGATTTACAAGACAAAGCAAATTACAAGGTTCATGACTAAACATTTTCTTAAACATAAGTCATGAATCTAATTTTCACAAAACCTATGTATCTCACAGGCATTTTTTTATGCTGACGTACCTATTTTCACATGTGTTTCAGGATATGATGCATAGGATTTATCAAGATACACTTAGGCGGACTTGGGCCTTAGTGACAATAAAAGATGCAAGACTAGTTATTTATGTTACATTTCTTTGATTGTCAAGACATTGTAACTCTTTTATTCAATAAAACAATATTTCAATTTCCATGTGTTATGAAACAATGATTCTGTTACAACACTCCCCGACGTTTCCGCCACGTTTTGTTGTTCCACATGGTCGGGGTGTGACAGAAAAGTTGGTATCAGAGCTCATGGTTATAGGGAATTAGGTTATTAGTAATGCTTTGACCTAGTCTATAACCTTCCTAGGACCCTAACGCGAGTTTACTTGCATTTAGACATAAAACAACACCGTCACCTATCCTTAAGTGACAACCGCAACAAGAACATGAATTTCAAAACCGCTTTGAAAACTAATCATCTGTTCTAGGATGATTGATTACTAGGTTTTGAACCCTCTGTTATATGGTTTTGAACCCCTTTGAATTTTCAAAACCTCGTCAAAGTTTGGGTCTTATAGTGTGAACACGTGCAATCTAGAAGAGTGGATGCCTGTACTCTGAGTTTTCTGTCTAAGGCTAGAGTGTTCGTACAAATCCACATAATCGGACCAGTCACTCTTACCTGGGAACTCTTGGGGTGAGTGTCCACTTATAGGCTAAAGCATGTCTTCGCGATACATTAATATGACCCGCTTACTTTGATTAATCACCGTCTCATTTGTTTGCCTTAGGTAACAAACAAATGATCGCAATTTCTATGCGTTGTCATTTTGTTTTATTTACCGATAACATTTCATTTGTTTCCTCCTATATCCTTCATTTCCTCCAGAATGTCTCTTCATCGCAACGATGCGCAGATATCCGAGCAGACTGCCAAATTTGCCCAGCGGATAGGCGAAGTAATTCTGAAGACTGTTGAATTAGGCATTGCCATGTCTCGTCTCAACAATGAAGCCACTCAAGGGCCACCAAAGGAAGTAGAAGTCAAGCCTGCACCACCAGCCAAGAAACCAATCAAGGAATCAAAGACCATGGATGAACAGACTGGATCCCCTAAGAGGTCAAAGAAGCGAAAGGCTTCTTAGAACTTCGCCGTGGTTGCTCACAATGGTCAAGCCATCCCCAACCAACCAGCTCAACCCCCTGCTAGGAAGCCATACAAAGGAACTGCTCCTTTGTGCAAACGATGCAACCGTCATCATTCAAACCTCTTACCCTGCTTCAAATGTACCTACTGTGGACGGTGGGGACATCTGATTAACATATGCCGCTTTGCTATCCAAAACAAAGCTGCTATAAACATTGCTGCTACCCAACCACAAGCGAATCCTGCTCAAGCTCGCTTCCCGCCTGGATCGTGCTACAACTACGGCAAGATGGGTCAGTTCGTGAATAAATGCCCGAAGCTTGCTAAGGCAAATCCAACCCACGGATGAGCAGTTGGCTGTTTAGAAGATGCTGTTGTCTTATGCTTTTGTTTCTTCTATTTACTTGTAATGTGAAACAATCTGTCCCGTTCATAAATAAAAGTTGTTGTTCGCAATTCTGATATACAAGTATAGTTACATGTATGTATGGCATTCCCCTATGATGCCTACATTAAGGAACTATGTTCCTTGCAAACTACTTTTGTGAAAATTTTTCCCATTTTTGCGTTTACTCATGATTTCCTTGGTAAATTCTAAGTACTCGTTTTATTCTAAGAAACGAAGTACAGGAAATAAAGTGACATTATGAGTAATCGTGCTTCTATGCCTTTGAATCCTTGGTTAGATAACCAAGGATATTCTCAAATCTCATACCCATTACGTTCTGATTTCTTCAACATGCATAACATAAGTTTTCAAAACAACCGATATGATTTCAAAACATTCTATATATAGTTCGAAAACATTTTTAATATAGTGTATTTACTTAACATGACAAATGCACAAAGATTTGTCTATGTTTTCAAAAACAACCCTCATGATTTCAAAATATTTCATATAGTTTGAAAACAATTTTAAGTAATATATCAAGTACACGATTTCAAAAGCATCATTCATGTTTTCAAAAAAAACCTTATACATAATTTCAAAATTCATCTCGCATGATTTTAAAACATTTTTATAAATATACTTACCTAGTACATCTACTTTATGATTTCAAGAGTATTATGCATAAGGTTTCAAAAACATTGAACACATTTTTTTTAGAACCCCATGCATAGTTTTCAAAAATATTTATCCTCATACATTGACTTAACTTTCAAATTCCGCTTCATATGTTGCCTTGGCATATTGAGCATCTCAACCTCATAAGCATTTTACTTCATGTTTTGACTTAAACACGTCCAGTGCAAGGTTTCGAAACATCTTCAACTTCTAAAATCCATATGGGATCTTTTTATCTCCACAATTAGACCCTTGTGGATGATTATCATACAAATCAGAGTCCTTAATTGGATTCCTTGTGTACCTTAATTCGAACATTTCGGTTCCTTAGAATCGAAATCGAATTTTCTCTTTAAAATCTTTCTATCTTTATAGTTAGATTCTTAGAAATATTTAAAGCACCAATCAAAATCCACTGATTGGATACCTGGTGTGCTTTGAATACATGTGCACAGTTAGCAGAACAAATTAACAAAATGATAACAAATCAAGTTAAACAATTTTGTGGTTATGTGACTATGTGTTTATGCATTTTGTGTTTTCTTTTATGCATTTTTGTGTTTTTGTATACTCTGGATATTCGTTATCCAAATCCTTGTAGAACCTTTCGTATCTTCATATGAGGGATTCGTAGAAGGATATTAAAAAAGGTACTACCTTAAATCCTTATTGGGCTTCTACATGATAGTTAAGACCTTTGGATTGTATAGTACCACTCCACGATTCATAAGAGACCCTTTTAGTGGTCTAGTCAAAAAGATGATTCAAAAATCTGGTTAAGAATGACATGTGATGGTATAAGCTGAAAAGACTCCTGGGTTGTCTATTAAAATCATTTATTGATTTAATAAAAAGGGACCCTATGGTGGTCTAGTCACAATCATCACAGGCTCGTTCATTGTTTTTCTTCCCCTACACATTTTAAGATGCACTACGTGACCATGCAAGGAATTACGTAATTATGGATGCATACATAATTACGAAGTTCAGTGTACGGAAACCACAGTAAGACTTAATATGTGTAAGAACCGATAGTGACAACCATAACGAAATCTGAACAATGTAATAGAGGTATGGTGGACGCACCAATGACGCTTTATATACTTGTATATAAGTGTCCCTCTCACATTACAAGCATGATGTTATTGTAAAGTTACTAGAAGTTCAGGACGCTAACCAGTGTTGTTTGATCTTTTCAACTTCATGTTTCAAGCTCTCACAAGTTTCCTCTGAATAAATTTCGGGACGAAATTTCCTAACGTAGGGGAGACTGTGATACCTGGGTTACTGCGACCATCAAACAAATACCAAACCAATGAAATATTGTATTTCATACTTGGGATTTGTACAAATATGTGTATCATTTGCACATATCAATTCTTGTTCGATTTTGGGCTCTAAATCGCTTTCTGGAAGGTTATACGCGCACTGATGCGTAAATATAACCAGTTTAATGCGACAAATACTCCGGAACATCAACATATACTTAACATACCTTAAATAACCTTTACATAACTTAGAAATAAGTTTTGAAGGCTTTGGTTTGGCAAAAACAAGTTAATTCGCCTACAGGGACTAAATTTGACAAACTGCGAAAGTATGCCAATTTGAACTGTAACAGACATTCCGGAACATGACCATTAGTTAAACATACCATAAATATCCTTTACATAGCTTAGAAATAGGCTTTGAGGTGTTTGGTATGCTAAAATAAACTTTTGGATAATTCAGGGACTAAAAGTGTCAAAAAGTGCATAATTTGCACTTTCGCGCATAACTTACGTTCTGAATACATCCGGACATCCAAAAATTTATGTAAGCACTAAAATATTTTATTTTAGTGTTTGGCACAAGAAAAAAATCCATTCGTCGCGCAATTTGGATCGTTTTTCGCGCTTATGCGCATTCCGTCGTAATTAACTGAACATCACGATCGTACGACCAAACGAACCGACATCCGGCATACTTTTGATCATGTTTCATGTCCACAATGTTTAAGCATCATTTTAGGACCTTAAAGTTGGCTTAACAGGCCTTAAATATATCGGAAAAGGCTTTAAACACCAACAGGGACTGAAACTGTCATTTTCAAAGATGGTTGCAGATCAGAACATCCAGGCGGGCTGCGTAAGCCCTGTCTGAACCTTACGCGGGCCGCGAGGCCTTCCCAGATATGCAGAAATTCGTTTTCACAGCTGTTAGTAGCCTTTCAACATTCCAAAGGGCAATGCCTCTTGCAAATCTCTAGGGTTGGGGTCATAATGTGATACAATAACATTTCGACACTTGTACGGACAAAATTCAAGCACGTAGATCGATAAACGATCCTAACGGTCTTGCATATCCTATAAATACCCCCCATTCTTTCAAAACCCACAAAATCTGATCTAAAAGCTCTAAGTTGAAGCCGTTGCTTCATACCTGAGCTACTGGATCAAGATTAGCTTTCGGGGACCCTTCGTAAGTGTTCTTTCGTTCTTTTATCGCTTTTCGAGTCCTAAAGTCAAACTTTGTTTGACTTTCTGCATTGACCAGTTTATGGTCAATGCGAAGTTCGTTTGAACTTCATAACGTGAGCGTGATCACGATGGTTATAGTCCATAGTGACTATACCTACTGATTACCACGTTATCTAGGCTCAGTAACGAGTCGTAGTTTCGGCCAAAATGCGCATTCTTGCGTATTTTGTAAATAAACTACTCATAGGTATCAAAACCGTTTGTTTTGATACCAAACCTATTTTCTAAACTTAGTTAAGCATGTTTTAACATACTTAGTTCGTCACTTTTAGTTTAGTGCTTATATAGGGTCGTAAGGTAAGCGATCTAAACAATCGCTTATACATTCGAACCCGACCCATTTGGTCGATCATTAGGATCCGACTAAATGCTTTAGGTGACCATAGTTGTATAGGGAATAACCTTTCGAGGTTATACCTTATGGTCACGATGTTTATTTAGTTGTATGATAGGTAGTTTATATGCCTTAGGTAAATTACCAAAATGCCCTTTTTACGCCAAAATTCATATTAAGCATATGTAACATAACTTTTGATATCTAAACTGATTTGGCAACAATATTAGATATGTTAAGGCATATTTTACTTATTATAGGGCTAGTTAGGCGTTCCGAACGCGTTTTACGCGAACAACGTGTTAAAGGAGCATAAGCTACCTAAACGGGTCGTAATGGGTCGTAAGCACTTAGATTAGGTTTCATTTTAGTATGTAGGCTTTGTTAAACCATATTACACGAGTCTCCATACTCGTTTGGTTTACGAACCCTCATTCTATCCAATCCTCCGATTTAGGTCCGGTATATTAACATAGTTACCTATATTAGGTGTCGTTTGATATCCGTGACCTCTAGCATTGTTTGGTTGTTACACAAGGACTTCTATGCAATCTCAAGTAAGTACATCGACACCTCTTTTACTGTTTTCCAAACATTTTGGGGTGAAACACATGTGCCTACTTGTTACTTTCGTGCCTTTCATGCTTTCATATCATATGCTTGTTATGTTCAATAGTACACTTATAGTACATGATTTCATTGTTTTTATGCTATGTATGCCCATTGTGTGCATACTTAGTACATCATTTTACATTACATTTTATGCTATGTATACCCATTGTGTGCATACTTAGTACATCATTTTACATTACATTTTATGCTATGTATACCCATTGTGTGCATACTTAGTACATCATTTTACATTACATTTTATGCTATGTATGCCCATTGTGTGCATACTTAGTACATTTATTCATCACATGTTTACATTTTGGTATGACATTTGGTTTGTTTAAATAAGACAATGTACATTCATTAACATTGATCACGCCGTTCGTTAGTAGGTAGTGGTACCATAGGACTTGACAACTCCCGTTTCTGAACCCTAGGTTTGTTTGGGTGGAAGGAATGACCGAATTCGATATACATTTACACAAGATAGACCTTTAAATTCGTTTAGGGGTTTATCGCCATAGTCACAAGGCTTGGATGTATGCATTTTCACAATACCGCATAGATGTTTATATCAGTACAGTATGCATTTGTTCCACAAAACATAACTTTGATTTAAACCATGTTTTACTTCAATACCTTGTTTTTGTGCATTTTACATATGGTTTAGTTGATATATTTCACTTAGCATACATTATATTTTGGATACACATTACATGATTTACATTAGACATAAACATTTTGACATTCATATACACAATTCATGATTTACATTAGACATAAACATTTTGACATTGATATACACAACTCATGATTTACATTAGACATAGACATTAGACATGGTTTTCACACAAACATTTTGACATTTGATTATACATAAACATTTTACAATGGTGGTTTGGTTTGAGTAAGTGATTTAAGTAACGAGGCGTGTGTAATATGATACAAGCATGGTGGATACGCCGCTGGTACTTCCTATATATAAGTGCTTGTATGGTATTACATATCGTAGCGTTATTTGAATCATTTCAATTTAGACATATAACATTTTTTTTACAAATAACATACTTTTCACAATACATTGTTTACAAACAACTTATCTAATACAAACTCATTTCACTTGGTTATTTACTTAACCATGTATTATTCTTTTATACATATATATCATTTGGTTTATTTATCACTTTTCAAATGATTTACAAGACAAAGAAAATTACAAGGTTCATGACTAAACATTTTCTTAAACATAAGTCATGAATCTTATTTTCACAAAACCTATGTATCTCACAGGCATTTTTTTTATGCTGACGTACCTATTTTCGCATGTGTTTCAGGATATGATGCATAGGATTTATCAAGATACATTTAGGCGGACTTGGGCCTTAGTGACAATTAAAAGATGCAAGACTAGTTATTTATGTTATATTTCTTTGATTGTCAAGACATTGTAACTCTTTTATTCAATAAAACAATATTTCAATTTCCATGTGTTATGAAACAATGATTCTGTTACAACACTCCCTGACGTTTCCGCCACGTTTTGTTGTTCCACGTGGTCGGGGTGTGGCAACAGATATGTTCCCCATTCATTATGTGGTAACGCATCGGCTAGCTTATCAACCCATTCATCATCTTATTTCTTGATGTCCAATCTTTTCATTTCCATGACAAGATGACAATATCTCTCAATAATAATTCTTGTTGTTTCACCTTCAAGAGATGTAAACATATCAAAAGATTTTTTTAGTAATGCTCGTTTATTTTTTATCATATCAGCACTAGTGCACTACCCTTAAACTTTTTAATCAACACTTTCCAAATTGATCTAGCAGTTCCCTCATGTTGAAGCAAAATAAAAATATCTTCTTTTACCGCTTGTTGGAGAATGTTAATCATCATTTTTTCACTAGTGTATTTTAATTTTTCATCAGGTAAAAATTGACTTAATTGTTTTTCATTTCCAAGGTCATCTTTCGGTAAAGTATAATCTTTCTCTAAAGAAACCCATGCATCAAACTTATTAGCTTGCACCCAGTTTTCAAAACGGTCTTGCCACCCTTTAAAATCCTCAATGTACATAAGCTTTGGAGGCTTTTGGAAAGTTCCCGTTTCAGTCTCGATACCAACAGTTTCAGCAACTGTAACTGGAGCGACTGGAGCAGTAGCAAACGCATTGTAAAATTCGTTTTCCATGTTTCGGTGAAAAGTTTTACAAAATCAGAATTTTAAACGAGCTGACGATTTGAAACGAACTGGAAGCCACAAACGACCTGACACTCCGTACGACCTGAAGACACTTTCAAACGATTTTGACAACTTCCAAACGACCTGAGTCACTTCGTGCGAGCTGAGTGAATCAAACCGTGTGATCTGGTGAACTTTCAAGCGAACTGAACACCTCGTGCGACCTAGAGTCCAATTTCACACGACCTGGTGATATTTTCAAACGACCTGACAGTATCTCGAACGATCTGACAAGTGTTTCGCACGATATGGTCAATTTTATCAATTTTTAGGTTGAATTAGGTTTTGATTTGTTCACGAATTGATTAAAACTCAGTTTTATGTGTTATATGCCAAAATCGGATCATTTTAACCATAAATTCGTTGAAATTTTGAAGAAAAAGTGTAGAAAATGAGTAGAAAGAAGTTGTTTTTGAAGAAATCAAGCTGAAATGGTAAGAACTCTTCCTCCTGAGCTCTGATACCACTTGTAGGATCGGGGATTCAATCAAACGAGTCGTTCAGAAGAGATCTCGATCAATACGAAAGGCGGAATCAGACGTATTGATGTTATAACAGCTTGATTTGCACTTAGAATCACTTTAACTGTCGATTGTATTGATTGATAGTGTTTACAGATCGTTCGACACTTCGGCAGCACTTTATCTCCGGAATCAAAACGTTGCAAATGAAATCCAAGACTCACCTATTTATAGGAAATCCAGATCGCACGAATCAGTCCACACGATCTGGTCCAGGTCGCACGACCTGGCCAGGTCGCACGAACTGGTCACTTCGTGTGAAGTGGCTGGTTCAGACCTGTTTCCCGTTTCTCTCGAACAACGTGTCCTGGTTTATCTATTCTATTACATGACTCGAAACAAGATGAAGTCACCCCACTAATAGTAATTAGTTCACGCCCGTCCTCCCCGGTACGGTGTGAGGGTGCCAAACCTAATAGTGCTATCAACTAATAACCTCGTTGCCTCCCCGGCAACTATCGGTAGATGTAAGGGGTCTTAATGATAGAAATGAGTGTAATAACCCTATGTTCCGCCCCAGAACAATTACCAGATATCCCTCCCCGGGATGCATGCTTGGGAAAAGAGCAGTGAACTCACCTTAGATTTGCTTGGTATGTTACGTTACGTTACCCGTTCCCAGTTGGTCAACCAAACCCTACTGTGGTTACCAAGAGTAGTCAGTTTCACAATCACATATCCAAATCACGTATCACATAGTTAACGTTTAGATTTTATGCACGTTTATAATTACAAGTTCATGTTTCCAACAATGATTACTGACAACATCAGTTTTACTATCAATCATCAGTTACATGATCAAACAAGTCACTCATTACACACCGGTTGCATCTATCACAAGATCATCTCACATTGCCTATCAGTTACTCAGTTATCAGGATAACGTCTAACAGATGGATTGACTACCCATACAAGTCGGGTCAAGACCCCCGAAACCAATTTACATTATTATAATGTCTCATGTAGAAAACCACGACACATGCTAACAACATAAACAGACAGGACAAAAATATCAAACCATATAAGAACTGTTCTGACCACAACTATACGTGACGAAACACCAAGGTTTCGTTGAAGCCCAAATGTGACGTAACACCCATGTTTCGTCGAAGCCAAATCGTGACGAAACTCCAATGTTTCGTCGTGGCTGGTTTGTGACGAAACATCACTGTTTCGTCATGGAGAACTTGGCCTGCAACCCTAACTGTTTCTTACTGTCACACCCTGACTTTTGTGGAAGTGTGATTATGGTGTGACTTTCTTAATACCATTGCATTCAATCATAACAACAACTATATGATAAACCATAGATTCGTCATCCATTAAATAAGTTTAAAACATAACAACATTGTTTTAAAACGTAGACTTCAAACACAAGTTTCACAAACCATACGAATTGTTTTAAGAGTTCACTAAGGACTCATCAAAAGACATTAAATAAAACCAAGGTTTGGAAGACGTGTCTCGTCCAGGATTAAGACACCCAACCCAAACCTCACAATCATGGATGACATCCTTATTCACAACGCATCATGAAACTTCCAACGCCCGCCAGATCCACTTACTAATTCCCTGAAATACATGTATTTTGAAAACATCAACAAAAGTTGAGCGAGTTTATGTGTTTGTTTGTGTGTATGTATAAACCTTTGAAATCAGTGTAAGTATGTATGTAAGTTTATAAATCCCGGTATGAAAGCAATAAGGAAAAACAGATCACCAATGGTTTGCAAGGCCATTGATATGTGTGACGTGATGCAGGGAGCTCAAACCTAGCTGATTTGCACTGGGCTTCCGGCTGGAAGACATAGTCTACCCATGGGCCAAACCCTGGTCCAACATGGGCGGGGCTCGCTACACCCAAATAGATCTATCACTCATGTCCCTCGGTCCTACTACGAGGATTGATGGCCTTAAGCGTTATGCTCACCACTCACATGATCTAAGTATACCCTTCCTTAGCTAACCATACCAAATAATATCATTTGTAAACAATTATAACATGTACTTCACCCCCGAAGTTATAAAACTGAAAACAGTTAAAGAAAAGGGGGAACACGAAACTCACAGTCTTGCGTTTTCAACAACCGTAACTCGTACTTCTCCGGTGAACACGACTACCTACAACGTACTAATGTCTATTAGACGAACGGGCCGTGCCTTAACTTAGTGTTAACGTTTCTTTACGCTTCTGATATTATTGCAAGTTTTGGTGGTATCTTATACATGTGTACTCGTATTCTTGTATTTGTACATTTTTGCCATGTTTTGGTGTCGTATTCCGGTGAGTATTTATACACGTGAGAATACGTATTTCATTGTAGTTATTAAGTATCCTCATACTTAATTAATTATTAAACTTTCCGGAATATTATTTCTAATAAAAGTCCACCAACATATATATTTCCAAATGTCACACCCCGGCCGCGTTAAAACAACAAACCGCGGCGGAAACGCCGGGGAGTGAGGCGACAGAATTATTGTTCCACAACCATGGTAGTTAAAAGTTTTGTTTTATTGAAATATTATGCAATGTTCATTGTTGTTAAAACAAACAATCAAACTACATATTGTTTATAATTGTTTTTAAGTCACTAAGGCCTCGTCCAGATCCTAAGTGAACTCGCTCCCTAGCAATCAACATCAAGCAATACCACCTGAAACATATGTAAAAATAAAGTCAGCAAAGAAATGCTGGCGAGTACATAGGTTTTATGGGAGTATCGGATTCATGGCTCGTTTATATGTTGCAGTATCTCGTCAGACTACAAGAGTAAAAATACAAACCTTGTTTTGAAAAGTATATTGCAACATAAATAACCAACACAAATCAAATTGGTTATAGTTTATAAAATCTCGTAGCCATGACTCTTAACTCAAAAATATTTGTTTTAGTATAACAACTTGTAAACATCTCGTAAAAACTCGTTAATAAAACTCGTATGGTTTATATCGTTTCGAAAACCTCGTTGTGTGACATCGTTTCAAAATTGTTTCCCCAGTGAACTAAATAATGACACGCAATGTAGTATGATAGAAGCACTTATATATAAGATGTACCAGCGGCGTATCTACCATGATTCTATCATACTTCACCCGTCCCATTATCTAATCACTACCCAAAACCAATCGTTTAATTTGTTTAACTCGTTTCAAATCGTGTATCTCGTTTCAAATCGTTTAACTCGTCCCAAAATCGTATTCGTTTTAATAGTGAAACTACTTTTGGTCGTCTCGTTAACAACATTCAAACCTTCGTGACTCGTCAACTCGTTTCTCGTTTCGTATTAACAAACCACCAAAGGGTAAGTTAGCAATCATCAGGTTCGGTCGTTACCTACATAACCCCCACACATAACCATGGGTGTAGTCTGATAACGGGATTTGTCAGATCCTATGGTACCATAACCTAATACTGGTCGGCTCGGCCAAAGCTAATGAATGTCATTCGTTATGTAATCACAACCAACAAGTCTTGTTCACCTTATTGAAATCGTTATTAATTTAGTATAAACCATCGTTTTTGAAATTATCGTTTAAACCTTGAAATTCGTTTTGTACATATGAATCACCCCAAAACAATTGAAAACAGTAAAATAGGGGAACTATGTACTCACTTGGGATTGCTAATTAGTCTTGAGAATAAGACCAATTTAAGCTCCAAGGGTCACGGAATCAACCGGCACCTAGTATAGTAACTATGTTAATAATCGGCTCCTAAATCGGGAGATAGGATAGAATGAGGTTCTATAAATCAAATGAGTAATTGAACTCATATGGTATGATTTAATAGACCCTACATTCTGATTGGAAAGCCTACCTAAGTGCTTTTGACCCGTTTCGACACATTATGGCAACATAAGTCACTATAAAGCGTCATTAGCGTAAAACTATGTTCGGATGGTTAACTATGTGTTATGTCAAGTCTTACATGCCCAATAAACCCTAAACATGTTACTAAATCAGATTACATGTCAAAAATATGTTCATATAATCAAAATATGGATTTTAGCTTCAAAAGGGCATTTTGGTCATTTCCTGTGGGCATACAAGCTTACTAGCAAATGACTAACCAATCCTATATGATCATAAGGTATAACCTCAGTGGTTATTACCTATGTAACCATGATCACTAAGTGTGCTTGGTCGGATCCTAAAGATCGACCAAACGAGTCGGGTTCGGAAGTATAAGCGGTTGTTTAGACCGCTTACCTTACGACCCTAAACAAGCACAAACTAATAGTGTCGAGTTAAACATGTCAAAACATGTCTAACCTACTGATTTGGTATCAAAACGAAGTGTTTTGATACCCTAAAGTAGTTCCGAGGCAAAATGCGTGCTAAAACGCATTTTGACCGAAACTTTGACTCGACACTATAACTAGCTAACGTGGTAATCAGCGGCTATAATCACGAAGGATTATAACTATCGTGATTACAATCACGTTTCAAAGTTCAATTGAACTTTGATTTGACCAATTGATGGTCAAAACCGAAAGTCAAACTGTTGGCCAAACTGTTTGACTTTCTGCTTAAACATAAAGAACAAGCATGAAAGAAGACTTACAAAGGGTCCTAGCTATCTTTTCTACAAAGAATAAAGTTCCAAGCAGATTAGAAAGCTCCCAAATCAGATAAGAGATGAGAAATGAGAGGAATGAGCAAAGAATTGAGGAGTTTGCCAACTATTTATACTTGTTGGTGATCAACAAGATCATGACAAGTGGTTTGTTTAGCCATTAAGCAATGAATCACAACCATACAAGTGTTAGGAGCAGGTGCAAAGCCTTGGAGAGGTGGTAACTTGGCTACCACACAAAGAAATTGCAAGATTGGCCCCTGAATTTACAAACTGATGCTGAAAACAAACTTTCTGCCCAGATGTGATCGTCGCGTAGCGCGACGGAATAGGCAGGGGATGGTCGCGCTACGCTACCAGGTGTCTGATTCAGCAAAGTTTCTAAAATGACAGAAATGGTCCCTGCACGTGTTTAAGCTTGTTTTTGACGTTTTAACCTCCGTTAACCTCATTTCAAGGCTCTAAAATGAAGTTAAAGTATAGGGGACTCAAAACATGCTTGAAAACATCTCAGATGTCGGTTCGTTTGGTCGTACGATCGCGTTGTTCGGTTAATTACGACGGAACTCAAACGGACGCGTGTACGATCCAAAGTGCGCGACGAATGGCGTTTTCGCATCCGAATCACTAAAATAAAAATATTTTAGTGTGTACAAAAATTTTGGATGTCCAGATGTGTCCAGAACGTAAGATATGCGCGAAAATGCAAACTTACGCCGTTTTTGACACTTTTAGTCCCTGTAAGATCAAATAAGCATGTTTTCGCACACCGAACCCATCAAAGCTTATTTCTAAGCTATGTTTAGGTTATTTATGGTATGTTTAGCTTATGATCAAGTTCTGGACTATTCGACATCATACGAATCGGTATAGTTTCACAGTTTGACATAAATAGTCCCTGCGATCGAACAAACTTGTTTTCGACACACCAAACCATCCAAAACTTATTTCTAAGTTATGTGAAGGTTATTTAAGGTATGTTAAGCCTATTTCACTATTCCAGAGTGTTTGTCACATTTAACTGATTGCGTTCACGCACCAGTTTGCGTATAGCTTTCCAGAAGGCGATTTAAAGCTTGAAATCGAATCGGATCGAATTGTAAGATCATCAAACACATAAAACACATATAATAACACCAAAACACATTGATTTATTGATAACTAACATTTTTTTGCATTGTTTATTGATTAAAGAGCACAGTTGTCACAGTCTCCCCTACTTTAGGAAATTTCGTCCCGAAATTTTAACTAGAGGAAACTTGTGAGAACAATTGCGGATATTTCGCCTTCATTTGGTCCTCACGTTCCCAAGTAAACTTTGGGCCACGTTTGGATACCCAACGAACTTTGACTAATTTAAATCCGTTTGTTCATCAACTGTTTGAATGTACAGTCCATTATCTCCACAGGTTTCTCGACAAAGTGTATCGTTTCATCGATTTGGATCTCGTCGAGAGGAATGTGAAGATCAGCGTCAGCTAAACACTTTCGCAAATTGGACACGTGAAAAGTCGGATGAATATTCCAAGCTCTGGAAGTAGCTCTAGTCGATAGGCAACCTTTCCAACTCTTTCAACAATCTTAAATGGTCCAACATATCGTGGTGCAAGTTTTCCTTTCCTTCCAAATCTCACCACTCCCTTCCAAGGTGACACCTTGAGTAGGACATGGTCTCCAACTTGAAACTCTAAGGACTTGCGTTGTAAATCCGCATGACTCTTTTGACGGCTTCTAGCTGTCACAAGATTATCACGAATTTTCTTGATTTTGTCTGTCGTTTCCAGAATGAGTTCAGGTCCAGTAAGCTGAACCTCACCGATCTCATTCCAACAAACAGGTGAACGACATTTTCGACCGTAAAGAGCTTCGAATGGTGCCATAATAATGCTAGCATGATAACTATTGTTGTAAGAGAACTCGATCAATGGCAGATGAGAATCTCTATTACCACCAAAGTCGATCACGCATGCTCTAAGCGTATCCTCCAAAGTTTGAATCGTCCTTTCGGATGGTCCATCTGTTTGGGGATGATAAGCAGTGCTTAGATTTAGTTGGGTTCCCATAGCAGATTGTATGGTTCAAAAAAATGAGATGAAAATCAAGCATCACGATCGGAAATGATATCCAAAGGAACACCATGTCGTGATATAATCTCATTAACGTAAATCTTTGCAAGTTTATCAGCAGATAGATCCTCGCGAATCACAATCTTAGAGAAGTTCGTAATGAAACGACGATAATAACCAGCGAGACCAATAAAAGAACGAACTTCTGTGGGTGTCGTAGGTGTATTCCAATCCTTAATTGTTGCAATTTTGGATGAATACCCTGCTCGTTGACTATATGTCCCAAGAACTAAACTTCTTTAAGCCAGAATTCACACTCGAAGAATTTAGCAAAAAGTTGTTCCTTCTTTAGGAGTTCGAGAGTCAAACGAAGGTGTTGCTCGTTATCGGCTCGAGACTTCGAATAAATAAGAATATCATCGATGAACACAATGATGAACTTGTCTAAATAAGGTTTACAGACCCTACTCATTAAGTCCATAAAGATAGCTGGAGCATTTGTCAAACCAAAGGCATGACAGTAAACTCATAGTGTCCATATCTCGTGCGGAATGCAGTTTTGGGAATATCTTCTTCGTATACACGAAGTTGATGATACCCAGAACGCAGGTCGATCTTGGAAAAATAGGTAGCACCTTGCAGCTGATCAAAGAGATCATCGATTCGAGGTAGGGACTATCGATTCTTGATGGTAAGCTTATCAAGCTCACGAAAATCGATACACATTCGAAAAGATCGTTTAAGGTTTTTAGGGAAGATCACAAGTGATCATGGAAATGACAGAACCACACGAGCAGTTTGTCTTTGTTTTGACATTACAAGGTTGCATCAAACATTCATACAATTGCAGTAGTTTAAAATAAAATCACAAATTTTATTTATATATCAACCGCATTGTCTTTAAATGTTAAAAGATAACAATCAAAAGAAATACAAAATACTAATTGTTTATTGCTGCATCATCGATCGCCTCGTTGATGTTAAACACTCGTCCACGAGCGGGATTCACATTCACGTTCGTGTTCGGATTTGGGTTAACATTCGCATTCGCATTCGCATTTACCAATCTCGGGCAATTGTTGCGGAAATGACCCATTTCTCCGCAATTGAAACACGAACCAGGTGGGAATCTTGCAACATTCCCTTGAGCTTGAGCTGGAACCTGGGCAGCCTGGTTTTGACCAAAACGGCAAGTATTGGCCAAATGCCCAAGCCTACCGCACGTAGCACACTGTTTACAGGCCTGTTGGGCAACATGGTGAGCATTACATCGAGTGCAGTGAGGTGCGGTACCAGCATATGCTTTCTTCGCAGGAGGTTGAGTTGGTGGGTTCTGAGCAGTTTGATTGGTGACAGCAAAGTTTTGGGAAGCCTTGCGCTTCCTTGACTTTTTCGAAGACTCACCCTGCTGCTTACCCTTACCCTTTTCCTTATCAGAATCAGTTGACTCCTTTTTATCACCCTTGCGGGTGAGTTTACCCTTCCTGACTTGGGACTCAGTCAGGGTAGCAGACAACTCGATTGCTTGACGAACTGTAGTAGGATTAACGCCAGTCAGGATGTCCTGAATGGAGTCGGGTAAACCATCGATATACCTCTCGATTGCCTTATCCAGCGGGGTAACCATCGTGGGGCACAACAAACTAAGCTCCTCAAATCGATCCGTATAAGCACGGTGTTCTCCCCCGACTTGTTTCAAATCGTCAAATTCTCGTTCCAAAACTCGAATCTCGTGACGGGGACAGAACTCTCTCATCATGAGAGCTCGGAGCTCTTCCCAAGTTTGTGCTAGTGCCACTTCGGCACCCCTATCACGCATCACTCTGTTCCACCATGTAAGAGCTCGCTTCTCGAACACACTTGAAGCAAACTCAACTTTGCGCGCATTCGGACATTGCACATGTCTGAATGTGCTCTCGATACTCTCAAACCATTGCAGGAGCGCGGTTGCTCCTTGTGACCCAGAAAACTTAAGCGGCTTCGCATAATTGAAATTCTTGAAATTACATGGTGCATTGTTGTTGTTATTATTGTTATTGTTGTATAACTCGTGGATTTGGGTCACAATGCCTGGAAATACAGCAGCCATTTGTTGAGAGACAAGGGCTGCGATTTCCTCAGCAGTAAAAGTTTGAGCATCACGTCGAGGAGGCATTGTCTAACAAGGAAACATGGGAAACGAGTGAGGTTGACAATTGGAGGAACAAAAGAGGTATTGAAAACATCGACAAAACACAAGGAAGGCGATCATTCATTCGTTACCTCGAACAAACAAATGACACGCAGTGACAAATCAAAGTAAATAGGTCATAATAATGTATCACCGAAGACATGCTCGCCTATAAGTGAACACTCACCCCAAGAGTTCCCAGGTAAGAGTGACTGGTCCGATAATGCGGATTTGTACGAACACTCTAGCCTTAGACAGAAAACTCAGGGTACAGGCATTCACTCTTCCAGTTTGCACATGTTCACATTATTTAGACCCAAACTTTGACGGGATTTGGAAAACTCAAAAGGCACTAAGCCAAAGATGGATCAAACCAGAAGGGTTCAAAACCATATAACAAAGGGTTCAAAACCTCATAACAGAAGGTTCAAAACCTAGTAATCAATCATCCAAGGATAGATGATTAATTTTCGGAGCGGATTCGTTATTGTGTTCTCGTTGTGGTTATCACCTAAGGATAGGTGACGGTATTGTTTTAAAATCTAAACACAAGTAAACTTGTGTTGGGGTCCTAGAAAGTTATAGTCTAGGTCAAAGAATTGCTAATAACCTAATTCCCTATAACCATTGGCTCTGATACCAACTCTTCTGTCACACCCCGGCCGCGTTAAAACAACAAACCGCGGCGTAAACGCCGGGGAGTGAGGCGACAGAATTATTGTTCCACAACCATGGTAGTTAAAAGTTTTGTTTTATTGAAATATTATGCAATGTTCATTGTTGTTAAAACAAACAATCAAACTACATATTGTTTATAATTGTTTTTAAGTCACTAAGGCCTCGTCCAGATCCTAAGTGAACTCGCTTCCTAGCAATCAACATCAAGCAATACCACCTGAAACATATGTAAAAATAAAGTCAGCAAAGAAATGCTGGCGAGTACATAGGTTTTATGGGAGTATCGGATTCATGGCTCGTTTATATGTTGCAGTATCTCGTCAGACTACAAGAGTCAAAATACAAACCTTGTTTTGAAAAGTGTATTGCAACATAAATAACCAACACAAATCAAATTGGGTATAGTTTATAAAATCTCGTAGCCATGACTCTTAACTCAAAAATATTTGTTTTAGTATAACAACTTGTAAACATCTCGTAAAAACTCGTTAATAAAACTCGTATGGTTTATATCGTTTCGAAAACCTCGTTGTGTGACATCGTTTCAAAATCGTTTCCCCAGTGAACTAAATAATGACACGCAATGTAGTATGATAGAAGCACTTATATATAAGATGTACCAGCGGCGTATCTACCATGATTCTATCATACTTCACCCGTCCCATTATCTAATCACTACCCAAAACCAATCGTTTAATTTGTTTAACTCGTTTCAAATCGTGTATCTCGTTTCAAATCGTTTAACTCGTCCCAAAATCGTATTCGTTTTAATAGTGAAACTACTTTTGGTCGTCTCGTTAACAACATTCAAACCTTCGTGACTCGTCAACTCGTTTCTCGTTTCGTATTAACAAACCACCAAAGGGTAAGTTAGCAATCATCAGGTTTGGTCGTTACCTACATAACCCCCACACATAACCATGGGTGTAGTCTGATAACGGGATTTGTCAGATCCTATGGTACCATAACCTAATACTGGTCGGCTCGGCCAAAGCTAATGAATGTCATTCATTATGTAATCACAACCAACAAGTCTTGTTCACCTTATTGAAATCGTTATTAATTTAGTATAAACCATCGTTTTTGAAATTATCGTTTAAACCTTGAAATTCGTTTTGTACATATGAATCACCCCAAAACAATTGAAAACAGTAAAATAGGGGAACTATGTACTCACTTGGGATTGCTAATTAGTCTTGAGAATAAGACCAATTTAAGCTCCAAGGGTCACGGAATCAACCGGCACCTAGTATAGTAACTATGTTAATAATCGGCTCCTAAATCGGGAGATAGGATAGAATGAGGTTCTATAAATCAAATGAGTAATTGAACTCATATGGTATGATTTAATAGACCCTACATTCTGATTGGAAAGCCTACCTAAGTGCTTTTTACCCGTTTCGACACATTATGGTAACATAAGTCACTATAAAGCGTCATTAGCGTAAAACTATGTTCGGATGGTTAACTATGTGTTATGTCAAGTCTTACATGCCCAATAAACCCTAAACATGTTACTAAATCAGATTACATGTAAAAAATATGTTCATATAATCAAAATACGGATTTTAGCTTCAAAAGGGCATTTTGGTCATTTCCTGTGGGCATACAAGCTTACTAGCAAATGACTAACCAATCCTATGTGATCATAAGGTATAACCTCAGTGGTTATTACCTATGTAACCATGATCACTAAGTGTGCTTGGTCGGATCCTAAAGATCGACCAAACGAGTCGGGTTCGGAAGTATAAGCGGTTGTTTAGACCGCTTACCTTACGACCCTAAACAAGCACAAACTAATAGTGTCGAGTTAAACATGTCAAAACATGTCTAACCTACTGATTTGGTATCAAAACGAAGTGTTTTGATACCCTAAAGTAGTTCCGAGGCAAAATGCGTGCTAAAACACATTTTGACCGAAACTTTGACTCGACACTATAACTAGCTAACGTGGTAATCAGCGGCTATAATCACGAAGGATTATAACTATCGTGATTACAATCACGTTTCAAAGTTCAATTGAACTTTGATTTGACCAATTGATGGTCAAAACCGAAAGTCAAACTGTTGGCCAAACTGTTTGACTTTCTGCTTAAACATAAAGAACAAGCATGAAAGAAGACTTACAAAGGGTCCTAGCTATCTTTTCTACAAAGAATAAAGTTCCAAGCAGATTAGAAAGCTCCCAAATCAGATAAGAGATGAGAAATGAGAGGAATGAGAAAAGAATTGAGGAGTTTGGCCAACTATTTATACTTGTTGGTGATCAACAAGATCATGACAAGTGGTTTGTTTAGCCATTAAGCAACGAATCACAACCATACAAGTGTTAGGAGCAGGTGCAAAGCCTTGGAGAGGTGGTAACTTGGCTACCACACAAAGAAATTGCAAGATTGGCCCCTGAATTTACAAACTGATGCTGAAAACAAACTTTCTGCCCAGATGTGATCGTCGCGTAGCGCGACGGAATAGGCAGGGGATGGTCGCGCTATGCTACCATGTGTCTGATTCAGCAAAGTTTCAAAAATGACAGAAATGGCCCCTGCACGTGTTTAAGCTTGTTTTTGACGTTTTTAACCTCCGTTAACCTCATTTCAAGGCTCTAAAATGAAGTTAAAGTATAGGGGACTCAAAACATGCTCGAAAACATCTCAGATGTCGGTTCGTTTGGTCGTACGATCGCGTTGTTCGGTTAATTACGACGGAACTCAAACGGACGCGTGTACGATCCAAAATGCGCGACGAATGGCGTTTTCGCATCCGAATCACTAAAATAAAAATATTTTAGTGTGTACAAAAATTTTGGATATCCAGATGTGTCCAGAACGTAAGATATGCGCGAAAATGCAAACTTACGCCGTTTTTGACACTTTTAGTCCCTGTAAGATCAAATAAGCATGTTTTCGCACACCGAACCCCTCAAAGCTTATTTCTAAGCTATGTTTAGGTTATTTATGGTATGTTTAGCTTATGATCAAGTTCTGGACTATTCGACATCATACGAATCGGTATAGTTTCGCAGTTTGACACAAATAGTCCCTGCGATCGAACAAACTTGTTTTCGACACACCAAACCATCCGAAACTTATTTCTAAGTTATGTGAAGGTTATTTAAGGTATGTTAAGCCTATTTCACTATTCCGGAGTGTTTGTCGCATTTAACTGATTGCGTTCACGCACCAGTTTGCGTATAACTTTCCAGAAAGCGATTTAAAGCTTGAAATCGAATCGGATCGAATTGTAAGATCATCAAACACATAAAACACATATAATAACACCAAAACACATTGATTTATTGATAACTAACATTGTTTTGCATTGTTTATCGATTAAAGAGCACAGTTGTCACACCAAAATACATATTTAAAGAATATTCCTTAGAAAAATTATTCATAATTTTTTTTTGGCAAAATATATGTAGTTCCAAAATAATATATTTTCAAGTCTAACTTAGAAAATATATATATATAAACTTATTTTCATCCAAAAATAATGTATTTTAAGTTTACTCAAGAAAATATATATATTTTTCCCAAAAATAATATATCCTCTAATAATTCCAAGAATATATATATATATATATATATATATATATATATATATATATATATATAGGATAGGAGTTGGCCAGAAAGTCCAAATTTCCTAAAAAGTGTAAAAAGTCATAAAACACCATAATGTCAACCATAAAACACACCAAAAACCCACAAATAATATGATGAAGATTACTAAAACATCATGTATGTGGGTTTTGTGTTGTGTTTTAGATGTTAAGGCTCTGATTGTGGAATGACAAATATTATTGTGTTTTATGTTGTTTAGCATTGTGTGTTTTATATTCATAGTTCTACGATGGTGTGTTTGAAGTTTTTATGGATTGTTAGAGTTTGAATATGGTGTTTTAGTAATATTTATTCTATTATTTGTGAGTTTTAGGTGTGTTTTATGCCTGAAATTATTATGTTTTATGACTTTTTACACTTTTTAGGAAAAACATACTTTCCGTAGGATCCCCACTCTATATATATATATATATATATATATATATATATATATATATATATATATATATATATTCACCAAAAATCATATATTTCCTTCTTGTCAATTATGATATACTCTTGTGATAATAAAAATCATACTTTCGATTCCTTGTGTCCAAAATATTACTTACCAAAATATACTTGCGAATTAAGTTCCGGAATATTTTGTAAGAGTTACATTTCTTGTCCGGTTTCGCTAATATTTTGTGTGTAACTTGTATACTTATTCCTTGAGATTTTGGTAGCATTTTGGATTATAATTCTTGGTGTTTTGATGTGTTATATTATTTTAAGTCCTAAAATAATATTACTACTTCACAAAGTATACACATAATCACACATGTGTGTCTTCATTGTATATATATATATATATTCTAAATATATATTTATCCATTTTAATTTATAAAAACCAACCTCCAATATTTGTATTTTTGTAATAAAAATTATGGCAAGGTTTATATAGAAAACTCATGGTTAAAATACACTTATAAATATTTGTTTAAAAATATTTTTCTAAGTGTTTATATTTTTAGAAATTTTTCCATAGTTTCCCTTAAAAATGGAGGTTTTCATGCTTTCAAGCATATCATTTTCTTTTGTAAAAATCACCGCAATCAATTTACAATCATCAACAAACAACATTCACCTACGAATCTTGCCAAAATCATGCTTAATCTACTACTTCATGAACTTGAAAGTTTATGAAAATTTGTAGTAACTTGGTAGTGTGTTTAGTGAGTTTAGTTACCCTTCAAAATGTGTTTACTTCTTTAAAAACTTCATTTTTAAAGAAGTTGAATGTTTACAACTTCAAAACACATTTTCTAAAGATGCTTCTTTATGTAATCTTCTTGTTACACAAGTGTTTCTACCCTTGTTTAACCATCAAAAATAGTGTTTGTTTATGTAAGAACCAAGATCCACTAAAACTCATATTTTAAGCTTGGTTCTTTTGAAAAACCATTCATAAATTTTAGTTCTATATGATTATTAACTCACTTTGATTATTATTTTTCAAGAAACCAAAGCATCCTTCTCAAGTTCAGGATTCAAGTGTGGATGATCTTTCATCCTACAACCTTCTTACTTTCTCATCTTGCTAAACTATGTTTCTAATCATGATCTAGCAAGATGTTATGATGATCAACATCATCTTTACGAACAATCAATGATCAACAAGCATTCATATCCTAAACAACTTAGTTTCACCAAGATTACTTCATAAATCAAGCTTATGTTCAAGTTACATGCTTATGTTCTTTAGTGTTCTTGAAGTTTTGATTATAATACTTCTTTAACCACTAAAAATGGATGTAAAATAGAGTGTTTAAGGATCTTACCACTAGCTCAAGGCTATCAAGTGAAGAAAGTGAGTGGATAAAAGCAATGAGAGAAGGTCCTTGAAGTTCCAAAGCCACCAAGCTTCCTTATCTTGCTTCTAACACCTTTGTATGGTCTTGTAATGGTTGAAGGTTGAACAAAAATGATGGAGGTGTGTGGGTGATGGTTCGGCCGAGAACAAGCAAGGAGAGGGAAGAAGAAGTGTGTGTTAGTGGGTGTGAGATAATGAGCTCTTATCCTTCCATGTCTTACTTATAACCAAGTTTCCACAAAATCCCTTGTGTAATGTGTCATTTAGGGGGAAACAAGATCTAATTAAATATTCAAACAAATCATCTTTGTTGGGCCATGTTGGGCCAATTACATAGGTGGGGGGGGGGGTCTAGCATAGGTTTAAACCAATTTAGTTACAATCTAGTTGAAAACCAAGTGTTAGTTATATGTTTTGGTTATTAGATATTTTTAGGAGGTGTTATGATGTTCGGGTTCATAACTAGCTTGGAAACATTAACACAATGCTTCTAGTATAATTTTGACGTTTCGGGTAGTGTCCGGTTGTTTGGTTAGATACTGATTCGTTAAAGTGCTAAACTATACAGTTTAGTGTTCTTTATGTACCCTTTTGTGACACTTTTAGTTCCCGACACTTAGGAAAGCATTCAGGACTATTTTACCATGTTTCTTCATAAAATAAGTTTGTTAAAATGTTGATTTATGCTGAATTCTGCTGAATTCAACACTTTGGGTGAGTTTTAGGCACTTTCCGGCACTTAAACTGTCACTTATAAAGGCAG
Source organism: Helianthus annuus (assembly GCF_002127325.2). Lineage (NCBI taxonomy): Eukaryota > Viridiplantae > Streptophyta > Magnoliopsida > Asterales > Asteraceae > Helianthus > Helianthus annuus. The sequence continues at coordinate 50,344,564 of NC_035437.2, forward strand.
TTTTGTGATCCTTACTTCCCTACACTCTATACTAGAGTGTAGTGCTTAGTTTTTGGTCCACACTGGGTCTCAAAACACTATCTGTCTATGTACTGAACTTCGTCAGCATATTTCTGATTTATCGGATAACTGTGCTAACTGTATTTAATGCATCATTTGAGGCAATATAGCTTTCATTCAATATTGATATGACATTAAACAATGTATAATGCACATGTTTGTGTATGTCAGCAATCAAAATGCAGTTAATTGTAATTTCAGCACAATCATTAATCATTAATCAAGATTAATATTGTACGGATACCTGGATTTTTGACAGTTGTCACATTCTCTCCCTGTTAAGAAAATTTCGTCCCGAAATTTTAAGCTTTACTATTAGCAGCAGGGGTGTTAGGGAATAAGTGCGGGTATTTAGCTTTCATGCGGTCCTCACGCTCCCAAGTAAACTCTGGGCCATGACGTGCGTTCCATCGAACCTTAACAAGCTTAACACTACTCCTTCTAGTTTTGTTAACTTTCCAATCCGCAACCTCAACATGTTCTTCCGTAAAGTGGAGTGTGTCGTCAATGTGAACTTCGTCGGCAGGAATAACCACCGTTTCCTCAGTTGGACTTTTCTTCAGGTTAGATACATGGAATGTATCATGAACACCATTCAGTTCCGCAGGTAGGTCCAACTTGTATGCTACAGAACCAATCCTCTCCAGGATTTTAAACGGTCCAATGAATAGTGGGTTTAACTTTCCACGCTTCCCAAAGCGTGCCACACCTTTCTAAGGTGAGTCTTTCAACAAAACCATATCTCCCACTTCAAACTCCAAAGGTTTCCTTCTTTGGTCCGCATAGCTCTTTTGTCGATCACGAGCCACCTTAATGCACTCTCGGATCTGTATAATCTTATCTGTCGTTTCTTGAACCAATTCGGGACCAACTAGCTGTCTATCGCCCGCATCTGCCCAACATAACGACGATCGACACTTGCGTCCATAAAGAGCTTCAAACGGTGCAGCTTGAATGCTTGTATGGTAGCTGTTGTTATAGGAGAACTCAACCAAAGGTAGGTGAGTGTCCCAACTGCCACCCAAGTCCATTACACAAGCTTGCAGCATGTCTTCAAGCGTCTGAATTGTTCTCTCACTCTGACCATCCGTCTGTGGTTGAAATGCAGTACTCAAATTCAGTTAAGAACCAAACGCTTTTTGGAAAGATTGCCAAATCCTTGACACAAATCTTCCATCTCTATCAGTTATAATCGAGATAGGCACTCCATGACGTGCAACTATCTCCCTTAGGTACAGCTCAGCTAGCTTACCAGTGTTATCCTTTTCCCTGATCGGCAGAAAGTGCGTAGATTTTGCCAGACGGTCTATGATTACCCAAATCGTATCATGACCTCTGGGTGTCTTTGGCAACTTGGTTATAAAATCCATTGAAATCTGCTCCATTTCCACATGGGTATCTCAGGTTGCTGCAGAAGACCTGAAGGCTTTTGATACTCGACTTTTACCTTAGCACAGGTTAAGCACTTTCCAACATAAGTTGCAACATCACCTTTCAATCTCGGCCACCAGTAGAAATCCTTCAAATCTTGGTACATCTTATCCGATCCTGGATGGATCGAGTACCTTGACTTATGAGCTTCATAAAAAATCACTTCTCTAAGACCACCAAAGAGGGGAACCCAAATTCTTCCCATGAAACACAATGTTCCTTCCGCATTGGGTATCAACTGCTTCTCCATCCCACGGAGATATCCGTCCACAAGATTCTCCTTCTTAAGAGCTTCTCTCTGTGCAGCACGGATGCGCAAAGAGAGATCTATCTGTATAATCATCTCCAAAGCCCTAACCCTTATGGGCTTAATCCTATCTTTCCGACTCAAGGCGTCTGCCACCACATTTGCCTTTCCTGGGTGATACTTGATTTCACAATCATAATCGTTTAACAACTCAACCCATCGTCGCTATCTCATGTTAAGCTCTCTCTGATCAAATATATGTTGTAGGCTCTTGTGATTTGTAAAGATCGTGCATCGGGCCATACAGATAATGTCGCCATATCTTTAATGCAAACACCACTGCGCCTAATTCCAAATCATGTGTGGTGTAGTTCTTCTCATGAACCTTTAACTAGCGTCAAGCATAAGCGATAACCTTCTGTCGCTGCATCAGCACGTAACCTAATCCCTGACGTGAGGCGTCACAGTACACCACGAAGTCATCGGTGCCTTCGGGTAGAGATAAAATAGGTGCATCTGTTAGGATCCGAGTTTGGTTTTGATTGTGTTTTACGTTTGAATTAAGATGAAGATGAATGAGTTGTGCAGCGGAATTAATATGGAAGCAAACTTTTCACAATCAAATAGGAGAATTGCTTTTAACATACAAGTTTAACATTGAACCGAATGATTGAATTTAATTTCAACAACGATTACAATTTGCAAGTATGCAACAAACTCCCCCTCAGCCTGAGCTCATAGTATTTGTTCGTGCAGGAAGAAGATGGTGAAAGAGCTAATAGAATAGTACAGAGCACTGTTCTATTTATAGGCACGAGCAAACCACTGAAGCATCTAAGCTGACGTCACCATGAAAGTGACATCTAACCTCCTAACAAACTCTACCCTCTGATCTATACAACCTCTGGTATGCTAACTACTGTTATTACATTTCATTACATAAAGACATCTAAACTACTGCTGCATCCTTCCACTGATGTGAACCCAGCAGTACTTGTCTTAATCAGCAGAGCTTGACTCAAGGCAGTAGATTGAACAACAGAGCTTTAGTCTATCATCAGTCTTTTACTTGATCAGCAGTTTGTAGGTCTGCAGTTTGTATGATTAGTAGATAGGAGGTCAGCAGATGTTGAAACCACTTTCAAGGGGAGAGACTTGTATACATAACATCTGCTTATTCTGGATCCTCTGACCTGATCCAGTTTTAGCTTTAATTATCTGTTCCTCTGATAGGGTTCAATCCCAACAATCTCCCCCTGGAACAGATAATGCCAAAACTCTTCATTATTGGAAGATCTTTATTGCCTCATTAGCAGTTCCCTTATTTGCCCTTTGAGTTGAAGTTCAAAGGCTAAGGCATCTGAGTCATCATCTTCCCTGCTAAGTAGAAGATCAAGGAGATCCTGCAAATCTTCAAGACTCAGGCCAAGAGCTTGTTCCCTTGATATTTTCTTCACTTCTCCACTAGACTTGATCAATGTCAGTACGTGGGTCTGTTTGTCAGTTTTCCACTTTAGTACCTTTGAGTCTGGTGGGTTTCTTGGGAGATTTTTATTGGATGAGGTGTTTGGTGATGCATGCCTATTCATAACTGTCTGAGCAGTGTTTGCAGGTTGATTCAGCTCAAGAGTTTCTTCAATCATTCTTTTTATGCCCTCTTTTACAAGGTCATCTCCAGCAATTAACTCTTGAATTGATTCAACATCCAACTGTTTTTGATTCCTTCTTTTGTAGAGGGCAGCACCGGCTGGAGCAGTGGCTCTTTTGACTTGCAGCTTTGGTGGTCTTGATGAGACCTCTACTTTAGAATAGTCAGGTTTTTGTGGAACTTTTGGATCTTTCTTTCTTAGTTCCTCCAGCCTTTTATAGGTGGCCCTGACCCTATCTTCTCCCCACTTTGACACAGAATTGTTTGACCCATAATCAGCTGCTATCAGCTCCTCTTTCATTCTCTTCAACTCTAAAGCCTTGTCAGATACAATTTTTTTTTGAATTTTTCAGGAGGAGTATGTTTGACCTTATTTTTGATCATTTCTTGAATCCTGGCTGCTTCACTTTCAAGCTCAGGAATGGTCCAGTCCTTATACATGTACTTCTCTCCTTTGTATTTTTTGTAAGCCATGATGTCATCAATGTAGTCTTTTCTCAAGGTCTCATCTGCCCTTTCTGAGATTTGTTGACATACATTTTTAGCAAATCGCTCCAAGGCACTGACTTGTGTAAGTAGAAACTGATAGTTCTGCTGAATTTCTCTATCAGATTTCCCTTGTGTATTTCTTTTTGAGATATCCTCTGCTTGCTTAGCCTTTACCTTCAAATACTCTTCAATATTGTTAGGCCTGTAGGATCGTTTGCTGACCCGATGAGTCGATCAGAAGAGGTCTTAGACTAATCCAGAGGCGGAATTCATTGAATTAGTCTTCGTAAAGCTTGATTTCACACTTTAACGTCTCCTTTATTGATTCTATAACAGTTTACAAGCACATGGAGACAATTCGGACAGAGCTTCGTCTTTACACCTTAGAAAACACACACATAAGTTCTCTATCTTCTGGAACCACCCATATGACACCTATATATAGGAGTCAGGAACCACTCATATGGACATGTCCATATGAGCGAACCTACCAGTTGACATATGGGCGGTCCACTTAAATGTCACAAAAGCGGTCCGACACATTTACCCTATAAGCGGCCCTAAAACTCTAAACACATATACAATACGAACAACCCTGTCCTAAGACTCGAACTAAGATGTAGTCGACAGACAACTGCACCAACAGACTCCCCCTTGAATGTTGACGGAATCTTCAGTGAGAGTCTTTGATCATTTCCAGCTCTTCACTCTTGTTCGGTCTTCTTCAGGAACTCTGCCTGGAATCAAATCTTCTTCAGGAATTCCTTCCTGGAATCATATGCCTGGATCTTTCTCTGGCTCTAACTTTCATCAGACTCCCCCTATCATCATGCTGGGATCTCTGTCTGGAAATCGTTATCACCATTGAAATCAACTCCTGGCTTTCTCTGTTTAAGCTCTCCTCTGGTTCTGATGTATCTCCTGGCTATTCGTAGCAACAGGATCAGAAACCTGCAAAACTCAACCATACTATTACAAACTAATACAATTTGCAATTCAACTTAATGAATCAGCAAATCATATAAGAAAATTATGAAGATCAAACTGTAGGTTACCATTCAACTTATTCATCAAGTTAATGAACCAAATTTGCATTTCAAATCTTCACAATTTAACACTCTCTCCCAAATCACAAGTTCAACATGTTTAGCACTTGAAATGTCAAATATCAGTTCTTCACACTCTGTTGTCGAAAATCTTTTTGAAGTTTTCAAATATCTAACAAACAAACAATATTTTTGGATTTTTGAATTTATAGAAAAACAGAAATGAACACTATTTTTGAGAGATTGTGCAAGAGGATCATATCGGTTTTTGAGACATATCACCAACACCGTTGATCTTGATTAATCAGCAAATGTTAAAAACAAATTTACTTCTGATTATCAGTATTGTTGTCCACTTAAACCTCTACACAAATTTTCAATTGATTCAAGATACGTATTTAATGTTTTAAAACTTAGACTTATTTGAGTGTCCCACCTCTTGAATATACTCCCGTATCCAGATCCCAATATTCTGATCTACAGGTAAGTATAACTACAAATGATATCTGTATATAAATTAGGGGAAAAATGCGAGAACTGAGGGATCTCAGGTCAGAACTTCCGTTCAGCAGAGAGATATCAGCTTCGACTTAGCAGTGGGTCCCCTTTAGAGGATCTTTTCAGCTACAACAACTGATCATCAATTTTATTGTCTAATCAGCTGAGGGCTTTATGCTATGTTTCACGCATATGAAGAAAGTATTAGCCAGGGACTAGGTCAGAACTACCGTTCAGCAGAAGTCCCGGAATAATACCCCAGACATCAATTGAGTACAAGAACCTAGTATTCCAGAATAAGAAACCTTTCAAACGAGATTTCAGGGGTTACCTATATATCCAAGTAGTGTTCCCCACAAAATAAGTAAGTTTTGATTTTATGTTTATATCTCGAATACAATTTACTAACTGTGTGAAGCCTACTGACACATCATTAGTAAGACTTGTTTAAAAACAATTTTGTCTTTACAAATCTCTAGCATGCTGTGATAGTCCACCGATGTACTATCATCTCCTCTTTTTGCAACAAAACTCATTTTCATTTTTCAATTTTTTAAATTTTTCAAAATTTTAATACTCCCCCTAAAATCAAAATATGTTTCAATTTTGATTTTCCGAGGAAAAAATTGAAAACAAACTATACAAGAAACTTGACAACACAATGTGAATTACCTCAATTCACCATTCTCGTGCAAAAACAATCAGAACTCCCCCTCACAACAAAACTATTTTCTCATTTAGATTTCAAAACACTTAAGTTTGTTTTAATCAAAATGATTTTTCCGGAAAATAAGTTTGGTTGATTTTACCACTTGTAGGTATATCAATACTAAGTTCGGGGATGTGGTTCATCATCTTGTCTATCTTTTACCCATATGTAGTAAATCAAGTACAACTTAATGTCCCTGATTTACCATTTGCAATCAAGCAATCTCTAAACCAATTGTAAAAATAACCACTTGTAAACGCACACAATACCACTTGTAGGAATGTTACGTCTACATCACCATTTTACCAATCAGGATGCCGATTCCTGCTTCGCACTTATCAACCTGGAAGCTCCGGCGTTGACCTTCAATCTGTAAAATTTTTACAATATTAATCACTTTCAAATCATCCTAATCAAACATGAAAGATGCCGATTCCTGATCCACGATATAATCTTGGGATCTCCGGCAAGTCAGGTTTTTCATTTAAACAGTTTCACCCAAGCCTGACTGTTCTTGGGTGATTTTGAATTCTTGTTCAACAATGGTGGAAAATTTGCATCATCCATTGCTAAACCTGAATTCTCCTTTTTTACTTCAACCAAAGGCTCCTCTGGTTTTAACGAACCAGAATCATTTCCTGAATGTGGCTTGTCCGACTTTGATCTGTCAGATTCATCGCCGACATTTGGCTCCTTTGTTTCCGAAGAAACAGATTCATCGCCAGGAAGTAAAAACTTCACTTTCTTCTTTTTCTTCTCCTCTTTTGTCCCCAGATTTGTATCTGATGAATTCTTTTTGCTTGTCTTTGCAACTGAGGGAGTAGATTCATCAGAACTGTTATTCTGTGTGTCTCGTGAACCCGAGGACAAAATTCTCTCTAAATACTCTCTCGCCTTCTTCCTTTTCTTCCTCAGTCTGTCTTTCTGCCCCTGTGAAAGCTTGACTTTCTTTTCTTGCTTTGACTTATCTTGAACTTTAGGTTTCAGAACCTTCTGTTCCTGGGGCTTGACTGTGACTGGAATCTTTGCCATTTTCTGAGAATTAACCCTCAATCTTTCGGTAGATTTCCTTGGGCAATCTCTGGCAATGTGACCTTTGATATTGCAATTAAAGCACCTCCTGGTCTCATAACTCCAATACTGGCAGTTAACAGCAATGTGTCCATGATAGCCGCAGCTGTAACACACTCTGTTATCGTACCTATCACCATTTTGAGTCCAAACGCTCAGATCAAAGTATTGTTTGGCTTGGTGATATTCTTTTCTCAAACTTGCTGGATTTGGCTTTGAAGCACTGTGGTCCGACCTGCACCACTTATTACCAACAAATTTAGAATTTTCATTTTTTAATTTTTGTAATTTTTTCTTTTGATTGGATGATCGACCCGATGAACTTTTATTATCTTTTTGTTTCTGTTCCACTTTCTTCTTCAAAGGTTTCTGTTTAGAACATTCACCTTTTTCAGTCGATTGTAGAACAGTTTTCTGAAATTTTTCTTTTAAATTTAAAAACAATTTTTGTTTTTCTTTTTTGATATTTTCATCATCAGGTGTTTCATCACAATCTTCAACTTTGACAGAGTCAAAGTTTGTGACACAGTCACTTATTGGAGCTGAGTTGATTGGTTTTGGACAAGGAATATTTATCTTGTCAGGTGAAGTCACAAAACCGATCAACTTCTTTTCAAGTTCATCTATCTTGATCCTCGAATTCTTAGCTTCTTCCTCAAGCTTAGATATTCTCTCAAGATGAGACTTGATTGAATTTTCATTTTCATTTTTCAAAATTTCAAGAACAGACTTTTCATTCGTCAGAACTTTTATCTGTTCCTGAAGCTTTGATTCATTCGCTTTCAGATTTTTGTTTTCCAATTTTATCCAGAAATCTTCATTTTCTGATGATTTCTGTTTGTTTTCAAAACCATTTATATTTTCTATCAAAACTTTGTTTTCTGAAGTCAAACTGCTCAAACCATCCAACAGTTTGTCATTATCAGCTTTCAACTTCGCACTATTTTCCTTCAGAATACGAATCTGTTTATCATCAGTCTGTTTCTCATTTCTCAACTTCTCGATCTCCAGTGCCAAACTTTCCGCATCTTTGACAAGTTTGTCATTTTCGGTCTTCAAGTTGTCACATTTGAAACACACTGAGGCAGAACTTGAAGAGTCATTCTTCACAGATTCTTTTTCTGTTTTCTGTCCTTCAGCTTTCTTTAACTCAGCAAATCTTTTGTCTTTCTCATCACATTCTTTGCAAGATTCGGAGCACTTCTCGCAAGGCTTAACAACTTCAATTACTTTTTCAACTATTTTTTCAACTTCCACTAGTTTCTCGACTTCAACAATTTTCTCCACTACTTTTTCTACAGCTTCAGTTTTCGCCTTTTCATCAGCTAGTGACTTTGCTGCATCAAGCTCTCTCTGCAACCGAGCAATCTTCTTTTGATTCAGCATCTCAACTTTATCTGCATAGAAAAAATTAAAACTGTTAGGATCAGTGCTTTTTCTGCATTTGTTAAGATACTCTTCCTCATCATCCGTATCAACATCACTTCCGAGATCTGGAAATATCGGAATTCTTTTCATGTTTTCAAAAATACTGTTCGGATAAACGGATGTCCAAGAAGCAATCAAACAATCTGATCAACAAGCGAACCAGATGTTCAAATCAGCGAATCGAATGAGCGTTCCAAGATAGTCAATTCGAACGAGCCTGATCTGTCCAGATAAGTGACCCGGTTGTGTCCAAATAAGCGAATTCAACCGTTCATATAAGCGGTCCAAACTGTTTGAATTAGCGGTCCAAGCTGTTCAGATGAGCGGTCCAGACTGTTTGAATTAGCGATTCCAAATTGTTCGGATGAGCGGTCCAGACGGTTTGTTCAAGCGGTTCCAAGTTGTTCGTTCGAGCGGGTCAAAGATTATCCGTTCGGATTAACGATCCAAGACCTTGTTCCTGATTTGTACGAATAAGTGGTCCAGCAGTGTCCGAAAGAGCGGTTCAACTCCTGTTCGAACGAGCGGTTCCAACAGTTGATTTTGGAGCGATTCAAGAATAATCCGACCGAATGAGCGGTTCTCAATTCGTCCGGATGAGTGGTTCAAGAGTAATCCGACCGAATGAGCGGTTCTCAATTCGTCCGGATGAGCGGTTCAAGTCAATTGATCGAAAAAGCGGTTCAAGTTCCGTCCGGATGAGCGGTTCCAAACGTAATTTCGAGCGGTTCCAGACCAAAATTTCGAGCGGTTCCAGACCAAATTTCGAGCGGTTCCAACAATGTTCAGAAACGCGGTCCACTTTCAAACATCATTTTGACCCCTAAAAACTTTGAATTTTGATCTGAAACTTTCCAGGGTTTGTCACGGTACTATTTCGCACAATCCCTGAGATTTTGATCAAATTCCGACCGTGAAATCTTTCCGAATCAGAAAAAGAAGGTGTAGAAGTGAGAATTTTGAGCGAAAATCGAGCTAAACAGCAAGAACTCTTCCTCCTGAGCTCTGATACCACATGTAGGATCGTTTGCTGACCCGATGAGTCGATCAGAAGAGGTCTTAGACTAATCCAGAGGCGGAATTCATTGAATTAGTCTTCGTAAAGCTTGATTTCACACTTTAACGTCTCCTTTATTGATTCTATAACAGTTTACAAGCACATGGAGACAATTCGGACAGAGCTTCGTCTTTACACCTTAGAAAACACACACATAAGTTCTCTATCTTCTGGAACCACCCATATGACACCTATATATAGGAGTCAGGAACCACTCATATGGACATGTCCATATGAGCGAACCTACCAGTTGACATATGGGCGGTCCACTTAAATGTCACAAAAGCGGTCCGACACATTTACCCTATAAGCGGCCCTAAAACTCTAAACACATATACAATACGAACAACCCTGTCCTAAGACTCGAACTAAGATGTAGTCGACAGACAACTGCACCAACAAGGCCTAGGATATCTTTCAACTGATGGCGAACTCCTTTTAGCAGGGTCATCCTCATAATAGAAAGATTTAATTTCTTCTCTAACTGCTATGAGTTCCAGAGGAAATTGAACACCTGCAGGAGGTAATGGCTTTTGAATTTGAGCTGAAGAGAGAGGAATGGGATTTGGAATTGTGACAACTGATAGAGGTTTTGAAGATGTTGGTGGTGGTGAAATGTCATCATCTTTCAAAATTAGCCTTCTCCTTTTTGGTTCAGGAGAGACTGATGATGTTTTGAGTGGAGCAGTGGTAGTGATTTTGGTGGCAGTGGTTTGTGATTGACTAACAGTTGTTGAAACAACTGGTGTTTCAACCACTGTTGTCATTACAGCAGATGTTGTAACATCTAATGTCTTCTGCTTTTTGGTAGGAGGTGATGATGGGGTGACTGTTTTTGGATGTGAAGTGATTTTTGGTTGTGATGGAGGTAAGGCAGTGGTAGTGGTGTGTGTTGAAGTGATGGCAGGTGTTTGGCTGACAGTTGTTAAAACCACTGAAGTATTAGCAACTGTTGACACAGCAGGTGTTACAACAACTGTTTGGATGGACGTTTGATGTTGGGGGCTTTTGGATGGTGGTTTTGGAGTATGCTTTGTGAGTCTGGATGGTATGGACTTGGTTTCCCTCACTTTTCTAGTGGGATTTCTTTTTAACACAAGATTTTGAACATCCTCTGATTCAGAACAACCCTGCGCATTCAGCTTCATGTAAGCTCTTTTCTCCTCATTCCACCTTGACAAATCCTTTGCCGCTCTGTCCCTTTTTACACTTGCTACAGCTTCATCAAGTGCATTTTGGGTAACATCAACCTTTTTGCTACCATCTGGCAAGGGAATGTTTCTGGTCATAGCATCCTTTTCAGGTTCAACATACAAACCATCATCTATACCCTTCTTTTTCCATTCCTGAATTTTCTCCCCCTTTTTGGCATTATCTGGGGGCAGTTGATCGATGAAGAGAACTGTGGGATGAGCAGTGCCAGTGGTTTCCAATATGTGGGCCTTGATAGCATTGATATCAGCTTGAGTGTTTCTAAACCTGGACTCCAGCATGTTTCTCAGCTCTTGTACATGTATGGCATGTTGCTGATCAACCATTTGTTGTTGCTGTTGGAGAAAAGGTTGAAATAGGTTCCATATCTCATTTGCAGCAGATGCTTGTGGTGGAGCAGGTGCTTGAGGTGGAACATCAGGGGATTGCAGCTTTTGTACTTTCAACAACTGATGCATCATGTCTTTGATTTCTGCAACAGAGGTATCTAAGTTTTCAACTCTGGCCGTCAATTCCTGGTACTTTAAACCATCACCCAACTGAATGGGATCATCTAATTTCCCACTAACAGTGGTTGTATCAGTGGTTGATACAGGGAGTGTACTCCAAGCATTATCCACTGATGCCCCTTTTTCTTGGTACTAGGGACTTCTTCCTTCAGCACCTGATAACATTTTGATAGTACCAGTGGTTAAAACAAACTCACTAGTGGTTAGAAGAGGTGCTATAGATGGAATTGCCTCCAAGGAAGTCTTATTGATGTAACCACTGTCCAAGTGTAAACCAATGGGTTCAACACTTGTAGTGGCTGCTTCACTTGGAATACCACCAAGAGTTACTTGTAACTCAAGAGGTGTAACCTCCTCAGGTTGTGTTGGTGGGTTAGCAAGGATTGATACATCAGGCCCAGTCTGTTGTTGAGGCATATTCTCATGGACAAGTGATTGAGAAGGACTGGTTTTTGCCTGGTTCAAATCAATTGCATCCAACAGAATCTTTGTATTTGGTGGAATTGTGGATGTGAGGGTAGGTGTAGAAAGAGAATTTGCCCCGAGCATTGGGTTGTGGATGATGGAAACAAATGATTCCAGAGCATCATATTATGGTGTCCCTATTTGTACAACCTGTTCTTTTTGAGAAGAAGCAGGAGGAGTTTCAGCCATGGGTTGAGATATTTCTACCAACTACTGTGAGGAAGTAGCAACAGTGGTTTCTAGTGACTTTTGTGCCGTCACTGGCAGTTGCTCTGGTATCTCATCCTCCAGATTTGCCTTTTTGGTAGGTTTATGGGGTTTTTGAATTTTCTTTTGTTTTGGCTTTTTCGGAATTGTAGGTGTGGGTTTCAAAACAGTTGTTCTGCTGCTTTGATCACCTTGAGCAGTGGGCTCAGCAGCAGATACCTGAGGAGCTGTGTTTGCTGCTAAATTCTGCTCAGGCACCTCTGCTTGTGTTTTGCAAGGTGTTGACATTCTTGTAAAAGTTTCAGCAGTTATGCTGTGCATTTGAAAAGATTCACCTTGGTTTATATCAGAAATATCATAATTACTGAATTTCTTTTCAAAATAATAGCTTAGAAATCTTGGAAACAGTAAGAATGATTTTGTTTCAACATTTTTAACCAGATCACTAAAGATTTCCTGGGAATAATTAAAATTTTCTTCTTGAAGAATAGCATATCCCAGATTTTGAATCTTTAATGGTATTTCATTAAAAGCAGTGGTTTTGTTTGAAACACACATTAGGAGGGTATGGAATAAAAACCTTGTTGCAGAAGGGAAGAAACCTTTTTTGTAAGGTATCCCTCTTCATCATAGTGTCTGCATACCCTTGTTCAAGAAAGTCAATTTTTAACTCGTTTTTAGGGAAGGAATTTTTACCTTGTTGATCATCGAGCTGAAAGACTTCCGAGATGGATTGTGGTGTTATTTTAACAACTTTACCCTGTAGAGAAGAGTTAATGGCTATGACAGTCTCACCTTGTTTGTCAAGGGTTGTATTTTTCCAAAACTCTCTTTGGGTCGTCAAGTAGATTGGTGCATCTGCTGTTAACAAAGTTTTGTACTTTGAAGCAGTGATCATGTCGAGGATGGAATCGAAAGCATCTGTGGTGCTGGGTTTTGTGAGAAGACCCAGAAGATTGTGAGAAGGTTTGTGTGGAATTTCTGTGGATTTAGCCTTTTGAGAGGCTTCTTTTGAAGATGATTTTGTGGTGGATTTTGCGGAAGACTTCGATTTAGTCATTTTTTGGAGAAGACGATCGAAGAAATTTGTGAAAGAATTTGATGAAATGTGATGAAAACTGCTTTGAGAAGAGAATTTTTAAGAATTCAATTCGACAGTAAAACCCTGTTTGGGGTTTTGAAAGGGGGTTTTATGGAGAAAAAGTGAATGCTGACGTGGCAGCGGTTACAAAAGGTCTGACCACTATGTACTGTCCACTTGCCATCCCCTGATGAAGTGAAGGACAGTACTTTTATGAAAACTACTAATGAAGGCAGTGGTTGCAACGGTAATGAAGACAGTGGATGATTTTTACTATCAGTGGATAGCACATCAGTGGATACAACACTGATTTTGAACAACAGTGCTTATCAAAGGAATAGGGGAACAGGGGATGACTTTCAGCAGTGGACAGACTTTTGAAGTAGATCAGACTTTTGAACTCATCAGTGGTTATGGCAGACTTTTAAGGATTTAATGAAAAAAAATCATTTTTAGCTATTTTTAAGGATGGATTTTTGATTTTTTGAAAACATTTTAATGCTTTTATTCATAGAAAAACAGGATTTTGCCGGTTATTCCATGTTTAGCATGCCAATCCTAGAGATCAAGCTTTCAAAGGTGGATGTGTCTAATGCTTTAGTCAGCACATCTGCCAGCTGATCCTTAGTTGGAACATGATGCAGAGAAATCAAACCTTTTTCATAGCAATCCCTCATAAAGTGATGTTTGATGTCAATGTGTTTGGTGGTTGAATGAGAAACTGGATTTTTGATGATATTTTGTGCTGCCTGGCTGTCCAACATGAGTGGTGTCTTCAAGGCAGTGATACCAAAATCCAGCAACTGATTTTGAAGCAGAGCAGTTGGGCTGTACAGCTTGCAGCAGCTATATATTCTGCCTCAGCAATGGATGTGGAAACAGCTGCTTGCTTTTTGCTTTGCCAAGACACTAAGCAATTGCCTAGGAATTGGCACCCTCCTGAAGTGGACTTCCTTGTTTTGTCATATCCAGCAAAGTCACTATCTGAGAAACCTGAAAGCTCAATTTTACCATCAGCTGGATACCAGATACCAAGTGTGGGAGAACCTTTGAGGTATCTGAATAACCTTTTTACAGCAATAAGGTTTGACTTTCTAGGGGCTGATTGGGATCTTGCACAGACACATCTTGCAAACATGATGTCTGGTCTAGATGCAGTTAGGTACAATAAGGACCCAATCATGTTTCTATATAAGGTCTGATCAACCAAATCATCCTTCTCATCAGACATGACTAATTTATTGGTTGCAATGGGTGTAATGCATGGCTTACAATCATCCATATCAAATTTCTTTAAAAGTTCTTTGGCATATTTGCCTTGATGGATAAAAGTGCCATTTTGCAGTTGTTTTACTTGGAGACCAAGAAAACACTGGAGTTCACCCATTGCACTCATTTCATACTCAGCTGTCATGAGTTGCCTAAACTCCTCACACATTTTGTTACATGTGCTTCCAAAGATGATGTCATCCACATAAATTTGGACAATCATCAAATCCTTCCCTCTCCATTTTAAAAACAGTGTTTTATCAATTCTTCCTCTAGTGAAACCAATGGAGAGTAGAAAGTTGGAAAGAGTTTCATACCAGGCTCTTGGTGCTTGTTTCAAGCCATACAAAGCTTTATTTAGCTTGTAGACATGATCTGGATAAAATGGATCCTCAAAGCCTGGAGGTTGACAAACATAAACCTCTTCTTGAATCTTACCATAGAGGAATGCACATTTAATGTCCATTTGATACACCTTGATGTTGTGGTTGACAGCAAAGGCCAGAAATAATCTGATAGCTTCAAGTCTTGCTACAGGGGCAAATGTTTCATCATAGTCAATGCCCTCTTCTTGTCTGTAACCTTAAACCACAAGCCTGGCCTTATTCTTGACAACAATGCCCCTTTCATCAGTTTTGTTTTTCAAGACCCACTTTATGCCAATAGGACTTACATTCTTTGGCAGTGGTACAAGCTCCCATACTTGTTGTCTTTTGAACTGTTGGAGCTCTTCTTGCATGGCTTCTACCCAACTATTGTCTTTCAGTGCCTCTTGGTACTTGACTGGCTGATGGAGAGATAGAAAACCAGCAAAAAGACAAATGTTTTGGGATTGACTTCTTGTGAGCACCCCTTCATTGATGTTGCCAATAATTTGATCTGGTGGATGAGATTTCAAGAAGAGTAACTCTCCTTGGTATGAAACAATGGCATTAAGTGGTGAGGGCTGCAGATGTGAATCATCTGAGCTAGCCACTGCTGGTGACTTTGATGATCCAGCAGTGGCTTCAAAAGGTGGTGGAATAGGAGGTAAAGGTGTGGACACATGCTGACTTTGATCCATTGTTTGAGGACTTTTATCAACAGTGTTTGATGATGTGGAAGTAGGGGTTAAAGGGCTACTTTGGTCAACAACTGTTGAGGTAGTAGTGGTTGAGCTTTGACAACTTTTTTGAACACCTGCTGCTCTTCCCATTGTGGCAGACTTTTGTTGAGGAATGATGATCTCTGTGACAACTCGAATTTCCAAGATTTCTATTTCGTATTTATTGCACGTTCAATTATTATTTAGTTGTTTACTTGCACAATTGATTGCTTTGGAATTGTATACATTTTGATGCAATGAATCGTATTGTGTGATTGTGCATGGTTGTTTGTTAATTGTGAAAGACTTGGTAAATATATGAACTTGGTGGTGAAACTATGAAATTGTTATGAGATGGGGTGCATGTATAAAATATGATACTTAGGGAGTTAGAGGGTAATTAGTGAAATCCTAGAGATACTTAACCCTAATCCCTTTTTCACTAATCATTCTCACAAAAATCCAAGCACGTACTTTCACTTTCTCTGGCAATCATCATCACCAAGATATTCATCACTCTTGATTCCTTTCCTTCTCTAGAATCATTCAAGGTAATTGTGTAATCATGGTTTATTGATTGTTTGATTGTTAGCAATGTTTGATTCTTGTAATTCTTGTAAACCCTAGTCTCCATATGATGCTTCTGTGTTTTTGATTGATGTTGATTATTGTGATATGAATGATTAGTCATATAATCAATTACCTGATGATTTTGATGCGTGATATGTAGACATAGCGATTGTTGTTTTGATCAGTGTAATACAAACGTATGAACTTAGGGTTTCTTGATCGTATGAAGGCATGAATTGTAACTGTTCGATTGTTATTGATTCTGTGGCATAATCTTTGGAACTTACGTATGTCTGATTGAATGTCAGAGTTTTTGTAACCCTAAACACTTGTCTGAGTTTTAATAGAAACATACTAGGTCCGAACTTTATGTGTGAAATGGAGTCCGAATTATATGTACAGGGCCCTAGTCCGACTTTTTTTCTAATACAAGACAAGTCCGAGCTTCAATGTGATATAGGTCCGACTTTCTTTAAGGGAAACCATTTGTCCGACTTTTTACACAAGGAACCCTTGGTCCGAATTTTTGTAATATACCCTCCAAGGTCCGACTTTTATGACCTATTGATATAGTCCGACCTTTAGCAGACGAAGGGTCCGAGTTTAACCCCCACCCCCCTCTAGTCCGAGCTTTTAACTAGGGCAGCCCCCTCTCTTGTCTGACCTTTAGGGTCCGAATTTCATGCCCACCTCACTTAGTCCGAGTTTTAAGCATAGAACCCCCCCCACTTGGTCCGAGCTTTAGGCTTTAAAGCCTTTTGTCCGAGTTTTAAAGGACAAGCCCCATATCCGACTATTGCTTGTTTTTTTTTTGGGTCTGACTTATACACGAATGACACAAGATATGATATTGTGAAGTTATAAGGTCCGAGTTCTTATGTTGATGTTTTGTCCGAGCTTTTAATTTCATAAGGGTTGTCTGAGCCTGTGGTGCGTGAATTGCCTGAATTTATTTATGAAGCTGATAATGCTAAGTCAAAACCTGTATGAAGAGCACTTGCATATTCCTGTATATTGCTGAATGTTACTGCATGATCCTATATGGGTGCACAATCTTTATCGTATCATCATGCACACAATAAGCACACAAACACAGTTACTTGAATATCCAGGATATGTAAACCCTAATTTAATGCAATCACTTATCTTGGATTTATGTGCAATATACCTTAGGTCGTGAGTAACGGACTTAAACATTAATTAACCCTAGAAGCAATAGCATACCGAGCAAATCAAGGTGAGTTCACACAGCCAAGGCATGGGGTTCCCAGGGTGGGAATGGGATTGATTTATTTATTTGTACTTCTCTAGATAATGGAACGTAGTGATATGATCCTCGAGTGAGGAAGGTGATTGGTTAAGATACTGCTAGACTAGTGATGCTTATAGAACTGATCTTCGCACACACGCCAGGGTTGGCTGCGATAATATGACTGATCTTCGCACACATGCCAGGGTTGGCTGCGATAATATGACTCATCTTCGCACACATGCCTAGGAAGGCTGCGAACTATACACTAAAACTTCGCACAGGTGCCGGGTGGCCGCGATACGAACATACCTAGTCTAGAATACTTGAGAACTTTCCCTAATCTTCGCATACATGCCTAGAGGGCTGCGATACGAACTATTACGATACATGACTTAATGAACGAACATAAGGCTTACCATACTAGTACAATTACTAAACTATAAACTGTGAACTCGCTCAACTAGTTGTTGATCCTCTGTTACATGCCTTGCAGGTCGTTAGATACATGGAGCTTGCACAGGGAGGAGCTGGTCGTTGTGGGCTTGGATCGTGATTGTTTGTTGAACACTTTATGACATTACATACTTCTTTATATTGGGTTTTACTTATACGCTTCCGCTAAACAGTAATAACTTACTTATGTTTTGGAAACACCTTTCATATGGATTTGGTTTGGTTTAATTGCTATTACTATAACTATATACATTGTTCTATATGATTGGTGGCTTGATCCTGGTCAGTCACGCTCCCAAGCGGTGATACTCCGCAGGTGGATTTTGGGGGTGTGACAGATTGGTATCAGAGCCATTGGTTATAGAGAACTTGGTTTTAATATGGGAAAACGTTTTTATTAAAACCAGACTATAACCAGAACAGTGCTCTCAACGATCCACAACGACGCTTCGCTCCACGTGCAAGACTCAACATCCTAGGTAATAAGGTTTATGTTTATTACCTGCTTGCTAGAAATATATAGAACTTTGCTCGTGGTATGCTTAAATTACATTACTTGCTATTCGTTATTACATGAGAACACCTATGTGCTTACACTCTTCTGTCATCGCACTACTCGCGAACCATTCTCACTTACACTACTTTTACTATGAAGAACAATGGCTGGACGCATTAACATGACTCAAGCCCAGTTGACGACTCTTATCAATGAACAAGTTGCTGCGGCACTTGCAGCTGCAAACGCAGGAGGTATACCCTGCAGTCGTAACTTATTCCAGGATCTTTAGATCCTACGTTCCTAAACAACACTTATGTTTAACCTCGTTCTGATCTTACACATTAGGTCAACATGCTCATCAGCCCGTTTGCACTTTCAAGAACTTCATGGACTGTCGTCCAGGCACATTCAGTGGCACCGAGGGGGCAGTGGGACTCCTCCATTGGTTTGAGAAGTTAGAGTCGGTATTCGAAATGTGTGAATGCCCTGAGGATCGCAGGGTGAAGTACGCCACTGGCACGTTGGAAGGAATCGCGTTAACTTGGTGGAACGCGCAAGTGCAGATCTTAGGGTTGGCAGCTGCTAACGCCACCCCTTGGAATGACTTCAAGGAACTGATTAAACGTGAATACTGCACTCGAGAAGACATCCACAAGCTGGAAGATGAGTTCTATCATTTGAAAATGTCTGGGTCAAAGATTGAAGCTTACACTAAACGGTCGAACGAGCTGGCCGTGTTATGTCGAACTATGGTGGACCCTCCAATCAAGTGCATTGAGTTGTATCTCAAGGGGTTAGCGCCAGAAATCCAGAGCCATGTGACATCGGCTAATCTTGATAATATCCAGGCTATTCAGCGCCTTGCTCATCGTATTACGGATCAGGCAGTGGAACAGAACATGCTGCCAAAACGCATCAGGGCTACCACTACTGCTGTTACTACTTATGCTACTCCCAGTGACAACAAGAGAAAATGGGAGGGGGATTCCAGCAGGGGATCAGTTTCTGTTCAGTCTCAAGCACAGCAACGTAAGACAAACGACTACCAGAATCCGAGTCAGCAGACATCAGGCAGTCAGGGGCAGGGTGGATATCGGGGAATTCACCCACTGTGTAATAAGTGCAACAGACACCACAGCGGGCGGTGTCGTAAAGAACGATGTCAGAGATGTCTCAAGTTAGGGCATGAAGCTAAAGACTGCAGGAGTTCGCGACCTGCAAATCAGAATCAGCAACACCCACCACCAGCTCCACAAAACCAGCATCAGCAGCAGCATCAGCGGGGTAACAGGGGATGTTTTCAGTGTGGGGCTGAAGGTCATTTCAAGCGTGATTGTCCCCAGTTGAACCAGAATCGCAATAACAATAACAACAACAACCAGGGCAATGGGAACAACAACAACGGTGGGAACAACAACGGCAATGAAGCAAGGGGTCGTGCATTTGTGTTGGGGCAGGGTGATGCCAGAAATGATCCCAATGTCGTTATGGGTAAGTTTCTTCTCGACGATATTTATGTTACTGTTTTGTTTGATTCGGGTGCGGATATGAGTTATATGTCTTTGAAAATGAGTAAATTGTTAAAACGTACACCAACACCCCTAAACACCAAACATGTCGTAGAACTAGCAAATGGTAAGAGTGTAGAAGCCACGCATGTAGTCAAGGGTTGTAACATCGTTCTAGCGGGTCAGATCTTCTCGATTGACCTTATTCCTATAGTTCTGGGTAGTTTCGACATCGTCATCGACATGGATTGGTTATCCAAGCAGCAAGCAGAGATCATATGTAAGGAGAAGATCATTCGTATTCCTCGTTCGGGTAAGGAACCTCTCAAAGTTCAAGGTGATAAGAGTGGTGCTGTGGTTGGCATCATCTCTTTCCTGAAGGCTCAGAAATGTTTACGAAAGGGTCACACTGCTATTCTGGCACTAGTTACTGATGCATCGACGAAAGAGAAAAGAATAGAGGACATTCCAGTTGTACGTGATTTTCCTCAAGTGTTTCCTGAAGATTTACCTGGTCTACCGCCTCACCGCCAGGTCGAGTTTCAAGTTGAGCTAGCTCCAGGAGCAGCACCTATAGCTCGCGCACCGTATTGTTTAGCTCCAACTGAACTGGAGGAACTGTCAAAGCAACTGCAAGAGCTCTTGGAAAAGGGCTTTATTCGTCCAAGCTCTTCGCCTTGGGGAGCTCCAGTACTATTCGTGAAAAAGAAGGATGGCACTTTCAGGATGTGCATTGATTACCGTGAACTGAACAAGGTGACAGTGAAGAACCGCTATCCTCTTCCACGCATTGACGACTTATTCGACCAGTTGCAAGGGTCGAGTTACTATTCCAAGATTGATCTAAGGTCAGGGTATCATCAGCTGAGAGTCCGGGATGAGGACGTCTCCAAGACAGCATTCAGAACTCGCTACGGACACTACGAGTTTCTAGTTATGCCATTTGGGCTTATGAACGCGCCTGCAGTTTTCATGGATCTTATGAACAGGGTGTGCAAACCCTATCTTGACAAGTTCGTCATTGTCTTCATCGACGACATTCTGATCTACTCCAAGAGTCAGGAGGAACGCGAGCAGCACTTACGTCTTATCTTGGAACTTCTTCGAAAGGAACAACTGTACGCCAAGTTTTCGAAATGCGACTTCTGGCTTCGTGAAGTCCACTTCTTAGGCCATGTGGTGAACAGGGATGGGATTCATGTCGATCCATCCAAGGTAGATTCGATCAGGAACTGGCCTGCACCGCGTACACCAACGGAAATACACCAATTCTTGGGTTTGGTGGGGTATTACAGACGATTCATTAAAGACTTCTCCAAGATCGCACAGCCGCTCACTATGTTGACACAGAAAGGTGTCACCTACCGTTGGGGAGATTCTCAGGAAAACGCTTTTCAGTACTTAAAGGATAGGCTTTGCAGCGCGCCTATTCTCTCATTGCCAGAAGGCACGGATGATTTTGTGGTCTATTGTGACGCATCGATACAGGGACTTGGTTGTGTATTAATGCAGCGGGATAAGGTTATTGCTTACGCTTCTCGTCAACTCAAGGTTCATGAACGAAACTACACGACGCATGATTTAGAGCTGGGAGCTGTTGTTTTTGCACTTAAGATATGGCGACACTACCTGTACGGTACCAAGTGCACAATTTACACCGATCACAGGAGTCTCAAGCATATCTTCAAGCAGAAGGAATTGAATATGCGTCAGCGAAGATGGGTTGAACTTTTAAACGATTACGAATGCGCCATCAAGTACCATCCAGGCAAAGCCAATGTTGTGGCTGACGCTCTCAGTCGGAAAGACACTCTACCTAGACGCGTACGAGCCTCGCAGCTCACTATTCAGTCCAGTCTTCCTGCACAGATACGAACTGCTCATGTGACAACCGGTAATTAACGGCTTGTAATTACGCAATTAACAAACGTTTAAGGCGATAATAAGTAGTGTTTAAGGCACAATTAACTTAATTAGGCCATTGGAATGCCAAGGAACGCTTATCTGACGCTACAGTGCGCATACGGGGATTTTCGGAACAACTGCGTAACGATAAACGATAAGGAACTGACACCGTACAAAATACTGACAACGCCGTCGATTACGAAGTTTATACAAATAACATATACTTATGGGTTTTGTTTTGCGAAAATATTATGCTTTCAAACAACACAAACCGCAAACACGAACGAAAAACGCGAAAACAGTAACGCACCGACAATCAACGACAAAACGAAGCACCTGACTCGAATTTCGTCTCAATATTACTATATTATGATATATTTAGCTTCGTTTTCGAATTTTAATGTTCGTAGTTGAAAACTGATCGAAAAACAGATTAAGACAGCAACGATGCGATTTTACGCAATTATTACCGTAATCAACGAACGGGCGCGCAAATGATGTCTACCGATACTAATTCACGAACATTTAACCTAAAAATTTAAATTTTCGACATTACGGATAGTTCGGGTTTTGAAAACGGGTTTCGCAAGAGATTGCGGGCCACTTAAAAACGCGATATTGGGCTTGTGGGCCTTGGGCCCAAGCCCAAAGCCCACTAACCTAAACCTAACTATAAAAAGCTTTCAAACCCTAAAAGCCCCTCATTTTGTCACCAGCCGTTATCACCATTCCTCTCAAAACTCCTTCTTCATCATAACCTAAACCTAACACAGACATTATGTATGTCTCTACCTCTCTCGATCTACACTCCAAACACACACATACATGAACTCCCATCATCTTGAAACCCCTTTCTCCTTCCCTCACCATCTGATGAACAGCCGGCCGATGACCAGCGCTACCCCCCCTCGATTGAGCAGAAATGACCACCACCACCACAGTCAGGTGGTGGTGAGTGACAGTTGAAGACAGAAGCGGAAGGGAGAGAGAGAGACGAGACGGAGAGAGAGAGAAAGGCGGTGATAGAGCAGCGCCGCCGCTCACGGCGGCGGCAGTAACGGCGACGGTGGTTGAGGCAACAGCGGTGGTTGAGGTGGAGTTCCGGTTCGGGTGGTCTCGGTCAGATCTGGGTCACATTTAAGCAGGTCAGTTTTGGATTTCGGGTTCGGGTGACGTTTTGATTCGGGTTTCGAGTCACCGAGTCAACAACAACGAGTTGTCAGGTCAAGCCGGGTCAACTCAGATTTGCTTCGGGTGTCGTTCGGGTCAGATCTGGATGCGAGTCAAAACTGGTGGGTTCGGTTAGCAATTGGGGTCAACGGGTTGACTCGGTCGAACTGAGTCAACTCGGTCAACTCGGACCAACAGTAGGTCAACTCAGTCAAAGGAAATCAACTGGTCAAAGTAGTCAACAGGATGGTTCAACTTCGCGACTCAGTTCGGGTTTCGGGTCAACACATCAACCGGTCAAACTTTAGTCAATGACAGTCAACTGTCGGGTCAAAGGCGGTCAACTCAGGACCCGGTAAAGTTTTAACAATACGTTAAACTTTATATATAGATTCGTAGATTTTTAGCTTACGCGACCGAGCTCGAACCATCCTTTATTTAGTTATTATATACGTTTAATTTTTGGCGTATTTTGGCGAAAATCATATACACATATTGTTTGATTGAATTATTGTTGCGATTTGATTTAAAATATCGACACATTGGATGTCGAGGTTATCCTAAAAACAGAGGAAACTCTGTCCGTTTTTCGTCAAAAATCCGAAGTTTCAAACATAATTATGTTATATAAGCGACGTCTAACGAGATTGAGGTATTTTTATAAAATGAATATAAGAGTATATTTATTTTGGCGACGCTTTACGACTTACAAAACGCGTTTATAACGTTTCGACAAAAGTGGATTACAAGTCAACGAAAACATATTGAAACTCTAACACTTTTATAAAATAAATATAATTAGTTATATTTATTTCAAACGTCGAAAATTATATTTTATAAAATAAATATAATGTCTTATATTTATTCCTAATGTCAACGATTCGGAAATCGTATTTCAAAAGTCTAGTATTCGGAAAATATATAACATAAATATAATTATTTATATTTATATTTATTTCGAGTGTCGGGACTTCGAATACTCTTATAAAGCTTATTCGTTTCAAACATCTAACCGAACACGACACGTATCGCACAATTATAACACCTTGCTAACCGAGTTAGTTGATAACTAGTATATATATTATATATACTTACACTTTACGAAAACTATGAAGACGTATCACTAAATCATCTACGCCTTTTATTCTCGAGAACTAACACGACTTTGTAATTATACTTATATCTATATATATATATAAATATATATATCCTACATCACTCGGAAACTAAGTTGTTTCCGAGGCTTAGCGTTTATCCCGATTATAAATGGGATCGAATAACCATAATTTGGATATTTCAAATCAAAATATTAACACTACCTTAGGGTCGTTTAGTTAACGACTCGGTAGAGCTCGGACACGTAGTTAACTGCGTCGTTAAACTAGAAACTGACAAGTTATTCCCTGTTAGGAATACTATAGATGCACGCTAGCGAGTTCACATTCTTGGAATGACAAAACGGAATCACTTTTAAGCTAGCTTTGCACAAGAATATCCAGGTGAGTTCATAACCCCCACTTTTTACTGTTTTACATTTTTTTTATAAATGTTTTCAGGGGTGGAAAGACATGCAAGTTTTTGCAAAAGAAAACACTATTTCGATGAACGAAAACACATATTTATAAACCATGTTGCAAATGAATTTCAACAAACTCGAAAGGTTTATGAAAGGTTTATACTAAACATACCGGTTTTACAAAACAAACGCGTATTTTCACAAACGTGCATGATTTTCATGACTAGTGACAGGAATGTCCTAGTTACTACAACGGGACTGGGTTGTTCTGCGTACGAACAACGAGACAACCCAATGGGTTTATGTCTCCCTTTTTCTTTTGAAATACATATTAACTAGGGTATGATTAAGCTATGGAATGAACTCTTGGATCACGTGCGAATAGGCGCTAACTTAGGCACCATTAATCCTTTTAAGGACCACGGAACAGGGATAGATCTATCGGGTACGGGCGAGCCCCACTCACGGTCCTTGTGCGGCCACTTAGAGTGCTTTTGTGTTGATGTGTGTAAAATGCAACATATAAAACACATCAATTAAGGCATAAAACTAACCCTTTTTAAGTACTAATGTTGGAAAAAGAGTGTTTTTGTCTTCCTTTTGTATTTTCAGGATGAAATGAGCTCAAAATCACAAAAGAAGCAAAAAGACCACTAATTCTACCATAAATACAAGAAAAGGAACAAAAGTGGACTGCCCGGACCCTCAACGGCACCTCCCAAAGCAAAAAGGAAGAAACAGAGTCTGAACACGCCCCGTGTCCAGCGAACACGGGGGCGTGCCCAGGAAGCAGCAGAAAAGACAAACCAGTAGAAGCTTCCATTGCCCACCACGGGGCCGTGTCCAGCGAGCACGGGGGCGTGGTGAAAGTACAGGAGGCGCATTAATTGTAATTCGCAATTACAATTAATGAAGAGAGAGAGTGTCAGGCGGGCACGGGGCCGTGTCCAGCGGACACGGGGCCGTGTCCAGCCTTCTGTTCAGCCTATAAATAGAGGAGCTTGGATTCATTCTCTCTCATCCCTTGGCACACCACCTCTCTCACACCTCATCCACCACCCACCACCACCATAACACCATCATCCACCACCATCATCCATTGTCCATCGTAGAGTGTGTGAGTCGTCTCGGGATCCAAGATTGATCGTAAGAGTTCTTGACAATCAAGGCCATGTTTGCCTAAGTCTCTTACATCACTTGGTGAAGACAAGTGTTTAGTATAATACTTTTTATTTTTAATCTTTTGCACTTTTTATTTGGTTTTGTATTAATGACTTTAATAACTAGTTACTTATGTTGAAGGTGATCTTTCCTTATCGTTTGTCCGTGGTGTCTTGGCGTTATTTTACTGTCTATATAAAATAAAAGATTTTCACCATTCATATCTCCACGGTCTATATGGAGGTATGTTGGCTACCTGGTCGGGGGTTAAGGGAACGGTTTGGTAAGGGTCTTGCCCTTGTTCAGCGTTTAGAGGTCCTGCTTGGGACCTGGGTCAAATTTAGTAGGATCTCCTTCAATGCCCATAGGTATTGGATGGCGGGGATCCAAACTCTTTGACCCCCTCATAAGTTAACTACTATTAATACTATAACCCGGCTATTTAGGACTGTATCCCTGCTGACTCAGACTACTTAGCCGAGGGTAACGTCACCGCCAGAAGCGGGGCCTACCACAATTTGCATTAATAACTTAATTCATTATCTTTCAATAATCCGACCCTTTAGGATTGTATCCTTGCTGACTCAAACTACTGGGTTGAGGGTAACGTCGCCTTCAAAAGAGGGGCCTACTACAATAACTAAGATAATCTCTTAAACAAGTGCAAAAGTGCGAAAATAATCAAAGGTTATACTAATACACGTGTCGGATCCAAGTGATTCATCTTGTCTATCTGTTTTTATTTTATTTTTATTTTCAGCATTTAGTTAGTTTTTATTTTTCTTAGTTTAAAACATTTTTCTAACCTTTTTGATTTGATTAGACGTTGAGCATAAACCGGTATTAAAAGCTCTTGTGTCCTTGGACGACCTCGGTATCTTACCAACACTATACTACGTCCACGATGGGTGCACTTGCCCATATGTGTGTTTAGTGTTAGTAAATATCGTGTTTTATAAATTTAAAACTTGGCTAAAAGTGTAAAAAGGGCTTAAATATATATCTAAAAACATATATACACTAACACGCATCAAGTTCTTGGCGCCGCTGCCGGGGACACAAGGATTCTAAGAAAGCTTAAAATCGACGGCCTAATCAGTTTTTCAAAACCTTTTAAAAAACGCGCGCATATTTTTCTGCATTTTAGTTTAGTTTGCATTTACAGTAGCCTGAACACGGGGCCGTGCTCGCTACACACGCCCCCGTGCTGCATATTTTTAGTTAGATACCCAGATACAGAGTCTGAACACGGGGCCGTGCTCGCTGAACACGCCCCCGTGCTCAACGTGACCAGTAACTTTAATTAAAACGCCCAGATACAGTCCCTGAACACGGGGCCGTGTTCACTCAACACGGGGCCGTGTCCAGCTTCTGTTTCCATCTTATTTTTGTTTTCTGGTCCCGAGACTCAGTTATGATCTGTTGAGTGATTCTTATGGATCAATACTCAAGAGGTTACAACTACACCTATGATGAGGATGATTATAGGGGTAATTATTGCACTAATTGTCGTAACGCACGCTCAGTTCAATATAATACTTCATATCAACCATCCAATTCATACAACCATTATGAGGAGCCCAGGTACGAGCCATCAACTTCATACACATCCTATGAAGACCAAAGGTATGAACCTCCTCCCTCATACTCATATTTTGATGAACCAAGGTATGAGCCATCATACTCATACTTTGAAGATTCAACATATGAACCACCACCTTCATACTCTTACTATGAGGAACCATGGCGTGAACAACCCACCTCATATGAGTACTATGAAGAACAAAGCTTCGACCCTTATCTATCATATACTTACAATGAAGAACAATGGTGTGAACCATCTACTTCATATGAGTATTATGAGGAACCTAGGATCGAACAACCGGATTCAAGCTTTGAGGATCCAAATTCTTTCAATCTCACCGAAGTAACTAATAGGATATTAGAACACATTAAAACTATCGAACGTTGCATAAAAGAATCCCGCGCAAGAGAAGAGCTAAAAAATGATAATAACGTAGAGATAGTTGAAAGTGTAAAAATGGAAGAACAAGAAAGTGAAAAACCGACACATGAATTAAACAAAGAAAAAGGTGAGTCCGACAATGTTAAAATTCAAGAAGAGTCTAATTTTGAAGAAATTAACCTCTTGTCACCTACTTTCGAAAACCATTGTTTAATAACTCCTCATGCTAAGTTTTTAAAAGAGTTAAACACTAGTGCTAAAATCAAAGACTTAGTAAGCGTTAAGTTAACTAATGATCAAACCTCGCTAATAAAAGAAGACCCTTTTGAAATTAACATCACACCGGTTCCATGTTTCATTCAAAATTCATTTATTAGTAATATCACCATCGATAAGGATCTTTGCGTTAACATAATGCCTAACTATATTTTTGAAAAGTTAAGTATTAGTGATTTTTCTCCACTTCAAATACCCATTTTTCTATCCGATCGGAAAGTAATAAAATCAATCGGTGTAGTTGAGGATGTTTTGGTTCAAACAAATCAAATGGTAATCCCAACCGACTTTGTCATCCTCGATGACGCTCCTCTAGTCTTGGGAAAACCTTTTGTACAAACTCATAAAGCTTTGAAGAACCGGAAATTCAACAATCTACCTCTTCAATTAGGGGCATTCAAAAGGAGCATAGATCTTGAGCGCTCAATGAAATATCCTTTTGGTAACAATGACCCCCTAATTGAGGATGAAGCTGAACCGCCCGATACAACCAACGAAGAAGACCACTTTGTCGAGGAAGAGATAGCCATAGAACAAACTTTTAAGGTTCTTGATCTAAAGGAGCCACAAAATAAGGTGTCTTCTAAAGACCCACCCATTGAGCTCAAAGAACTTCCTAAAGGTTTGGAATATGCTTTTCTAGGCAAAGACGGTAGTTTACCCGTAATTATTTCATCTAAATTAAGTAATATAGAAAAAGAGAAATTAGTTAACTTACTTAAAAAACACAAAAACGCGATCGCTTGGAAGCTTGTAGATATTAAAGGAATAAGCCCTTCCATGTGCACGCACAAAATTTTAATGAATGATGACTACAAAACGGTAATTCAACCACAACGGAGAGTGAACCCCAATGTTCAAGAAGTGGTTAAGAATGAAGTCATCAAACTACTCGACGCCGGACTAATCTACCCTATCTTCGATAGCCCGTGGGTAAGTCCAGTTCAAGTAGTCCCAAAGAAAGGAGGTATGACGGTGATAACTAACGAGAAAAATGAATTAATACCAACAAGAACCGTCACAGGATGGAGAGTCTGTATAGATTATAGGAGATTAAATGAAGCAACTAGGAAAGACCACTTTCCTTTACCCTTCATTGATCAAATGTTAGAAAGATTATCCGGTCATAAATTTTATTGTTTCTTAGATGGTTTTTCAGGTTACTTTCAAATACCGATAGCACCGGAAGACCAAGAGAAAACAACTTTCACATGTCCCTACGGAACTTTTGCATATCGACGCATGCCATTCGGTCTATGTAATGCGCCTGCAACATTCCAACGTTGTATGGTCGCCATTTTCCATGATATGATCGAGAAGACAATGGAAGTCTTCATGGATGACTTTTCCATCTTTGGAGACTCATATGACCAATGCCTCGATAATCTTGAACGAATGCTATCCCGATGTGAGGAAACTAACCTCGCCCTTAACTGGGAAAAATGCCATTTCATGGTAACGGAGGGAATAGTACTCGGTCACAAAATCTCAAGCGAAGGAATGGAAGTTGATCGAGCAAAAATAGAAACTATTTCTCGATTACCTCCTCCATCCTCCGTACGAGCAATCAGGAGTTTCCTAGGGCATGCCAGATTCTATAGAAGGTTTATCAAGGACTTTTCAAAAATTTCAAGACCTCTAACAAAATTGCTTGAAAAAGATGCACCCTTCATCTTTGACAAGGAATGCAATCAAGCATTTCTAACCCTCAAGGAAATGCTAGTCAATGCACCTATCATGATAGCACCAGATTGGAAATTTCCTTTCGAAATCATGTGCGATGCAAGCGACTTTGCTGTTGGAGCAGTCTTGGGACAAAGAAAAGAAAAACATTTCCACCCAATTTATTATGCTAGTAAAACTCTTAATGATGCGCAAGAAAATTATACAACTACAGAAAAAGAATTACTAGCGGTGGTATTTGCTTTTGATAAATTTCGTCCTTATCTTGTTCTTTCTAAAACAGTAGTTTATACAGACCATGCAGCCATCAGGTACCTTTTCAAAAAGCAAGACGCAAAACCCCGTTTGATAAGATGGATTCTACTCCTCCAAGAATTCGACATTGAAATCAAGGACAAAAGAGGAGCAGAAAACACTGCTGCAGATCATCTCTCACGCTTAGAAGACCCAGCTTTGGAGATAACCAGGGACGAGCAAATCAACGAGAAATTTCCCACGGAATCCTTGGAAATGATAGCGAGTAGACAAGAACCATGGTATGCCGACTACGCTAATTTCTTAGCTAGCGGTGTAGTCACCAAAGGATGGCCACATCATCAAAGGAAGAAATTCTTTGCTGATGTAAAACATTACTTTTGGGAAGACCCCTATCTTTTCAAAATGTGTGCTGACCAGCTCATCCGAAGGTGTGTCTATGGTAATGAAGCACGAAGAATTCTCCATCATTGTCATGAAGGTCCATACGGAGGACATCATGGTGCCGCAAGTACCGCACGAAAGGTGTTTGACTCAGGATTTTACTGGCCAACCATCTACAAGGATGCACATAACCTTGTAAAGACATGTGATGCCTGCCAAAGATCGGGTAATATTTCTTCCAAAAACGAAATGCCTCAAAATGGCATTCTCGTCTGTGAAATCTTTGATGTGTGGGGACTCGATTTCATGGGACCTTTCCCACCTTCAAAGGGAAACAAATATATACTTGTGGCAGTAGATTACTTGTCTAAATGGGCAGAGGCCGAAGCTCTTCCAACAAACGATGGGAGAGTGGTGGTAAAATTTCTGAAAAAGCTGTTCTCTCGTTTCGGGACACCAAAGGCTTTGATAAGTGATAGAGGTACCCATTTTTGCAATCATCAACTCGAAAAAAATATTAACAAGGTATGGGGTCTATCACCGGGTCTCAACAGCATATCATCCTCAAACAAATGGGCAAGCCGAAGTGACTAATCGAGGTTTAAAACGAATACTTGAAAAAACCGTAGGAATAAATAAAAAAGAATGGGCCGACAAATTAGACGACGCTTTATGGGCTTTTCGAACCGCTTATAAAACCACTATAGGCACAACCCCATATAAGCTAGTCTATGGAAAAAGTTGTCACTTGCCAGTAGAAATCGCTCACAAAGCCTACTGGGCAATAAAAAACGTAAACTTAGATTTAGAAGTTGCCGGTAAGAATCGATTTTGTCAAATAAACGAATTAGACGAACTTAGGAATTATGCATATTCTAACTCCAAAATTTATAAAGAAAGAATGAAAAATTTGCATGATAAATATATTAAATCTAATGAATTTCGGGTTGGAGACCAAGTTCTATTGTTTAATTCACGACTTCGATTATTTCCTGGTAAGTTGAAATCTAGGTGGTCAGGACCTTTTTCCGTCACCCATGTTTTTCCACACGGTGCAGTAGAAATTAAAACTCGAAATGGGACACCATTTAAAGTCAATGGCCAACGGCTGAAACTCTACCGAGGATCCATTGAGGATGAGGAAGAGGAGATCTCACTTCAGACGGTTAACGAATAAATTCGTACCCGACATGTTACAGGTAAGTGTACGTTTAAAAACCGGTAAATCATTTTTCGGAAATAAGGGGCATGCACACGAGCACAAAAAAAAAAAAAAATTTCAAAAACTTCGCCCGACACGAGGCCGTGTCCGCTGGACACGGGGCCGTGTCGAGGCGACTGTCGGGATAAAACCCTCTTGTCTTATCAGTTACACCATTCCACACGCCCCGTTTAGCCGAAAACTCTCTGGTTCGAGGCGATTTTCTGCAGTTTTTCTACGTCACTACCAAATCTAACAACGTCAAGGTATGATTCTATCTTCATTAGTAGTTAGATTAGTTACTTGCATGTAGTTAAAACATCAAAAATTTGGGGAAAATCTAGGGTTCTTCATGTTCATCCGGATCGAACTCAAAATTTTTGATGAAAATTGTTAGTATTAGTTTAGAATAGAGTAGTAGAAAGTAAATAGACATGTATTGTTGATAGATTCATCCGATTTCCAACTAAAAACCCAAACCCTTGTTCTTGAACCGAAAAACACGAAATTGAAAGGGTAAACGGTTTGTTATGGGAAAAATGACACTTAGGGTTTCATTTTCGGAGGAAACCGCTACTATTGGGCTAAAAATTTTCAGGTTTTCGAAACCGGGACGAAGAATGGAATTTTTGGGTTACAGACGCCCGGACACGGGGCCGTGTCCGCTGAACACGGGGCCGTGTCCAGCCCACTGTTTGCAGTTTCCAATCCGATTTTCCTGGTTTCGTACTAACTTTTTATGAATTCTTTTCAGATGTCGAAATTCACAAGGTTTGGCGCAAATGAACTGGACGCAAGGGCACGATACGAGGTTTTACAAACAAGACCCGAAGAGTACCCAAGACGGGCGTGTACCGATTTGCTAACCATGGTGAACCAACTTGACCGCTTCAACAACATTGTGAGGGGTCCACTGCACGTCGCATTGACTGCCCGACTTCGGTCGGTCCATCAATGCACGATGGAGTTCTATAGCACCTTCATTTTCAACTCGAGGCGCGAACCGTTTGATCATGACGCGGTTGAATTTCGATGTGGAGGGACCACCTATAGAACCTCCATGGCGCAGTTTGGAGCCATCATTGGGCTATACAATGATGAAGAAGTGGGAAATGAAGAGAATACAGGGGGGTTACGAGACTTGGATGCAACCGAACGCCAAGCCGCATGGGCTCAAATAGGTGAAGGAATCTACAACCCGAGCAGCACAAAGAGCACCAAACTGAGGGACCCGTTATACCGCTACATCCACAGGCTCCTCACGTACTCGCTAAACCAACGCCATGACAGTAGTGGCGTTGTTGGGTTGAAAGATTTGGTTGTCCTTCACTGCATTCACAACCAGAAGCCCCTCGATGTTCCTTACTTCCTACTGCGAAACATGCACTTGAACCGCCTTGCCTCTGCTCCTACACCAATCTTCTTCGGGGGATGGGTGTACCGTCTTTTCAAGCACTTCACGAATATCCCAAGGTCCTTCGAAAGGAGTCCATGGTCGGGACGGGTCGATTATCATATTTGCCGAGCCATGAACTTGCTTTATGAAGCGGAGGACGGGACGGTGAGCTTTCAGAGGACGCAAGGCTACGCATGGAACCCGCAGGAGGCTCTAGTTCTTCATGCACCACCTCCACATTTCCAATACCCACCCCAAGGCGATCCGGGTCAATCCTCCTCTCAAGGAGGCGGTTTTCCTAATTTTCAAAGTTTACATGATCTTTTGCAGGAAAACCTTATGTGCACCAGGAACACCTACAACCTCGCCAACAACACATACCACCGGGTTGGAGCTATCGAGCGCAGCATCAACGATATACAAGATGATATCGGTAGCATCCGGGAGTACATGGCGAGGCAAGGGGGTGGAGGTGATGGTAGTGATGAAGACATGGAGTAGGAGGCTGGGAGGAACAAGGGGCTGGCTGGTGATGAGCCCACAGGTTTGATTGCCCTTCTTATCCATCAAACAATTCATGGCCTGCGTGCCAGTTGTCGAACAATTTACTTTCCTTAACTACTTTTTATCTTTATTTTGTTTTTATTTTATGTTTGGATAATGTTTGACAATGGTAAATTAGGATGGTTTGTGCTTGGTTGGTTGGTATTGAATGATTAACAGGTGCAATGCAGGGGTTCGAGTGCTAAACATTAGCACTTGCAGCCCTAGGATGGAGAAAACCGGGAGAAAACCTTATTTTTCAGGCTAACAGACTATCCACATGGGGACGTGTCCAGCCGACACGCCCCCGTGTCCATCTCCCAGATCTGCTGTTTGGCTACTGACCTGCAATTTTTTGCCCGACACGTGGCCGTGTTCACCCAACACGCCCCCGTGTTCAACTTCTGTAAGTTTTTCGATACTGGCAGTTCACCACGGGGCCGTGTCCAATGGACACGGGGCCGTGTACAGAATGCCAGTAACATAAATCTTTACTTTTTAACACACTTTTATACATTTTAATCAACCAAAAATATTGTTTTTGGACACATTGAGGACAATGTGTAATTTAAGTGTGGGGGGGATGCTAAAACCTTGAAATTTTGCAAAATCCTAAACACAAGCCTTACACAAAACTCTATTGGAACCGCTAAACACCCCAATTTTTTTTTTCAAAAACTTTTTCATTTTTTTATTTACTTGTCTTAGTTTAAGTTGGGAAGAACAAGTCCTAAAAAGGTTATATTTTTACAAGTTTACAACCGATAGCGTCGTGATAAAAAAGGAACCAACATAAGAAAATTATGAAACGGCATAACAAGTCTAGTTTAAAATTCGATTATATATGCTTGGTCACATTAAAAACCCATTCCCACAAAAGTGAGTTTTGAGCCTTTATTGAGCATAAAAATACACATATTTAGATTAAATGCTCATTTTTCGTTTCTTGTGTGAATAGCCGCTCGGTCCTTACAAATCTAGAACTTGCCACGACAATACATTCCCGGTCCTTACGAACTTAAACCCAAGTAAGTAAATGATGGAGGCATTAGGACTAACTATTTTTTTTCAAAACCATTATTTTTCATTTTTTTTACCTACCCAAAAATCCCCCTAGAAAACCCCTTTGAGCCTAAACCTTTCATTTCATTACCCCCAAAACAATTTTTTTTACCCACCAAGAACCTTTTTCATTTTTTTTATTTTAGTAACAAGCTCGGTTTTTCGTCAACTTGCCCTTTCATGTGACATCAAAAAAAAAAAAAAAATATAATGATGATGAAGTCAAAAACAAACAAAAGCTATAAAAAGCTTGTTTGGAGAAATACTTCAAAAAAATAAAAAGTCACTAAAAATAAGGTACTTCACGAAAACCGACGCTTGTTACGATTTTTCGCCTTTTTTTTTTTACTAACCACTAACCAACCACCCACCTTTAAACCCAAGCCTTCACCCAAAAAGTCCTCTTGATATTTACAAAGGTAAAAAGTTAAAAAGGAGGAGGATTGATTGCTTGGCAAGCCTATGGAAATACGTAAGTTCCGTGCCGCTCTCGAGTGATTCACTAAAATATACACCTTCGGCCGAGTGTTGAGTGATCTCCCGTGAGGTATGTGAACTTGTATATAAATGGAATTTTAATAAAACATGTTATGCCCGAATAAGTAATTTATCTTGTGAAAAGTTCAAAATAAATCATAACGAATAGGATTGTAAATAACTAAAAATAAAACCTATAAAAACCTTGGATTCCCGACACTCTAGGACAAGCTAAAAAAAAAAAAAACTTCTCTTCTACCTATTCCATTTGGGAGTGTAAGCCACATTTAAAGAGTTTTGCTTGAGGACAAGCAAAAGTTCAAGTGTGGGGGTATTTGATGTGTGTAAAATGCAACATATAAAACACATCAATTAAGGCATAAAACTAACCCTTTTTAAGTACTAATGTTGGAAAAAGAGTGTTTTTGTCTTCCTTTTGTATTTTCAGGATGAAATGAGCTCAAAATCACAAAAGAAGCAAAAAGACCACTAATTCTACCATAAATACAAGAAAAGGAACAAAAGTGGACTGCCCGGACCCTCAACGGCACCTCCCAAAGCAAAAAGGAAGAAACAGAGTCTGAACACGCCCCGTGTCCAGCGAACACGGGGGCGTGCCCAGGAAGCAGCAGAAAAGACAAACCAGTAGAAGCTTCCATTGCCCACCACGGGGCCGTGTCCAGCGAGCACGGGGGCGTGGTGAAAGTACAGGAGGCGCATTAATTGTAATTCGCAATTACAATTAATGAAGAGAGAGAGTGTCAGGCGGGCACGGGGCCGTGTCCAGCGGACACGGGGCCGTGTCCAGCCTTCTGTTCAGCCTATAAATAGAGGAGCTTGGATTCATTCTCTCTCATCCCTTGGCACACCACCTCTCTCACACCTCATCCACCACCCACCACCACCATAACACCATCATCCACCACCATCATCCATTGTCCATCGTAGAGTGTGTGAGTCGTCTCGGGATCCAAGATTGATCGTAAGAGTTCTTGACAATCAAGGCCATGTTTGCCTAAGTCTCTTACATCACTTGGTGAAGACAAGTGTTTAGTATAATACTTTTTATTTTTAATCTTTTGCACTTTTTATTTGGTTTTGTATTAATGACTTTAATAACTAGTTACTTATGTTGAAGGTGATCTTTCCTTATCGTTTGTCCGTGGTGTCTTGGCGTTATTTTACTGTCTATATAAAATAAAAGATTTTCACCATTCATATCTCCACGGTCTATATGGAGGTATGTTGGCTACCTGGTCGGGGGTTAAGGGAACGGTTTGGTAAGGGTCTTGCCCTTGTTCAGCGTTTAGAGGTCCTGCTTGGGACCTGGGTCAAATTTAGTAGGATCTCCTTCAATGCCCATAGGTATTGGATGGCGGGGATCCAAACTCTTTGACCCCCTCATAAGTTAACTACTATTAATACTATAACCCGGCTATTTAGGACTGTATCCCTGCTGACTCAGACTACTTAGCCGAGGGTAACGTCACCGCCAGAAGCGGGGCCTACCACAATTTGCATTAATAACTTAATTCATTATCTTTCAATAATCCGACCCTTTAGGATTGTATCCTTGCTGACTCAAACTACTGGGTTGAGGGTAACGTCGCCTTCAAAAGAGGGGCCTACTACAATAACTAAGATAATCTCTTAAACAAGTGCAAAAGTGCGAAAATAATCAAAGGTTATACTAATACACGTGTCGGATCCAAGTGATTCATCTTGTCTATCTGTTTTTATTTTATTTTTATTTTCAGCATTTAGTTAGTTTTTATTTTTCTTAGTTTAAAACATTTTTCTAACCTTTTTGATTTGATTAGACGTTGAGGATAAACCGGTATTAAAAGCTCTTGTGTCCTTGGACGACCTCGGTATCTTACCAACACTATACTACGTCCACGATGGGTGCACTTGCCCATATGTGTGTTTAGTGTTAGTAAATATCGTGTTTTATAAATTTAAAACTTGGCTAAAAGTGTAAAAAGGGCTTAAATATATATCTAAAAACATATATACACTAACACGCATCAGTGTCCCTGTCGAAGTGAATCGACACTTAAATCGTCTACCGGGTTGAGTGCTTCCTATGTCGGCACACATATTAATGTCTTAGCTACATATTAATGATCAACATGTTCATAGACGCATTACATACCTACTTATAAACTGAATTTTCAAATGTTTTTAAGATTCATTTGACACAAACTCAGAAATACATGGATTTACAAACATTGGTAACGTTTTCAACTTATGTACAAGTAAGAGGATGAGTTGGTCCTGCTTACAAAGACTCTCGTGGGCTAGACTCACAACTTTCATATATCATGCCGAGAAAATGATTTACTGTATTTTCTCAACAACTTTGAAACCGGTTATCAAAAAGATTCATTTTAAATCTTTTCAAAACAAACTATGAACTCGCTCAACTTTATGTTGATTTTTTTCGCATGTTCTTTCTCAGGTTGCATTTTCAAAACTATGGAACGGTTGGAATAGGAGAACCCATGGGAATTCGAGTACTTAGCGGCGTTCATTGTTTAGAAGTCTTAGCTTTTTGCTTCCGCTGTGCAATGAAGATACTGGTCCAGTCACGCCATGCTCTGATATTTCGGGGTGTGACAGATTGGTATCAGAGCTATAGGTTTCAGCGAATTAGGTTTCTGCAGAGATACCTAGGCTTTAATCTCACTATCCTCTGTGGACTTAGATATCAAGAATTGAACTTATATAGAATGCCTAAGACTCGAATTTGGGTTCCAACCGTTGCCAAGAACAATGAGTCAACTATTTTCATTTTAAACATGCACAAGAGTTGTGTTTGATACACGATGCACGAAACGATTACATACGGTAAGCAAAACTTTGAGAGTTTTGATAACATGCATTTAGGACCTTTGGAAAACTTATGTCTAAACTTATTAAAGGTCCTCACTTAGAAACTGCGACTATTAACTCGGGCAAACGCTATTATATTATGTCGTCTATGCTATCTTACTTACCCTAGCAGGTAACCTACGCGGAACGCAACGCTAGTGCACAAGTGTACATGAAACTTAAACTATACGTCAGCGGACGTCGAAGTATATCACACACGACTTTCGAGTCAAGGCCTTGGGGGAAACAAAAATGGCCACGACAACAACGATGCTAATCCCGTCAGCGGGAGAAACGACAACCGAAATGCGGTACTTTGCCACGTGATCCTGCAAATGACACGAGTCACGCTGAGGTACGCTTAAACAAGATTTCATAACGATCGATGCTTAGTCTAAAAAGACTCACAATTATTGGCGCTGCAAAAGAAGTCCCATGTCTCCACATTCCCCCTATCTCATTTATGGCGATTAGGCTATGTTCGACATTCCATGGCAATGTCATTCAACAACCAGTCATCGCCCGAAATTCCAGGTAAAGTCCTTACATTTCTTTTGTTGAAATTTCGACTTCTTACATATATTGAGTAGATTTTTGCATTTCTACTCCCCCTAATAGCCATTGCATCACAAAGATTTTATTTCATGATAGCAAACACTCATTTGCTTATTTCTTGACAAATTCGTACGCTACACATGCATTGTTTGTTACGCATGTGGTTTCACCTCGAATGTTTGCTTTGTCAACATCTCATATATTATTTCGCTATACTAAATCTTTACATTGTATTCTAGACGACTCGTATTATTGCAAAATGTTGACTCCTTAGTATCGAGTCAACGGATTTCTTGGAAAACTCATTTTCTTTTGAGTGACACACATGGTTTTTCATTGTGGCCATGTCTAAACTTTCTCATTGATACATGAATTCATTGTTGGATTATGTTTCAACCAAGTTCAATTGTTGAACTTGCTCGTAATATATATTCGATTCAAGATTCCATATGATGGATTGAGGCCATCATATTCGAAATAATCCTAACAAGCACTTCATTTGCTTTGAACCATAACATGCTTGTTTGGTCTTCGACTTCATTGAATCGTTTCTTTGATCACGATCACCTTGTGGTGGCGTATTTCACAAGTTTGAACCTTGCGCTAATATCGTTTGCACACATCATGTACGGATTTAATTATTTATTTATTTGTTTGTTTATATTAAATCCACTTTGTTGGTTTATCATATTAAATCAATCTTAACACAATCGTGTGTTAAGATAATGGTACACAAATTCATGTCATATTTCGGTGTACCTCTTAACGATTCTTTCAGTATCGATCAGACATCTTGTGATATTCATTGCTTTCATTCTTCGATCGAAAAAACGTTATTCCTCTGTTTCATTTTCAATTGAAAATCCTATGAGATTTATTTGAAACAAATCTTCAGATTCACTTCGTTGAACTTCGCATCTGATTTCAAAACACGGTGAAATTGTTCTGTCACCACTATTATTGAATTATTTCAATCACTACGACACCTTGTGGCGTCGGTATAAACTTGTAGCTTGTGCTAATCACGATCACCCGTTCATGCGAAACTATATATGTTTTTCGTTTGACTAATTATTTAAATAGTCTAAATGCAATTATGTATTAAGACGATGATACACTAGTTTCGGTTGTATTTCATTTCGGTGTATCCTTGCAACTCAACAATGTCAACACGTTGATTTTATCTTATTCATTTGATGGTTCGGTAGTTGACAAATCATTTTTATGATTCTATTTATTCGAAGTTGTTGAATTCGAGTTTCAATCATACAACAACCAACGCAAGATTCCGTTGGTAGTAAATACTATTGTTTCAAAAATTGATTTGCAGTTGTGAACGTTCATTTGGAATTCCATTGGTTGAATTTCCTCTTTTGTTGAACCTAGTTAGCCTAGTCACATTGGTGATAGTATCACAACATCTCGTTCATTTGACATCGATTTATAGAACAAACTCAGTTAAACCGTTGGGTTCCTAATGATGCAAAATGTTCTTGTAATCACGTAATCTGAACAAGTTTTGGTTCGATTACACAGTCATTCACATTGGTACTATTCGGACTTACCTTGGAATGTCATAACTCTAAGGAGATATGTAACACCTCGAAAATTTACGTCCAATGATGTATTCACACGTGTCATAGACTTTGCATATGCAAAAACAAACTTTAGAGGGACTAAAGTTGACAAACGGTGGAAACTATGGAACATAAGGGTCCAAAGTGTCAACAATGGCTAAATAGACTCCATAATAACCCTACATAATGTTTATAACCTTAAACGGATGGATCATGGATCATACGAAGCGGAAATTGCACAAAAGTGAGGAATTACAAACTATAGGGGCTAAAAGTGTCAACATGCTGAATTTATACCTCTGAGTGAACTTTTGGCAGACCCGAAGCTTTGTAATGCTAAAATATACTCACTAGAATATGTGGTAAAAATTTCACGTAGTTTCGTTACCGTATGAGAAAGTTATGGCCAAAACCGTACTTGAGGGGCTAAAAGTGTCAACATGTTGAATTTATACCTCTGAGTGAACTTTTGGCAGACCCGAAGCTTTGTAATGCTAAAATATACTCACTAGAATATGTGGTAAAAATTTCGTGAAGTTTCGTTATCGTATGAGAAAGTTATGGCCAAAACCGTACTTGAGGGGTTAAAAGCGTCAACGTCGAATTTCATGACTTTTCGGGTGAGCGCAAAGTTATCCGAGGACATTACCATGTTGGTAAATGTCCCAAGGTTCTTAAAAACCAGATTTGAGGGGTTACGAGTCAAGATTCATAGCCAAAACCTCGCGTGCAAGGACAGGGACCAAAACTGCCAATAATTAACAAAGTTTGGAGCTGCCAAAAAACCCAGGTGCAGCTTTTTGCGATCAGCTGCTGTTTTGGTCCGAAATTTGAGTGCATAACAGCTAATATCACCTCCTAAGTGCACCAATGGATGGACATGCAAGTATAGACACCTAGAGACCTCTCACAACATCTGATTTCCCTTATAAATCTGATCAATTCATCACTTTTTGAGGCACTTGTGATAGTAACATGAACACCCACAACTTGCAAGAACTCTCAAAGCATTTCCAGGAGCAATCTGATCGTCAAGGCAGCCTCCAAGTGTTTTCTAGGCTTCATTAGGACCTTTGTAAGCATTCATATCATCCTCAAATCCGTTCTAGCATAGATTATTAGTTAAGAGTCAAACCGTTGTTCATAAAGTTTGACTTTTCGATTAAACGAAATTGGCTCTGTCATTTCTCAAATTGAAACCACTTATAAGTTGGTATTTATGTGGGGAACAAACCCTCAAAAGGGTATTCTCTGATTCCCACTCTAAGCATGCTATTTGTCGAGTCAAAGATGTTCTTAAAAAGTCAACAGAAATCGTTTTTGCGAAATATAGCATAAATGGTAATGTAGATGACATGCAATCAGTTTGATCATCAAAAATAACTTATAATGAATATAAGAATGTGTTTTATCATAATCAACTCGACAATCTTTAGTATAAACTCGGATCGGAACCGAAAGTCTTATAAAACGACTTTTTCGTAGACTATCGATTCGGATCCGTGCATGCATGTTTGAGATCTGTATTAGAGTGTATTTTTGACCATTTTTATTTATGTATAACTTTCTGGAATTTTTACATCTTGAGTCTATGCTTAACCGATTCATATGCGTGTTTCCGATTATGCTTAAAAGTTGACTATTTTGCCCTTTTTGATATAAAACGTGATTTTTGGAAAAGTAAAAGAGTAGAAATCTTTATTATTAATTTATAAACTTGCACCGAAAATTTGAGATCAGTTGGTGGTCTAGATTTTGAGTTATGGCCGATAGCGTAAAACTATATCTTTATGTTAAATAAACGGCGCATTTAGCGTATAACCTATTTCAGGCCACTTTTCGATATAAAACTTTTTACCCACTGATGTTATATAATATTCTGGGATTTTTGAAGATTTTTATTTAATTTTTGGCTGATCTGATCATACGTCGCTAAGTCGATTCGGTTAATGCCGGTTTTGACCGTTTAAGCCATAAAATGAGTTTTATACATTCTTTTGACCCCAAACCTTTTTCTACTGATTTTATTTGTTAAACAAATTATTTTGGGCATTCTGGAAATATAAAAATCTCAGCTTTCTTTTAAAAACCCGGAAACGGCTCTAAATCGCATTTTTAGCGTTTTTAGCGCATTGTAAGCGTTATACTCATATTAAACATATAAGACTCATACCTACTGATGTATTTAGCATATTTTCATATAATAACAGTAAGTATAAGATTTTGAACTCAGATTTCCAGTTTTCTCGTTTTTTTAGCCCTTGTGAAATTACTAAAATACCCCTACGGTGCATAGTTTGATTTTAAATGATAAGTTTTGTCTACGGGTCATACCCTACTGTTATAATATGGCAAATTAAGTATATTTACTGTATAAATCAGACCTGTAACTCAGATTACCAAATTGACTCTTTCATAATCTTTTAAATGACCAAAATGCCCTTATGAGGCGTAATTTGAGTTTAAATACATTCGGGGCATAATAGGACATAACTTGCTGATATTATATCATATTTAAAGCATATTATCTCAGGGAACTTGCATATGACTCTTTTGGTTACCCGTAACGCCCTTTTTGCGTTCGGTTCGGTTTACGTAACTAGTTTGCGTAAATTAACCGAAACGGGTCAAACGTTATCATTTTTATCTCAAAATCCAGAATGTATTTAGTATACCCACATTATACAAGTATTCAAACTTGTCGGGTCTAAATCACATTCTATCCGGCCTTTCGCTTAATCATGCGTCTTAACCGTATATTTCTTTAAGACTAACCGGTCTAAGCTTAGGCTTAATTAAAGACCCGTTAGCAGTCTAATTGGTTATTTATACCATCGTTCCAGACTAGAGCTTTCCGGTAAATTGTACCTACGCTTACTTAGGAATACGGCTGAGTTATAACTCTTGCTATTTAAGACAGGAGCTAGCTCAGGTAAATACTCTTAACTTATTTTCCCTATTACGGGCTTGGGATACGGTGATATAAATACCGCATGGTCAGGTATGGGATTCGAAGACCAATGTGTCGGGAAATCCAAATAACCTGTTTTAATTCGTATTGCTTGACTGAAACATTGGGGGTTAATGCGACCGTGTCCTGGATATCCTTGACTCATTAATTGCAATGGCCACGACCTAAGCACGGGGTGTAGGCATACACCTGACAGATGCTTTATGCTAATTAATTGATTATACCCAATAAGGGATTCCCAATAGGGGAATAGTGGTGTGTCGGTTAATCTT
Organism: Helianthus annuus; assembly: GCF_002127325.2. Taxonomy (NCBI): domain Eukaryota; kingdom Viridiplantae; phylum Streptophyta; class Magnoliopsida; order Asterales; family Asteraceae; genus Helianthus; species Helianthus annuus. The sequence continues at coordinate 50,387,601 of NC_035437.2, forward strand.
GAACTGGCATAGAACCGGGCCCCGTATGTAGAGCAAGTTATGTAAAACTGATAACATGAGATATAGTTTGTCCCAAGTATAAAAGATTAATCTTGCCTTGTGCATCTTAATCAAGTGTCAAAATAGTTTTGTGCCTTGTGCGCCTAAACCAAATTTTCATAAACTCTTTTCAAATGAGTCAGTTGAGTGTATTTACCAGTGAAAACTGACGTATTTTTCCAAAGTCTAAGTGACAGGTACAAGTACGTAATAGGCTGGAAGCTGCTCAGGGCGTTAATAAGGAATCTTGCAAATTCTAGGCGTCTAAAGTCTGTTGAACAATATTTAAGTTTTAAGATCCGCCTGTGGATCCTCTACTTTCCGTTGTAATACTTGATATTACTTTATATTCGGATTGTAATATATTATCTTTTGCTTCCGCTGTGCATTTATAAATTGTGTTGTTTGACTATGATGTTATCAACTACGTCACGATACCCCACACCGGGCCCACCGGTGACACGTGGAGATCGGGGTGTGACAGGTTGGTATCAGAGCCAACATTGAGTGAATTAAACACTAGCCTTTTGTGTTTAATCTCAATGACACAATAGCACATTTATTAACCTTCTGAGTCTAGACTTAACATAGGATTACCCTCATCTCTATTCGGAGAATTTTTTTTTGTTTTCAATTCTATATATTCTTGATATGTCGTCAAGCAAAGAAGCCATAATGGAAATTCTCCCCATTAGAAGCCTAGGGAAGGCTGAGCTTCGTACCGCGACCAGGATTAACGTACGACCAAGGAGAGGACATTCAGAACAAAAATGAAGAAGAGACTCCTCTTACTGAAGATCGTTTCCTTAAAGTCTTTATAGCGATATTTATCTTTTGGTCCCTTTGAGGACAACATCATTTCTTTTAAGTCCCTTTTTGGGCAATTCTATACCTCTTTTAAAACCATTGGGATGTTTTATCTAAATTTCGTTTATATCAATTATATGAATATAATATATGAAGTAAATTAAAATAACAAATTCTGTTATAATATCTACAATTATAATAAAATGGAAAAATCTAAAAAGGACAAGACCTAGCCTCGTGTCATATTAAGACCCGGCCAAGATGGCAGTTCCTCAATTTAGATTCAGATCCTTATTAACATTTCAATTTAAAAAAAAAATTGTTCTGCGGTAATTATAAACTCAGAATCTTAAGAGTGAAACCTAGCCTTCGGGTCAATTATAAGACCGGGCCAAGATGGTAAGACCTGTTTAAAAGATTCGTATCCCAGTTAACATCTGAAAACATGTTAACACTCTCGGCAGATGTGATTCGTTGGAAATCACACACGTTATTAAGGATTCTTCAAAAGATTCTTAACCCAGTTTAATGATCTCTGAATCCTGGGTTTACATCATCAATTAAGATGATCATATTTTAACCATACGTGGTAATAAAGTGCCTACGGGTAATAAGTTTGAAAATTGGGAATTATTTAAAATTCCCTGCAAGTAAAACAGCCATCCATTAAGGATGAAGTGCCTACGGGTAATAAATTTGAAAATTGGGATTTATTTAAAATTCCCTGTAAGTAAAATAATCATCCCTTAAGGATGAAGTGCCACGAGCTATAATACCCTGTCCGATTGCGATATCGACAGTTGTGATCTTTTGAGATTCCCCGTCCTAAGGGGGTGAGCTATGCTCAAAAGCCCTCTAGACGATAATCCTGCCGTCATGTCATCATTATGACCACTGAACGACAGTTGATTAAATTAATAACACTGATCATGGCGTCATGTCATTACTGTGACCGCTGAACGTATCATCAGTACAATGACTATATGTCTTAACATCTTACGAGATGTCAATTGATAGGCCCACGGGCCAGAAATTGTAATAAAGACAGCCGTAACCTATGACTCTCTGTCAGAAAAAGGTAATGAACTAGGTTCAAACCTCAAGGCTTTGATTCTCTGAAATCCTAGCTTATAATTTATAAATGTCCTTGTGACTAGGCCTTGGTGCCACCTCAATATCCGTAATGTTTTATAACTAGGATAAATTGTAATGCCTCGATTCTCAGAAATCATGGCTTATAAATTTAACTTGTCTACTCGACTAGGCCATTTGTGCTATTACTAACTTATAAATAAGGATTCGTGATAAAAATCCTGAATAAAATAAATATTATTCCTTCTCTGTTAAGTGTATGTATTAAAAGAGAATCTTAAAAGGTTTGACCTAGCTTGAATGTCATTGAAGACCTTGCTAAGATGGTGAAACATGTTTAGAAGAGATTCAGATCCTGATTAACACTTGAAAACGTGTTAACACTCCCGACAACAGTGATGCGATAAAATCACGATTGTCACCTCTATATTAGGAACTTCCAAACCCCTTAATTAGCCTATATGATCGATAGGAATCATGGCTAATAAACGTCGAACATGATGTACACATCTAAACATCCACCTGGGATGTATACCTACGGGCAAGGATGCATACATGAAAACGATAGTTCTATTTCATAACTTCTTGTCAAGACAATGGATTATGAAATTTTCCGATCCAGAGGAATCATTGATTATGTATTAAAATTTCCCTAGTGACAAGGCATCTGTGCCATCGAAAAGTCCTATGGAACAAGCCGTTGTGCTATATAAAATGTCACTATGACATTGACAGTCGTGACTTACGTCCCCTGTCTAGTAAGTATTAAGGATTTATTCCATTTAAATGCCAAAGATGGGTTATTTAAAAATCTAGGTAAAACATGATCAAATAAACTAAATACTATCTATTGGCCTATATGGTTTGTTTGCACTATGGCTATTTAAATTATCAAGTTCGACAATTCCCTATAGTTAAGTAAGCTATTACTTCATGGTTAGTTGGCCTTCAAGGCTTCACCATGGCTGACTCCTCTGGGGCTCACAATCATCTAGTTAGTCAGAATGATGTACATTGACTAGCCTTTGTGGCAAAATAAATTATCTTCCACAAGATGACGGTTGTAGTCTTTGACTCTCTGTCCAAAGGTGAAGAACTATGTTCGAACCTTAAGATCTCTGATCCAATAAGATTACAGCTTATATATTAATTCCTTAAGTGCCATATTTTGTATGTCCTTTGTGACAAGGCCTTCGGGCCTATGATTATTAATGTCCTTCATGGCAAGCCTTCCAACTATCTAAAGATTGTCGTTATGACAAGGACAGTTGTGACATTGTGATCCCCAGTCAAAAGGTAATGGACTCGGTCCGAACCATAAACAAAATTGATGGTCCTTTTTGACCTAGGCTAAATATAATTAACATACTTTCTAGTAGCATACTATAAGGAAGTTATAAACCAAACAACCATTATGGTTTAGTAATACCATGACTTTATAAATCATCTATTACGATGATTTCATAATAACTTGCATCTAAGCATACGTTATTTTTGGTGTTAGTACCAAAGCCCCAGAATGGAGGTTTCCGACGAAGCGCACAGCAGTGCAGCGGCTAAAAACAAGGGTGCAAATATAAATATAAATGTTAATGGCACTACTCTTCAGGCCTTGATTAGCGCAGCAATTAGTGAAGTTGTGGATAAGGTACTTGAGAACAAAAAGGAACCGAGTGTCACTCACTCAAAGATCCATACGGAAACGCATACATCAGCTCGAAAGGAGAGCTCCGTTCACTCTTCAGATGAAAAGAGCGAACCTCAGGAGTTAGTACTCTATGATAAGCCCCGTTCAACTGAGGGCGGGTGCACCTACAAATATTTCGTCTCATGCAAACCCAGAGATTTCAATGGCGAAAAAGGAGCAATTGATGCTATGGAATGGCTTGAGGAAATGGAAACGGTTGTGGACATCAGCGATTGTGCTGATAAGGACGTAGTAAAATTCGTTTCACAATCTTTTAAAGGAGAGGCTCTTGTATGGTGGAAGGCCATGATGCAGTCCACGGGGAAAATTCCCCTATACCTTATGGGATGGTCCAAGTTTGCGGACCTTATCAAAGAAAACTACTGTCCACAACACGAAGTGGAAAAGGTGGAGACAAAATTTCTGAATCTCACAATGAAAAACCTAAATTGTCAGCAATATGTTACCGACTTCAACTCCCTATCTAGACTGGTACCCTACTTAATTACCCCGGAACCAAAACGCATTGCGCGTTTCATCGGTGGTTTAGCACCAGAAATAAAAGGGGATGTTAAGGCTTCAAGGCCAATCAACTACAGATCAGCTGTAGATCTATCCTTGTCTCTCACTCAAGATGTAGTGAGACAAAAGTCGTTCATGAATGAAACTAATGACAAAAGACCAAGGGAGGAGAATAACTCTCAGAATTCTAAGAAGAGCAAATCCAAGATCAACAACAACCAACATGATTCCAACAAAAAGCCTACATGCAAAACCTGCAAAAGAAGACATTGGGGGCAGTGTCGATTAAACCAAAAGATAAAGCAATGTGGCATCTGTAAAAGAGCTGGCCACCAGTCCCACGAATGTAGGGACATGAAGAATGCAAACTGTTTCAGTTGTGGTGAAAAGGGGCACATCAGTACTAATTGCCCTAAGGCTGCCAAGAAAGGAGCAGCTAGGTCTGGAAAGGATAAGAAAGGAACCGCCTGGACTACCGGTTGAATACCTGAGAAAGTACACATCGATAATAGCATTAGGTACGTCCTTTACCATTTAGCATTGATAGTGACTGCCAAGTATTTTTACATTGATGCAAGGGATAATAAACCTTTAGCAAACCATAAGCTTAGCAAACTCTGGATTACATTCATAAGGACTTCATATATTAAATATGAGGTATAATTTACCAATGGAATCTTTAATGACCTCTCTCCCACCCTCGGAGATAATCCTTTCATAAAAATCTGGAGTACTCTTCCCCAGAAAGAGTACGACAATATATATTATTTATTTTATTTTATTATTTTTCTCATTGTTTTCTATCGTCTGCGAATGCCAAACTATGTTTGATAAGAGTACCATATGAGGATTTGCGTATCCTAGTGTGTCCCATAGATTGCTTCCATGCCTGATCAGTATGGAGGTTTAATGCATAGGATCCCCGAAGATACCCTAATGGTCATATTGTACTAAAGTCGACTAGTAGTATTCAAAGGATATATCCAATATAAAAATGCCCTTATAAGTATCTCTACTTAGGGCATCCTTGCAATGGTAAAGGGAATGTGTCATTTATCTGACACCGACAGCGATAGATGAGCCAAAGCCTGAGAATGCGGAAATCTCTGACATCTCTATGTGTCATAATTAGCTTCTTTATAAGAATTACCATGTTTACCTTCTGAGAGGCAAGAGGATGTTAGGACAAACATCCCGCTTAGGGCTGCAGTTAATGTAAGAATCTTATATCTGTTATTACCAACGAAATAGGAAGAACTAAGAGCCAAATAAATAAGTTTTGGATAAGGTTTCGTAAAGCCAAAATTCAAGGTTCTAAGAACTCCGATTTTTAGTAAATAAGAAAGACGGTTCATCTTGCTTATGCATTGATTACCACAACCCTATTTAGGCAATAACTAGAAATCCCCAAATTGCTGCCAGGATCGTCGATTTATTCGACTAGCTGTAAGGAACAACTATTCTTTGAGATTAGTCAAGCAGTGATTGGAATAACCATATCGCCTTAAGATAAGCTTTTCGGTAATAATTGTTGTATAAGTATCAACGCTGCTCCTTTGGGAGACCTTGTATAGATAAGATGTTAAACATCTATTGCTAGACAGAAAATTGGTAAGTCCAATTATCGGGATGTAAAAGTTGCCTTGGAAACAACGAATAAGATCGATCAAATCCATAACCATCTATAAGTTGCCAGTATTCGGCAGAGAATCAAGGATCCATGGAAATAGCAAACCTCCTAAGTTCTTGTTAAGAAATAAGATTCAACAAAAGATATCACCCTGGAAAGGTGTGCCAATCTGTTAATTGTCAGGCTAGTAAGCTCTGAATATATGAAATCATTCGAAGTAATCGAATATATCAAGATCAAATAACTTATGAGCTAAAACCTATTTAAGGAGCTTGGTGGAGCTCGCGATGTATTGCACCCTAAGGATTTAAGGATATGTTCTGCCAATAAGTCAAGGAGCACTATCACATAACGGTTGGCAGACGGACGGACAGAGTGAGCGTACCATCCAAACATTGGAAGACATGCTTCGAGCATGTGTGATTAATTTAGGTGGCAGTTGGGATAACCGCCTACCCTTGATAGAATTCTCCTATAAAAATAGCTACCATACTAGTATTAGGGCCGCGCCTTTTGAGGCCTTATACGGTAGGAAGTGTAGATCGCCTATATGTTGGGCAGAAGTTGGAGATGTCCAACTATCAGGACCAGAAATCGTTTTCAAGACGACAAACAAGATCGTTCAGGTTCGCGATCGTTTGAAAGCTGCCAGGGATAGGCAGAAAAGTTATGCGGATCCAAAGCGCAAAGATTTTCACTGCAATGTAGGTGATAAAGTGTTACTTAAGGTATCGCCCTAGGAGGGAGCGATGCGATTTGGTAAGAAAGGCAAGCTAAGCCCGAGGTACATAGGACCCTTCAAGATTGTCGAACGTATCGGGTCAGTTGCTTATAAGTTAAACTTGCCGGAAGAACTTAGCACTATACATAATGTGTTCCGCATCTGTAATCTGAAGAAGTGTTTCGCTGACGAATCACTGGTTATACCGCATACAGATATACACATAGACGAGAATTTGAAGTTCGTGGAAAAAAAAACCATTGTCGATTGAGGATCGACAGGTGAAGAAGCTTCGAAGGAAGCACGTGCCTATTGTTAAGGTCAAATGGGATGCCCGTAGAGGTCCCGAATACACGTGGGAAGTGGAATCCACGATGAAAGAGAAATATCCTCATTTGTTTCAGTAAATCCCGAGGTCGAGATTTCTTTTAAGGGGGTGAGGATGCACCTCGAAAATTTACGTCCAATGATGTATTGACACGTGTCATATACTTTGCATATGCAAAAACAAACTTTAGAGGGACTAAAGTTGACAAACGGTGGAAACTATGGAACATAAGGGTCATAAGTGTCAAAAATGGCTAAATAGACTCCATAATAACCCTACATAATGTTTATAACCTTAAACGGATGGATCATGGATCATACGAAGCGGAAATTGCACAAAAGTGAGGAATTACAAACTATAGGGGCTAAAAGTGTCAACATGTTGAATTTATACCTCTGAGTGAACTTTTGGCAGACCCGAAGCTTTGTAATGCTAAAATATACTCACTAGAATATGTGGTAAAAATTTCACGTAGTTTCGTTACCGTATGAGAAAGTTATGGCCAAAACCGTACTTGAGGGGCTAAAAGTGTCAACATGTTCAATTTATACCTCTGAGTGAACTTTTGGCAGACCCGAAGCTTTGTAATGCTAAAATATACTCACTAGAATATGTGGTAAAAATTTCGTGAAGTTTCGTTATCGTATGAGAAAGTTATGGCCAAAACCGTACTTGAGGGGTTAAAAGCGTCAACGTCGAATTTCATGACTTTTCGGGTGAGCGCAAAGTTATCCGAGGACATTACCATGTTGGTAAATGTCCCAAGGTTCTTAAAAACCAGATTTGAGGGGTTACGAGTCAAGATTCATAGCCAAAACCTCGCGTGCAAGGACAGGGACCAAAACTGCCAATAATTAACAAAGTTTGGAGCTGCCAAAAAACCCAGTTGCAGCTTTTTGCGATCAGCTGCTGTTTTGGTCCGAAATTTGAGTGCATAACAGCTAATATCACCTCCTAAGTGCACCAATGGATGGACATGCAAGTATAGACACCTAGAGACCTCTCACAACATCTGATTTCCCTTATAAATCTGATCAATTCATCACTTTTTGAGGCACTTGTGATAGTAACATGAACACCCACAACTTGCAAGAACTCTCAAAGCATTTCCAGGAGCAATCTGATCGTCAAGGCAGCCTCCAAGTGTTTTCTAGGCTTCATTAGGACCTTTGTAAGCATTCATATCATCCTCAAATCCGTTCTAGCATAGATTATTAGTTAAGAGTCAAACCGTTGTTCATAAAGTTTGACTTTTCGATTAAACGAAATTGGCTCTGTCATTTCTCAAATTGAAACCACTTATAAGTTGGTATTTATGTGGGGAACAAACCCTCAAAAGGGTATTCTCTGATTCCCACTCTAAGCATGCTATTTGTCGAGTCAAAGATGTTCTTAAAAAGTCAACAGAAATCGTTTTTGCGAAATATAGCATAAATGGTAATGTAGATGACATGCAATCAGTTTGATCATCAAAAATAACTTATAATGAATATAAGAATGTGTTTTATCATAATCAACTCGACAATCTTTAGTATAAACTCGGATCGGAACCGAAAGTCTTATAAAACGACTTTTTCGTAGACTATCGATTCGGATCCGTGCATGCATGTTTGAGATCTGTATTAGAGTGTATTTTTGACCATTTTTATTTATGTATAACTTTCTGGAATTTTTACATCTTGAGTCTATGCTTAACCGATTCATATGCGTGTTTCCGATTATGCTTAAAAGTTGACTATTTTGCCCTTTTTGATATAAAACGTGATTTTTGGAAAAGTAAAAGAGTAGAAATCTTTATTATTAATTTATAAACTTGCACCGAAAATTTGAGATCAGTTGGTGGTCTAGATTTTGAGTTATGGCCGATAGCGTAAAACTATATCTTTATGTTAAATAAACGGCGCATTTAGCGTATAACCTATTTCAGGCCACTTTTCGATATAAAACTTTTTACCCACTGATGTTATATAATATTCTGGGATTTTTGAAGATTTTTATTTAATTTTTGGCTGATCTGATCATACGTCGCTAAGTCGATTCGGTTAATGCCGGTTTTGACCGTTTAAGCCATAAAATGAGTTTTATACATTCTTTTGACCCCAAACCTTTTTCTACTGATTTTATTTGTTAAATAAATTATTTTGGGCATTCTGGAAATATAAAAATCTCAGCTTTCTTTTAAAAACCCGGAAACGGCTCTAAATCGCATTTTTAGCGTTTTTAGCGCATTGTAAGCGTTATACTCATATTAAACATATAAGACTCATACCTACTGATGTATTTAGCATATTTTCATATAATAACAGTAAGTATAAGATTTTGAACTCAGATTTCCAGTTTTGTCGTTTTTTTAGCCCTTGTGAAATTACTAAAATACCCCTACGGTGCATAGTTTAATTTTAAATGATAAGTTTTGTCTACGGGTCATACCCTACTGTTATAATATGGCAAATTAAGTATATTTACTGTATAAATCAGACCTGTAACTCAGATTACCAAATTGACTCTTTCATAATCTTTTAAATGACCAAAATGCCCTTATGAGGCGTAAATTGAGTTTAAATACATTCGGGGCATAATAGGACATAACTTGCTGATATTATATCATATTTAAAGCATATTATCTCAGGGAACTTGCATATGACTCTTTTGGTTACCCGTAACGCCCTTTTTGCGTTCGGTTCGGTTTACGTAACTAGTTTGCGTAAATTAACCGAAACGGGTCAAACGTTATCATTTTTATCTCAAAATCCAGAATGTATTTAGTATACCCACATTATACAAGTATTCAAACTTGTCGGGTCTAAATCACATTCTATCCGGCCTTTCGCTTAATCATGCGTCTTAACCGTATATTTCTTTAAGACTAACCGGTCTAAGCTTAGGCTTAATTAAAGACCCGTTAGCAGTCTAATTGGTTATTTATACCATCGTTCCAGACTAGAGCTTTCCGGTAAATTGTACCTACGCTTACTTAGGAATACGGCTGAGTTATAACTCTTGCTATTTAAGACAGGAGCTAGCTCAGGTAAATACTCTTAACTTATTTTCCCTATTACGGGCTTGGGATACGGTGATATAAATACCGCATGGTCAGGTATGGGATTCGAAGACCAATGTGTCGGGAAATCCAAATAACCTGTTTTAATTCGTATTGCTTGACTGAAACATTGGGGGTTAATGCGACCGTGTCCTGGATATCCTTGACTCATTAATTGCAATGGCCACGACCTAAGCACGGGGTGTAGGCATACACCTGACAGATGCTTTATGCTAATTAATTGATTATACCCAATAAGGGATTCCCAATAGGGGAATAGTGGTGTGTCGGTTAATCTTGAACCGGCATAGAACCGGGCCCCGTATGTAGAGCAAGTTATGTAAAACTGATAACATGAGATATAGTTTGTCCCAAGTATAAAAGATTAATCTTGCCTTGTGCATCTTAATCAAGTGTCAAAATAGTTTTGTGCCTTGTGCGCCTAAACCAAATTTTCATAAACTCTTTTCAAATGAGTCAGTTGAGTGTATTTACCAGTGAAAACTGACGTATTTTTCCAAAGTCTAAGTGACAGGTACAAGTACGTAATAGGCTGGAAGCTGCTCAGGGCGTTAATAAGGAATCTTGCAAATTCTAGGCGTCTAAAGTCTGTTGAACAATATTTAAGTTTTAAGATCCGCCTGTGGATCCTCTACTTTCCGTTGTAATACTTGATATTACTTTATATTCGGATTGTAATATATTATCTTTTGCTTCCGCTGTGCATTTATAAATTGTGTTGTTTGACTATGATGTTATCAACTACGTCACGATACCCCACACCGGGCCCACCGGTGACACGTGGAGATCGGGGTGTGACAAGATAACATAGACTAAATTTCAAGGACGAAATTTCTGCAACAGGGGGAGAATGTGACAACCGGTAATTAACGGCTTGTAATTACGCAATTAACAAACGTTTAAGGCGATAATAAGTAGTGTTTAAGGCACAATTAACTTAATTAGGCCATTGGAATGCCAAGGAACGCTTATCTGACGCTACAGTGCGCATACGGGGATTTTCGGAACAACTACGTAACGATAAACGATAAGGAACTGACACCGTACAAAATACTGACAACGCCGTCGATTACGAAGTTTATACAAATAACATATACTTATGGGTTTTGTTTTGCGAAAATATTATGCTTTCAAACAACACAAACCGCAAACACGAACGAAAAACGCGAAAACAGTAACGCACCGACAATCAACGACAAAACGAAGCACCTGACTCGAATTTCGTCTCAATATTACTATATTATGATATATTAAGCTTCGTTTTCGAATTTTAATGTTCGTAGTTGAAAACTGATCGAAAAACAGATTAAGACAGCAACGATGCGATTTTACGCAATTATTACCGTAATCAACGAACGGGCGCGCAAATGATGTCTACCGATACTAATTCACGAACATTTAACCTAAAAATTTAAATTTTCGACGTTACGGATAGTTCGGGTTTTGAAAACGGGTTTCGCAAGAGATTGCGGGCCACTTAAAAACGCGATATTGGGCTTGTGGGCCTTGGGCCCAAGCCCAAAGCCCACTAACCTAAACCTAACTATAAAAAGCTTTCAAACCCTAAAAGCCCCTCATTTTGTCACCAGCCGTTATCACCATTCCTCTCAAAACTCCTTCTTCATCATAACCTAAACCTAACACAGACATTATGTATGTCTCTACCTCTCTCGATCTACACTCCAAACACACACATACATGAACTCCCATCATCTTGAAACCCCTTTCTCCTTCCCTCACCATCTGATGAACAGCCGGCCGATGACCAGCGGTACCCCCCCTCGATTGAGCAGAAATGACCACCACCACCACAGTCAGGTGGTGGTGAGCGACGGTTGAAGACAGAAGCGGAAGGGAGAGAGAGAGACGAGACGGAGAGAGAGAGAAAGGCGGTGATAGAGCAGCGCCGCCGCTCACGGCGGCGGCAGTAACAGCGACGGTGGTTGAAGCAACAGCGGTGGTTGAGGTGGAGTTCCGGTTCGGGTGGTCTCGGTCAGATCTGGGTCACATTTAAGCAGGTCAGTTTTGGATTTCGGGTTCGGGTGACGTTTTGCTTCGGGTTTCGAGTCACCGAGTCAACAACAACGAGTTGACAGGTCAAGCCGGGTCAACTCAGATTTGCTTCGGGTGTCGTTCGGGTCAGATCTGGATGCGAGTCAAAACTGGTGGGTTCGGTTAGCAATTCGGGTCAACGGGTTGACTCGGTCGAACTGAGTCAACTCGGTCAACTCGGACCAACAGCAGGTCAACTCAGTCAAAGGAAGTCAACTGGTCAAAGTAGTCAACAGGATGGTTCAACTTCGCGACTCAGTTCGGGTTTCGGGTCAACACATCAACCGGTCAAACTTTAGTCAATGACAGTCAACTGTCGGGTCAAAGGCGGTCAACTCAGGACCCGGTAAAGTTTTAACAATACGTTAAACTTTATATATAGATTCGTAGATTTTTAGCTTACGCGACCGAGCTCGAACCATCCTTTATTTAGTTATTATATACGTTTAATTTTTGGCGTATTTTGGCGAAAATCATATACACATATTGTTTGATTGAATTATTGTTGCGATTTGATTTAAAATATCGACACATTGGATGTCGAGGTTATCCTAAAAACAGAGGAAACTCTGTCCGTTTTTCGTCAAAAATCCGAAGTTTCAAACATAATTATGTTATATAAGCGACGTCTAACGAGATTGAGGTATTTTTATAAAATGAATATAAGAGTATATTTATTTTGGCGACGCTTTACGACTTACAAAACGCGTTTATAACATTTCGACAAAAGTGGATTACAAGTCAACGAAAACATATTGAAACTCTAACACTTTTATAAAATAAATATAATTAGTTATATTTATTTCAAACGTCGAAAATTATATTTTATAAAATAAATATAATGTCTTATATTTATTCCTAATGTCAACGATTCGGAAATCGTATTTCAAAAGTCTAGTATTCGGAAAATATATAACATAAATATAATTATTTATATTTATATTTATTTCGAGTGTCGGGACTTCGAATACTCTTATAAAGCTTATTCGTTTCAAACATCTAACCGAACACGACACGTATCGCACAATTATAACACCTTGCTAACCGAGTTAGTTGATAACTAGTATATATATTATATATACTTACACTTTACGAAAACTATGAAGACGTATCACTAAATCATCTACGCCTTTTATTCTCGAGAACTAACACGACTTTGTAATTATACTTATATCTATATATATATATATATATATATATATAAATATATATATCCTACATCACTCGGAAACTAAGTTGTTTCCGAGGCTTAGCGTTTATCCTGATTATAAATGGGATCGAATAACCATAATTTGGATATTTCAAATCAAAATATTAACACTACCTTAGGGTCGTTTAGTTAACGACTCGGTAGAGCTCGGACACGTAGTTAACTGCGTCGTTAAACTAGAAACTGACAAGTTATTCCCTGTTAGGAATACTATAGATGCACGCTAGCGAGTTCACATTCTTGGAATGACAAAACGGAATCACTTTTAAGCTAGCTTTGCACAGGAATATCCAGGTGAGTTCATAACCCCCACTTTTTACTGTTTTACATTTTTTTTATAAATGTTTTCTGGGGTGGAAAGACATGCAAGTTTTTGCAAAAGAAAACACTATTTCGATGAACGAAAACACATATTTATAAACCATGTTGCAAATGAATTTCAACAAACACGAAAGGTTTATGAAAGGTTTATACTAAACATACCGGTTTTACAAAACAAACGCGTATTTTCACAAACGTGCATGATTTTCATGACTAGTGACAGGAATGTCCTAGTTACTACAACGGGACTGGGTTGTTCTACGTACGAACAACGAGACAACCCAATGGGTTTATGTCTCCCTTTTTCTTTTGAAATACATATTAACTAGGGTATGATTAAGCTATGGAATGAACTCTTGGATCACGTGCGAATAGGCGCTAACTTAGGCACCATTAATCCTTTTAAGGACCAGGAACAGGGGATAGATCTATCGGGTACGGGCGAGCCCCACTCACGGTCCTTGTGCGGCCACTTAGAGTGCTTTTGTGTCCCTGTCGAAGTGAATCGACACTTAAATCGTCTACCGGGTTGAGTGCTTCCTATGTCGGCACACATATTAATGTCTTAACTACATATTAATGATCAACATGTTCATAGACGCATTACATACCTACTTATAAACTGAATTTTCAAATGTTTTTAAGATTCATTTGACACAAACTCACAAATACATTGTAGGATCGTTTGCTGACCCGATGAGTCGTTCAGATGAGTAATTAGACTAATCCAGAGGCGGAATTCATTGAATTAGTCTTCGTAAAGCTTGATTTCACACTTTAACGTCTCCTGTATTGATTATATATCAGATTACAAGTTCGTGGAGACAATCAGACAGGGCTTTGCCTTTACACCTTCGAAAACACACACACTAGACTCCTAGACTACTCTACTGGAACCGCTTATGTGGCATACATATATATAGGCAGTGTGGGTCGCTTATGTGACTAGCTTGGTTCGCTTATATGGACATGTCCATATAAGCGATCCTAGCATTGTACACATAAGCGGACCAAGCACCAAATGACCATAAAAGCGGCCCTAATACACTAAACATGTACACAATACGATCTGCCCTGCCCTAAGACTCGAACTAAGATGTAGTCGACAGACAACTGCACCAACAGACTCCCCCTTGAATGTTGACGGAATCTTCAGTGAGAGTCTTCAATCATTTCCAGCTCTTCACTCTTGTTCGGTCTTCTTCAGGAACTCAGCCTGGAATCAAATCTTCTACGAAAATTTCTTCCTGAAATCATATGCCTGGATCTTTCTCTGGTTTTAACTTTCGTCAGACTCCCCCTATCATCATGCTAGGATCTCTGTCTGGAAATCGTTATCACCATTGAAATCAATTCCTGGCTTTCTCTGTTTAAACTCTTTTCTGGTTCTGATATGTCTCCTGGCTATCTGTAGCAACAGGATCAGAAACCTGCAAAACTCAACCATTCTTTCACAAACCTAAATGATTGTGATTCAATTTAATGAATCAACTAAGCATTTGATACTTTTTACACTTAAACACTGATTTACAAATTTGAAACATCTCAATTTCTGATTCAACCTAATGAATCATTTTAAACATTTCAAATGACTTAACCAACCTGTCTGTTCATCAAGTTTAGCCTTTAAGATTTTGAAAATCAGCTTTTCACCATCAGTTGTCAACAATCTTTTTGGAATTTTTCAAAATATGAAATGTAAATGCAAAGACAGAAATTTAAAAACAAAACAAACATATTTTTGTGAGTTTGTGCAAGAGGATCATATCAGTTTTGAAACATATCACAAACACCATTAAGCTTTTAATCGTTTTAAGTTCTAAACGATTCACGTAGATTGACGATATAATTGTCCTCTTAAATTTTCATACAATTTTCAATCTATTCAGGATACTATTTAGGTATTTTATGAACTTAGTTCAATTCATGTGTCCCACCTCTTGAATATACTCCCGTATCCAGAATCCCAATATTCAGTCTTACAGGTATGAACACTACAATGATGTCTGTACATAAATTAGGGGAAAGATGCGAGAACTGAGGGATCTCAGGTCAGAACTTCCGTTCAGCAAAGAGATATCAGCTTCGACTTAGCAGTGTGTCCCCTTTAGAGGATCTTTTCAGCTACAACAGATGATTATCAATTTTATTGTCTAATCAACTGAGGGCTTTATGCTATATTTCAAGCATTTTGCAGAAAGCATTATCCGGGGACTAGGTCAGTACTTCCATACAGCAGAAGTCCCGGGATAATACCCCAGACATCATAGAGTATAAACACCTAGTATATCAGAATACGAGACCTATCAAACGAGATTTCAGGGGTTACCTATATATCCAAGTAGTGTTCCCCACGAATTTCATAAGTTTGAAATTTTAGGTTTATATCCCGAATAAATCTACTAAATGTACAAAAACCTATCGTCACATCATCAGTGAGACCATTTATCACATTTGGCATTACATTTCTTTAGCGTGCTATGATAGTCTAACTGATTTATTATCATTTCCTCTTTTTCACAACAAAACTCATTTTTAAATTTTTCAATGTTTTTGACATTTTCAAATTTTCTAATTTTTTTAAATTTTACTCCCCCTAAAATCAAAATATGTTTCAATTTTGATTTTCTGGGAAAATTTGAAACAAACTGTACAAAAATGACAACATGATGAGAATCACATCAATTCTCCATCCACCTGGCATAAACAATCAGAATTCCCCCTCACAACAAACTATTTTCCCATTGTGATTTCAAAACACTCAAGTTTGTTTTAATCAAAATGGCTTTTCCGGAAAACTTAGTTTGTTTACAAAACAGTTTAGGTACGGGGTAACTTCATCATCTTGTTTTTCAAATTCCTGAATGATAATTAAATCAAGTCCAATTCAATGACCTTGATTTAACCACTTGTAAGATCTACACCAATCATTACCATACAACCACTTGTAAGTTTAGCAATTCAAGCTCTTCAAACCTGTTTTTCAACCAATTACTATCTTTAGGTTGAATTCTCAAGATGCCGATTCCTACTCCTCGCTTACAAACCTGGGAGTTCTGGCAAGTCCTCAACCAATGGCTCCTCTGGTTTTAAAGAGCCAGAATCATTGCCTGCAGGTGGCTTGTCTGACTTCGACCTGTCAGATTTATCGCCGACCATTTTCTTCTTCTTCTTCTTTTCCTCTTTAGTCCTCAGATTTGTATCTGATGAAACTGTCTTGCTAGACTTTGCAATCGAGGAAGTTGATTCATCAGAACTTTTACTCTTTCTATTTGGTGAATCCGAGGACAAAATTCTCTCTAAATACTCTCTTGCCTTCTTTCTCTTTTTCCTCAGTCTGTCTTTCTGCCCCTGTGAAAGCTTTACTTTCTTTTCTTGAGTTGACTGTTCTTGAACTTTAGGTTTCAGAACCTTCTGTTCCTGGGGCTTGACTTTGACTGGAATTTTTGCCGATTTCTGAGAATTAGCCCTCCATCTTTCATTCGATCTCCTTGGGCAATCTCTGGCAATGTGACCTTTGATGTTGCAGTTATAGCACCTCCTGGTCTCATAACTCCAATATTGGCAGTTAACAGCAATGTGCCCGTGATATCCGCAGCTGTAACACACTCTGTTATCGTACCTATCACCATTTTTAGTCCAAACACTCAGATCAAAACATTGTTTGGCTTGGTGATATTCTTTTCTCAAAACTGATGGATTTAGCTTTTGAGCACTATGGTTGGATGATCGATCTGATGACTTTTTACTATCTTTTTGTTTCTGTTCCATTTTCTTCTTCAAAGGTTTCTGTTTAGAACATTCACCTTTTTCAGTTGATTGTAGAACAGATTTCTGAGATTTTTCTTTCAAATTTAAAACCAATTTTTGTTTTTCAATTTTAACCCTTTTATCATCAGATTTTCCATCACAACCTTCAACTTTGACATGATCAAACTTCAAACTATCTGATGAAGCCACAAAACCTATCAATTTCTTCTCAAGTTCATCAATCTTGCTTCTTGAATTCTCAGCTTCTTTTTCAAACTGAGATATTCTTTCAAGATGAAACTTGATTGAATTTTCATTTTCATTTTTCAAATTTTCAAGAACAGATTTTTCATTCATCAAAACTTTTATCTGTTCCTGAAATTTTGATTCACTCGCTTTCAAGTTTTTGTTTTCCAGCTTAATCCAGAAATCCTCGTCTTCTGACGATTTCTTTTTGCTTTCAAACTCTATTTCAAGCTCTTTGATTCTCTTTCTCGCATTTTCACATTCTTTCTCCAAATTTATGATTTTCTGAAGATGAGAATTGATCAGTTTTTTGCTTCTCAATGTTGTTTTGACTAAAAACATTTCTCCCATCTTCAAGAATTTTCAGTTGATTTTGAAATTCTTTTTCATTTTTTGATTTTTCAATTTCAAAATCCTTAATTTTCTCTTCAAAAATCTTTTCCTTTTCTTTCAATTTCTTGTTTTCAGATGTCAAACTGTTCAAACCATCCAACAATTTGTCATTTTCAGTTTTCAACTTCTCACAATTTTCCTTCAGAATACGAATCTGTTTATCATCAGTCTGTTTCTCATTTCTCAACTTCTTGATCTCCAATGTCAAACTTTCCGCATCTTTGACAAGTTTGTCATTGTCGGTCTTCAAGTTGTCACATTTGAAACACACTGATGCAGAACTTGAAATTTCATTCTCCACAGGTTCTACATCTTTTGGAGTGTCCTTTGTTTCCATCTTGTATGTTCCTGCACAAACAATTTTTACAAAATCAAGAGGTTTTAGATTTTCATCAATATAACATCCTCTTTTATAATCATATTTCATGTTTTGTATTGCACCAAAACATATGCAAATTCTATTGTTAATCTCAGTAATTACATCCAAATTGATTTTATCTAGATTTCCCAGGTTCAGTCTTTCTAGATTCTCTTTTACTTTATTCATCAATATCTTCTTTTTATCAAGATTTTTAAAATAACGTTTTCGAAGTTTATTGATGAAATCAGATGGATGTAATTTCGAATATTTAGGTTTTTGTTTTAACTCCTCTAACACATTATCCCATTCAGCAGGTAATGCGGCCTCCAACTTTGATGTCATTTCAGTATCTGTCAATTTTATACCAAAAGACTTTAACTTGTCCATCATGTAATCAAATCTTTTTTCCATCTCTGTCAAACTCTCATTTTGTTGACATGCAAAATTTTCAAGTCGGAGAATCCAAATATGTTTATCATCTTGATCAAATGAATTCGTACGATATCTCCCAAATCCATTTATCCTTCCAACAAAATCATTTTCTCTTTCGTCAAATACCATCGTCATTTTTCATAACAATCCAACAAGTATTTGTAGACTAATAACGGATCAGCACAGCAATCAGATGCAACAGTGGACCAGATACAATCAACAACCAAATAAGCGGTTCAAAGAAGTTGTCAAATAAGCGAATTGACTAAAGAGCGATCCAAGTACTTGACTGGATGAGCGACTTAAACACTATCCGTTCGAGCGAACCAAGATATGTTCGTTCGAGCGATTCCAGAACTTGTTCGGATGAGCGGTCCAGTAAGAATCTGTTTGAGCGATCCAAGATCAAACAGTATGAGTGGTCCAAAATAAAAACCTATGAGCGGTCCAACTCTGTCTGAAAAAGCGGTCCAAGAACTATATAATTTCGAGCGATCCAGATCAATAAACCTAATAAGCGGTTCTCAAATGTACAAATAAGCGGTCCAAAAACAATTAGTTTCGAGCGGTCCACAATTTCAAAACCAATTTTGACCCACTTAAACTTTGAATTTTGATCTGAAAATTTCTAGGGTTTGTCACGGTACTATTTCTCACAATCCCTGAGATTTTGAGACGATTCCGACCGTTAAAACTACTCGAACCAGAAAAAGAAGGTGTAGAAGTGAGAATTTCAAGCGAAAATCGAGCTAAACAGTAAGAACTCTTCCTCCTGAGCTCTGATACCACATGTAGGATCGTTTGCTGACCCGATGAGTCGTTCAGAAGAGTAATTAGACTAATCCAGAGGCGGAATTCATTGAATTAGTCTTCGTAAAGCTTGATTTCACACTTTAACATCTCTTGTATTAATTATATATCAGATTACAAGTTCGTGGAGACAATCAGACAGGGCTTTGCCTTTACACCTTCGAAAACACACACACTAGACTCCTAGACTACTCTACTGGAACCGCTTATGTGGCATACATATATATAGGCAGTGTGGGTCGCTTATGTGACTAGCTTGGTTCGCTTATATGGACATGTCCATATAAGCGATCCTAGCATTGTACACATAAGCGGACCAAGCACCAAATGACCATAAAAGCGGCCCTAATACACTAAACATGTACACAATACGATCTGCCCTGCCCTAAGACTCGAACTAAGATGTAGTCGACAGACAACTGCACCAACATACATGGATTTACAAACATTGGTAACGTTTTCAACTTATGTACAAGTAAGAGGATGAGTTGGTCCTGCTTACAAAGACTCTCGTGGGCTAGACTCACAACTTTCATATATCATGCCGAGAAAATGATTTACTGTATTTTCTCAACAACTTTGAAACCGGTTATCAAAAAGATTCATTTTAAATCTTTTCAAAACAAACTATGAACTCGCTCAACTTTATGTTGATTTTTTTTGCATGTTCTTTCTCAGGTTGCATTTTCAAAACTATGGAACGGTTGGAATAGGAGAACCCATGGGAATTCGAGTACTTAGCGGCGTTCATTGTTTAGAAGTCTTAGCTTTTTGCTTCCGCTGTGCAATGAAGATACCGGTCCAGTCACGCCATGCTCTGATATTTCGGGGTGTGACAGCTCAGATGGAAGCATTAAAGCCCGAAAACGTCAAAGCTGAAACCTTACGCGGCTCAAGGCAACGAATGGAACAAAAGGAAGACGGTGCCTACTATGTAACGGGGCGTATTTGGGTCCCACTTTTTGGCGGTTTACGCGAGCTGGTAATGGACGAAGCTCACAAGTCACGCTACTCGGTACATCCAGGGTCGGATAAAATGTACCACGACATCAGAACTACATACTGGTGGCCTAGCATGAAAGCCCACATCGCTACTTACGTCGGCAAGTGTTTGACATGTGCAAAAGTCAAAGTGGAGTATCAGAAACCAGCGGGCCTACTTCAGCAGCCCAAGATACCGCAATGGAAATGGGAAGAAATTTCCATGGATTTTGTTACAGGCCTACCCAGATCCCAGCGTGGGAATGATACTATATGGGTGATCGTGGATCGACTCACCAAGTCTGCACACTTCCTGGCTATTAAGGAAACGGATAAGTTCTCCACTCTCGTAGACGTTTATCTTAAAGAAGTTGTTTCGAGGCACGGGGTGCCCACCTCCATCATTTCGGATCGGGATGCACGATTCACGTCAGAGCTATGGCAAGCGATGCACAAATCTTTTGGCTCACGATTAGACATGAGCACAGCATATCATCCTCAGACGGATGGGCAATCTGAGCGAACGATCCAGACTCTTGAAGACATGCTTCGGGCATGTGTTATTGATTTCGGCAACGGCTGGGAAAAGCATCTCCCTTTGGTGGAGTTTTCGTATAATAACAGTTATCACACCAGCATACAAGCCGCTCCATTCGAGGCATTGTACGGACGTAAATGCCGGTCACCTCTCTGTTGGGCAGAGGTGGGGGATAGTCAGATCACGGGTCCAGAGATTGTAGTGGACGCCACGGAAAAGATTGCACAGATACGACAACGCATGGCGGCAGCACGCGACTGTCAGAAAGCCTACGCGGACAAGCGTAGGAAGCCTTTGGAATTTCAGGTCGGGGACCGGGTTTTACTTAAAGTCTCACCCTGGAAGGGTGTGGTTCGTTTTGGCAAACGGGGCAAACTAAATCCGCGGTATGTCGGACCGTTCGAGATCATTGAGAAAATAGGCAAAGTGGCCTACAAGCTAAACCTACCAGCTGAACTCGGTGCAGTTCACAATGTATTTCACGTGTCGAATCTGAAGAAGTGCCTGTCAGATGAGACCCTCATAGTTCCTTTTAAGGAACTCACTATCGACGAGCGGTTGCAGTTCGTCGAGGAGCCAGTTGAAATCACGGATCGGGAGGTTAAGGTCCTCAAACACAAGAGAATCCCTCTTGTTCGAGTTCGTTGGAACTCCAAACGTGGCCCAGAGTACACCTGGGAACGCGAAGATCAGATGACAGATAAGTACCCCCAGTTATTCGAAAACCGTGCAACCACTACTGAGACTGAAGCTACTACTGCGGAATTTCGGGACGAAATTCCAAATCAACGGGGGGATGATGTGACACCCCAGAAAACCAGTGAACAATACAGCTTACCCTAGCTTCCTCAGTGAGTGCGTACCAAATTTCAGGACGAAATTTCGGGACGAAATTTCTTTTAAGTTGGGGATAATGTGACAACTCGAATTTCCAAGATTTCTATTTCGTATTTATTGCACGTTCAATTATTATTTAGTTGTTTACTTGCACAATTGATTGCTTTGGAATTGTATACGTTTTGATGCAATGAATCGTATTGTGTGATTGTGCATGGTTGTTTGTTAATTGTGAAAGACTTGGTAAATATATGAACTTGGTGGTGAAACTATGAAATTGTTATGAGATGGGGTGCATGTATAAAATATGATACTTAGGGAGTTAGAGGGTAATTAGTGAAATCCTAGAGATACTTAACGCTAATCCCTTTTTCACTAATCATTCTCACAAAAATCCAAGCACGTACTTTCACTTTCTCTGGCAATCATCATCACCAAGATATTCATCACTCTTGATTCCTTTCCTTCTCTAGAATCATTCAAGGTAATTGTGTAATCATGGTTTATTGATTGTTTGATTGTTAGCAATGTTTGATTCTTGTAATTCTTGTAAACCCTAGTCTCCATATGATGCTTCTGTGTTTTTGATTGATGTTGATTATTGTGATATGAATGATTAGTCATATAATCAATTACCTGATGATTTTGATGCGTGATATGTAGACATAGCGATTGTTGTTTTGATCAGTGTAATACAAACATATGAACTTAGGGTTTCTTGATCGTATGAAGGCTTGAATTGTAACTGTTCGATTGTTATTGATTCTGTGGCATAATCTTTGGAACTTACGTATGTCTGATTGAATGTCAGAGTTTTTGTAACCCTAAACACTTGTCTGAGTTTTAATAGAAACATACTAGGTCCGAACTTTATGTGTGAAATGGAGTCCGAATTATATGTACAGGGCCCTAGTCCCACTTTTTTCTAATACAAGACAAGTCCGAGCTTCAATGTGATATAGGTCCGACTTTCTTTAAGGGAAACCATTTGTCCGACTTTTTACACAAGGAACCCTTGGTTCGAATTTTTGTAATAAACCCTCCAAGGTCCGACTTTTATGACCTATTGATATAGTCCGACCTTTAGCACATGAAGGGTCCGAGTTTAACCCCCACCCCCTCTAGTCCGAGCTTTTAACTAGGGCAGCCCCCTCTCTTGTCCGACCTTTAGGGTCCGAATTTCATGCCCACCTCACTTAGTCCGAGTTTTAAGCATAGAACCCCCCACTTGGTCCGAGCTTTAGGCTTTAAAGCCTTTTGTCTGAGTTTTAAAGGACAAGCCCCATATCCGACTATTGCTTGTTTTTTTTTGGGTCTGACTTATACACGAATGACACAAGATATGATATTGTGAAGTTGTAGGATCGGACTTCGACCTAAATGAGTCGTTCGGAAGAGCTCAAATCCGTTTCAGCGGCGGAAACAAAGAAACGAACATATACACAGCTTGTTTCACACTTTAATCCTCTCTTATATTGATATTACAACGATTACAGTAAGAGGAAATACCGGCAGCACTTCGGTATCAATTCTGAACAACAGTTACAAATGAAATGACAAACAACCTATATATAGTAGCTGTGAACCGCTCCAACTGACATTGACATAAAAGCGGTTCAGCTAAACATGCCGTAAAGGCGGTTCACATGTGTTCATAAAAGCGGTTCCCATGTGTTCATTAAAGCGGTCCGACAACTTTACCAAATAAGCGAATAGACATGTTGACTTTCTTGTCTTCACATAAACTCTTGTGATTGGCCTTATAATTGGTAGCATTTCATTGGACCTCATGTTGGTCCAATCAACACAAACATGGCAACATGTTTTGTCATTTTGTGAATGCATATTTCTTGTGACTTTAGACATTAAACGGCTACTATCTTTTTTGTGAGATCATGACATCACTTGTGATGTCACTTGGGTGATGTCACTCGTGATGTCATGCCTGATCAGATCCGCACCGTAACTGAGACTCGACATTAGACGTAGTCGACAGATGACTGCACCAACAGACTCCCCCTCAGATGTTGACGAGTCTTAAGTGTCGAGTCTTCAACGACTTTAGTCTTTATCAGTCTTTGGACTTCTCTCTCTGTCTTCAGACTCCCCCTCTCGATTTGCTGGCACCTCTTTGATCTTCAGCAACATCTTCAGGATCGACGTCTGGCTTTCCTGCAAAAACTCTACCTCAGAGTAAATTTCTTTCACATTCATATTTTAAACATATGAACTTGCACCAATTCACACTCTCTATCAAAACAAACACAGATTGTGATGAACCACTTGAAAAGGTTAGATTATGAAAAACATTTTAATTTCACACACACACTCCCCTTCAAGCATTGATCATCATGTTTAGCACTCGGAATTTTGAAAATCAGCTATTCAACATCAGTTGTCGAAAATCTTTTTGAATTTTTCAAAATTTATGCTAAAACACACTTAAAATCTTTTTGTATTTTGAAATAAAGAAACTAAAATGCAGAAATAAACTATTTACAAACAATATTTTTTGTGAGCTCGTGCAAGAGGATCATATCAGTTTTGAGACAAATCACCAACACCGTTAAGCTTTAAACATTCTCAGTTCTAAACAATTTACCGAGATTGTCAGTATGTTTGTCCACTTAAATTTTCAACACAAATTTCAATCGATTCGAGATACGATATTAATGTTTTAGAGACTTAAACTTAATTGTGTATCACTCCACTTGAATATACTCCCGTATCCAGATCCCAAATATTCAGTCTTACAGGTGAGTATACCACAGATGATATCTGTAAAGGGGTAAAATGCGAAACCATGAGAGCTCAGGTCAGAACTTCCGTTCAGCAGAGAGATGACGGCTCGACTTTTGGTGGGTCCCCTTTAGAGGATCTTTTTGCATTTCAACAGCAGCGACTATCAATTTTATTGTTTCATCAGCATGCTGAGGGCGGCGCTTTTTCAAGCATTTGCAGAAAGTATTATCCGGGGACTAGGTCAGTACTTCCATACAGCAGAAGTCCCGGGATAATACCCCAGATATCACTGAGTATAAAGACCTAGTATCTCAGAATACGGGACCTTTCAAACAAGATTTCGGGGGTTACCCATATATCCAAGAATAGTTACCCACGAATTAAGCAAGTTTGATTTAGGTTTATATCTCGTTTCTATTTACTAAATGTGCGAAAATCTACTGACACATCCGCAGTAAGATCATTTATCACATTTTGACTTTCCAATTCTTTAGCGTGTTGTGATAGTCCACTGATGCACTATCATTTCCTCTTTTATGCAACAAAACTCATTTTTGATTTTATCATGTTTTTGGCTTTTTCAAATTTTCTGATGTTTTTGGATTTTCTAAAATTCTTACTCCCCCTAAAATTCAAATACATCTAAAGAAAATTGAAAACAAACTGTACAGAACATGACAACTGATATCAAAACACTTCAATTCTCCATCCGTTTGGCTTAAACAATCAGAACTCCCCCTCACAACAAACTATTTTCCCATAATGATTTCAAAACACTTAAGTTTGTTTTAATCAGAATGGTTTTTCCGAAAAATAAGTTTAGTTGTTTTTATCTTTTGTAAAATGGGGTTCAAATCATCACTTTGTTTACCAAATTCTTGAATGATAATTAAATCAAGTCCAATTTAATGACCTTGATTTAACCACTTGTAAGATCTAGACCAATCACTACCATACAACCACTTGTAAGTTTAGCAATTCAAGCTCTTCAAACCTGTTTTTCAACCAATTACCATCTTTAGGTTGAATTCTCAAGATGCCGATTCCTACTCCTCGCTTACAAACCTGGGAGTTCCGGCAAGTCCTGCAACTACACAAACAGATTTAGAAAGATGCCGATTCATGATCCGCAATACCATCTTGGGATCTCCGGCAAATCAGGATTTTATTCTTGGAAAAATATATCCACCCAAGCCTGACCATCCTTGGGTGTAACCTCATCATTTTCATCCCTCTTTTCAACCGACTTGTAAACCCATCCTTTGGAAGCATAAAACTCCTGAATGCTTTGGGCCTTACCACTGGCCATTCTTCCAAAGATGCGTTTCACATTGCCGTTGAAAGTTTTTCCAACATCAATTTTCTTTTTGTCTGAATAAAATTGATTTGGAACATCAACTTTACCGATTTTAGATTTGTAATTTTTAGCATGTAGTGGCGGAAAATTCTCATCGTCCACTTTCGGAGTTTTCTTTACAATTTTTCCTTCAACACATGGCTCCTCTGATTTTATGGAATCAGATTCATCACCAGAACTGTTACCTGAACCTTTCACAACCCATTTCTGATTTGATTCTTTGGCTATGCGTTTGGAAGCACTCTTTGAAGATTCTCCTTTTTCATAAGTTGAATTCTCAAATCCTGTAAACTTCCGGGTTGATAGTTCAGTCGTTTCAACAACTTTGTCTTTCATTTTTCTTGAGATTTCCTGTTTTGGTCTGAATGTCATCGGACAATCTTTCGCAAGATGACCAACAGCTTTACACTGAAAACAGGATCTCTTTTCAACCTTCTTTAGAACTTCGGTCTTCTTTGATTCTTCTTGCTTCTTGGCAAGGAATTCCTGATTTGTCTGATTTCTGAATAATTTTTCTTTTTCAGCTTCCGAAGTTTTCCCTGAAACAAACACATTTTTTTGTTTAAAATTTTTTTCATTTTTATAGTTTTTCGGTGGAATAAAACCGAGACCTTTCTTTTTGAAATTACGATTATGGTTTGATTTCTGTTGAAAATTATAACCACAATTGTAACCCATTTTCTTGTTAATTCTTTGTTGATCTCTTGAAGTGTACTGTTTAGGTTTTCCGTTAAGATTAAAATCTTTTATTTCAGAAATATTAATTTCTGTGATTTTGAAAACCTTTTGAATCATTTCAATTCTGACACTTCTTATTGGAAAGCTTTCATCTGAATATAATTTGTCAGAACCTTTCAAAGTATATGCCACTTTGACTGATTCATCATTCAAATTAGATTTCGAAAGTAAAAATTCTTTATCATAAACCCGTTTGTCCTTTTTGACTGTTTGCTTTGACGCATTGGACCCAGACTTTGACTCGAGTTTTGACTTCGGTTTTGATTCCTCATTGTCATCTGTGTCTAACACCTGATCGACCATACTTTTTATCAACTTTGACTCATGATCAGTGTCTGATGACGTATATGTGACATCAATACTTTCTGGTAAGTTATCCGACGACCCAGACTCCCATTTCAAATTGATTGCTTGATTGACTCTTTCTGAATTTGGATTTCGAGGTGAATATCCATTTGCGACTGGGGGTGGACATCTGTTGTAAGATACACTCGGTTTCTTACCAGAACTCTTCAATTTTTCTTCATCTTTTGTCACGGATTTTTCTTCTTCAAATATCTTCACTTCTTCAAAAGTCTTCAAATCTTTCACAACTGGATAAATCCTGTCAACAACAAAAGTAGAACATGAGTAACTGTCTAATAATTTCTTAACTTTCTCAGTTTCTATCTTTTGTGTTGCCAACTCAAGCTCGAGATCTGCACATTTCTTTATGTTATAGTTCGCCGTGTCAAGCTGTCTTAAGTAAGCTATTTTCAAAGTATTCATCGCTTCAGCTTGTTCACCACTAGAATCTGTATATTTGTTGATTTCTCTGTTCATTGTGTCATACGATTCTTTCAACTTGTGAATTGTGACAACCCGTACTCTAGACTTATCTTGTGCAACGTTATATGCTCACGTGAACTATGTTACTTGAACGAATACATGATATGTTATGTGTTACACGGTTGTGTGATTTCGTGATTATATTGAATGTTGCATGTTACGTGATTTAATGTGATTGCATATGTTATTACTTGAACCGATTAGTGAAACATTTACAAGAACCTACTCGGTCCATATGGTTGGACTCGAGACCATGAGAAAACCCATGTGGGGGTTTCGGCCCACTTCCCTTCACACGCATATATACACACATTACCTCTAGGGTTTTGGTTTTACAAAACTTAGCAATCAAGAACACACACAAACTCTCCCTCTCGTTCGCAAACACAAGACGGCCGGACATCAACCTCGAATTCGAATCACCTCTACCCGATCGGTTAGTGTTTAATTGTGACCTATTGATTGAATGATTATAAGATCGCATGCTTTGAATAATTCTGTGTTAAATTAAGCTTTGTTCGATCGGCCGAACGTATTATTAACCGGCCGGATATGTGTTAATCTGATATGTTGTTATTTGGATATGCATGTTAACTGGATTGTTAGGATGTTGTTGTTGATCGGCTAGTCAATCGGCCAAACTTGTTTGATTGATCGGTCGGATAGGTTAGTTAATCGGCCACCATGTTACGAAATCGGATTTATTGTTGATGATATTTAATGTTAATGTCTTGTGGATCGGCTGTGATGTTTTGCAAATCAGATTATTAACGTTCATGGAACCGGAACTTAATATGATTAAGTGGTATTATTGTTCATATGGTTAAATTTAGGGTTCATAAGAATTTATGTTGTTATTGCCTGTTTGATCGATAATACTTAGTAGGATTCATGAGAAACTGTTAGTTGATTTGAATTATGGAAATTGTTAATTGATTGGCATAACTGATTGCATGAAACATGGAAACTGTTACAAGTTGTTAGGCACACGGATTGCGAGTCGAAACCGAGATTGCGAGTCTTGTTGCGACTCGGAACCCCACACAACAGCATGAGCCGAAACCATGGTTGCGAGTCCCGGTTGCGACTCGTAACCAAACCATGACGAGCCGAGACCAGTCGTTGCGACTCGTAACCCCGTTGCGACTCGAGACCTGACTCGAGACCACCTAGTCTCGAAGGATATGCATCTGTCGAGATCTCCCTTGTTGCGACTCGTAATCTCTGTTGCGAGTCGAGACCATGCACGGACTTGCACACTGACACGAGCCCAACTAATTGGGCCGGATAACTGGACTTGTTTACACCTCGGCTATTTGGACTACTTATCTGATTGGGCTGATAGGTTGGGTGAATATTATTTGGGCCGGGTTATGTTTGGGCCGAATACTTAGATTGTTTATCGGATTACTGATACGTGTACATGTTTACCATAAATCCTTGCATGCTTGCAACGTGTTAACCTATGTGATACAACATACGTGCTATATGCGAACCTGACTTATGTAATAACCCTGTTAGGACGTGGTTGACCACTGTTAGTTCAAGAACTCTCTTTCTCTCTTTGTGTATCTGCCGAGCAACCCAAGGTGAGTTCACACAGCCAAGGCATGGGGTTCCCAGGGTGGGAATGGGATTGAATAAACTATACGTACATACTTAGTTAACAGAACATAATGATATGAGTCCTCAGGGTGAGGGTGGTGAATGATAAGATACGGCTAGACTAGTATACCAATTGAACTGATCTTCGCATACACGCCAGGGGTTGGCCGCGATATTATGACTGATCTTCGCACACATGCCTTGGAAAGGCCGCGACTATATACTAAAACTTCGCACACATGCCAGGGTGGCCGCGATACAAATATACATAGTCTAGAATACTTGAGAACTTTCCCTAATCTTCGCATACATGCCGAAAGGGGCCCGCGATACGAACCGATACTATACATGAGCAATGAACGAACTAATACGATGCATGATTAGATAAACGAACGCAATGTTTGCTATACTATGCTATTACTGAACTTACTTTCTGTGAACTCGCTCAACTAGTTGTTGACTCGCTGCTGCATGCCTTGCAGGACCTTAGGTACATTATGGAGCTTGCACAGGGAGGAGCAGGTCGTTGTGGGCAAAGGATCGTGAATGATGTTTCAACACTTATGTTAAATCATACATACTATTGTTTGGGTTACTTAAATGCTTCCGCTATACTTAACTACTTTATACGTTCAATATGATTGGTGGTTAGGATCCTGGTCAGTCATGCCTCCAAGCGGTGATACTCCGCGTGTGGATTTTGGGGGTGTGACAGATTGGTATCAGAGCCATTGGTTATAGAGAACTTGGTTTTAATATGGGAAAACGTTTTTATTAAAACCGGACTATAACCAGAACAGTGCTCTCAACGATCCACAACGACGCTTCGCTCCACGTGCAAGACTCGACATCCTAGGTAATAAGGTTTATGTTTATTGCCTGTTTGCTAGAACTGCCTAGAACTTTGCTCGCATTACGCTTAGATACACATGCTTTGACTACATGAGAACACCTACGTGCTTACACTTTTCTGTCATCGCCCTACTCGCGAACCACTCTTATTTACGTTACTCTTACTATGAAGATCATGTCTGGAAGGATTAACATGACTCAAGCCCAGCTAGAGGCTCTCGTTCAAGCTCAAGTTGTTGCGGCACTTGCAGCTGCTCAAGCAGGTAGTATACCCTGTAGACATAACTTACGCTAGGATCTTTAGATCCTACATTCCTAAGCTAGCCTTTGTATTTAAACTTTGCCCTATTCGTACACAATAGGTCAACCAGCGCAGCAAGTTTGCACCTTTAAGAATTTCATGGACTGTCGTCCAAATTCCTTCAGCGGCACAGAGGGGGCAGTGGGACTCCTCCACTGGTTTGAGAAGCTAGAATCCGTATTCGAAATGTGCGAGTGCCCTGAGGCTCGCAAGGTCAAGTTTGCCACCGGCACCTTGGAGGGAATAGCACTAACTTGGTGGAACGCCCAAGTTCAAATCTTAGGGTTGGCAGCTGCTAACGCCACCCCATGGAACGATTTTAAGGAACTCATCAAGAGGGAGTATTGCACGCGTGAAGACATTCACAAGCTGGAAGACGAGCTGTATAATCTGAAAATGATTGGGTCAGAGATCGAAGCATATACGAAACGGTCAAACGAGCTGGCAGTTCTGTGCCCTACTATGGTGGACCCTCCATACAAGCGCATTGAGTTGTATCTCAAGGGTTTGGCGCCAGAGATTCAGAGCCACGTGACGTCGGCTAACCTCGAAAACATCCAGGAAATCCAACGCCTCGCTCATCGCATCACTGATCAGGCAGTGGATCAGAATAAACTGCCAAAGCGTGTCAACGCTACTGCTACAGTCACTTCAGCTGCTACTTCTGCTACACCCAGCGACAACAAACGGAAATGGGATGGGGATTCCGAACAGTCTCAAGCACAGCAGCGCAGAACGAACGACTACCAGAACCCGGGTCAGCAATCATCTGGCAGTCAGGAGCAGGGTGGATACAGGGGAGTACACCCACTATGTAACAAGTGTAACAAGCACCACAGTGGAAGGTGTCGCAAGGAACGTTGCCAGAGATGTCTCAAGATAGGGCATGAAGCCAAAGATTGCAGGAGCTCACGACCTGCAAACCAGAATCAGCAACTTCCACCACCCGCTCCTCAGAACCCACAGCAGCAGCAGCCACAGCGTGGAAATCGGGGATGTTTCCAGTGTGGAGCAGAAGGTCATTACAAGCGCGATTGCCCACAGTTGAACCAGAATCAGAACAACAACAATAACCAGGGCAATGGGAACAACAACAACAACAATGGCAACGAGGCAAGGGGTCGAGCTTTCATGCTAGGACAAGGAGACGCTGTTTGAACTCATAACTCGTTTTGGGATTTCCTTTATTATGTCTCTGTTACTCAAACAAAGTTTGGTTTGAACATGAATCGTACTGGGTTTTATGGACTATTTTAATTTACTATACTTTATGTTTGATATGATGGATGGTTTGATATTATTTGAACGCTCCTGCCGTATTTAAGGACCTTATGAACAGGGTGTGCAGACCCTACCTAGACGAGTTCGTCATAGTATTCGTGAAGTCCACTTCTTAGGCCACGTAGTGAGCAAGGATGGAATCCGTGTCGATCCATCCAAGGTAGACTCAACCAGAAACTGGCCTGCATCACGTACTACGGACGGTTTACGCAGGGATTTCTCGAAGATTGCTCAGCCACTTACGCTACTGACACAGAAGGGTGTCACCTATTGCTGGGGAGAGCCCCAGGGGACTGCTTTTCAGCGCGACAAGGTTATCGCTTTCGCTACACGTCAACTTAAGATTCATGAACGCAACTACACGACGCACGATTTAGAGCTGGGAACTGTTGTTTTTGCGCTTAAGATATGGCGACACTACCTGTACGGTACCAGGTGCACCATTTACACCGATCACAGGAGTCTCGAGCATATTCTTAAGCAGGAGGACTTGAACCATGCGTCAACGGCGATGGGTTGAACTACTTCGCGACTGTGAATGCGCCATCAAGTACCATCCAGGCAAGCCAATGTTGTGGCTGATGCCCTCAGTCGAAAGGACACCTTACCAAAGCGCGTGCGAGCGCTACAGCTTACGATTCAGTCTAGCCTTCCAGCACAGATACGAAATGCTCAGGTAGAAGCATTGAAGCCCGAAAACGTCAAGGCTGAAGCCTTACGCGGCTCACGACAGCAAATGGAACGGAAGGCAGACGGCGCTTACTATGTAACGGGCCGGATTTGGGTCCCACTTTATGGCGGTCTACGCGAACTTGTGATGGATGAAGCTCACAAGTCTTACCACTCAGTACATCCAGGGTCGGATAGAACGTACTACGACATCAGCGCTATTTATTGGTGGCCTACCTCGATCCCAGCATGGGAACGATACCATATGGGTCATCGTGGATCGACTCACCAAGTCTGCACACTTCCTACCGATTAAGGAAACGGACAAGTTCTCCAACTCTCGCAGATGCCTATCTTAAAGAAGATTGTTTCGAGGCACGGGGTGCCCACGTCCATCAATTCGGATCGCGATGCACGATTCACGTCAGAACTTTGGCAAGCAAGGCACAAACCATTCGACTCACGATTAAACATGAGCACAATAGCATACAAGCCGCACCATTCGAGGCATTGTACGGGCGTAGATGCCGGTCACCTCTCTGTTGGGTAGAGGTGGGGGATAGTCAGATCACGGGTCCAGAGATTGTAATGGACGCCACAGAAAAGATTGCACAGATACGACAACGCACGGCGGCAGCACGCGACCGTCAGAAAGCCTACGCGGGCAAGCGTAGAAAGCCATTGGAATTTCAGGTCGGGGACCATTCGAGATCATAGAACGTACAGGCAGGGTAGCCTATAGATTGAACCTATCAGCTGAACTCGGGGCAGTTCACAATGTCTTTCATGTATCGAACTACCGACGAGCGGTTACAGTTCGTCGAGGAACCAGTAGAAATCACGGACCGGGAGGTGAAGGTCCTCAAACACAAGAGAATCCCTCTTGTTCGAGTTCGTTGGAACTCCAAACGTGGCCCAGAGTACACCTGGGAACGCAAAGACAGGATGACAGAAAAGTACCCCCAGTTATTCGAAACCAATGCTACCACTACTGAGGTTGAAGCTACTACTTCGGAATTTCGGGACGAAATTCCAGATCAACGGGGGGAGGATGTGACACCCCAGGAAAAACCAGTGAACGATTGAACTTACCTAGCTTCCTCAGTGAGTGCATACCAAATTTCGGGACGAAATTTCCAATTAGTTGGGGATAATGTGACAACCCGTACTCTAGACTTATCTTGTGCAACGTTATATGCTCACGTGAACTATGTTACTTGAACGAATACATGATATGTTATGTGTTACACGGTTGTGTGATTTCGTGATTATATTGAATGTTGCATGTTACGTGATTTAATGTGATTGCATATGTTATTACTTGAACCGATTAGTGAAACATTTACAAGAACCTACTCGGTCCATATGGTTGGACTCGAGACCATGAGAAAACCCATGTGGGGGTTTCGGCCCACTTCCCTTCACACGCATATATACACACATTACCTCTAGGGTTTTGGTTTTACAAAACTTAGCAATCAAGAACACACACAAACTCTCCCTCTCGTTCGCAAACACAAGACGGCCGGACATCAACCTCGAATTCGAATCACCTCTACCCGATCGGTTAGTGTTTAATTGTGACCTATTGATTGAATGATTATAAGATCGCATGCTTTGAATAATTCTGTGTTAAATTAAGCTTTGTTCGATCGGCCGAACGTATTATTAACCGGCCGGATATGTGTTAATCTGATATGTTGTTATTTGGATATGCATGTTAACTGGATTGTTAGGATGTTGTTGTTGATCGGCTAGTCAATCGGCCAAACTTGTTTGATTGATCGGTCGGATAGGTTAGTTAATCGGCCACCATGTTACGAAATCGGATTTATTGTTGATGATATTTAATGTTAATGTCTTGTGGATCGGCTGTGATGTTTTGCAAATCAGATTATTAACGTTCATGGAACCGGAACTTAATATGATTAAGTGGTATTATTGTTCATATGGTTAAATTTAGGGTTCATAAGAATTTATGTTGTTATTGCCTGTTTGATCGATAATACTTAGTAGGATTCATGAGAAACTGTTAGTTGATTTGAATTATGGAAATTGTTAATTGATTGGCATAACTGATTGCATGAAACATGGAAACTGTTACAAGTTGTTAGGCACACGGATTGCGAGTCGAAACCGAGATTGCGAGTCTTGTTGCGACTCGGAACCCCACACAACAGCATGAGCCGAAACCATGGTTGCGAGTCCCGGTTGCGACTCGTAACCAAACCATGACGAGCCGAGACCAGTCGTTGCGACTCGTAACCCCGTTGCGACTCGAGACCTGACTCGAGACCACCTAGTCTCGAAGGATATGCATCTGTCGAGATCTCCCTTGTTGCGACTCGTAATCTCTGTTGCGAGTCGAGACCATGCACGGACTTGCACACTGACACGAGCCCAACTAATTGGGCCGGATAACTGGACTTGTTTACACCTCGGCTATTTGGACTACTTATCTGATTGGGCTGATAGGTTGGGTGAATATTATTTGGGCCGGGTTATGTTTGGGCCGAATACTTAGATTGTTTATCGGATTACTGATACGTGTACATGTTTACCATAAATCCTTGCATGCTTGCAACGTGTTAACCTATGTGATACAACATACGTGCTATATGCGAACCTGACTTATGTAATAACCCTGTTAGGACGTGGTTGACCACTGTTAGTTCAAGAACTCTCTTTCTCTCTTTGTGTATCTGCCGAGCAACCCAAGGTGAGTTCACACAGCCAAGGCATGGGGTTCCCAGGGTGGGAATGGGATTGAATAAACTATACGTACATACTTAGTTAACAGAACATAATGATATGAGTCCTCAGGGTGAGGGTGGTGAATGATAAGATACGGCTAGACTAGTATACCAATTGAACTGATCTTCGCATACACGCCAGGGGTTGGCCGCGATATTATGACTGATCTTCGCACACATGCCTTGGAAAGGCCGCGACTATATACTAAAACTTCGCACACATGCCAGGGTGGCCGCGATACAAATATACATAGTCTAGAATACTTGAGAACTTTCCCTAATCTTCGCATACATGCCGAAAGGGGCCCGCGATACGAACCGATACTATACATGAGCAATGAACGAACTAATACGATGCATGATTAGATAAACGAACGCAATGTTTGCTATACTATGCTATTACTGAACTTACTTTCTGTGAACTCGCTCAACTAGTTGTTGACTCGCTGCTGCATGCCTTGCAGGACCTTAGGTACATTATGGAGCTTGCACAGGGAGGAGCAGGTCGTTGTGGGCAAAGGATCGTGAATGATGTTTCAACACTTATGTTAAATCATACATACTATTGTTTGGGTTACTTAAATGCTTCCGCTATACTTAACTACTTTATACGTTCAATATGATTGGTGGTTAGGATCCTGGTCAGTCATGCCTCCAAGCGGTGATACTCCGCGTGTGGATTTTGGGGGTGTGACATGAATGTTGTGCAACAGCTCATTGTTCTGCTTGATCAACGAATCACAGTTCATGCACTTTTCTTGGACCATGACCGGTTCAGCATCCACTTTAATTTCAAATTCAGGAACTTCTTTCACTATCCTGCCTGAATTTAAAAAATGAGCTCTTCTCAATTTTTCAGCTTTTGCTTCTTCCTTCAATCTCTCTTCCTCTTCAGCCTCCTCTTGAATCTTTCTTCGTCTCTCTTCAGCAGCTTCCATGACTTTTCTGCATCGTTCTGCACATTTTAGATCATAAGCATTAGCAAAGAAAGCATGAGAAGTATTTTTGGCCATAAAGTCTTGATCTGTACAGAAATCATTCCAAGTAAATCCTTCAGCGAACTTCTCGTCATTGTGCTCAGCTACACACACTTTAAACTTTGCTTCCAATTCTGTCCAAATCGAATATGCAGTTCCATCGTGCTGAAGCAAAATCAAGATATCTTCTTTTATCGCTTGCTGAAGTAGACTGACCATTAATTTCTCATCTCGATACTTCTTTTTCTCATCTGTACTCATCTCTCGAAGTGTTAGTTGCACACCATTTTTAACTGGTTTAACATATGGTTCCTCGGTGTGTTCCCATGCATCAAGATGATAAGCTTCAACCCAATTTCCGAATCGTTCCGACCACACGTTATAATCGTCAATATCCATGAGTTTCGGTGGTTTTTGAGATGTTCCGGTTTCATTTTCAATCAAAGCACTTTGGGTAATCGAGGTCGGAGTAGCAAAAGTATTATAAAAATCAGTATCCATCTTTCAAATGTCCACAAATTCACAACAATTTTCAAATTTCAATAATCAAATACAATGTCTGCTCGAGCGAACTGATTCGGAAACACTGAGCGGAAAGCTATGACTCGGATCAAATACAAATGGCTTGACCCTTTTTCGTGAAAACTGACGTACTTTCAAACAAACTGAACCTTTAATGATGTCCCAATTAATCCCAAATTCTGACAACTTAATATATTTGATGAATGACTATTGGGCCTTGAGATCCACTATGCCGACAAGTATTGCTTCTTGGGCCGAGAGTTCCACTTGACTGACATATTAATTTCCTTTGATTGGGTAAAAATTAATTGGGCGGTGAATCTTGTACATTTACCAACAAACTGTTTTTAAAAAATGGTGATACCAGAACCTAGACCCAATCAAAAAATAGTGGGCGGCAATATGATATAAAATGTAGTGGGCTGAATTTTTAATTGGGTGAATGGGCGGCAACTTGTTGATGTTAACTAGGTAAAAGGGCGGTGCACATGATGGGTTGACAAAACATGTTGGCTGTTATTGGGCCTTTTGGACGGTTTATTAATGTGAATATTATATCATGATAACATTTGGACGGCATGCAATCACTTTGAGCGGTTCATGTTGTTTTTTGAGCGGTCCTAACGTGTTCAATAAGCGAGCCACACTTGACTTATAAGCGATTCAGAAGTTGATCACATAAGCGGTTCAAGTATGTAACTTTGAGCGGTTCCAGAAGTGTTTCGAGCGGTTCCAAGAGTATTTCGAGCGGTTCCAGAAGGTGTTTCGAGCGGTTCCAGAAATGACGTCAGCAAACACGAATCGCTTTTTAAGCAAAAATTCAATTTTAACCAAAATTAAGCCGAATTAATGTCTGAAACTTTCCAGGTTTTGTTAAAACATGATTCCGCACACAATATGTAAATTTGAAGCAATTTTGACCGTAAAAAGTTGCGTTTTTCGAAAAAGAAAGGTGTAGAAGCAGAAAATTGATGAGAAACGAGCTGTATATGCGAGATCTCCTCCTCCTTGGCTCTGATACCAATTGTAGGATCGGACTTCGACCTAAATGAGTCGTTCGGAAGAGCTCAAATCCGTTTCAGCGGCGGAAACAAAGAAACGAACATATACACAGCTTGTTTCACACTTTAATCCTCTCTTATATTGATATTACAACGATTACAGTAAGAGGAAATACCGGCAGCACTTCGGTATCAATTCTGAACAACAGTTACAAATGAAATGACAAACAACCTATATATAGTAGCTGTGAACCGCTCCAACTGACATTGACATAAAAGCGGTTCAGCTAAACATGCCGTAAAGGCGGTTCACATGTGTTCATAAAAGCGGTTCCCATGTGTTCATTAAAGCGGTCCGACAACTTTACCAAATAAGCGAATAGACATGTTGACTTTCTTGTTTTCACATAAACTCTTGTGATTGGCCTTATAATTGGTAGCATTTCATTGGACCTCATGTTGGTCCAATCAACACAAACATGGCAACATGTTTTGTCATTTTGTGAATGCATATTTCTTGTGACTTTAGACATTAAACGGCTACTATCTTTTTTGTGAGATCATGACATCACTTGTGATGTCACTTGGGTGATGTCACTCGTGATGTCATGCCTGATCAGATCCGCACCGTAACTGAGACTCGACATTAGACGTAGTCGACAGATGACTGCACCAACAGAAGTTATAAGGTCCGAGTTCTTATGTTGATGTTTTGTCCGAGCTTTTAATTTCATAAGGGTTGTCTGAGCCTGTGGTGCGTGAATTGCCTGAATTTATTTATGAAGCTGATAATGCTAAGTCAAAACCTGTATGAAGAGCACTTGCATATTCCTGTATATTGCTGAATGTTACTGCATGATCCTATATGGGTGCACAATCTTTATCGTATCATCATGCACACAATAAGCACACAAACACAGTTACTTGAATATCCAGGATATGTAAACCCTAATTTAATGCAATCACTTATCTTGGATTTATGTGCAATATACCTTAGGTCGTGAGTAACGGACTTAAACATTAATTAACCCTAGAAGCAATAGCATACCGAGCAAATCAAGGTGAGTTCACACAGCCAAGGCATGGGGTTCCTTGGGTGGGAATGGGATTGATTTATTTATTTGTACTTCTCTAGATATTGGAACGTAGTGATATGATCCTCGGGTGAGGAAGGTGATTGGTTAAGATACTGCTAGACTAGTGATGCTTATAGAACTGATCTTCGCACACACGCCAGGGTTGGCTGCGATAATATGACTGATCTTCGCACACATGCCAGGGTTGGCTGCGATAATATGACTCATCTTCGCACACATGCCTAGGAAGGCTGCGAACTATACACTAAAACTTCGCACAGGTGCCGGGTGGCCGCGATACGAACATACCTAGTCTAGAATACTTGAGAACTTTCCCTAATCTTCGCATACATGCCTAGAGGGCTGCGATACGAACTATTACGATACATGACTTAATGAACGAACACAAGGCTTACCATACTAGTACAATTACTAAACTATAAACTGTGAACTCGCTCAACTAGTTGTTGATCCTTTGTTACATGCCTTGCAGGTCGTTAGATACATGGAGCTTGCACAGGGAGGAGCTGGTCTTTGTGGACTTGGATCGTGATTGTTTGTTGAACACTTTATGACATTACATACTTCTTTATATTGGGTTTTACTTATACGCTTCCGCTAAACAGTGATAACTTACTTATGTTTTGGAAACACCTTTCATATGGATTTGGTTTGGTTTAATTGCTATTACTTTAACTATATACATTGTTCTATATGATTGGTGGCTTGATCCTGGTCAGTCACACTCCCAAGCGGTGATACTCCGCAGGTGGATTTTGGGGGTGTGACAATCTCATACCCATAGTCTGGTGATGAATTCTCAGATGGACCTGCACTGTTAGTCTTCACAGCAGTGTTTTCAAAAGTGAATTTATCAAGATCAAACAAATCTGCAGGATTTGCTGGGATTTTCAGTGATGAAAGTTCATTGAACTTTACATTCAAAGTCTCTTCCACTGTTTTGGTCCTTGTGTTAAACACTTTGTAGGCCTTAGCAGTGGTTGAGTATCCCAGGTGATACCCACAATCAATTTTGGCTGCAAACTTTGAGATGGAATCTTTTAAGTTTAAAATGAAGCATGGGCAACCAAAAACTTTGAAATATGAGATTAATGGCTTTATTTTATACAGCAGTTCATAAGCAGTCTTTTGATGCCTGGGGTTGATTAAAACTCTGTTTTGAACATAGCAAGCAGTGTTTACTGCCTCTGCCTAAAATGTTAATGGCAAACCTGAATCTGCAAGCATGGTTCTGGCAGCCTCAATCAAAGTTCTGTTCTTTCTTTCAATAACCCCATTTTGTTCTGGTGTCCATGGAATGCTGTATTGCCTCACAATTCCTTTTGACACACAGAAATCATCCAACTCCTTGTTCCTGAACTCTGTGCCATTGTCACTTCTGAAGATTTTTAC
Organism: Helianthus annuus; assembly: GCF_002127325.2. Classification (NCBI taxonomy): domain Eukaryota; kingdom Viridiplantae; phylum Streptophyta; class Magnoliopsida; order Asterales; family Asteraceae; genus Helianthus; species Helianthus annuus. The sequence goes on from NC_035437.2 coordinate 50,427,534, forward strand.
TGGAAGGTCAAACTGCTTTTCAACCTGTTTCACAAAGTCTTGCAGAATGCCTGCAGTCTCATCTGTTGAGTGTAAAAAGTAAGTCCCTGTAAACCTAGAAAAGTCATCAACAATAACCAAACAATATCTCTTTTTCTTCAGACTCATGACTTTAACTGGGCCAAACAAATCTATATGAAACATTTGCAAACATTTGGTTGTTTTGGACTCATCAATGGATTTGTAGGAGCTTTTATGTTGTTTTCCTTTTAGACAGGAAACACAATGCTCAGGACAGGTGAACAGTTTTTGAGGTAAACCCCTTACCAGCCCCTATTTTGAAATGGCAGTGATTGTCTTAAGATTTGTGTGCCCCAATCTCCTGTGCCATAATTCTGTCTCCTTGTTTGATGCAGCAGAGAATAGACAGGCATCAGTTCTGGGGCACTCTTTTGACATATCAACAACATAAACATTGCCACTTCTTTGAGCAACAAGTTTAGTTTTACCATTTTTGATTATTGCTTCAATCTTTTCAACCATCTCTGGTCCAAAAATCCTACAACACTTGTAACGTCTTGTATTTCCGTATTTCTATGCTTTTAGAAAATTCATGTTCGTTTTATATTTTTAGAATCACAGTTGAAAGACGGATAAAAAAAATGACAAACCGAAGCGTCTTCACGCAACCGACAAGCGTACGCGTCCAAAACCGACTTCCAACTTACATTTTACGTATTTTCGACTTTAAATAATATTATACGACATATTACGACTCTCGGGTGTGAAAACGAATCCCGAAAATGTGATCGGGCCGCTCTACAACGTAAGAACCAGATTAACGGGCCTTGGGCCCAAACCTATCAAACCCTAGTTATATAACCACTCACTCACACACACTCCACATTCACGCGCACACATCAGCTGCACTGTTCACCTCCATCTTCAAAGAATGGAAACCCTAGCTCAAACATCAACAGCCGACACCCCTTCATCCCCTGCTCTCTCTCGCTCACTCACGGCCACCGGAGGTGAATTCCGGCGACGTTTCAACGTCAACTTCCGGCCACGCATAACCTCACTCCCTCTCTCTCTACTCTCGCTTATTTCCCTCTCTTCTAAACGAACGCCCGACCACCGGGAACAATGGTGGTGGTGGTTCCTGCAAAGAGGATGACAACGGTGGAGGTGCTCAACGAAAGCCGTAGCCGCCGGACTCACGGCGACAGTGATGATGAGGACTGGCGGCGATGGTGATGGCCACGGTAACCAAAAACATCAGCTACAACGGTTGTGGTGGTCCGACAGAAGACATGGGCAGTGGGGTGGCTATTCAGGTTCGAGTCTCTGTTCAAGTTCGGATTCAAGCTTTGTTACGGTTCAAATTTTCGATTCCGGTAAAACCCTTGTTCCCATTCACTTATTTTCTTTCATTTCTGCTGTTGATGTTGAATATGGTGGTGACGGCTCAGTTTGGGTCATGTCTCAAGTTCGGGTTCGAGTTTTGTTTCGAGTGCAATCAACACAAATCGAAGCAGTCAACACCGGGTCAAACCGGTCAGATTCGTGTTCGAACTCGGTTCGGGTCAAACTGGTCAACACAGGCTCGGTAAAATTTAAATGACGTAAATTTTATTTGTTAATGTCATTTTTTTAACCGATACAAATTTTGTCGATTAACTAGTAAATGTAGTAAAATTGTTTATGGTTTGCACTTGTCAAAAGGTATAAATATTGTGGATAAATAGTTGTTACGTTTTGAAAGTATATCGAAAAATTCGTGTTTTCGGGATTGTCTAAAAACAGAGGAAACTCTGTCCATTTTTTGTAAAAACCTGTGAACGAAATACGTTAAAATTATAAAACGAGGACTATCGGAATCTTGTAATTTATATAACAATAAAGATAAATGTATTTATAATTTTTTTAAACAACACTTCTATAACCTCCAAAATATTTAAACACTTTCGTTTGCTCATGTATGGTGACCTCGACGTTCCATCATCCAATCCTTCAACTCTTCATGGGACACCAAAGGAAAGCTTTGCAAATTGTGAGCATACTCGACCCCTTATTTTTACACTTTAACACGTTTTGGGGTGCAACATGTATCATTTAACAAAAATTCATATTATACGAAATCAAACGTATTCCCGATATGCTTATGTTAGTTATGCACGCTAGTTTCATTCTTGTACATACATGTTATTTGTTACGCTTGTTATAGTTATACTTGCTAGTTTCAATTTATATGTCCATGCTATTTCGTTATGCTTAGGTTGTTTAGGTATGCTAGTTTAAATTCTAGATATAAAACTTCCATCATAGATTTGTGACAAACTTTACTTTTATACATATTTTTCAAACTTGTATGCTCGCCAATACCTTTGTATTGATCTATGCTTTTAATACATGTTTCAGGAATATCAATGACGCATGGAATCTAGTAGGATTGCCTAGAAACGCATTTGAACGTTAAATACTTGTTGTATTGTATTTTATTTTATTTCATACATGTTGTAATTAGTTCCAAAACCATTCTATTAAATTGTTATGAAATGAAATGAAATAAATTATATTTCTTTTATACATGTTGTGATTGGAAATTTGTATTATCTGATTTAAGCAACGAAAAGGGTAATTATTAAATACTTGTCACAAATAGCGTTATGAAGCCTCTTGCAATCTACACGTTTCGTCTCATCCCGATGTTTCCACCATCGGTTGGGGTGTGACAACACTCCTTTGTGAAGAATGATCCAAACCCCTTATCACTCATTTGTGACACACTCAGGAGGTTGAATTTTAGATTGTCTATAAGATTGATATTTTTCAAATTTTACATTGCCAGATTTCACTGTACCAGACCCTAGAACTTTCCCTTTACTATTATTACCAAAGGATATATCACCCCCTCCATGAGTTTTGAAATCTTGAAGAAGGGCTTTACATCCTGTCATGTGCCTGGAGCCTCCACTATCTACATACCAAAAACTATCTAAGCATGCAGAAGCTCCCTGCACATGAAGTAAAAGGATTAGTTCATTAAGGTCTCCAAAGCCAATAAGGCTTTGGATGGGGTCTTAACAGTGTCTGGGATGGTGGCAGATGCATGGACAGTGGTTAGCTCAGGGGGTTTGAACATTTTTGGGAATGTTTTTCTCTAACCACTGTTGGGGGTCTTGGCCAATCACCTGTTGATAACCAAAAGGATGCCTGTTCACTCTTGGTTTAGAGGGCTTTTTGTAAGCCTCATAAACATGTGGGATCCTTTGGTATGATGGTTGTCCTTTGCCTTTCCTGAATTGATTGGCAGGAGGTGCATCAGTCACTTGAACATCTCTGTGAACAGATGTTTGATTCAGCTGTTTTGTGACAGTTGTTTGGACAGGGACAAACAGTGGCTGTTTCTTGGTGAATTTCACAGATGATGCTGATGAACTTAAGGATGTTTTTGCAGTGTATTCATTCTTTTTCTCATCAAAGTTTTTGATGTGACACCTGTGTCACCGAGACCATCAAACAAATACCAAGCCGATGAAATATCGTATTTCATACTTGGAATCTTGTATAAATATGTGTATCTATTGCACATATCAATTCTGGTTCAATTTCAAACTTTACATCGCTTTCTCGAGAATTATACGCAACCTGGTGTGAAAACGTACTCAGTTTAATGCGACAAATACTCCGAGACATCAACATATACTCAACATACCTTAAATAACCTTTACATAACTTAGAAATAAGTTTTGAAGGCTTTGGTATAGCAAAAACAAGTTAATTCGCTTACAGGGACTAAACTTGACAAACTGCGAAAGTATGCCAATTTGAACTGTAACGAACATTCCGGAACATGTCCATAAGTTAGACATACCATAAATATCCTTTACATAGCTTAGGAATAGGCTTTGAGGGGTTTGGTATGCTAGAACAAACTTTTGGATAATTCAGGGGCTAAAAGTGTCAAAAAGTGCACAAGTTTGCACTTTCGCGCATAACTTACGTTCTGAATACATCCGGACATCCAAAAATTTATGTAAGCATCCTTATATTATGCCTTAGTATTTGGCATAAGAAAAATCCATTCGTCGCGTCATTTGGATCGTCTTTCGCGCTTATGCGCATTCCGTCGTAATTAAGCGAACATCGCGATCGTACGGCCAAACGAACCGACATCCGGAATACTTTTGAGCATATTTCAAGTCCCCTACACTTTAACATCATCTTAGAGCCTTGAAATGAGGTTAACGGGGCTTAAACGTGCCAAAAATGGGCCAAATTACGTGTTTCTGAAGTGCAGGGACCAAAATTGAAAATTCTGATCTGTGACCCTCAGGCGGGGCGCGTAAAGGTAAGGCCAACCTTTACGCGGGGCGCGTGGGACTGTCAGACCAGATTCAATGTTTCATTCAATGCAGTTGGCCTTTCGTTCGATCAAGGGGCAATGCCCTTTCACCCAATCAAGAGCCAAGGGCCAAGTTCTGACTTACCACAATATTTTGACAAGTGTACGCACAAGATCGTGGCACGGTATTCGATAAACGATCCTAACGGTTATGCTTTTCCTATAAATACCCCCCCCTTGTTGCCAAAAACCCACAAAATCTGATCAAAATGCTCTAAGTTGATGCCTTTGCTTCATACCTGAGCTCTTTGATCTGGATTAGCATTCGGGGACCCTCCGTAAGTCTTCCTTCGTTCTTTTATTCGCTTTTCGAGTCCGAAAGTCAACGTTTTGTTGACTTTCTGCATTGACCAACCTATGGTCAACCCGAAGTTCATGGAACTTCATAACGTGAGTGTGATCACGATGGTTATAGTCCGTAGTGACTATACCTACTGATTACCACGTTATCTAGGCTCAGTGACGAGTCGTAGTTTCGGCCAAAATGTGCATTCTTGCATATTTTGTAACCAAACTACTCATGAGCATCAAAGCCGTTTGTTTTGATGCCAAACCTGTTTTTCTAATCTTAGTTAAGCATGTTCTAACATGCTTAGCTCGTCACTTTTAGTTTAGTGCTTATATAGGGTCGTAAGGTAAGCGATCTAAACCATCGCTTATACTTTCGAACTTGACCCATTTGGTCGATCATTAGGATCCGATCAAACACATTAGGTGACCATAGCTATAACCTTCCGAGGTTATACCTTGTGGTCACGATGTTAGGCGTTCCAGACGCGTTCTACGCGAACGACGCGTAAGGTAGCATAAGCTACCTAAACGGGTCGTGATGGGTCGCAAGCAATTAGGTTTGGTTTCATTTTAGTATGTAGGCATTGTTAAACCATATTACACGAGTCTCCATACTCGTTTGGTTTACGAACCCGCATACTATCCGATCCTTCCGATTTGGTCCGGTATATTAACATAGCTACCTATTAGGTGCCGTTTGATATCCCGTGATCTTTAGCATTATCTGGTTATTATACAAGAACTTCAAAGCAATCTCAGGTGAGTACATTGAACCCCTCTCTTACTGTTTTTCCAAACTGTTTTGGGGTGAAACACATGTGCCTATCTGTTACTTTCATGCTTTCCATGTTTTCACATCGTATATCTGCTATGCTCATTAGTACATTATAGTACACGATTTCATTACATTTCATGCTATGTATGCCCATTGTGTGCGTACTTAGTACATTGATTTACATTACATTTCTGTTGCATATGTTTACTCAGCATATGGACACATTGATTTACATGAACATTTCTGTTGCATACGTTTACTCAGCATATGGACACATTGATTTACATGAACATTTCTGTTACATATGTTTACTCAGCATATGGACACATTGATTTACATGAACATTTCTGTTGCATATGTTTACTCAGCATATGGACACATTGATTTACATGAACATTTCTGTTGCATATGTTTACTCAGCATATGGACACATTGATTTACATGAACATTTCTGCTTCGTATGTTTACTTAGCATACTTAGTACAATTGTTTACATCACATGCCTTCATTTTGTTATGACATTTGGTTTGTTTAACATGGGACAATACATTCATTAACATTAGCTACGCCGTTCGTTAGTAGGTAGTGGTACCATAGGAATTGACAACTCCCGTTTCTGAAATCCTGGGTTTGATAGGATTGGAAGGAATGACCGAATTCGATATACATAACTTAGATAAGCCTTTAATTTGTTTAAGGGTTTATCGCCGCAGTCTCAAGGCTTGGATGTATGCATATTTCACAATACCGCATAAATGTTAATATCAATAGAGCATGCAATTTTTTTCACAGAACATAAAGTTGATTTAAACCACGTTTTACTTCAACGACTTGTTTTGTGCATTTTACATATGGTTTAAGTTGATACATTTCGCTTACCATACATGATACATTTTGGGATACACATTACATGATTTACATTGAACATAAACACGTTGACATTGATATACACATTTGGTGATTTACATTGAACATAGACATTTGACATGGTTTGCACAATAAACAATTGAGTTATACAAGAACAATCTTACATGGTGGATTGTTTGGGTAAGTGATTAAGTAACGAGGCGTGTGTAATATGATACAAGCATGGTGGATACGCCGCTGGTACTTCCTATATTTAAGTGTTTGTATGGTATTACATATCGTAGCGTTATTTGAATCACTTCAATTTGAGACACATGACATTTTATACAAATAACACACTTTTCACGAGACATTGTTTTACAAAACGACTTATCTTATACAAACACATTTTACATGGTTATCCGTTTAACCATACAGTGTCTTCTTATTTATACATATCATCTGTTTTTATCGTCTTTCAAATGATTTACAAGACAAAGCAACTTACAAGGTTCATGACCAAACTTTTTCTCAAACATAAGTCATGAATTCCGTTTTCACAAAACCAATGTATCTCACAGGCATTTTTATGCTGACGTACCTATTTTCACATGTGTTTTCAAGAAATGGTGCATAGGACTTATCAAGACATACTTAGGCGGACCTGTGCCTTAGTGACTTAAAACGAGACAAGAACTAGTTATTTATGTTACTCTTTGGTTCTTGTTTAAACAATGTAAACTTTCATGTTTGATCAATAAAACGGAACTTCAATTGCCATGGATTTGAAACAATCGATTCTGTTACAACACTCCCCGACGTTTCCGCCACGTTTTGTATGTTCTACGTGGTCAGGGTGTGACAGAAAAGTTGGTATCAGAGCCAATGGTTATAGGGAATTAGGTTATTAGTAATGCTTTGACCTAGTCTATAACCTTCCTAGGACCCTAACGCGAGTTCACTTGCGTTTAGTCATAAAACAATACCGTCACCTATCCTTAGGCGACGACCACAACAAGTACATAAAATTCGAAACCGCTTCGAAAACTAATCATCTGTTCTAGGATGATTGATTACTAGGTTTTGGACCCTCTATTGTAAGGTTTTGAACCCTCTGTTATATGGTTTTGAACCCCTTGGAGTTTTCAAAACCTCGTCATGGTTTTGGGTTTTAAATAATGTGAACACGTGCAAACTGGAAGGGTGAATGCCTGTATTCCGGGTTTTCTGTCTAGGTAAGCACTTCGTATACATCTCATCAGACGCGAGACCAGTTGTGCTTACCTGGGAATTCTTGGGATGAGTGTTCATTTATAGGCTAGCATATCTTCGCGATACATTATTTTTGACACATTTACTTTGATTTGTCACCATCTCATTTGTTTGCCTTAGGTAAACAAACAAATGATCACAATTTTCATTCGTTTCCATTCTGTATTGATTATCCAATAACCTTTCACTTGTTTCTTCCTATATCTTTCATTTTCTTCTACAATGTCTATTCCTCTCAGCACTGGTCAAATGTCCGAGCGAACAGCCAAATTTGCCCGGCAAGTAGGCGAAGTAATTCAGAAGACTATGGATTTAGGCATTGCCATGGCTCGTCTCAACAATGAAGCCTCTCGTCTTGACAACGAAGCCACTCAAAGGCCACCAAAGGAAGCAGAAGTCAAGCCTGCACCACCAGCCAAGAAACCAATCAAGGAATCAAAGACCATGGATGAACAGACTGGATCCCCTAAGAGGTCAAGGAAGCGAAAGGCTTCTCAGAACTTCTCCGTGGTCACTCACAATGGTCAAGACATCCCCAACCGACCAGCTCAACCCCCTGCTAGGAAGCCATACAACGGAACTGCACCCTTGTGCAACCAATGTAGCCTCCATCATCATGTCAATGTAAAGTGCTGCAAATGCCAAACTTGTGGACTTATAGGCCATACAACAAGAGTTTGCACAGCCGTAGCTGCACCAAACCAAGCTGGCAACAATCCCGCTCAAGGTCGTTTCCTACCAGGTTCTTGTTTCAACTGTTTTTCTAATCTTAGTTAAGCATGTTCTAACATGCTTAGCTCGTCACTTTTAGTTTAGTGCTTATATAGGGTCGTAAGGTAAGCGATCTAAACCATCGCTTATACTTTCGAACCTGACCCATTTGGTCGATCATTAGGATCCGATCAAACACATTAGGTGACCATAGCTATAACCTTCCGAGGTTATACCTTGTGGTCACGATGTTAGGCGTTCCAGACGCGTTCTACGCGAACGACGCGTAAGGTAGCATAAGCTACCTAAACGGGTCGTGATGGGTCGCAAGCAATTAGGTTTGGTTTCATTTTAGTATGTAGGCTTTGTTAAACCATATTACACGAGTCTCCATACTCGTTTGGTTTACGAACCCGCATACTATCCGATCCTTCCGATTTGGTCCGGTATATTAACATAGCTACCTATTAGGTGCCGTTTGATATCCCGTGATCTTTAGCATTATCTGGTTATTATACAAGAACTTCAAAGCAATCTCAGGTGAGTACATTGAACCCCTCTTTTACTGTTTTTCCAAACTGTATTGGGGTGAAACACATGTGCCTATCTGTTACTTTCATGCTTTCCATGTTTTCACATCGTATATCTGCTATGCTCATTAGTACATTATAGTACACGATTTCATTACATTTCATGCTATGTATGCCCATTGTGTGCGTACTTAGTACATTGATTTACATTACATTTCTGTTGCATATGTTACTCTTTGGTTCTTGTTTAAACAATGTAAACTTTCATGTTTGATCAATAAAACGGAACTTCAATTGCCATGGATTTGAAACAATCGATTCTGTTACAACACTCCCCGACGTTTCCGCCACGTTTTGTATGTTCTACGTGGTCAGGGTGTGACAGAAAAGTTGGTATCAGAGCCAATGGTTATAGGGAATTAGGTTATTAGTAATGCTTTGACCTAGTCTATAACCTTCCTAGGACCCTAACGCGAGTTCACTTGCGTTTAGTCATAAAACAATACCGTCACCTATCCTTAGGCGACGACCACAACAAGTACATAAAATTCGAAACCGCTTCGAAAACTAATCATCTGTTCTAGGATGATTGATTACTAGGTTTTGGACCCTCTATTGTAAGGTTTTGAACCCTCTGTTATATGGTTTTGAACCCCTTGGAGTTTTCAAAACCTCGTCATGGTTTTGGGTTTTAAATAATGTGAACACGTGCAAACTGGAAGGGTGAATGCCTGTATTTCGGGTTTTCTGTCTAGGTAAGCACTTCGTATACATCTCATCAGACGCGAGACCAGTTGTGCTTACCTGGGAATTCTTGGGATGAGTGTTCATTTATAGGCTAGCATATCTTCGCGATACATTATTTTTGACACATTTACTTTGATTTGTCACCATCTCATTTGTTTGCCTTAGGTAAACAAACAAATGATCACAATTTTCATTCGTTTCCATTCTGTATTGATTATCCAATAACCTTTCACTTGTTTCTTCCTATATCTTTCATTTTCTTCTACAATGTCTATTCCTCTCAGCACTGGTCAAATGTCCGAGCGAACAGCCAAATTTGCCCGGCAAGTAGGCGAAGTAATTCAGAAGACTATGGATTTAGGCATTGCCATGGCTCGTCTCAACAATGAAGCCTCTCGTCTTGACAACGAAGCCACTCAAAGGCCACCAAAGGAAGCAGAAGTCAAGCCTGCACCACCAGCCAAGAAACCAATCAAGGAATCAAAGACCATGGATGAACAGACTGGATCCCCTAAGAGGTCAAGGAAGCGAAAGGCTTCTCAGAACTTCTCCGTGGTCACTCACAATGGTCAAGACATCCCCAACCGACCAGCTCAACCCCCTGCTAGGAAGCCATACAACGGAACTGCACCCTTGTGCAACCAATGTAGCCTCCATCATCATGTCAATGTAAAGTGCTGCAAATGCCAAACTTGTGGACTTATAGGCCATACAACAAGAGTTTGCACAGCCGTAGCTGCACCAAACCAAGCTGGCAACAATCCCGCTCAAGGTCGTTTCCTACCAGGTTCTTGTTTCAACTGTTTTTCTAATCTTAGTTAAGCATGTTCTAACATGCTTAGCTCGTCACTTTTAGTTTAGTGCTTATATAGGGTCGTAAGGTAAGCGATCTAAACCATCGCTTATACTTTCGAACCTGACCCATTTGGTCGATCATTAGGATCCGATCAAACACATTAGGTGACCATAGCTATAACCTTCCGAGGTTATACCTTGTGGTCACGATGTTAGGCGTTCCAGACGCGTTCTACGCGAACGACGCGTAAGGTAGCATAAGCTACCTAAACGGGTCGTGATGGGTCGCAAGCAATTAGGTTTGGTTTCATTTTAGTATGTAGGCTTTGTTAAACCATATTACACGAGTCTCCATACTCGTTTGGTTTACGAACCCGCATACTATCCGATCCTTCCGATTTGGTCCGGTATATTAACATAGCTACCTATTAGGTGCCGTTTGATATCCCGTGATCTTTAGCATTATCTGGTTATTATACAAGAACTTCAAAGCAATCTCAGGTGAGTACATTGAACCCCTCTTTTACTGTTTTTCCAAACTGTATTGGGGTGAAACACATGTGCCTATCTGTTACTTTCATGCTTTCCATGTTTTCACATCGTATATCTGCTATGCTCATTAGTACATTATAGTACACGATTTCATTACATTTCATGCTATGTATGCCCATTGTGTGCGTACTTAGTACATTGATTTACATTACATTTCTGTTGCATATGTTTACTCAGCATATGGACACATTGATTTACATGAACATTTCTGTTGCATATGTTTACTCAGCATATGGACACATTGATTTACATGAACATTTCTGTTGCATATGTTTACTCAGCATATGGACACATTGATTTACATGAACATTTCTGTTGCATATGTTTACTCCGCATATGGACACATTGATTTACATGAACATTTCTGTTGCATATGTTTACTCAGCATATGGACACATTGATTTACATGAACATTTCTGCTTCGTATGTTTACTTAGCATACTTAGTACAATTGTTTACATCACATGCCTTCATTTTGTTATGACATTTGGTTTGTTTAACATGGGACAATACATTCATTAACATTAGCTACGCCGTTCGTTAGTAGGTAGTGGTACCATAGGAATTGACAACTCCCGTTTCTGAAATCCCGGGTTTGATAGGATTGGAAGGAATGACCGAATTCGATATACATAACTTAGATAAGCCTTTAATTTGTTTAAGGGTTTATCGCCGCAGTCTCAAGGCTTGGATGTATGCATATTTCACAATACCGCATAAATGTTAATATCAATAGAGCATGCAATTTTTTTCACAGAACATAAAGTTGATTTAAACCACGTTTTACTTCAACGACTTGTTTTGTGCATTTTACATATGGTTTAAGTTGATACATTTCGCTTACCATACATGATACATTTTGGGATACACGTTACATGATTTACATTGAACATAAACACATTGACATTGACATACACATTTGGTGATTTACATTGAACATAGACATTTGACATGGTTTACACAATAAACAATTGAGTTATACAAGAACAATCTTACATGGTGGATGGTTTGGGTAAGTGATTAAGTAACGAGGCGTGTGTAATATGATACAAGCATGGTGGATACGCTGCTGGTACTTCCTATATATAAGTGTTTGTATGGTATTACATATCGTAGCGTTATTTGAATCACTTCAATTTGAGACACATGACATTTTATACAAATAACACACTTTTCACGAGACATTGTTTTACAAAACGACTTATCTTATACAAACACATTTTACATGGTTATCCGTTTAACCATACAGTGTCTTCTTATTTATACATATCATCTGTTTTTATCGTCTTTCAAATGATTTACAAGACAAAGCAACTTACAAGGTTCATGACCAAACTTTTTCTCAAACATAAGTCATGAATTCCGTTTTCACAAAACCAATGTATCTCACAGGCATTTTTATGCTGACGTACCTATTTTCACATGTGTTTTAAGGAAATGGTGCATAGGACTTATCAAGACATACTTAGGCGGACCTGTGCCTTAGTGACTTAAAACGAGACAAGAACTAGTTATTTGTGTTATGGACTCTTTGGTTCTTGTTTAAACAATGTAAACTTTCATGTTTGATCAATAAAACGGAACTTCAATTGCCATGGATTTGAAGCAATCGATTCTGTTACAACACTCCCCGACGTTTCCGCCATGTTTTGTATGTTCTACGTGGTCAGGGTGTGACAGAAAAGTTGGTATCAGAGCCAATGGTTATACGGAATTAGGTTATTAGTAATGCTTTGACCTAGTCTATAACCTTCCTAGGACCCTAACGCGAGTTCACTTGCGTTTAGTCATAAAACAATACCGTCACCTATCCTTAGGCGACGACCACAACAAGAACATAAAATTCGAAACCGCTTCGAAAACTAATCATCTGTTCTCGGATGATTGATTACTAGGTTTTGGGCCCTCTATTGTAAGGTTTTGAACCCTCTGTTATATGGTTTTGAACCCCTTGGAGTTTTCAAAACCTCGTCAAGGTTTTGGGTTTTAAATAATGTGAACACGTGCAAACTGGAAGGGTGAATGCCTGTATTCCGGGTTTTCTGTCTAGGTAAGCACTTCGTATACATCTCATCAGACGCGAGACCAGTTGTGCTTACCTGGGAATTCTTGGGATGAGTGTTCATTTATAGGCGAGCATATCTTCGCGATACATTATTTTTGACACATTTACTTTGATTTGTCACCATCTCATTTGTTTGCCTTAGGTAAACAAACAAATGATCACAATTTTCATCCGTTTCCATTCTGTATTGATTATCCAATAACCTTTCACTTGTTTCTTCCTATATCTTTCATTTTCTTCTACAATGTCTATTCCTCTCAGCACTGGTCAAATGTCCGAGCGAACAGCCAAATTTGCCCGGCAAGTAGGCGAAGTAATTCAGAAGACTATGGATTTAGGCATTGCCATGGCTCGTCTCAACAATGAAGCCTCTCGTCTTGACAACGAAGCCACTCAAAGGCCACCAAAGGAAGCAGAAGTCAAGCCTGCACCACCAGCCAAGAAACTAATCAAGGAATCAAAGACCATGGATGAACAGACTGGATCCCCTAAGAGGTCAAGGAAGCGAAAGGCTTCTCAGAACTTCGCCGTGGTCACTCACAATGGTCAAGACATCCCCAACCGACCAGCTCAACCCCCTGCTAGGAAGCCATACAACGGAACTGCACCCTTGTGCAACCAATGTAGCCTCCATCATAATGTCAATGTAAAGTGCTGCAAATGCCAAACTTGTGGACTTATAGGCCATACAACAAGAGTTTGCACAGCCGTAGCTGCACCAAACCAAGCTGGCAACAATCCCGCTCAAGGTCGTTTCCTACCAGGTTCTTGTTTCAATGTGGCGAGATGGGTCATTTCCGAAGAAATTGCCCGAAGTTTGCTAAGACAAATCCAACCCACGGATGAGCAGTTGGCTGTTTAGAAGACGTTGTTGTCTTATGCTTTTGTTTCTTCTATTTTGCTTGTAATGTGAAACAATCTGTCCCGTTCATAAATAAAAGTTGTTGTTCGCAATTCTGAAATACAAAGTATAGTTACATGTATGAATGGCATTCCCCTATGATGCCTACAGTAAGGAACTATGTTCCTTGCAAACTACTTTCGTGAAAATTCTTCCCATTTTTGCGTTTACTCATGATTTTCTTAGTAAATTCTAAGTACTCGTTTTATTCTTAGAAACGAAGTACAGGAAATAATGTGACATTACGAGTAATCGTGCTTCTATACCTTTAAATCCTTGTTTAGATAACCAAGGATATCTTCAAACCTTATACCCATTACGTTCTGATTTCTTCAAACATGCATAGTTTCAAAAATATTTATCCTCATACATTGACTTAACTTTCAAATTCCGCCCCATGGCATATTGAGCATCTCAACCTCATAAGCATTTTACTTCGTGTTTTTACTTAAACACGTCCAGTGCCAGGTTTCGAAACATCTTCAACTTCTAAAATCCATATGGGATCTTTTATCCCCATAATTAGACCCTTGTGGATGATTATCATACAAATCAGAGTCCTTAATTGGATTCCTTATGTACCAAAATTCGATCATTTCGGTTCCTTAGAATCGAAACCGAATTTTCTCTTTAAGATCTTTCTATCATTATAGTTAGATTCTTAGAAATATTTAAAGCACCAATCAAAATCCACTGATTGGATACCTGGTGTGCTTTGAATACATGTACACAGTTAGCAAAACAAATTAACAGAATGATAACAAATCAAGTTAAACAATCTTTGTGGTTATATGACTATGTGTTTATGCATCTTGTGTTTTCTATTATGCATTTTGTGTTTTTGTATACTCTGGATATTCGTTATCCAAATCCTCGTGGAATCTTTCATATCTTCATATGAGGGATTCGTAGTATGACATTCAAAAAGGTACTATCTTAAATCCTTAATGGACTTCTATGTTGTAGTCAAGTCCCTTGGATTATAAAGTACTATTCCAAAGTTTAAGGATAATATGCACTGATATAGTTAAAGAGGCCATCGGGTGGTCTAGTTAAAGAGATCCTACGTCGATCTAGGTTAAAGAGATTGGTTCGACAATCTAGTTAAAGATGTCATGCGTTGATATAGTTAAAGAGGCCCTCGGGTGGTCTAGTTAAAGAGATCCTACGTCGATCTAAGTTAAATAGATTGGTTCGACAATCTAGTTAAAGACATCCTACGTTGATGTAGTTAAATATTTCTCTTGGGTAGTTTAGCTGAAGAGATTATTCGTTTGATTTTTTTTCCCATACGCATTATGAAATGAACTGTGCGGACTGTGCAAGGAAGTACGTAATTATGGAGGCCTACATAATTATGGAATTCAGTGCACAGAAACCACATGGAGTTTTGTCATGTGATAAGACCTACAGTGACAAGAGTAATGATACGGGAGAAGTCTTGGATTTTGACCAATGTCATTTATCCTTACACTCCCCAATTCTGATTTCAAGCACACACAAGTTTCCCATGATAACTCTTCACGGGAAACGTTCTCCTGCCCGTAGTTCGAAACTCCATGTTTTGTTACTACAAGGACTTCACTTTGTGGGTTGAAATTTTCGCTATGGATCCTAACATGGCCCAGAGTTTTACCTAAGGGTTCAATGGATTTTTCTGAAAGTGAAACCGTCACAGCTGTCTTCACAAGTTTCCTCTAAAACTAAATTTCGGGATGAAATTTCCTAAACGAACGGCCGACCACCGGGAACAATGGTGGTGGTGGTTCCTGCAAAGAGGATGACAACGGTGGAGGTGCTCAACGAAAGCCGTAGCCGCCGGACTCACGGCGACAGTGATGATGAGGACTGACGGCGATGGTGATGGCCACGGTAACCAAAAACATCAGCTACAGCGGTTGTGGTGGTCCGACAGAAGACATGGGCAGTGGGGTGGCTATTCAGGTTCGAGTCTCTGTTCAAGTTCGGATTCAAGCTTTGTTACGGTTCAAATTTTTGATTCCGGTAAAACCCTTGTTCCCATTCACTTATTTTCTTTCATTTCTGCTGTTGATGTTGAATATGGTGGTGACGGCTCAGTTTGGGTCATGTCTCAAGTTCGGGTTCGAGTTTTGTTTCGAGTGCAATCAACACAAATCGAAGCAGTCAACACCGGGTCAAACCGGTCAGATTCGTGTTCGAACTCGGTTCGGGTCAAACTGGTCAACACAGGCTCGGTAAAATTTAAATGACGTAAATTTTATTTGTTAATGTCATTTTTTTAACCGATACAAATTTTGTCGATTAACTAGTAAATGTAGTAAAATTGTTTATGGTTTGCACTTGTCAAAAGGTATAAATATTGTGGATAAATAGTTGTTACGTTTTGAAAGTATATCGAAAAATTCGTGTTTTCGGGATTGTCTAAAAACAGAGGAAACTCTGTCCATTTTTCGTAAAAACCTGTGAACGAAATACGTTAAAATTATAAAACGAGGACTATCGGAATCTTGTAATTTATATAACAATAAAGATAAATGTATTTATAATTTTTTTAAACAACACTTCTATAACCTCCAAAATATTTAAACACTTTCGTTTGCTCATGTATGGTGACCTCGACGTTCCATCATCCAATCCTTCAACTCTTCATGGGACACCAAAGGAAAGCTTTTCAAATTGTGAGCATACTCGACCCCTTATTTTTACACTTTAACACGTTTTGGGGTGCAACATGTATCACTTAACAAAAATTCATATTATACGAAATCAAACGTATTCCCGATATGCTTATGTTAGTTATGCACGCTAGTTTCATTCTTGTACATACATGTTATTTGTTACGCTTGTTATAGTTATACTTGCTAGTTTCAATTTATATGTCCATGCTATTTCGTTATGCTTAGGTTGTTTAGGTATGCTAGTTTAAATTCTAGATATAAAACTTCCATCATAGATTTGTGACAAACTTTACTTTTATACATATTTTTCAAACTTGTATGCTCGACAATACCTTTGTATTGATCTATGCTTTTAATACATGTTTCAGGAATATCAATGACGCATGGAATCTAGTAGGATTGCCTAGAAACGCATTTGAACGTTAAATACTTGTTGTATTGTATTTTATTTTATTTCATACATGTTGTAATTAGTTCCAAAACCATTGTATTAAATTGTTATGAAATGAAATGAAATAAATTATATTTCTTTTATACGTGTTGTGATTGGAAATTTGTATTATCTGATTTAAGCAACGAAAAGGGTAATTATTAAATACTTGTCACAAATAGCGTTATGAAGCCTCTTGCAATCTACACGTTTCGTCTCATCCCGATGTTTCCACCATCGGTTGGGGTGTGACAACACTCCTTTGTGAAGAATGATCCAAACCCCTTATCACTCATTTGTGACACACTCAGGAGGTTGAATTTTAGATTGTCTATAAGATTGATATTTTTCAAATTTTACATTGCCAGATTTCACTGTACCAGACCCTAGAACTTTCCCTTTACTATTATTACCAAAGGATATATCACCCCCTCCATGAGTTTTGAAATCTTGAAGAAGGGCTTTACATCCTGTCATGTCCCTGGAGCCTCCACTATCTACATACCAAAAACTATCTAAGCATGCAGAAGCTCCCTGCACATGAAGTAAAAGGATTAGTTCATTAAGGTCTCCAAAGCCAATAAGGCTTTGGATGGGGTCTTAACAGTGTCTGGGATGGTGGCAGATGCATGGACAGTGGTTAGCTCAGGGGGTTTGAACATTTTTGGGAATGTTTTTCTCTAACCACTGTTGGGGGTCTTGGCCAATCACCTGTTGATAACCAAAAGGATGCCTGTTCACTCTTGGTTTAGAGGGCTTTTTGTAAGCCTCATAAACATGTGGGATCCTTTGGTATGATGGTTGTCCTTTGCCTTTCCTGAATTGATTGGCAGGAGGTGCATCAGTCACTTGAACATCTCTGTGAACAGATGTTTGATTCAGCTGTTTTGTGACAGTTGTTTGGACAGGGACAAACAGTGGCTGTTTCTTGGTGAATTTCACAGATGATGCTGATGAACTTAAGGATGTTTTTGCAGTGTATTCATTCTTTTTCTCATCAAAGTTTTTGATGTGACACCTGTGTCACCGCGACCATCAAACAAATACCAAGCCGATGAAATATCGTATTTCATACTTGGAATCTTGTATAAATATGTGTATCTATTGCACATATCAATTCTGGTTCAATTTCAAACTTTACATCGCTTTCTCGAGAATTATACGCAACCTGGTGTGAAAACGTACTCAGTTTAATGCGACAAATACTCCGAGACATCAACATATACTCAACATACCTTAAATAACCTTTACATAACTTAGAAATAAGTTTTGAAGGCTTTGGTATAGCAAAAACAAGTTAATTCGCTTACAGGGACTAAACTTGACAATCTGCGAAAGTATGCCAATTTGAACTGTAACGAACATTCCGGAACATGTCCATAAGTTAGACATACCATAAATATCCTTTACATAGCTTAGGAATAGGCTTTGAGGGGTTTGGTATGCTAGAACAAACTTTTGGATCATTCAGGGGCTAAAAGTGTCAAAAAGTGCACAAGTTTGCACTTTCGCGCATAACTTACGTTCTGAATACATCCGGACATCCAAAAATTTATGTAAGCATCCTTATATTATGCCTTAGTATTTGGCATAAGAAAAATCCATTTGTCGCGTCATTTGGATCGTCTTTCGCGCTTATGCGCATTCCGTCGTAATTAAGCGAACATCGCGATCGTACGGCCAAATGAACCGACATCCGGAATATTTTTGAGCATATTTCAAGTCCCCTACACTTTAACATCATCTTAGAGCCTTGAAATGAGGTTAACGGGGCTTAAACGTGCCAAAAATGGGCCAAATTACGTGTTTCTGAAGTGCATGGGCCAAAATTGAAAATTCTGATCTGTGACCCTCAGGCGGGGCGCGTATAGGTAAGGCCAACCTTTACGCGGGGCGCGTGGGACTGTCAGACCAGATTCAATGTTTGCATTCAATGCAGTTGGCCTTTCGTTCGATCAAGGGGCAATGCCCTTTCACCCAATCAAGAGCCAAGGGCCAAGTTCTAACTTACCACAATATTTTGACAAGTGTACGCACAAGATCGTGGCACGGTATTCGATAAACGATCCTAACGGTTATGCTTTTCCTATAAATACCCCCCTTGTTGCCAAAAACCCACACAATCTGATCAAAATGCTCTAAGTTGATGCCTTTGCTTCATACCTGAGCTCTTTGATCTGGATTAGCATTCGGGGACCCTCCGTAAGTCTTCTTTCGTTCTTTTATTCGCTTTTCGAGTCCGAAAGTCAACATTTTGTTGACTTTCTGCATTGACCAGCCTATGGTCAACCCGAAGTTCATGGAACTTCATAACGTGAGTGTGATCACGATGGTTATAGTCCGTAGTGACTATACCTACTGATTACCACGTTATCTAGGCTCAGTGACGAGTCGTAGTTTCGGCCAAAATGTGCATTCTTGCATATTTTGTAACCAAACTACTCGTGAGCATCAAAGCCGTTTGTTTTGATGCCAAACCTGTTTTTCTAATCTTAGTTAAGCATGTTCTAACATGCTTAGCTCGTCACTTTTAGTTTAGTGCTTATATAGGGTCGTAAGGTAAGCGATCTAAACCATCGCTTATACTTTCGAACCCGACCCATTTGGTCGATCATTAGGATCCGATCAAACACATTAGGTGACCATAGCTGTAACCTTCCGAGGTTATACCTTGTGGTCACGATGTTAGGCGTTCCAGACGCGTTCTACGCGAACGACGCGTAAGGTAGCATAAGCTACCTAAACGGGTCGTGATGGGTCGCAAGCAATTAGGTTTGGTTTCATTTTAGTATGTAGGCTTTGTTAAACCATATTACACGAGTCTCCATACTCGTTTGGTTTACGAACCCGCATACTATCCGATCCTTCCGATTTGGTCCGGTATATTAACCTAGCTACCTATTAGGTGCCGTTTGATATCCCGTGATCTTTAGCATTATCTGGTTATTATACAAGAACTTCAAAGCAATCTCAGGTGAGTACATTGAACCCCTCTTTTACTGTTTTTCCAAACTGTTTTGGGGTGAAACACATGTGCCTATCTGTTACTTTCATGCTTTCCATGTTTTCACATCGTATATTTACTATGCTCATTAGTACATTATAGTACACGATTTCATTACATTTCATGCTATGTATGCCCATTGTGTGCGTACTTAGTACATTGATTTACATTACATTTCTGTTGCATATGTTTACTCAGCATATGGACACATTGATTTACATGAACATTTCTGTTGCATATGTTTACTCAGCATATGGACACATTGATTTACATGAACATTTCTGTTGCATATGTTTACTCAGCATATGGACACATTGATTTACATGAACATTTCTGTTGCATATGTTTACTCAGCATATGGACACATTGATTTACATGAACATTTCTGTTGCATATGTTTACTCAGCATATGGACACATTGATTTACATGAACATTTCTGCTTCGTATGTTTACTTAGCATACTTAGTACAATTGTTTACATCACATGCCTTCATTTTGTTATGACATTTGGTTTGTTTAACATGGGACAATACATTCATTAACATTAGCCACGCCGTTCGTTAGTAGGTAGTGGTACCATAGGAATTGACAACTCCCGTTTCTGAAATCCTGGGTTTGATAGGATTGGAAGGAATGACCGAATTCGATATACATAACTTAGATAAGCCTTTAATTTGTTTAAGGGTTTATCGCCGCAGTCTCAAGGCTTGGATGTATGCATATTTCACAATACCGCATAAATGTTAATATCAATAGAGCATGCAATTTTTTTCACAGAACATAAAGTTGATTTAAACCACGTTTTACTTCAACGACTTGTTTTGTGCATTTTACATATGGTTTAAGTTGATACATTTCGCTTACCATACATGATACATTTTGGGATACACATTACATGATTTACATTGAACATAAACACGTTGACATTGACATACACATTTGGTGATTTACATTGAACATAAACATTTGACATGGTTTACACAATAAACAATTGAGTTATACAAGAACAATCTTACATGGTGGATGGTTTGGGTAAGTGATTAAGTAACGAGGCGTGTGTAATATGATACAAGCATGGTGGATACGCCGCTGGTACTTCCTATATATAAGTGTTTGTATGGTATTACATATCGTAGCGTTATTTGAATCACTTCAATTTGAGACACATGACATTTTATACAAATAACACACTTTTCACGAGACATTGTTTTACAAAATGACTTATCTTATACAAACACATTTTACATGGTTATTCGTTTAACCATACAGTGTCTTCTTATTTATACATATCATCTGTTTTTATCGTCTTTCAAATGATTTACAAGACAAAGCAACTTACAAGGTTCATGACCAAACTTTTTCTCAAACATAAGTCATGAATTCCGTTTTCACAAAACCAATGTATCTCACAGGCATTTTTATGCTGACGTACCTATTTTCACATGTGTTTTCAGGAATTGGTGCATAGGACTTATCAAGACATACTTAGGCGGACCTGTGCCTTAGTGACTTAAAACGAGACAAGAACTAGTTATTTATGTTATGTACTCTTTGGTTCTTGTTTAAACAATGTAAACTTTCATGTTTGATCAATAAAACGGAACTTCAATTGCCATGGATTTGAAACAATCGATTCTGTTACAACACTCCCCGACGTTTCCGCCACGTTTTGTATGTTCTGCGTGGTTGGGGTGTGACATTTGAGATACACACATTCCTTAGTTTTGTGGTTATTCTTACCACAAATGGTGCAGCTTTCAGCAATTACAATGTCACATGTTTTGTTTAGATCATATGCTTTTAGATGAAAACAGCCTTTTGTTAGATGATTTCTCTTTTCACAAAAATCACAAAACAGGTTTTTAATCTTTTCTCTTTTCTTCCTTTTCTCAGATTCTTTAGCAACAGAGTTTTGAACCACCGTTGGGATATTTTTGATAGGAATGACCTTTGCTTTTGGAGCTTTTACACCATTAGTGGTTGTGAAGTCCATTGGTTTGAAGTTTTCCAGGATGTCACACTCATCAGACCATGTGGGTTTAAATTGATATTTCTCAATCTCCTCAAAAGTTGAGGATCCCACAAATCTTTCCAGAGTAATTTTGTTACCAAGTTTGTCAGTTATTTTACCCTCTTGGCCATCCTTGTTTGTGGGAATAACTTCAACAATGGTTTGAACAGATTCTTTGGAAGCATTGTTTTCGATTTCATCATGTTTTCTAAAACCAACACCAAATTTTACATTGCTCTTAATCTGTTTTTCAAGCATGACCTCATAACCTTTGCAAGATTCCACCCATTTTTCACAAGTAATTTGGGTGGATTCCAACTCCTTTTTTGCAAACTTGGTATTTTTCTACCATAGTTTGGAGTTGAGTCTTGATTATGCTTTGCTCTTCTTTGAGACTGCTGATTTCCTTGTCTTTTTCAGCCAATTTGTTTTTAAGTTCTTTTAATGACTTTTCAAATTTGATTTCATCAGATAAGACCTTATCCCTAAGGTTTTCATTTACCTCTTTAATGTTAGCAAATGCAATTATGCATTTATCTGAACACAG
This sequence comes from Helianthus annuus, assembly GCF_002127325.2. NCBI lineage: Eukaryota > Viridiplantae > Streptophyta > Magnoliopsida > Asterales > Asteraceae > Helianthus > Helianthus annuus. The sequence goes on from NC_035437.2 coordinate 50,450,059, forward strand.
TTTTTCAAGAACTTGAGGTGTTACCTTAGCAGCAGCCATCATGGCACAATCACATTGATGATCACCTTCTTCATCAGCTCTAATTTCTTTCTCACCTGCTTTCTTCTCTTCCTCTTTTTCTTTGTTTTCTTTGGACCAAGGGTCTGACAGTGGTTCAATCAGGGTTTCTGAATTTTCTCCCAGCAGTATTTCACCAGCAATTGCAGTAACCACTGCTTCAGCAACTTCATCCACTGTTTCAGCACTTAGCTGTTCACCTTCAGTTTCTACTCCTTCTGGTATTGTCTCTAAAGCCATCAAACAAAATTCATTATCAAAAGTATCATTGGAAGCATAGAGAGCAAAATTTTCATCACCAAGTTCATCAGGCATGCTGCTCCAATCAATAAAGCCTTGAGTGAAAAAGCTTTGCTGATCTGGTTGTACCACTATTGGAGCAGCTTGTTGAGGTGCAACAGGTTGCACTTGTGCCTAAGGAACAGGGGCTTGAACATACTGAATTTGTGGAACAGTGGTTTGAACATAATGCACAGGCACAGGGGTTGCAGCATAGTGAGCAGTGTTAACATGTGCTGCAGGGGTATATTGGGTATAGTGCACAGTGCTTTGTTGTTGTGGTCTAGGGTTTGAGCTGGGATGAGTAATTATTGGACCAGTGGTTTGACTCCTACATTCCCTAGCAAAATGACCTAGCCTATTGCATTTGTAAAACTTAATTTTTGACTTATCCAACCCCACCTTTAAATTCCCATGAAGCCTTGGGAATTTTCTCCCTGTTCTTTTGTAGAATTTGCTTGTTCTAACACTAAGCAAAGCCAATTGATGCAAAATGTCCATCTCTTCTAAGTCAGTCGGATCAAAATGTTGCAAATCATTGAGTTCAAAGCACAAGTTATCTGACATCTGGTTTTCACAGTTTGCAGTGAAAGCATAATTTGCAGAGTGAGAATCAGAGTTGTTAAAATTTCCACCAGCAGTTATGTCAATAAAATGATCATAACTCTGATCCTTACTACTGCTACCAGATTCTTCCTGACCAAAAAGAGCTGTGCTGCCAAATGAATAAGCATTAGCAACTTTACCAGACTCTTGCAACTTCCTTTTCTAGTTTAACTCCCTTTCATAGGTCAGGAGTCTACCATGGAGTTGGGTCAGGGTCAGATCTTTGAACTCAGCTGAATTTCTAGTGACAAAAGCAATTGTATCCCATTTTTCAGGTAGTGATCTAAGAAACCTGCTATTTTGAGTTGCATTTGGAAATGTAACTTTAACAAGCCTTAGTTCACTAATGAGACAGCTAAAACGTTCAAACTGTTGGGTTAATGATTCACCCTTGATGTGACAAAATGTTTCATACTGCTGATTCAGAATTTCCCTGTTGTTTTCAATAACCTCTTCCGTCCCCCCAAATTGTTCCTTCAATGCATCCCATAATTCTTTGGCACTGTTACAATGTAACAGCCCAGCATAGATTTCATTGGGTAATGCAGATGCTATGATGCTAAATGCTTTGGCATCGAGTTAGAACTTTTGAAAGTCAGTTTTAGTACAGTTTTCAGTTGGTTTAGGTACGAACTTCTTTGCATACTCAGCACTTGGCACCATAGGAACATGGGGACCAAAAACAACAGACCTCCAACATCCAGTATTCTGTTGAGCAAGGATGTGACCCATCCTTCTCTCCCAGATGTTGTATTCATTACGTTTAAGCATGGGTGGTTTGAAAAGAGAGCCAATGTTATTCTTATCATCTTGCTATTGTGACGTCATCCTGGTTGTTTTACAGGCACTGATTAATCGACTTTGATGGTGATTAAACCTTGCTCTGTTTTTCAACAAAACGAACAAACTATCAGTATCAACGATTGCGAGCTGAACTATTTATGTCAAAATGATTGTTAAATCAAATTTGACTGTCCAAGCTCTGATACCAATTGTTAGGATCTGAGTTTGGTTTTGATTGTGTTTTACGTTTGAATTAAGATGAAGATGAATGAGTTGTGTAGCGGAATTAATATGGAAGCAAACTTTTCACAATCAAACAAGAGAATTGCTTTTAACATACAAGTTTAACATTGAACCGAATGATTGAATTTAATTTCAACAACGACTATGATTTGCAAGTATGCAACAAACTCCCCCTCAGCCTGAGCTCACAGTATTTGTTCGTGCAGGAAGAAGATGGTGAAAGAGCTAATAGAATAGTACAGAGCACTGTTCTATTTATAGGCACGAGCAAACCACTGAAGCATCTAAGCTGATGTCACCATGAAAGTGACATCTAACCTCCTAACAAACTCTAACCTCTGATCTATACAACCTCTGCTATGCTAACTACTGTTATTACATTTCATTACATAAAGACATCTAAACTACTGCTGCATCCTTCCACTGATGTGAACCCAGCAGTACTTGTCATGATCAGCAGAGCTTGACTCAAGGTAGTAGATTGAACAGCAGAGCTTTAGTCTATCATCAGTCTTTTACTTGATCAGCAGTTTGTAAGTCAGCAGTTTGTATGATCAGTAGATAGGAGGCCAGCAGATGTTGAAACCACTTTCAAGGGGAGAGACTTGTATACATAACATCTGCTTATTCCGGATCCTCTGACCTGATCCAGTTTTGGCTTTAATTATCTGTTCCTCTGATAGGGTTCAATCCCAACAGCATCGCAAAGCTTGTTCTTGAGCAGCTGAAAAGCTTCTTCTTGTTTATCTCCCCATTCGTACTTCTTATCCTTTTGAGTAAGGGAGGTCAAAGGTTGAGCGATTTTAGAAAAATCCTCAATGAATCTGCGATAATACCCAGCTAAACCTAGAAACTGACGGATCTCGGTTGGCGTCTTCAGAGTTTCCCAATTCTTGATCGCTTCGATCTTGGTGGGATCCACATGAATTCCGTCTTTGTTCACTACATGACCAAGGAACTGAACCTCACGCAACCAGAACTCGCGCTTTGAGAACTTTGTGTATAATTTCTCTTTCTTGAGTAGCTCTAAGATGGCTCTAAGGGGTTGCTCATGCTCTTCCTTCGTCCTTGAATAAATCAAAATATCGTCGATAAACACAATCACGAATTTATCGAGATATGGCTTGCAAACTCTATTCATCAAATCCATAAATACTGCTGGCGCGTTTGTCAACCCAAACGACATTACTAGAAACTCGTAATGTCCAAACGAGTTCTGAAGGCAGTCTTCGGTATACTCTCTTCTTGAATTCGCAGCTGGTGATAACCTGATCGAAGATCGATCTTGGAGTAATAACTTGAACCTTGAAGTTGATCGAAAAGATCATCAATCCTCGGTAAAGGGTACCGATTCTTGACGGTTAACTTGTTTAACTCGCGGTAGTCAATGCACATACGGAAACTACCGTCCTTCTTCTTGACGAACAAAACTGGAGCTCCCCAAGGCGAGAAGCTTGGTCTAATAAACGCCTTGTCCAAAAGCTCTTGAAGTTGCGTCGACAACTCTTACATTTCTGAGGGTGCAAGTCGATAGGGTGCCTTAGCTACCGGCACGGCGCCTGGAACTAAGTCAATGTGGAATTCGACTTGTCGTTGCGGAGGCAATCCTGGCAAGTCTTCGGGGAAGACTTCAGGATATTTCCTCACAACTGGGATATCTTCCATCTTTGGCTCAGCGGCTTCCTTGTCCACGACGTGCGCCAAGAAGGCAACACATCCTTTCTACAAACATCTTCGGGCGTTCAAACAACTGATAATCCTTATAGGCGTATCATGCTTCTCTCCATGCACTACAATCGTCTCTTCATTCGCCATCAGAATGCGAATGATCTTCTCGTGGCATACGATCTCCACTCGGTTGCTCGACAACCAATCCATTCCAACTACCACGTCAAAGCTTCCCAACTCGAGTGGCAGAAGGTCAAGCGTAAACTCATGCTCCCCAAGCTCTATTACACAACCTCTAATGACCTCATTTGCTTCTACTAGCTTTCCATTAGCTAGTTCTATCGAGTACGGAATATCTAGCTTACTGGCAACTAACCCAAGCATTTTCTTAAATTCTAAGGATACAAAGCTATAATCGGCACCAGTGTTAGTACAATAACGTCTGTAGCTTCCGTCAGCATGTAGTCATATTTTGTATATTTGTGAATAGTTTAAGTTTGTATGTATGTTTGTAAAGCAAGTCAGGATATGGCGCATTATTTTGTTAAGTGCTGACTTTTATTGACCATGCTAACCGATCGGCTAGCCCAGCCGATCGAACAGGCCATCCGATCGAACAGCATGTTCGATCGAATAGCAATTCAGCCGATCGGCTAGCCCAGCTGATTGGCCAACACTCACTCTATCCTGACTGTGCCTATATATAGCTGCTCGATCAGCTCATTTGTAACTTTTGACACTTTCACTCTTTGGCAAACTCATATCCGTCTGAACTCTCTAAGGAGCTTGTACATTTTCATATTCAATCAATAGAAGATCAGACAGTAATTCAGAGTTGAATTTGTTCTCGTATATCTGTTGTGTGATTCAATGAATTCCGCGCATTAATCATATCCGATTCAACTAAGTTTCCGAACAAGAAGATCCTATCCGAGGGACCAACAAGTGGTATCAGAGCATCAGGAAGCTGAATCGAGATCTACGAAGACGAATTCACCGGAATTCGAGCCGTGTTTTGTTGATTTAGAGATGAATTCACTAGAATTCAAGCTGTGTTTGCTGATTCAGAGACAAATTTCGCCGGAGATTTGTTATTGTAGGATCGTGTTATGACTCGATTGAGTCGTTCAGAGGCGTTCAACTACGCTTCAGGTGTGGAATTACAAGAAACGGAGGTAGAAACAGCTGAATCTTTACTAAAACTGCGGATTGTATTGATTATTACTCGATTACAGCAGTTCTTCACACCGGCAGCACTTCGGCGTGGAATACAAGACATTCGTTTTAGTTTCGCTCAAATGGACTGCTATTTATAGGCTAGATGGTTTCGCTTATATGGACATGTCCATATAAGCGAAACTACATGTGTACGAATAAGCGGAACCTTCACCCTATGACCATATGAGCGAAACTAACACTGTAAACACATATACTTTCCAGTTTTCTCGTAAAACGTGCCCTAATCTATACAATACAATGTATGACTCGATCCAAAACGAAGTCGACAGATGTAGTGTACCAACAGACTCCCCCTCAGATGTTGACGGAGTCGTCCATCGAGTCACGACAATGCTAAGTCTTCACATCTTCAGTCTTGATCAGACTCTGGGCTTTTCTCTCTCTCTATCTACAGACTCCCCTCTCGAATTGCTGGCATTCCTTTGTTCTTCAGCAACTTCTGCTTCAGGATCATTGTCTGGCTCTTCATGTTCCAAGATCGAGACCTGGCTTAAACTATAGAGACTTCAATTTCCAGAATCGAAACTTGGCTAAACCTGCACATTCTTAATCCAGAAGTAAATCTTCTAAATTTAACAATTTGTAGTGCACCAACTCCTGACATAGTCAGATGACTCCCTCTCATAACATATTCACCAATCAACTACTCTCTCTCAGATTACACACACATGATGAACCTCTTGTTGATTTAAAAACATATTTTGACAATTAAAACACACTCCCTCTCACAACAATGTCATCATGTTTAGCACATAGAATTTTGAAAATCAGCTTTCCAACATCAGTTGTCGAAAATCTTTTTGACTTTTTCAAAAAATTATATTTTTTAATTTTTCTGAAAGAAAGTAACAGACACCACTTGTAAAAACAGAACAAAGCAGAAACTGAAATATTTACAGACAATATTTTTGTGAGTTTGTGTAAGAGGATCATATCAGTTTATGAGACATGTTACCAACACCGTTAAGCTTTATTTCATTTTAAGTTTTAAACAATTCACCTAGATTGTCAGTATATTTGTAAACTTAAATTTTCACACAAATTTCAACTGTTCCGAGATACTATATTAATGTTTTAAGCACTTGAACTTATCCGTGTGTCCCACTTCTTGAATATACTCCCGTATCCAGATCCTAATATTCAGTCTTACAGGTGAGTATTCCACAGCTGATATCTGTTTAGGGGTTAAATGCGAGGGCCGTGAGAGCTCAGGTCGATACTTCCGTATACGCAGAGAGATGACGGCTTCGACTTTTAGGTGTGTCCCCTTTAGAGGATCTTTTGTTTACAACAGCAGCGACTATCAATTTTATTGTTTCATCAGCTGGCTGAGGGCGATGCAATGTTTCAAGCATTTGCGAAAAGCATTATCCGGGGACTAGTCAGTACTTCCATACAGCAGAAGTCCCGGGATAATACCCCAGATATCACTGAGCATAAAGACCTAGTATCTCAGAATAAGGGACCTTTCAAACAAGATCTTAGGGGTTACCTATATATTCCAGTCGTTGTTAACCCACAGAACAAGCAGGTTTGATAATTTTATGTTTATGTCTCGTCACAATTTACTAAGTGTGTAAAAACCTACTGGCATATCCTCAGTGAGATTGTTTATCACATTTTTAACACTCCAATTCTTTAGCATGTTGTGACAGTCTACTGATGTACTATCATTTCCTCTTTTTCACAGCAAAACTCATTTTTGAGATTTTATAATGTTTTTGTATTTTTCAAATTTTCTAATGTTTTTGGATTTTCTGAAATTTTCTACTCCCCCTAAAATTCTAACACATTAAAACAATTTGAAAACAACTAAGCTCTAGACCCACTTGAACACAAAACAAACTGTACAAAATTGACAACTGACATCGGATTGCATCAATTCGCCATCCACTAAGGCATAAACAATCAGAACTCCCCCTTTCACAAACCATTTTCTCATTTAGATTTCAAAACACTGAAGTTTGTTTTAATCAAAATGATTTTTCTAGAAAATGAGTTTGTTTTACCACTTGTAGATTACACATGGGTTAAAGTCGGGGTTATGGTTCATCATCTTGTCAGTTTTTATGTTAGAAAATCAAGTACAACTTAATGTCCCTGATTTATCGTGATGCATTCAAGCAATCTTTGTACCACTTGTAAAAATAACCACTTGTAAGATCATCAATTAATACCACTTGTTGGTATGACCAACAAATACCACTTGTAGGAATGAGTCATCTACATTAACCTCTTTACCACTTGTAAAATTAACCACAAAGATGCCGATTCCTGCTTCTCAATTACCAACTTGGAAGCTCGGGCGTAGTCCTTTCACCTGTAAACATTCAAACAATTTTAATAACATTCAAACAAACTTTACAAGCACTAAAATGATGTCGTTTCCTAATCCACGATATAAACTTGGGATCTCCGGCATAGTCCTTTGACTATTATGGGAATCGGACTTCCATCCAAGTCTTCTCAGACTTGATGGCTTTCAATTCTTGAGCATTAGGGTTGTAAGTTGGCTTTTTAGTAGCGTAAAAATCCTTAACCCCTTTTGCTTTCCCATTCAACATTTTTCCAAATGTTTTTTTACACTTCCATTAAATGTTTTCTCGACATCAAATTCATTTTTCTCTTTATAAAACTGATTCGAGATTTCAACCTTACCAACTTTTCTTTTAACTTCTTCAAACTTCAGTGTTGGAAAATCAACATCATTCACTGAAATTTTTACCTCACCTTGTGGCTCTTCTGGCTTTGTGGAACCAGATTCATCGCTGACTTTCTCACTAGCCTTCTTAACAATCCACACTTGGTTGTCTTTTTCTTTCTTTTTATAAAAATCCTTCTTTGAACACTCACCAACCTCATAAGTTGAATTTTCAAAAATTTTAAGTCTGTTGGTTGGTGGTTCAACATCAACAATCTTTTCTTTTATTTTCTGAGAAACTCCCTGTTTTGTTTTGGCGTTTTTCTGACAGTTCCATGCAATGTGACCAACTTCATTGCATCTGTAACACGTACGAGTTTCTTTTGGATATGACACTTCATTTCCATTCTTCTTCTTTACAGCAAGAAACTCCTAGTTTGACTGTCTCCAGAACGGTTTCTTCTGTTCGTCTTCTGAGCTTCCACCTGACACAAATTCTGTTTTTGTTTTAGAATTTTTCATATTTTTATGATTTTCTGGTGGAATAAAGCCTAAACCTTTCTTTTTGTAGCTACGATTTTGGTTTGGTTTCTTTTGAGAATCCGACCCAGAATTGTAACCTTTTTTCTTATTTAATCGTTGTTGAACTCTTGAAGTGTACTTTTTAGGTTTTTCAGTAAGATTTAAATCTTTTATTTCAGAAATATTAATTCATGTCATTTTGAAAACCTTTTTGATCTTGTCAAAACTAACACTTCTTATTGGAAAATCTCTGTCAGAGTATAATTTGTCAGAATCATTTAAAGTGTATGCTACTTCAAATGTTTCATCATTCAAATTTGCTTTTGATAATAAAAAATCTTTGCTGTAAGACCGTTTGACCGACGACTTTGAACTGTTGACTGACGAATTTGAACCTCCAGACTCAGACTTTGACTCATCCTCATCAGTATCCAACACCTGATCGACCACCTTTTTGATTAACTCGGACTCATGATCAGTGTCAGACGAGGTAAACGTGACGTCAATGTTTTCTGGTAAAACGTCAGTTGTGTCGGTTTTTAGCGTTATGTTGACTGCTTTTTCAAGTTGCTCCTCATTTGGTTTTCTAGGAGAATACCCTTCCCAAATCGGAGGTGGACACTTGTTATAGCTAACAGTCGGTTTCTTACCACAATCTTTCTTCTTCTTTTGCTTCTCATCTTGAAAAGCTTCCATACCTGCAACAGTTGGGTAAATACGATCAATGAGATAATCAGAACTAGAATAACTTTGTAATAATCGTCTAATTCTCTCATTCTCGATTTTCTCTGTCTCCAACTCTTGCTTCCACTTAGCACTCTCTTCGATGTAGAAATTAATGGCTTTTTGCTTTGTCATCATGACTGCATTCATCATTGTCAGTGCTTGTTCTCTTTCAGAATTTGTCTTTTGAAGACCAGTTACTGTTTTGTTCAAGACATCATAAGATTCTTTCACATAGTTAAGGTTGAACAGTAACTGCTCTTTTTTCTTCTCATATTCAGCAATTATCTCGTCTTTTGCTGCACATCCCTTGCAAGCTTCCAAACATTTTGTGCAAGGCTTGATGACTTCAACAATCTTTTCAACTTCGATTGCTTTTACCACTTCAATCACCTTTTTTTCTTCTTTCACCTTCTCAGTTTCAATCAATTTCTCATCTTCAGCAGTCTCCTCAGCAACTTTTTCAACTTTCACATTCTGAACAACATCCTCAGTTTTCATTTGTTGTTGTTCTTTAGCAGCTCATTTTTCCTTCAGTTTTCCATGCGATCTGCAAAATAGAAATGAAAACTTTCAGGAGATAGATGAGATTTAGCAACATTTATATGTTTCTCTTCCTCATCATTACTACTGTTATCAACTGGTGATTGATCAAACTGTACAGATTTTTCAGAATCAGCATCTGATACAACAGAATCAGACGGTGTTTGATCAAATACAACTTCTTTTTCTGAAGTACCATCATTCTGAACACTCTCATCAGCACACTGAGAACTTTCATCAATACTTTCTGAGCTTTCATCAGATGTAACAGACTGTTCCTCCACACTTTCTACAGTCACACCAATAGATTTCATCCAAGTGGTAAACATATCTGGTTCTCTGACAATCTTAGCAATGAAAGCTTTGAAATCACCCTTCTCATCAACAAACATATCCCAGCTGAAGCCTTCAGGTAGTCTTTCATCATCTTGATCAACTAAACAGGCTTTGCTATCAGGAGATATGTAGTTGCTCCAGTTGAAATCCACCAAACATGCTCTTTTCGAATCCTCAATCTTCCTACCATGAGCCGTCTGTGAGTCTTGAGATTGACCAACCTGCTGATAAATGACTTTCCGGTAGTAATCATCTTTACCGAATGGATTCTGACCGCCACTAGCTTCCCTGTTCTTGCACTCCCGCTTGAAATGGCCTTTCTCCCTGCAACGAAAACAAGTAACTTTAGATTTATCAAAACCTAAAGTAGATACATGAGCATCAAGAAAGTCATTTATCCCGGTAATTGTCTTGAACTTTTCAGCACGTCTAAGAACACTTGCAAGACACCATTTGATATCCATCAGTTCCATCTCTTCGGCGTCTATTTGATCGTAATCCTCCTTTGTTAGCATAGGATTTCCGATCCGACCAGCTACAAGACCCTCATAAGATAACAATACAGAACCAAGTAGAGCCATGTGGTCTTTTGCAGGTTCCTCAGAAAAACTTTGACCTTCTGGAAGATTTAAAGCTATGTTGCACTGAATCACATAACCATTTCCTGTCTTTGTGCCCTGAGACTGAAAACTTGTGGTTGACTCTTTAGGATTGACACTTGGAAATGATGAAAATCCACTGCTTTTGGTTGAACCCTGATCAGCCTTTTCTGATGAATCTCCAGCACTAAACGCAGTCTGGATTTTCGGGCTTCTTTCAGATTCTGGAACAGGAATACTACCTTTGTAATACATCTTCACATCCTGTTGACCACTCGGACTGTTCATCCTGGCGATCTTCTGCTGTTCCAGATCCTGACTCTGGATTTTCTCGATGAACTGAGAGATGGTTAACCCATCATAAACTCCCGTGTTTTTCAGAATCATCAAATAAGTTCCCCACTCTTTCTGTGGTAGTGCATCAGCTAGCTTGTCCACCCACTCTTCACGATCTTTTGTAATACTCAACATTGACATTGATCGCACTAGGTAGCAGTAACGTTCAATCAGCTTCTTTGTATCCTCTCCCGGTAAGCTACTAAACAGATCAAACTCTTTCTTTAGCAGTGCTTTCTTGCTCTTTATCATGTTCTCGCTTCCCTCAAATTTGACTTTAAGAGCATCCCAGATTGACTTTGCAGTTTTATCGTGCTGAAGCAATATGAATATGTCTTCTTTGATTGTTTGCTGCAATAAACTGATCATCATTTTCTCATCTTTGTACATCACCCTTTCTTGATCTGTGAACTCAGATAACTCTTTGAGAACTTGTAAATCTGTTCGAGGTAACACATATTTTTTCAAGATTAATTCCCATGACCTAAGATGATTCGCCTGAACCCAGTTCTCGAATCTGTCTTTCCACCCATAGTATTCTTCGATACTCATCAATTTCGGGGGTTTTTGGGTGGTTCCCGTCTCGTTTTCTATATTTATGGCTTGAATAACGGCGGCTGGACCAGACGGTGTTGCAAATGCGTTGTAGAACTCGGTATCCATGATGACTTGACACGTTTTCCAAAAAACAATGACAAATAAGCGAAACTAGAATAATCACAGAAGCGAAACTCTAGATGTCTTAAAAGCGAAACTAGTTGATGTTCACAAGAACGAAACTAGTTGTTGTTCGAATGAGCGAAACTATAGATGATCAAATAAGCGAAACTGCAGATGTGAACTTGGAGCGGAACTACAAAAGTGCACTTCGAGCGAAACTTCAGATAAAACACTTGGAGCGAAACCTTCAAGTTCACAAGAGCAAAACTATGTGATCCAAGAGCGAAACCTCTCAAACTTTGTGACACAAAAGCGAAACTACCAAGCAGTTTGTGACACAGAAGCGAAACTCTAGATGTCCTTAAAAGCGAAACTAGTTGATGTTCACAAGAACGAAACTAGTTGTTGTTCGAATGAGCGAAACTATAGATGATCGAATAAGCGAAACTGCAGATGTGAACTTGGAGCGGAACTACAAAAGTGCACTTCGAGCGAAACTTCAGATAAAACACTTGGAGCGAAACCTTCAAGTTCACAAGAGCAAAACTATGTGATCCAAGAGCGAAACCTCTCAAACTTTGTGACACAGGAGCGAAACTAATTGTCCAAAAAAACGAAACTACCAAGTGTCCGGAAAAGCTAAACCTAGTTCGAAGCTGATTTGATCCATTTTTAATCCGAATTTTAGTGTCAAACTTTCCAGGGTTTGTAAATGTTCAAATATCTATGATCTGTGAAATTTTGATCCAATTTTGACCGTGAAAACTTTCTGAATTGAAGAAAGAAGATGTAGAAGTAAGAGATGATGATGAAATCCAGCTAATCTCTGCAGAACTCCTCCTCCTGAGCTCTGATACCACTTGTAGGATCGTGTTATGACCCGATTGAGTCGTTCAGAGGCGTTCAACTACGTTTCAGGTGCGGAATTACAAGAAACGGAGGTAGAAACAGCTGAATCTTTACTAAAACTGCTGATTGTATTGATTATCACTCGATTACACGCAGTTCTTCACACCGGCAGCACTTCGGCGTGGAATACAAGACATTCGTTTTAGTTTCGCTCAAATGGACTGCTATTTATAGGCCAGATGGTTTCGCTTATATGGACATGTCCATATAAGCGAAACTACATGTGTACGAATAAGCGGAACCTTCACCCTCTGACCATATGAGCGAAACTAACACTCTAAACACATATACTTTCCAGTTTTCTCGTAAAACGTGCCCTAATCTATACAATACAATGTATGACTCGATCCAAGACGAAGTCGACAGATGTAGTGTACCAACAGTTATTTCTACCGATTTGACTCAAATTTCACTGGAAATTTGACAGATTCTTCTACTTTCTACTCAGATCTAGCTTTGGTTTTCACTTTGTCACCATAAAATCAGAAAAACCTAAAATTGAGAGGGATTTTACGGCTAAAATTTGATAAAACTGCTATAGATCGACTCGCAATAATCAAAAGTATAATCCTACAAATTTTCATAACAAAATTCGTCCAAAAACTTGTTCAAATTCATCAAAAACTATGAAAAACTGTTCTTGTTTGCTGATGTCAGCCGTTCGAACGACCTAGCTGTTCTTAGACTTGCTGACATCATCAACTTGCTTGTATAACCGTTCGGACAATTTCAGTTAGATTGCATTCAGAAAGTGTTGCTGACATTATCAGTGTTAGTCGATCGAACCAACTAATCGATCGAACATCATTATTGATATATCTTTTGCTGACGTCATATTGCTTGCCGATCGGACAAGCCGACCGATCGGACAGTAATTGATTGCTGTTACATTCATTTGACATTCAATCGAACAGGTCATTCGATCGAACAAGCCGATCGATCGAACAAGCTAACCGATTGAGTGTATACCGTTCGATCGAACAAGTCATTCGATCCAAGTGCATTTGTGATAAGATTTTTGAAAATCACAAAAAATTTTCTAAGTGTTTGATAAATTGTTTCAGGTACTTAAAATGGATGAATTTATGAATCCTTTTAGTGAGATGTATGCATTCGCTGGAAACTCCGGAGATGACACGACAAATCGAACTAATGAAAACTCTCCTAGCGCGAAGAGAACGTTATTGGACGCCTTAAGTGTGGAAAGCGCGTATGGAACATATAACAAACCACCAAAGGTGATGGCGATCGAAGAGTATAACAGGTGGGCCAAAAGATTCGATGAATGGCTGAAAGCTTTCGCGTACCCGAGCTGGAAAAGTTTAAAGAACGGGTTCAACAATGGACGAATAGACTTTGAAAATTTGACATAAAGTGAAGACATAGAAAATTTTGTGGCCGAGCAGAAGTGCATAGCATTGATACACCAGTCAGTGAGAGAAGACATAATCTCATTGATTGAATATTCAAACGCAAAAGATCTTTGGGAAAAATTAAAAGTTAAATGTGTTGGTACTGCTGAAATAATCAAAAACAAAAAGAAATTGTCACACCCCGACCACGTGGAACATACAAAACGTGGCGGAAACGTCGGGGAGTGTTGTAAAAGAATCAATTGTTTTAAATCCATGGCAATTGAAGTTTCGTTTTATTAATCAAACTTGAAAGTTTACATTGTTTTATACAAGAACCAAAGAGTACATAGCATAGATTAACTAGTTCTTGTCTCGTTTTAAGTCACTAAGGCACAGGTTCGCCTAAGTATGTCTTGATAAGTCCTATGCATCATCTCCTGAAAACACATGTGAAAATAGGTACGTCAGCATAAAAATGCCTGTGAGATACATTGGTTTTGTGAAAACGGAATTCATGACTTATGTTTTGAGAAAATGTTTAGTCATGAACCTTGTATTTTGCTTTGTTTTGTAAATCATTTGAAAAACGGTAGGATTAGATGATATGTAAAAATAAGAGAACACTGTGTGGTTAAATGGATAACCATGTAAAATGAGTTTGTATAAGATAAGTCGTTTGTAAATCAATGTCTCGTGAAAAGTGTGTTATTTGTATAAAATGTTATATGTCCCAAATTGAAATGATTCAAGTAACGCTACGATATGTAATACCATACAAACACTTATATATAGGAAGTACCAGCGGCGTATCCACCATGCTTGTATCATATTACACATGCCTCGTTACTTAGATCACTTGCTCAAACCAAACCATCAAGATGTAATGTTTAATGATTGTAGAAATGTTTATGTATAGTCAAATGTCTATTGTCAAATGTAAATCATGTCAACAGATACAACTGGTTCACACGGTTCAAAGGTTACGAACGATTCATATAATCAAAGGGTTAAAACGGTTCACATAGTCAAACGGTTACAACGGTTTAAAATGTAGTATAATGTGTTCATATGCTGGATGAGCATATGCAACAGAAATGTAATGAGAAACAATGTACTAAGTATGCACACAATGGGCGTACGTAGCATGAAATGTATTGTAGAGTGATGTACTAAGTATGCACACAATGGGCGTACGTAACATGAAATGTATTGTAAAGTGATGTACTAAGTATGCACACAATGGGCGTACGTAGCATGAAATGTATTGTATTGTAAAGTGATGTACTAAGTATGCACACAATGGGCGTACGTAGCATGAAATGTATTGTGAAGTGATGTACTAAGTATGCACACAATGGGCGTACGTAGCATAAAATGAAGTGAAATGTGATGTACTAAGTATGCACACAATGGGCGTACATAGCATGAAGTGTATTGGAATCATGTACTCTAATGTACTAATGAACATAGCAAGTATATGATGTGAAAACGGGAAAGCATGAAAGTAACAAGTAGGCACATGTGTTTCACCCCAAAACAGTTTGGAAAACAGTAAAAGAGGGGTTCAATGTACTCACCTGAGATTGCTTTGAAGTTCTTGTATAATAACCAAATAATGCTAGAGATCACGAAATATCAAACGGCACCTAATAGGTAGCTATGTTAATATACCGGACCTAAATCGGAAGGATCGGATAGTATGCGGGTTCGTAAACCAAACGAGTATGGAGACTCGTGAAATATGGTTTAACAAAGCCTACATACTAAAATGAAACCTAACCTAAGTGCTTGCGACCCATTACGACCCGTTTAGGTAGCTTATGCTACCTTAATGCGTCGTTCGCGTAGAACGCGTTTGGAACGCCTAACATCGTGGCCATAAGGTATAACCTCGGAAGGTTATAGCTATGGTCACCTAATGTGTTTGGTCGGATCCTAATGATCGACCAAATGGGTCGGGTTCGAAAGTATAAGCGATTGTTTAGATCGCTTACCTTACGACCCTAAATATGCACTAAACTAAAAGTGACGAGCTAAGCATGTTAGGACATGCTTAACTAAGTTTAGAAAACAGGTTTGGCATCAAAACCAACGGCTTTGATGCTCACGAGTAGTTTGGTTACAAAATACGCAAGAATGCGCATTTTGGCCGAAACTACGACTCGTCACTGAGCCTTGATAACGTGGTAATCAGTAGGTATAGTCACTACGGACTATAACCATTGTGATCACGCTCACGTTATGAAGTTCCAATGAACTTCGTGTTGACCATAAGCTGGTCACACAGAAAGTCAAACAAAACTGTGACTTTCTGACTCGAAAAGCGAATAAATGAACGAAAGAACACTTACGAAGGGTCCCCGAATGCTAATCTAGATCAAAATGGCTCAGGTATGAAACAAAGGTTCCAACTTAGAGCTTTTGATCAGATTTTTGTGGGTTTTAACCAAAAGGGGCGGGGTTATTTATAGGAAAAGTAAAGCCGTAAGGATCGTTTCTTGAATATCGTGCCACGATCCAAGCCGTACACTTGTCAAGATGTTATGGTGGCTTAATGTGACCCTTAGCTCCTGAGATGGTGAAAGGGCATTGCCCTTTGGGATGTTTGAAAGGCCAATCTTAGCAAGAAAACAAACTTTCTGTTACTGAAGGGGCCATGCGGCCCGCATCAGGATTAGACAAAACTCAGGCGGGCCGCCTGGCTATGTCTGATCTGCACAAAGTTTCAAAATTGGCAGTTTTGGTCCCTGTTGCATGTTTAAGCCATTTTCGACACTTCTAAGGCCCGTAAAGCCAATTTTAAGGCCCTAAAATGATGCCTAAACATTGTGGACATGAAACATGCTCAAAAATATGTCGGATGTTGGTTAGTTTGGCCGTACGAATGCGATGTTCGATTAATTACGACGGAATGCGCATAAGCGCGAAAAACGATCCAAAATGCATGACGAATGGATTTTTCTCATGCCAAACACTAAGGCATAATATAAGGATGCTTACATAAATTTTTGGACGTCTGGATGTATTCAGAACGTAGGTTATGCGCGAAAGTGCAAACTTATGCACTTTTTGACACTTTTAGTCCCTGAATGATCCAAAAGTTTGTTTTAGCATACCCAACCCTTCAAAGCCTATTTCTAAGCTATGTAAAGGATATTTATGGTATGTTTAACTTATGGACATGTTCCAGAATGTTCGTTACAGTTCAAATTGGCATACTTTCGCAGTTTGTCAAGTTTAGTCCCTGTAAGCGAATTAACTTGTTTTTGCCATACCAAAGCCTTCAAAACTTATTTCTAAGTTATGTAAAGGTTATTTAAGGTATGTTAAGTATATGATGGTCTTCCGGTGTATTTGTCGCATTAAACTGAGTACGTTTATGCACTACTTTTCGTATAATTCCCTAGAATAGTGTTGTAGGGTTTGAAATTGAACAAGAACTGATATGTGCAAAAGATACACATATTTATACAAGATCCCAAGTATGAAATACAATATTTCATTGGCTTGGTATTTGTTTGATGGTCGCGGTGACACAGGTGTCACAGTCTCCCCTACTTTAGGAAATTTCGTCCCGAAATTTATTCGTAGGAGTCTATTAGTGACTTTGCCAAATACCCACCAGCGATATGCAAGGTAATATCCTGTCATTTCCTTGACGGTCATTCTTCAGAAACGAAAATGAACAGACGGAGTCATTTTCCTTGATGAGTATTCTTCAGAAATGGAAATGACGGAATAAGCAAACGGATGTTCATTTCCTCAACGGACAAATCTTCAGAAGCGAAAAATGAACTAACGGAGTCATTTTCAATGGTTGCTTCATCAGGAATGGAAATGAAGGATTACACAACGGATATTGATTTCCTCAATGGATAAATCTTCAAAAACGAAAATGAACTAACGGAGTCATTTTCAACGGTTGCTTCATCAGAGTTGGAAATGAAGGATTTCGCAACGGATATTCATTTCCCCAACGGATAATTCTTCAGAAAGGAAAATGAACTAACGGAGTCATTTTCAATGGTTGCTTCATTAGAAATGGAAATGAAGGATTACACAATGGATATTCATCTCCTCAACGGGTATTCTTCAGAAACGAAAATGAATTAACGGAGTCATTTTCAACGGTTGCTTCCTCAGAGTCGGAAATGAAGGATTATACAACGGATATTCATTTCCTCAATAGATAATTCTTCAGAAACGAAAATGAACTAACGGAGTCATTTTCAACGGTTGCTTCATCAGAGTTGGAAATGAAGGATTACGCAACGGATATTCATTTCCCCAATGGATAATTCTTCAGAAACGAAAATGAACTAACAGAGTCATTTTCAACAGTTGCTTCCTCAGAGTTGGAAATGAATAGGGTTAACTCTAGACACATGACAGAACTTGCTGTGATTTCTGTGCACTAAATTCCATAATTATGTATGCATCCATAATTACGTAATCCCTTGCACAGTCCGCACAGTTTGTTTTGTAATGTTTTGGGGAAGGATATCAAACTTGTGATGAGGGTGGCTAGACTTCCATCGGGTCCTTTTAATTAGATCGACATGGGATCTTCTTAGTTAGGCCACCAAGGAGTCATTTCAGCTATATCATCACATGATAACCCTAACCAGATTTTTGGATCAATCTGTTTAACTAGACCACTCTAGGGGTCTAATTATGAAGTAGTACTTTATAATCCAAGGGACTTAACTATAACGTAGAAGTCCATTGAGGATTTTAAGTAATACCTTTGGGTATCCTACTATGAATCTCTTGTACAAGGATATGTAAGATTCTACGAGGATTTGGATAACATAATTTGGATCACGCAACAACACAAAAGGGAACACATAAGCACAAAGTCACATAATTGTTTAACTTGATTACAATTTGTTATTAACTTGTTATCGATTGAATACGGATATGGAAACCAGTCGATGGGCTACAATGTCCACTGGGATCTATCTGAGAAGATAGGAAGACCTCCCAAAATTCGATTTTTGATTACAAGGAATCACCACATTCGAATTAAGGTATACAATAATTAAAGACTTACATGAAATCCTTGGGTACCCTATTAAGGATTTATAGTGGTACTTTAGGTATTTGTCTTGTGTTGTAACCTGCGCCTTGTACTTCGTTTCCTTAGAATAAACGGGTACTTAGGAATTTCGTGGAAGATGCAAGAGATCATAGAATGGGGGAATTTTGGGGGTAGTTTGTTCTTCAAGGAATACGGTTCCTTGATTATCGGTATTGTAAGGGATATGTCATTTATACATGCAACCATAGCAATACATTGCAATGTAAATAAAAGATTTATTTATAAACAACGATAACAACTGTTTCTTGGATCTTGACAACGAAAGAAAATAATACATAAGACGCGATTATTTCTAAACGATGTTGTCTTCTAGTCAGTCAGATGCTCATCCCTGTGCTGGATTTGTATTAGCAAGCTTTGGGCAATTTCTTCGGAAATGACC
The DNA here is from genome assembly GCF_002127325.2 of Helianthus annuus. Lineage (NCBI taxonomy): Eukaryota > Viridiplantae > Streptophyta > Magnoliopsida > Asterales > Asteraceae > Helianthus > Helianthus annuus. The sequence goes on from NC_035437.2 coordinate 50,469,041, forward strand.
CATCTCGCCACAGTTGAAACAAGAGCCTGGTAGAAAACGACCTTGTGTAGGATTGTTGCCAGCTTGGTTTGGCGCAGCTGCAGCTGGGCAGACTCTTGCTGTGTGGCCTATAAGCCCACAAGTTTGGCATTTGCGGCACTATACATTGGCGTGATGATGGAGGCTACATTGGTTGCACAAGGGTGCAGTTCCATTGTATGGTTTTCTAGCAGGGGTTTGAGCTGATTGGTTGGGGACGGCTTGACCATTGTGAGCAACCACAGCGAAGTTCTGAGAAGCCATTCGCTTCTTTGACTTTTTAGAGGATTCAGTCTGTTCATCCATGGTCTTTGATTCCCCGATTGGGTTCGATTCCCCGACCGGTTTCTTGCCACCTTTTCGGAAAAGTTTACCTTTCCTGATCTTTGATTCAGTCAAAGTTGCAGATAGCTCAATGGCCTGTCTAACTGTATTAGTGTTGCTACCAGTCACAATGTCTTGTATTGAGTCAGGGAGGCCATCAATGTACTTTTCGATTGCCTTATCCAAAGGTGTAACCATATCCGGGCATAACAAACTTAACTCCTCATAACGATCCGTGTAGGCTCGATGCTCACCGCTAACTTGCTTAAGATCGTCGAACTCCGTTTCCAAGGCCCTGATCTCGTGACGAGGACAGAATTCCTTCATCATCAGAGCTCGAAGCTCTTGCCACGTTTGAGCTAGTGCCACATCGGCACCCCTATCTCTCATCACACCATTCCACAACGTCAAAGCTCGTTTCTCAAAGACGCTAGATGCGAATTCTACCTTTCGCTCGTTTGGGCATTGGACATGTCTGAAGGTGTTCTCTAAACTCTCGAACCATTGCAGAAGTGCAGTCGCTCCTTGAGACCCAGAAAACTTTGATGGCTTAGCCGAGTTGAACGTCTTGAAGTTGCAGGGGGCATGATTGTTGTTGTTGGCTTGGTTCCATTGAGCAAAGAGGTTTGGGAATTGAGCAGCCATTTGCTGCGCAATGAACTCTGCCAGTTCGGCAGTTGCTATCTGGTTTTCGCGTCGAGGAGGCATTCTAAAATAGAAACAAGAAAGAAAATAAATGAAATGGCATTGGGTAAGAATAGGATGTTACAATTACCGACCATAATCATGGTTGATGGTCATTTGTTTGAATCCACGAAGCAAACAAACAACACCAAGGCTGAGTCAAAGCAAATAGATCCCCATAGTGTATCGCGAAGACATGCTCGCCTATAAGTGGACACTCACCCCAAGAGTTCCCAGGTAAGAGTGACTGGTCCGATTATGTGGATTTGTACGAACACTCTAACTTTAGACAGAAAACCCAGGGTACAGGCATTCACTCTTCCAGTTTGCATGTGTTCACACTATTTAGGACCCAAAACTTTGACGAGAGTTTTGAAAATTCGAAGGGGTTCAAAACCTTATAACAGAGGGTTCAAAACCTAGTAATCAATCATCCTAGAATAGATGATTAGTTTTCAAAGCGGTTTTGAAGTTTATGTTCTTGTTGTGGTCGTCGCCTAAGGATAGGTGACGATATTGTTTTGTGACTAAACGCAAGTAAACTCGCGTTAGGGTCCTAGGAAGGTTATAGACTAGGTCAAAGCATTATTAATAACCTAATTCCCTATAACCATTGGCTCTGATACCAACTTTTCAGTCACACCCCGACCACGTGGAACATACAAAACGTGGCGGAAACGTCGGGGAGTGTTGTAACAGAATCAATTGTTTCAAATCCATGGCAATTGAAGTTTCGTTTTATTAATCAAACTTGAAAGTTAACATTGTTTTATACAAGAACCAAAGAGTACATAGCATAAATTAACTAGTTCTTGTCTCGTTTTAAGTCACTAAGGCACATGTCCGCCTAAGTATGTCTTGATAATTCCTATGCATCATCTCCTGAAAACACATGTGAAAATAGGTACGTCAGCATAAAAATGCCTGTGAGATACATTGGTTTTGTGAAAACGGAATTCATGACTTATGTTTTGAGAAAATGTTTAGTCATGAACCTTGTATTTTGCTTTGTTTTGTAAATCATTTGAAAAACGGTAGGATCAGATGATATGTAAAAATAAGAGAACACTGTGTGGTTAAATGGATAACCATGTAAAATGAGTTTGTATAAGATAAGTCGTTTGTAAATCAATGTCTCGTGAAAAGTGTGTTATTTGTATAAAATGTTATTGTCCCAAATTGAAATGATTCAAGTAACGCTACGATATGTAATACCATACAAACACTTATATATAGGAAGTACCAGCGGCGTATCCACCATGCTTGTATCATATTACACATGCCTCGTTACTTAGATCACTTGCTCAAACCAAACCATCAAGATGTAATGTTTAATGATTGTAGAAATGTTTATGTGTAGTCAAATGTCTATTGTCAAATGTAAATCATGTCAACAGATACAACTGGTTCACACGGTTCAAAGGTTATGAACGGTTCATATAATCAAAGGGTTAAAACGGTTCACATAGTCAAACGGTTACAACGGTTCAAAATGTAGTATAATGTGTTCATATGCTGGATGAGCATATGCAACAGAAATGTAATGAGAAACAATGTACTAAGTATGCACACAATGGGCGTACGTAGCATGAAATGTATTGTAGAGTGATGTACTAAGTATGCACACAATGGGCGTACGTAACATGAAATGTATTGTAAAGTGATGTACTAAGTATGCACACAATGGGCGTACGTAGCATGAAATGTATTGTAAAGTGATGTACTAAGTATGCACACAATAGGCGTATGTAGCATGAAATGTATTGTAAACTGATGTACTAAGTATGCACACAATGGGCGTACGTAGCATAAAATGTAGTGAAATGTGATGTACTAAGTATGCACACAATGGGCGTACATAGCATGAAGTGTATTGGAATCATGTACTATAATGTACTAATGAACATAGCAAGTGTATGATGTGAAAACGGGAAAGCATGAATGTAACAAGTAGGCACATGTGTTTCACCCCAAAACAGTTTGGAAAACAGTAAAAGAGGGGTTTAATGTACTCACCTGAGATTGCTTTGAAGTTCTTGTATAATAACCAAATAATGCTAGAGATCACGGAATATCAAACGGCACCTAATATGTAGCTATGTTAATATACCGGACCTAAATCGAAAGGATCGGATAGTATGCGGGTTCGTAAACCAAACGAGTATGGAGACTCGTGAAATATGGTTTAACAAAGCCTACATACTAAAATGAAACCTAACCTAAGTGCCTGCGACCCATTACGACCCGTTTAGGTAGCTTATGCTACCTTAATGCGTCGTTCGCGTAGAACGCGTTTGGAACGCCTAACATCGTGGCCATAAGGTATAACCTCAGAAGGTTATAGCTATGGTCGCCTAATGTGTTTGGTCAGATCCTAATGATCGACCAAATGGGTCGGGTTCGAAAGTATAAGCGATTGTTTAGATCGCTTACCTTACGACCCTAAATATGCACTAAACTAAAAGTGACGAGCTAAGCATATTAGGACATGCTTAACTAAGTTTAGAAAACAAGTTTGGCATCAAAACAAACGGCTTTGATGCTCACGAGTAGTTTGGTTACAAAATACGCAAGAATGCGCATTTTGGCCGAAACTACGACTCGTCACTGAGCCTAGATAACATGGTAATCAGTAGGTATAGTCACTACGGACTATAACCATCGTGATCACGCTCACGTTATGAAGTTCCAATGAACTTCATGTTGACCATAAGCTGGTCACACAGAAAGTCAAACAAAACTGTGACTTTCTGACTCGAAAAGCGAATAAAAGAACGAAAGAACACTTACGAAGGGTCCCCGAATGCTAATCTAGATCAAAATGGCTCAGGTATGAAACAAAGGTTCCAACTTAGAGCTTTTGATCAGATTTTTGTGGGTTTTAACCAAAAGGGGGGGGGGGTATTTATAGGAAAAGTAAAGCCGTTAGGATCGTTTCTTGAATATCGTGCCACGATCCAAGCCGTACACTTGTCAAGATGTTATGGTGGCTTAATGTGACCCTTAGCTCTTGATATGGTGAAAGGGCATTGCCCTTTGTGATGTTTGAAAGGCCAATCTTAGCAAGAAAACAAACTTTCTGTTACTGAAGGGGCCACGCGGCCTGCATCAGGATTAGACAAAACTCAGGCGGGCCGCCTGGCTATGTCTGATCTGCACAAAGTTTCAGAATTGGCAGTTTTGGTCCCTGTTGCATGTTTAAGCCATTTCCGACACTTCTAAGGCCCGTAAAGCCAATTTTAAGGCCCTAAAATGATGCCTAAACATTGTGGACATGAAACATGCTCAAAAATATGTCGGATGTTGGTTCGTTTGGCCGTACGAATGCGATGTTCGGTTAATTACGACGGAATGCGCATAAGCGCGAAAAACGATCCAAAATGCATGATGAATGGATTTTTCTCATGCCAAACACAAAGGCATAATATAAGGATGCTTACATAAATTTTTGGACGTCCGGATGTATTCAAAACGTCGGTTATGCGCGAAAGTGCAAGCTTAGACACTTTTAGTCCCTGAATGATCCAAAAGTTTGTTTTAGCATACCCAACCCTTCAAAGCGTATTTCTAAGCTATGTAAAGGATATTTATGGTATGTTTAACTTATGGACATGTTCCGGAATGTTCGTTACAGTTCAAATTGGCATACTTTCGCAGTTTGTCAAGTTTAGTCCCTGTAAGCGAATTAACTTGTTTTTGCCATACCAAAGCCTTCAAAACTTATTTCTAAGTTATGTAAAGGTAATTTAAGGTATGTTAAGTATATGATGGTCTGCTGGAGTATTTGTCGCATTAAAATGAGTACGTTTATGCACTAGTTTGCGTATAATTCCCCAGAATAGTGTTGTAGGGTTTGAAATTGAACAAGAACTGATATGTGCAAAAGATACACATATTTATACAAGATCCCAAGTATGAAATACAATATTTCATCGGCTTGGTATTTGTTTGATGGTCGCGGTGACACAGGTGTCATAGAAATTACTTAGAAAAGAACTTGATCTGTTCAGATGTATAAAAAATGAGTCTGTTTCTAAAATGATTGAACGATTTGGGCATCTAAAGCTAGAGCTAGCAAGACATGGAGTGATATATTCTCATGAAGAGCTAGTTGACAAGTTGTTTGACTCTTTGCCAGATGAAATGGACTGGCAATACTTTGCATTGATGATCAAGAATACAATTAAGTCTGAGGAGCTAACAGTTGATTTGCTGATTGAAAGGCTAGAGAGTCATGAGCTGGAGATAAAGAAAACAAATAAAGTCAATCATTCCTTTTATCAGCAAAATGTGGAATTGTATTATCCAAAGAGCATGATTCCAAAAATCGTGTCTCCCAAAACAGCCTTCACAGCAGAGAGTTCACAACCAACGAATCAAGAAAGCTTAAACAGTGGTTTTCATGGAGGAATGTCATCAAACGCATCAAGCCAAGGATCATCTTCCGGTACTTCAAGTCACCAGCAATCAGCACCAAAGAATGTATTTCAATGCAATATCGCTGTGCATTTGAAAAATAGTCAAAATTTTAGTGAGGAGTCAGCAAAGCAACAGATGGTTTTCTTAGCCTCTGTGCTAGAGTCTTATGAAAGTCTTGTGGCCGGGAAAATAGGCAACACCAACCTTACGAAAGAAGATTATGATCAAACCGATCCAGAGGAGATGGAATTGATCGACATAAGGTGGTGTATGGCCAGTGCTGTTAGAAGGGCTCAACGATTCATGGAGATAACCGGGAGAAATTCTATTGGTGGACCAACTACCAAGTTAGGTTTTGACAAGACAAAGGTGACATGTTTCAAATGTAAGCAGAAAGGCCACTTTAAACGAGAGTGCAGAAATGATTATGCTGATGATTCTGCTAATCCGTTCCGAGAAGATTACTACAAGAAAGCAATCTATCATCAAAATAAATCGGAACCTCCCAGGTTGAAGCAGATTGAAGACAAAGAGAAGTCTAGAGCTCTTGCAGTCATTCATGACGATGAAGGATATGATTGGAGTGAGCTATTGCCTGAGGAAGACGCAGTTGGTTATGCGTTTGCAGCAACAAAGATTGTTCCGTTTAAAGACAACAGAACGGAAGAAGAAAAGTTTGTGAACAGAAGAATGAAAGCCCAAACAAGAATGAGCAGAATCTCCAACACTTACAAAGAAGCCAAAAGGGCAAGGAGATGGGATGCCGACAGAGAATGCTACCTTGATCCACAAGGAAACATCGCAGTTAATCCTGATTCCATTAGTGTTGATGCACTTATTCAGCAATTCGCTGAAGAATAAGAAGCCAGACAGAAAGAATGGTGGGGAGGCGGTGAAGAGAAAGTGGAAGAGAAAGAAGATTGATGATGGGTTGATTGATACATCACAGGAGCTCACAGTTGAAAACCTGAGGAGGATGGCTGACAAAGTTCTTGCTGCAAAAGTACTGGAGGTAGATTCTAGTTCTGGAACTGAGTTAAAAAGCCAGGTCAGTCAGATTGATACAAACAAAGTGTCAGGTAAGAAAGTTCAAATTGAAAGTGACTGCAAGAATTGCATGAAAAACTGCAAAGATTGTAGTACTATCGCTTACCTTAACAACAAAAAGGTTGAAGATCTGACAAAAACAGTCAGAGAGGTCGAAAATCAGATCTTAAACCGGGATAAAATGTTGAAAGCTTCAAATGATCGTGCAAAAGAATTAACTGAAAAAATTGAAAGTGATAAAAGTGACATAGAAAGAACTAGGAAAGAAGATGAAAAACTAATTCATGAAAATCGTCACATCACCGAAAGTTTTGAGAAGCTTAAACGAACGGTTAAAGATTCTGATGAACGAAATGGTAAAACAACAATAGAAAATCTTCAACTGTCGGGAGTGCTTAGGGTGAAAGAAGAGTTAATCAATCAACAATTGGATGAAATTGCTAAATTGAAGCTTCAGTTCCAAGAAGCAAAAATTGAAAATGAACGCATCCAATTGAAGTTAACCAGTTACAACTCCGCAAGCTTTGTTTTGCAGCACATTGTTCCTAAACCCATCGGGAAAAACAAAGCGGGCGAAGATGTATTTTCGGATGGAACAGGGGTGGGATATCATCAAGTTCCACCATCAGTTTTAAACAATTATTCAAAGAAAAAGTCCGGGCTGGTTAATGGTGAAGAAGATTTGAATGAAATACAACTTCCAGGGTCAATTGATATCACATTTTCGTCATCATCATCTGATGATAGTGTTCAGACTGATATTGTTAAAAGCATGGCTGAAAGTGTTTTGGAGTCTGATTCAAATGAAGATGATGAGTGTTTCTTGAATAATTACATTCCGAAACTCAAAACCAAAAACAACTTAAATGACGAACCTAATCTTGTCATGTACAAGATGTTAGGATCGGATAAGTTGTATTCGGATTCCGAGTTTCCGCTGGAGAATGTAAATGTTGATAAATTGACAAATGTGTTCAAATTGACAGAAATTAATCTGTCTGAGGTGAAAAACTTGAACCAGACAAAGAAGAAAATGAACTTTGAAAAAGATAAATCTTACTACACAAAACCTGTTATACCTTCACATTTTCATAACAAAAATCAAAACAGATGGTCGAAAGGTTATCAGGGGGGTAAGAATTATCCAAGAAAGAATGGTCAAAATAAACGATTTGTTGAGAAGAAAGTATTTGTGAAAGGTTCGAGTTTGAGTTCACTTTCTGAAGAAGAACCTAAAATCTTTTCAAAATCAAACAAAGAGTTCTTTGAGGAAAAGAAGGTCTCACAATCTCAGTCTGAAGGTACAAATAGGGTTGTTGACACCCGAACATGTTTCAAATGCAATCAAGTTGGACATATTGCATGAAAGTGTACCAATTTGAAGCCTAAGACTGAAGTTGTTGAGAGTCTGAGAAGGAAAGATGATGTGAAAGGGAAAGCACCAATGTTTGTTGAGAAAAATGTTTTGAAAAATGAAAACGCTAAATTCAAAACTAAACCTACTAAAATTGTGGTAACTAAAAACGACAGATTTTATAAAAGAGTTGCCTTATCTCAACAAACTTGGAAACCAAAAGGTGTTGAGCAGAAAGCAAGTTCTCCAAAACCAAAGGTTTCTGAGACTGAAAAATCATCATCTTCGACCAAGAAGATGTATGTACCTTTGGATTTGTTTGAGAAACTCCAGAAACAAAAATCAACTTCTAAAAAGAAGTATGTGGTGAAAAAAGACCAATCATCTGGTCAACCTCCGAAGAAGGATGCTCCTTTATTCAAAGAGGTTGAGATTGGGTCTGAGGAGAGCTTGAAGATAAATGACAAAAATTTTCCACCACTTTACACAAAAACAACTCGCATCAATGTCAAGTTACCCGAGTCAAAGGAGGCTTGGGTAGCATCAAAATCTAATTAGAAACTTTTGAAATGTGCAGGGGCTTCCTAGATCCGTTTCACGTTGGATTATGGATAGTGGAGCTTCTCGGCACATGACAGGAAAGACAGCATTGCTGTACGATGTGAAGAATATCAATGGAGGTTATGTTGGATTCGCGGGTAATCAAGGTGGTATGATTATTGGTGAAGGAACGCTATCTAATGGGATTGTAACGTTTGAAGGAGTTAACTACATTGCTGAGCTGGAAAATAATCTGCTAAGTATCTCGCAGATTTGTGACAGGATGTATACCACTCACTTCACTGACAAAGAGTGTTTGATCTTAAAGCAAGGATTTGTTGTCCCTGAGGAATGGATCATCATGAGGGCACCAAGAGTCAATGATCTATACGTGTTGGATATGAGTGTAGCAACGACAACCACGGGTCAGGCTCATTGTTTTATGTCGAGAGCGACTGAGAAAGAATCAAGATTGTGGCACCGCAAGATGGGGCATATACATCTAAGAAAAATGAATCACTTGGTGCACAATGATTTGGTTACAGGAGTTCACATCAAAGGTTTTCATCTGGAAGGGGAGTGCATTAGCTGTATTAAAGGCAAGCAGAAGAAAAAGTGACACCCCAAAAAGCATGTCAACTCAGTATCAAGACCACTTAAAAGACTTCACATGGATTTGTTTGGTCCTGTGAATGTCAAAAGCATTACAGGAGATTACTACTGTTTGGTCATTACTGATGATTATTCCAAATTTTCTTGGGTATCTTTCCTGAAGTCGAAGGATGAAACGTTTGATAGTTTGATGGCGTTGTTCAAGAAGATTGAGAATCTGTACCAGAGGCGTATCCGAAGAATTAGAAGTGATAATGGTACTGAATTCAAGAACAACAAGATGGAAGAATTTTGTGAAGAACAAGGTATATTGCATGCGTTTAGTGCTCCGTACACTCTGCAACAAAATGGAGTCGCAGAACGCAAAAATCGGACACTAATCGAGACGGCTCGAACAATGCTTACTGATTCAAAACTTCCGATAAATTTTTGGGCAGAATCTGTTTCCGCTGCATGCTATACGCTCAACAGAGTTCTCACTGTCAAGAAGTTCAACAAAACATGCTTTGAGTTGATCAATAACCGCAAGCCTAATTTGAAGTATCTTGAAGCGTTCGGGTGACCCTGTACGGTAATAGAACCTTTTGGAAAGTTTGGTCCGAAGTGCATTGAGGGTATATTTGTTGGTTATGCAAGTCCTATGCGACGTGTCTTCGTTCCAAGTGAAAAGCGGATTATTGAAGCTGCAAATGTTGAATGTCAAGGTCATACGATGCCGCCACAGAACCCCAGAGATTCATGGCGTTATCACTACGACACTCTGTTGGATTCGTTTGATGTGATGGAAGAACCTAAAGATGAAGAAGATTTCTTTAATGAGTTAGATATTCTTAGAGATTATGAGTCATCAGAGGAAAGATTTCCAGCTAAGTATTCTAGGCGATCACAGCAAACTTCAAATGACGATGAAGCAGGTCCTAGTAATGCTGGCGAACATGATGATACTCCACAAACTCCCGATATTCAGACAGCAACAAATGATGATTTAACATCTGATATCGGTCCAACATTTGATCATGGTGATTCAGAGTCTGAGGGGGAGGAGATCCAGATTTTAGATCAAACAAATCCTATCAGTGAACAAGGTGCAAATCAAAATGTCACTAATCTGGAAGGCAATGTAGATGTTTCGAGTGAAGTAATGCCGAGAACTCTTTCATATCATCCAGAGGAGCTAATCATAGGAGAGCTGCAAACAGGCGTTCGCACCAGACATCAAATTGACCAAGGGCTTACAAGTTTTTATTCTATAGTAGCACCTTTACAAACTGAATTTTCATTGAGTTGTTTTATTTCGCAGATCGAACCTCGAACTTACAAAGAGGCGCTTACTGAAGATTCGTGGGTCAACGCGATGCAAGAAGAGTTGAACCAGTTTGAAAAATTGGGTGTCTGGAAACTGGTGGATCTGCCTGATGGTCACAGGAAAATCAACACCAAATGGGTGTTCAAGTGTAAGAGAGACGACAGAGGTGTTGTTGAGCGAAACAAAGCTCGACTCGTGGTCCAGGGCTTTAGTCAACAGGAGGGAATTGATTTTACTGAAGTGTACGCTCCTGTGGCACGACTAGAAGCAATCAGAATTTTCCTGGCATTTGCATCTTGGAAAAACTTCAAAGTATATCAATTACATGTTAAATCGGCGTTTCTTTATGGGAAGGTCAAAGAGGAGGTTTATGTTGGACAGCCACCGGGCTTTACCGACCCAATCCACAAGAACAAAGTTTATTTGCTGGACAAAGCACTGTATGGCTTACACCAGGCCCCGAGAGCTTGGTACGAGACTTTGTCTCAACACCTTCTAGCCAACAGGTTCACTCGTGGAACAGTGGATGCCACTCTCTTCACTAAAGAGGTCGACAGATATCTTTTGATAGTTCAAATATATGTGGATGACATAATCTTTGGGTCAACGAATGAGAACTTGTGCAAAGATTTTGAACAAGTTATGAAGCAAAAAATTCGAAATGTCATCGATGGGGGAAATGAAGTTCTTCTTAGGGCTCCAAGTTGAACAACTACCTGAGGGAATTTTCATTCACCAGACGAAGTACGTTCATGATATTCTAGAGAAATTTGGAATGTCAGGTTCTACTCCTGCTGCAACCCCTTTAGCAACAAATCATGGGATTCACCCAGATCTCACCGGAGACAGGGCAGATGAAACACACTATCGTTCCATGATCGGTTCATTGATGTACTTAACTACTTCAAGACCCGACATTATGTATCCAACGTGCCTCGCAGCAAGATTTCAATCTAACCCTAGAGCTTCGCACATGATCATTGTGAAGAGGATATTACGCACCTGAAGGGAACTCCATCGTTGGGGTTATGGTATCCTAGAAAAGGCGGCTTTACGCTCGAAGGGTATTCCGACTCAGATTTCGGATGCTGCAAAGTCAATGGAAAATCAACAACTGCAGGATGCCAGTTCTTTGGACCTCGCTTGGTTACCTGGCAGTGTAAGAAACAAACGTCTGTGGCGCTATTCAGATGTGAAGCGGAGTACGTGTCTGCCAGCAGTTGCTACTCTTAACTCCTGTGGATACAGCAACATATGCGCGACTACGGTGTGCAGTTTCTTAACACACCTCTTTTTGTTGATAATGAGGCTACTATTAATATAACAAAGAATCCAGTTCATCACGCTAAAACTAAACATATAGAAATTCGTCATCACTTTATTCACTATTGTTTCGAGAAAAAGTTGATACGAATTGAGAAATCCACACTGACGAGCAAAAAGCTGATTTACATACCAAAGCATTTGATAAAACACGTTTTAAATATCTTTTAAAACTGAATGGTATGATGCTTTTATCGGTGTCGGATGGAATCATTGGCGTTGATGAGGATGCCACTGTAGATGATGTTGAAAAACAATCTGCAATGGTTTGTCGATTTTTTACCTGTTTTGGTCTTTAGGGGGAGTTAGGTATATTTGTATATACTTTCAGAAAATCCAAAAACAATAAAAAATTGAAAAACCCAAAAACATGAGAAAATTCCAAAATCCAAAAACAGTAGAAAAATTAAAAAGAGCTTGTGAAAAAAGGGAAAATGATAGTACACCAGCTAGACTGTTACGGTATGCTAAAGATTTGTAACGTCTTAAAAATATTAAACAGTCTCATTGATGATGTGTCGATAGGTTTTTACACAGTTAGTAGATTTGTTCGGGATATAAACCTAAAATTTCATAACGAAACTTATTTCGTGGGGAACACTACTTGGATATATAGGTAACCCCTAAAATCTCGTTTGATAGGTCCCTTATTCTGAGATACTAGGTCTTTATACTCAGTGATATCTAGGGTATTATTCCGGGACTTCTGCTGAATGGAAGTTCTGACCTAGTCCCCGAATAATACTTTCCGCAAAATGCTTGAGACATAGCATCACCCTCAGCAAATTGATGAAACAATAAAATTGATAGTCATTGCTGTTGTAACAAAAGATCCTCTAAAGGGGACACACCGAAAAGTCGAAGCCGTCATCTCTTTGCGTATACGGAAGTATCGACCTGAGCTCTCACGGCCCTCGCATTTAACCCCCCTACAGATATCATCTGTGGTATACTCACCTGTAAGACTGAATACTGGGAACTGGATACGTGAGTATATTCAAAAGGTGGGACACATGAATGAGTTAAGTTCATAAGACATCTAAATCGTATCCTGAATAAATTGAAATCTGTGTAAAAATTTAAAGTGGACCAGTATATCGACAATCTATGTGAATTGGTTAATTCTGAGTATGAATTAAGCTTAAAGGTACCTGTAACGTGTCGGTAGCTGATATGATTCCCTAACATGCTCACCAAAAATATGTTTGTAAATAGTTTACTTTCATTATATTCTGTGTTTTAGTTTATTATCATTCATTTCTAGTTTTAGTTTGTGCATTTAGAAAAACCAAAAAGATTTTCTTTTCTGCTTTATTTTACGACAAACCAAAGCAGAGAGTTGATCTTCAGATTCACAGTCTAATGCAGATGCAGGAAGTTGTTCTGAACTAGAAAATGAGTTGGAAGCTAATTTTGACAGAAACAGAGAAAATGAAAAGTTCATGCAAGTTCATTAATTTGAAACTTGTAAATTTTCGGAAAAAGATTGTTCAAAATATCAGTTTGTTTTGTCTCGGATCAACCATGGTCATTAAGTTGAACTTGGTAGGCAAATTAAGTACCTAGGGTCATTCACTTGGACCTAGATACTTAAGTGGATTTCTTAAAACACTGATAAAGTAAAAAAGTAAAAAATTCGAACCTTTTGAAAGTCAAAGGTTACTTGGTTCGAAAAGGCTAGCCGATCGTCCAGCATTGCTAGCCGATCGAACAGCCTAGCCGAGTCAAGGGAGCCTATAAATAGCCGGTCAGAGTTCAGTCAAACGGTTCACTTGTTCGATCGGCTAACTTTCTCTCTCAAAATTTTTCACTGATTTTCACTGATTTCTTGATTCTCTTTGAATTATTACATTGGATTGTTGGTTTGCTCATCATTCTCAATGGCAAAGGTAAGGTTCCACTTTCAAATCTCATCAATTTCATCTCTGTTCTTCATGTTCGTCACTATCGGCACTTTAATCTTAGATTTAGGAAGATTTAAAAGGTTGTGATGAATTTTGAATATAGGGTTTTGATCAGAATCATTAGATCTGCAAGTTTACCGGTTCAATTTGTGTAAAATCATGTTTAAACTTGATAGATCTAGGATTACATGTGTTCGACTGTCGGCATGTTCTTTGTGAAATTAGACTCTGTTTAGGACGAGTTAGACAAGAATGAACATAGGGTTTTGATCGCGACAACATAAGGAACATGGATCTGTGCTCAATTTGTGATAATTAGCATAAAATTTTTTGAATCTTTTGTTGGTGTTCATAATTTGTTCTTGTGAAAGATGCTAGCCGATCGGCTAGACCAGCCGATCGAACAGCAATCATAAAGTGTTGTGTTTGTGTTGATTAAATAGGGTAGTTCATGCCTTGAAAATTGTGCCATCAAGTGTTACTAAATCTGTGTGTTAGAATGTTCAGATGTATGCTAGTCGATCGAACAGCACCTGCTAGCCGATCGAACAACATTCCTAGCCGATCGAACAACATTGCTAGTCGATCGAACAGCATATAAGTATATCCTATTTTTGAACAAAGTGCTAGCCGATCGGTCAGTATTGCTAGCCGATCGAACAACATCCTCATCATTACATAGATTTTTGTGCATATTGTTAACCGATTGAAAAGTTTTTGCTAGTCGATCGAACAGCATTTGTTAGCCGATCGAATAGCATCTGCTAGTCGATCGAACAGCATCTGCTAGTCGATCGAGCAGCTTCTATCTCTTTGCATATTCTAGTCGATCGAACAACAATGCTCTTCGATCGAACAGGCCAGTCGATTCTCTAGTACTATCACATAGACAATTTCAGTGTTAGAAAAATTTTCAAAAATTTCATCCTTATGCCTCTATTTCTGTACAAATGCTTGATAATGTATAAACTTGCAGGGAAGAGGAAAAGATACAGACAAAGGCCATAATGTTCATTGCGCAATTGATGCTGACACCACAAAAGGGTACGGTGGTAGACAAGATGGCAAAATTCCTGAGAGAAAGCAGAGTTGCAAAAGCTATATCAAATAGAACTGTGGTTTATGAGTCCCATGTTAGAACATTTTGGGATACAACAGAATTTGATGAATCAGATAAAGTGATACATGTAGTGCTGAGAAAGAAGGACCAAGCTGGAAAGGATATAAATGTGGCATTTGAGTTTGGTGTTGAAGATGTCAGGAGAGTTCTTGATTTGCAGGATTCTGATGATGATCCAACAATCATATCAGAACGTCTTGTCAAAGGATTTTGGTATAGAATGGGATTCACTGGACATATAAATGGAAAAATGCTCAAAAGGAATTTCTCAAAAGCTTACCGGTACTTGATGCATTGCATGGTGCATTCATTGTCACACAAAAAGGGAGCATATGATGAAGTACCAGATTACATCATGAACATCATAGCCAGCCTAGTATTGAACAGAAAGTACAACATTTCTCAAGTGATATTTGAATATATGAAAGAGAACTGCCAGGCGAAAGGAGACAGATACATCATGTATCCTAGATTCATAATGATGTTAATAAATGATAAGATCAAGGATCTTCCGAATGACAATGAGGATGTCATGGAGCTGAGCAGTGTAAACTCTATTACAATTGGAAGAATCACCAAGGATAAGGATGCAAAGACAAAGCAAATGATATGCAGAATCAAAGATAAAGATTATGTTGCTCATGAGAATGATAAGTGGAGGCATGAAAACAGTGATTCGGATAATGAAAATGAAAAGATGAGCGAGTTTGTTGAGAAAAAGACCAGATGGTGGTGTGTGAGAGATGGAAAACGAAAGAGAACACCTAAGTCATCCCCTGCAGTTACCATTCCTAAGGATGGAGATAAGGGTATAGTGAAAGGGGGAGCCTTAAGACAGTTAGAATTTGTGTTTAAGTAAATATTTCTAATATCTCTGTTAATGTTTGTTTTTGTAGGGTCTTCTGGGGAGCCACAGCAGAGACTGATTGATGAAACTGTCTTGGAGCCATCTGTGGTCATTAAACAAGGAGCTGATCTTCTAAACCAATCATTTGAAAGTTATATGAAAAAGAATGAGGAAGCTGCAGCACAACAAGTTCAAGTATCAAGTGCTCATGTTGAGAAGATTACAAGAGTTGAACCAGAGATTGAAGATCTGGGGAGTTCAAGTGAAGATGATTCTGAAGAAACTCCATCTGAATTAGATCAAACAACTCTTGGAAGGGGGAAAGCACAGCTGAAAAAGAAACCTTTAAAGAAGAAGAAAACATCAGATGAAGAAGATTCACCTTATGTACCAGATCAGCCAAAGAAACAAGAAAAGAATTGAAAGGCAGTTCAAGCTGGAGTAATCCCAAGAAATGTTAGAGCGAAGGAAGCTGGAGCAGAACCATCAAAAGAAAAGGGAGGAAAGTCAGAAAAACATGTTCAGAAATCAAAGGATCAAACTGTTGAAACTCCAAAGGAATCTGAGGTAAAAATTACTGAAGAACCAGTGGTGGTAGCTGAAAAGGAAACATGTGGTGACGATTACGTAGAAATCACTGGATTCAAAGATGCTCCTCCACAAGATAAACTAGGACCGTCACATCCTAATGATTCAAAGTATGATTACATTTTTGAAGGTCTTCCAGAAGCAACAGGAATTTACACAGAAGATATGCCTGAAGAAGACTATGACATGTTCAATGATCAAGCAGTTAAAGAGTTACTATGACATGTTCTGAAGAAACAAGTTGATCAATTGATGAAAGCTCATGATCAAATTAGAGAGGCGTTGATAGAGCAAGAAGTGACAATGAACAAATTGAAGGATGAAGCTCATGATAATTCTAAGTTGTTTGAATTGTTGACATTAGAGATCTCGTCATTGAATGTCAAGATAAAGAACTTGGAAGGTGTGAATCAAACACTCAATCAGCTTCTCAGTGAAATGAGTGAAGCTTCGTCAAATGAAATGAAGGCGATGAAGTTAGAGATGGAAGCCATGAGAAGGTGGTCAAAGATGAACAACTTCATATGTTATACTCTGTCATGGAAAGTCATTTGAAGATGGATGTTCATGCTGCTTTTAATGAGATAGAAGTGAAACGAGTTGAAGAAAGGAGGTCAGAACGTGAAAGACGTTTAGCTGAAGAAGCCACTCAAAGGAACAAAGGTGTGATTGATGACACTCAAGAAGCTGGTGGTTCATCAAGTCAACTTGATATTGGTGGTTCATCATCACATCAAGATATTGAAATGGTTGAAGTTGCAGAAGTTCATGAACAAGAAATAGTTGAAGATGAACAAGAAATGGTTGAAGTTGAAGAAGTTCAGGAACCAGACTTCATGATTGTTGGTGAGTCTTCTGAGCCTGTTGATATTGATAATATTCTTAGAAGGGTTGAGGTTATTCAGAGAAAGAGAAAAGCAAGAGAAGTGTTGCTACTAGAATGAAAGACACAACAATTTGTATTGGTTGGTAATGCTTATCCTGTGCCATACAATGCAAAAGAAGTGGCTCGACTCCTAAAGTTTTATGATCTGAAAAGAAAGGGAAAGATAGCTTGTGGAGAGATAGTTGGTGAAGATTCTGATGTAGAGATGTTTGGATATGAAGAAGAGGAAGATGAAGATAACGATGATGATCAAACGGATGATAAGCCTGGTGATAGCAATGATAAAGATGATAAAGGTGATGATGATAATGATCAAGGTGCTTCTGGGTTATTAGTCAAAGATCCAATTGTTCAAGAAAGAATAGAAGAGCTATTGAATGACGAAATTAATGAGCAAGAGGATGAAGTACAGAATGAAGCATCATCATCTGGAAAACAACATGTTGATCAGGTACTTCTCTCAAACTCAACTGTTATTTACCTGAATGTTCCACAAGAAGGAGAGGTAGAGGTGAGGAGAACAAGAGCTGAAATGCTAGAGGAGTTGGGATTAGAAGAAGGAAAGTTCAAGTTTTATATTGAGGATGAAATTCCTCAGTCACCAGCTAAAGACTTTGAGCCCAGATATGCATTTGAAGCAGATCATTATGATGATGTGATTATTGAAGATGCTTCAGATTCATCTGAAGATGAAATTGATTTTCATTATGCTGGGATTGATGAGACATTTCCTTCATTTGCTGAGATGTTCAAAGACAGAAATGAAGACGAGATTAAAAGAAAGATTGTTGAAAAGATCTCCACTGAAGGTGTTCCTGAAACTGTTCCGAGAGAAATTTCTGCAGAAGAAAGAAAGAAATGGTTCAAGAACATGCCTAAAGAAAGAAAGACTCTCAGAGCCCTTCAGTACTTCACTCACAGCAAAAATCTGTCATGGGGAGATATTTTATCATGGGGATATCTTGAAGATCTGAAAGTGTATGCCATCAGGAGAGAAGAAGGAGTTCAATACTTTGAGTTCTTATCTGATATTGTTTCTCTACCGTGGTGGGATGTGGATGAATTGGTAAAAACAAAGAATATTAAATAGTTCTACTTTGGTCCTGAAGTTCGTTTACATGATCAAGATCTGTGGAACTACATCAAGTTGCAAGCAAAGAATGGTTATCCTGATTGGAAGCCACAGTATCCGAAGCAGATTGTTAGAATTTTGGAAAATGGTGAAAAAGATATAACTCTGGATGTTAAGCGACCAAAGTGTCTGAAGAACATGCCTCTCAGAGCCATCGAGCAAGATTTTCATGATATATTTCAAGGATGGTTTTACAATGAAACAACGGCTGAGGCAGTGATATCTCTTTTTGACAAGTCCCCCGGAGAATCTAGAAGAATCAGTATTTTGGATCCGATGTGGCTTGTTAACTGCTCGAATGATTGCTTATTTCTTAACAAGATTGTTTATGAGAAAAGAGACAAAGCTCAAGCAATGCAGTATCAATCGATAGTGGATGTTTGCTTCGCTCAAGACATCAATTCTGGTAGATACTGGAAGAGCAAATGGAGAAACATTGAAATTGATGAGTTCTTGAAGAGGTACAAGAGAAGTCAAAGATCAAAGGAGATAGCAAAGAGAGCTGCTGAGCTGGGTAGGCAAAGAATGGGATATGTGCCACCAACAGATCAGACGCCAATTGAATCTGAAGAGAACAAGATTCCGAAATGGGATCGAAAGCGTGATGGTGACCCAGAGTACAGGAAATGGTGGTTAACTGAAGGTAGACACAAGAGACGAAAGATGTTAGAGGAAAGAGAAGAAAAGAGGAGGCAGAAGGCCAAAGAGAGAAGAAGGAATAGGAAGAACTGAAGATTTTGCTGGAAGGAACTACAGCTACATCCGAGGGGGAGTCTATTAGTACAACAACGTCTGTAGCTTCCGTCAGGATATGGCGCGCTATTTTGTTAAGTGCTGACTTTTGTTGACCATGCTAACCGATCGGCTAGCCCAGCTGATCGAACAGGCCATCCGATCGAACAGCATGTTCGATCAAACAGCAGGTCAGCCGATCGGCTAGCCCAGCTGATCGACCAGCACTCACTCTATCCTGACTGTGCCTATATATAGCTGCTCGATCAGCTCATTTGTAACTTTTGACACTTTCACTCTCTGGCAAACTCATGGCCGTCTGAACTCTCTAAGGAGCTTGTACACTTTCATATTCAATCAATAGAAGATCAGACAGTAATTCAGAGTTGAATTTGTTCTCGTATATCTGTTGTGTGATTCAATGAATTCCGCGAATTAATCATATCCGATTTAACTAAGTTTCCGAACAAGAAGATCCTATCCGAGGGACCAACAACCAGTATCAAACAATACAGATGCACAGCGTTGGTTGATAGGGAACGTACCCGTGACTACGTTCGGATCTTGGCGAGCTTCCGTAGCTCCAATGTTAAAAACTCTCCCCTGAGCTTGGTTGTTCTTTGGGCAATCTCTCTTGAAGTACCCACTATCCCCGCAACTAAAGCATCCTTGCTTGTTTCCAGCACCACCTTGGTTGTTGTTGCGGTTTCCATTTCCAGCTTGGTTCCCAGTACCATCACGATTACCATTACCGCCATTTCCTCCTTGATTGTTTCTATTTGTAACATTTGTGCTCGATATCATTATGGACAGTTCAATTATCAATAAAATAATGTTATTTTATCCCAATGTTTGTTTGGTTGTGTTTTACATTTTTCGTGTTTTGACTTTTGTTCAATTTCAAACTCTACATCGCTTTCTGGAGAATTATACGCAAAATGGTGCATAAACGTACTCAGTTTAATGCAACAAATACTCCGGAACATCAACATATACTCAACATACCTTAAATAACCTTTACATAACTTAGAAATAAGTTTTAAAGGCTTTGGTATGGCAAAAACAAGTTAATTCGCTTACAGGGACTAAACATGACAAACTGCGAAAGTATGCCAATTTGAACTGTAACAAACATTCCGGAACATGTCCATAAGTTAAACGTACCATAAATATCCTTTACATAGCTTAGAAATAGGCTTTGAGGGGTTTTGGTATGCTAAAACAAACTTTTGAATCATTCAGGGGCTAGAAGTGTCAAAAAGTGCACAAGTTTGCACTTTTGCCCATAACTTACGTTCTGAATACATCCGGACATCCAAAAATTTATGTAAGCATCCTTATATTATGCCTTAGTGTATGGCATGAGAAAAATCCATTCATCGCGCAATTTGGATCGTCTTTCGTGCTTATGCGCATTCCGTCGTAATTAACCGAACATCGCGACCGTACGGCCAAACGAACCGACATCCTACATATTTTTGAGCACATTTTAAGTTCCCTATACTTTAACTTCATTTCAGAGCTTTGAAATGGGGTTAACGGGGCTTAAACGTGCCAAAAATGCATCAAATACCAAGTTTTGGAGCTGCAGGGACCAAAACTGTAAATCTGCCAAACTA
Source organism: Helianthus annuus (assembly GCF_002127325.2). Taxonomy (NCBI): domain Eukaryota; kingdom Viridiplantae; phylum Streptophyta; class Magnoliopsida; order Asterales; family Asteraceae; genus Helianthus; species Helianthus annuus. The sequence continues at coordinate 50,489,496 of NC_035437.2, forward strand.
AGGGCTTACGGACCGTAAGCCAAAACCCATATGGTCCGTAAGGCACCCCCAGTACAGCAGATTCAGCATTTAATGAGGTTGCCTCTTCATGAACTGAAAAACCAATCTTGCCCTTGTCTCTTCCAGCCAATGAGGGGCAAGATCTGACATACCACAATAATTCGACAAGTGTACGGGCGAGATCGTGGCACGATATTCGATAAACGTTCCTAGCGGTTATGCTTTTCCTATTAATACCCCCCCCATTTGGTGTAAAACCCACAAGAATCTGATCTAAAACTCTAAGTTGGAGCCATTGCTTCATACCTGAGTTCCTTGGATCGAGATTAGCATTCGGGGACCCTTTGTAAGTGTTCCTTCGTTGTTTTATCGCTTTTCGAGTCCGAAAGTCGAACATTGTTTGACTTTCTGCATTGACCAGTTTATGGTCGATGCGAAGTTCGTTCGAACTTCATAACGTGAGCGTGATCACGATGGTTATAGTCCATGGCGACTATACCTACTGATTACCACGTTATCAAGGCTCAGTGACGAGTCGTAGTTTCGGCCAAAATGCGCATTCTTGCGTGTTTTGTAACCAAACTACTCGTGAGCATCAAAGCCTTTTGTTTTGATGCCAAACCTGTTTTCTAAACTTAGTTAAGCACGTTCTAACATGCTTAGCTCGTCACTTTTAGTATAGTGCTTATATAGGGTCGTAAGATAAGCGATCTAAACCATCGCTTATACTTTCGAACCCGACCCATTTGGTTGATCATTAGGATCCGACCAAACATATTAGGTGACCATAGCTATAACCTTCCTAGGTTATACCTTATGATCACGATGTTAGGCGTTCCATACGCGTTCTACGCGAACGACGCGCTAAGGTAGCATAAGCTACCTAAACGAGTCGTGATGGGTCGTAAGCACTTAGGTTAGCTTTCATTTTAGTATGTAGGCTTTGTTAAACCATATTACACGAGTCTCCATACTCGATTGGTTTACGAACCCGCATACTATCCGATCCTCCAATCTAGGTCCGGTATATTAACAGAGTTACCTATATTAGGTATCGTTGATATCCGTGATCTCTAGCGTTATTTGGTTGTTATACAAGAACTTCAAAGCAATCTCAGGTGAGTACATAGAACCCCATCTTTACTGTTTTCCAAACTGTTTTAGGGTGGAACACATGTGCCTACTTGTTACTTTCATGCTTTCCTGTTTTCACATCATATACTCGCTATGTTCTTTAGTACACTGATTAGTACATGATTTACATTACATTGTTTCGCTATGTATGTTTACTTAGCATACTTAGTACATTGATTTACATTACATCATTCTGCTACATATGTTTACTTGGCATATTAAGCACATCGTTTTACATTACCTTTTCTGCTATGTATGTTGACTGAGCATGCTAGCACATTGATTTACACGACTTTTTATGCTATGTATGCCCATTGTGTGCGTACTTAGTACAATTATTTATCACATGCCTACATTTCAGTATGACATTTGGTTTGTTTAAATTATACAATGTACATTCATTAATGCCGATCATGCCGCTCGTTAGTAGGTAATGGTACCATAGGACTTGACAACTCCCATTCCTGAAATCTCGGGTTTGTTTGGATTGGAAGGAATGACCGAATACGATGAACATAACACATATAGAACTTTAATTTGTTTAAAGGACTATCACTACAGTCACAAAGGCTTGAATGTATGCATTTACACAATACCACATAAGTGTTTGTATCAAGTATAGCATGCAATTGTTCCACAAAAACATAACTTTGATTTAAACCATGTTTTACTTCAATACCTGGTTTTTGTGCATTTCACATATGGTTTAGTTGATACCATACATAACACTTTTCGATACACATTACATGATTTACATTAAAACATAAACATTTTGACATTGACATACATATTTGGTGGTTTACATCGAACATAGACATTTCGACATGGTTTACACAATAACACTTGAAAATTGATTTACACATGAACAATATACATTGGTGGTTGGTTTGGGTAAATGGTTGGAGTAACGTGGCATATGTAATATGATACAAACATGGTGGATACGCCGCTGGTACTTCCTATATATAAATGCTTGTATAATATTACATATCGTAGCGTTATCTAAGTCATTTCAGTTTAGACACATTACATTTTACACAAATAACATACTCTTCGCAAGACATTATTTTTACAAACAAACTTATCTTATTCAACTCATTTTACTTGGTTACCCGTTTAACCTTACACTTATCTATACATATCATCTGATATTATCGTTTTTCAAATGGTTTACAAAGCAAGACAAATTACAAGGTTCATGACTGACTGTTATGAAACATTTCTTTAAACTCAAGTCATGAATCCCATTTTCACAAAACCTATGTATCTCACAGGCATTTTTATGCTGACGTACCTACTTTCACATGTGTTTTCAGGAGCTATTGTGTAGGATGACAATGGTGACACTAGGGCGGACCTGTGCCTTAGAGCCTAAAAATGAAGATAGACTAGTTTAATTATGCTATGAACTTTGTTATTTCCTGTTTTGAAACGATGTAACACCCAAGATTAATAAATAAAATGAAACTTTAATTTCCATGGTTATGAAACAAATTAATTCTGTCCACAACACTCCCCGGCGTTTCCGCCGCGGTTGCACGTTATACGGGGCCGGGGTGTGACAGAAGAGTTGGTATCAGAGCCAATGGTTATAGGGAATTAGGTTATTAGTAATGCTTTGACCTAGACTATAACTTTCTAGGACCCTAACTGTAACACCCCCAAAATCCCACATGCGGAAATCCCGCGAGGCGTGTTAGGCATCAGAGTTCGAGCCACCAATCACATTGAACCAATGGTAAATACTTAAATAAAATATAATATCAAATCCCAAAGTGTTGTGTAGCGGAAGCATGTAATAAATCGTTTAGCAAATGTTTCGTAATAGTACTTAAAACCAATGTATAAAATGCAAGTTAATCCGAAAGCCTCGATCCATGACCACTCCAGCACTTCCAGATAGCAAGTCCATGTTCCAAGGTTAACGACCTACAAGCATGCAAACAAGTGTGTCAGACTACGCTGGTGAGTTCAAGGTGTTGCTTACGTGTGAAGTTACCAGATATTAGTTAAATCAACTCGTTGTTTTGGTTCAGATGTCGTTGTTAACTCGTTTATTGTACCGTATGCAGCGTCAATGATGGGAATGCCTAACCCCAATGCCCATAACCAGGCATTGGTCAAAGTCAAGGTATCAAACAACCTTGACAAGCTTTAGGAGGTCTTATATCCGCGATGTATTCACAAGTTGTCCCAGTAATTAGTTCACGCCCGTCCTTACGGCCCAGTGTGAGGGTGCCAAACCTAATAGCGCTATCAACTAATTACCCCATTGCCTTACAGGCAATCCGGTAGATGATTGTTTCTATGTTCCAGTTGTTTACCCCAAGTTTCCCTTCCAAATATTTACCAGTTGTCCCAAACCACCGGGACGCATGCTTGAGAAAATGCAATGAACTCACCTTGGTTTGCTCGGTAAGATACACAAAAGGTTCTTGAATTAACGGTGGTCAACCACGTCCTAACAGGGTTACCGTACAAGTCAGGTTGGGTTCAAGTAAAGCATGTACGTTTCACATAAGCACACGGATCATAGCAACAAACACTAACACGTTCAACAGTTATATCGTATTCATGATTGGGCTCGCACAAGTCCAATCATCTTGTGCGATCCAATAGATGTTTCCCAAACATACCCGGCCCAACAATCTATCCCAACAGAATTTGGCCCAACAACATAAGTAGTTCGGTAAGTAAGCGGCCCATTTAAATAAACCAGCGGTTAACTTGTGCGACTCAGATTTGGGTTGTGCGACTGAATAGGCCTTGTGCGAGTGAGGTCTTGGGCTGTCCGGCCCAGTAACAACAAGTGGTTATTCATCTGTTGTGCGGCCCAAGGTGTTGTGCAGTCCATTTAGCCTTGTGCGATCGATGGCATCTTGTGCGATCGTCACTTGTGTGATCGGATCAGGTCTAGTATGGTTTGATCTTGTGCGACCGACAAGACTTGTGCGGTTCGTTTAAATCACCCGAAAGTATGGAAATCAGTTACGTAATTTAATCCTTTTCCAAATTTACAAGTAAATCAACAAGTAATCGGTTTCAAGGTATTCTACGGTTTCCTATTTTACAATTATCAATCAACAGAATTTCCACTTATTCGATTAACATCCAATCGATTAAACAAGCATTTTTAAAACAGATCTCATAAGCCCATACATGATCAAAACATGAACATCGATTTATCACACAACCTTTAATCGGATTTAAACCCTAAGACTCACACATATCATTCGAGTTCAACCATATCTCGACCGATTGATTTATCTATTCGGTTCCTTAGCCATCATTACAACATCCGATTCATATGAACAATATCTAACGCACATATGTGAAGGCCGATTATATGAACACTATCATCAACTCTTCGGATTTCAAACTCAAACGCATATATAATCAGTTACATTTATCTATGTCTAATCACATATTATTCAATCAATCATAACAAGCATATGAAGTATACATCATAAAACCATCAAACAATAGTTAACATACTAACCGAATAAAATGGAAACGGGAATTGATCCGACACACTATGAATTCCGATGATGTGCGGCTGCCTTCAAGTTCGTGAAAGGGAGAGAGAGACGAGCTTGGGTTTTTTGTGTGTGGGTGTTTTGTAACAAATGAGGAGTATACACCCTCTCCATGTGTTATGTTACCTAAAGAAAGAGTGGGCCGAACCCTCAATGGGCTGCCCATGATCCGAACACGAGTGGTGGCCCGAATGGGCTTGTGCGATTGGTGTGCTGTTGTGCGTTCGGGTCGTTTTTATACATACATGCATACAACACAACATATATTCACTTAACCTTCGATAACATAATGTTCCACTAAATCAAATAATATAACTCACATAGGCACGTAGCGTTACACAAGGTGGGTTCGAAATACGAGTTGTCACACTAACACAAGTTATCTTGTGCTTAGATTTTAAAACATGCACATCACCTATCCTTAGGTGATAACCACAACGAGAACTTCGGTTCCGAATCCGCTTTGAAAATTAATCATCTGTTCTAGGATGATTGATTACTAGGTTTTGACCCTCTGTTATAAGGTTTTGAACCCCTTTGAATTTTCAAAAGTCTCGTCAAGGTTTTCGGGTTTTAATAGTGTGAACACGTGCGAACTGGAAGAGTGAATGCCTGTACCCTGAGTTTTCTGTCTAAGGCTAGAGTGTTCATAATAATCCACATAATCGGACCAGTCACTCTTACCTGGGAACTGTTGGGGTGAGTGTTCACTTATAGGCGAACATGTCTTCGCGATACATTATTATCGACCCGTTTACTTTGACTAGACATTCGTGTCGCTTGTTTGCTTTGCGATGCATAACCACCATCTTTGCTTTTGTTGCTTATGTTTCATCTCATTCTCTTCATCCAATCATCTCACTCGTTTCCTTTGATGTTTTCCTCTTTTAGAATGCCTCCTCGATGCGAACACCAGATAGCGACTGCTGAACTGGCAGAAATCATTGCGCAGCAGATGGCTGCTCAATTCCCGAATCTCTTTGCTCAATGGAACCAAGCCAACAATAACAACAATGGTACATGCAAATTCAAGGATTTTAACTCGGCTAAACCACTCAAGTTTAGTGGTTCTGAGGGAGCAACTGGGCTTCTTCAGTGGTTCGAGAGCATCGAGAATACTTTCCGTCACGTGCAGTGTCCTGACAATCGCAAGGTCGAGTTTTCTTCGAGTGTGTTTCAGAAGAGGGCTCTTACGTGGTGGAACGGGATTATGAGAGATCAAGGTGCAGAAGTTGCTCTAGCTCAGACATGGGCAGAACTTAGAGCTCTTATGATGAGTGAGTTTTGTCCTCGTCATGAGCAACGAGCGTTGGAGAAAGAGTTTGATGATTTGAAACAAGATAGTGGTGAGCACAGGGCATATACTGATAGGTTTGAGGAGTTGAGTCTACTTTGCCCGACTATGGTCGCCCCACTCGACAAGGCTATCGAAAGGTACATCGACGGTCTGCCTGACTCGGTACAAGACATCCTTACTGGTAGCAACCCTACCACACTCCGTCAGGCGATCGAGTTATCGGCGACATTGACTGAGTCGCAGATTCGGAAGAATAAATTGCACAGGAAGGGTGACAAGGGCAAGAAACAGTCGGCTGACAAGGAAGATAGCAAGAAAGGTCAAAACAAGAAGGGAAAGGACTCTGGTTCCTCAAGGGGGTCAAGGAAGCATAAGGCTTCCCAAAATTTTGCTGTCACTGCCCAGGTTAACCAGGCAGCTCCCAACCAACACGCACAGCCTCCAGCCAAGAAGCCTTATCTTGGCAATGCACCTTTGTGCAACAGGTGTAACGGCCATCACCCACCACAGGTTCAGTGTCGTCAATGCACTAACTGTGGAAGAAATGGTCATCTTGTTGCCACCTGCCGCATTCCTGCTAACCAGAACCAAGCTCAGCCTCTTGCTCAACAACAAGGTCAAGCTGCACGACCTCATTTTCCTCCTGGATCGTGCTACAATTGTGGGGATCTGACCCACTACAGAAACCGGTGCCGAAGGCTAGCCAAACAGAATGCAAACCAGAATCGGGCTCAGGCTCGAGGTCGGGTCTTCAACATGAATGCACAAGAGGCACAAGCAGATGATAATGTGGTGAACGGTACGTTCTTTATTAATAATCAGCCAGCATCTGTTCATTTTGATTCGGGTGCCAATAAGAGTTTTGTGTCATTATCTTTTGAGCCAATGCTTCGAGTGTCTAGAACGAAACTAGGTAAACCATTGACAGTAGAAGTTGCTAATGGTGAACCCATCGTTCTTGAATCTGTTCTTCACAACTGCCAGCTGAACCTTAACGACCATCTTTTTCCTATTGACCTCACGCCTATGCAACTTGGAAGCTTCGACGTTATTGTGGGTATGGATTGGTTAGCCAAGTATCATGCAGAGATAGTTTGTTTCGAGAAGATTGTTCGTGTGCCGCTGTCGACAGGCGAGATCATACAGGTTCGTGGTGAGAAGCCTGCCGGTGGTCTCAAACTCATGTCTTGTTTTAAAGCTCGAAAGTATCCACGGAAGAACTATGTGGCCTTTTTAGCACATGTTACAGCAGATAAAGGCAAGGGTAAGTCTATTTCAGATATTCCTGTCGTTCGGGATTATTCCGAAGTTTTTCCTGAAGAGTTACCTGGACTACCTCCAGCACGCCAAGTCGAGTTCCGTATTGATCTCGTACCTAGTGCAAATCCCATTGCCAGAGTTCCATATCGCCTTGCACCGTCCGAGATGCAAGAGTTGTCTAAACAGCTGCAGGAACTTTCTGACAAAGGTTTCATCCGTCCTAGCTTTTCACCTTGGGGTGCTCCCGTTCTCTTTGTAAAGAAGAAGGATGGATCTTTTAGGATGTGTATCGATTATCTTGAGCTCAACAAGCTTACCATCAAGAATCGATATCCCCTGCCTCGCATTGATGATCTCTTTAATCAATTGCAAGGCGCTTCTTATTTTCAAAGATTGATCTACGATCTGGATATCATCAACTTCGTGTGCATGAAGAAGACATTCCCAAGACAGCGTTCCGCACTCGTTATGGACATAATGAATTCACAGTCATGCCATTCGGTTTGACTAATGCTCCTGCTGTTTTCATGGACTTGATGAATAGGGTCTGCAAGCCTTATTTGGATAAGTTCATCATCGTTTTCATTGATGACATATTAATATATTCTAAGACGCGAGCTGATCATGAGCAACACCTTCGTCTTACTTTGGAACTCCTAAAGAAGGAGCAGCTTTTCGCCAAATTCTCCAAGTGTGAATTCTGGCTTAAAGAGGTTCAATTCTTAGGACATATTGTCAACGAACAAGGTATTCATGTAGATCCCTCCAAGATCAGCGCGATTAAGGATTGGGATACACCTACTACTCCTACTGAAGTTCGTTCTTTTCTTGGTCTAGCGGGTTATTATCGCCGCTTCATTGAAAACTTCTCAAAGATTGTAGTTCCTCTAACTGCTCTAACTCAGAAGAACAAGCCATTTGATTAGGGAGTCAAACAAGAGAAAGCGTTTTTGACTTTGAAACAAAAACTTTGCGACGCGCCTATCCTAACATTACCGGAGGGCAATGATGATTTCGTCGTTTATTGCAACGCATCTAAATTAGGTCTTGGCTGCATCCTGATGCAAAGAAACAAAGTCATAGCATACGCATCAAGGCAGTTGAAGATACATGAGAAGAACTACACCACTCATGATCTTGAGTTGGGTGCAGTTCTCTTCGCTCTTAAAATCTGGAGACACTATTTGTACGGTACAAAATGTGTGGTTTTCACTGACCACAAAAGTCTCCAGCACATCTTCAATCAGAAAGAACTCAACATGAGACAGCGACGTTGGGTTGAACTTCTAAACGACTATGACTGCGAAATTCGCTACCATCCCGGTAAGGCGAATGTCGTGGCTGATGCTTTGAGTCGCAAGGAACGTACTAAGCTTCATTGTGTTCGTGTCCAATCTGTTATTCAAGCCCAATCCGATATCCAAGCACGCATTTCTTAGGCTCAACAATCTTGTGTTTCACAAGGTTTGATGGATAAGGAATTTCCTTATCACATAACACCTGCTCTTGAACTGAAGGACAATGGATCATATTATTTCATGGACCGTTTGTGGGTCCCGAGCCAAGATAATATTCGTACCTTGCTTATGGATGAAGCCCATAAGTCTCGTTATTCTATTCATCCTGGCTCAGATAAGATGTATAAGGATCTTCGTATTCAGTATTGGTGGCCTGGTATGAAGAAAGACATTGCCTTATATGTATCAAAATGCCTTACTTGTCTTAAGGTTAAGGCTGAACATCAACGTCCTTCTGGTTTACTGGAACAGCCGGAGATCCCAGTTTGGAAATGGGAAAACATTACAATGGATCTCATTACTAAACTCCCGCGCACAAGGAAAGGTCACGATGCCATCTGGGTAGTCGTTGATCGTCTTACCAAGTCAGCGCATTTCTTGCCAATCCGTGAGGATTATTCGGCTGACAAACTTGCTCAAATCTACGTGGATGAAATTGTAGCTCGACATGGTATTCCCTTGAACATCATTTCTGACAGAGATGCTCGTTTTACTTCTCATTTTTGGAGAACCATGCAATCTGCTATGGGGTCCTAACTTAATCTGAGCACAGCTTATCATCCGCAAACGGATGGTCAATCTGAAAGAACAATCCAGACACTGGAGGATATGCTTAGAGCTTGTGTGATCGATTTTGGTGGTAGTTGGGATTCACATCTTCCATTGATTGAATTCTCCTATAACAACAGTTATCACCCCAGCATCAACATGGCTCCTTTCGAGGCTCTCTATGGTCGAAAATGTCGTTCACCAGTCTGCTAGAATGAGATCGGCGAGGCCCAACTTACTGGACCTGCCCTCATTTTAGAGACAACAGATAAGGTTAAGAAAGTTCGTGATAACCTTCAGACAGCTAGAAGCCGTCAAAAGAGTTACGCGGACTTAAAACGCAAGCCCTTGGATTTTCAAGTCGGTGATCGTGTATTACTTAAGGTCTCACCTTGGAAAGGTGTCATCAGATTCAGAAAGAAAGGAAAACTTGCACCTAGATACGTTGGACCATTCAAGATCGTCGAAAGAATCGGTAAGGTAGCCTACAGACTTGAGTTACCTCCTGAACTTGGAAATGTTCATCCAACCTTTCACGTGTCCAATCTCAAGAGGTGTTTAGCTGATGACAACCTCCACATACCGCTTGACGAAATTCGTGTTGATGAAACACTGAAATTTGTTGAGAAACCGGTAGAAATCATGGAACGTGAAGTCAAGTGGCTCAAACGCAAGCGCATTCCTTTGGTTAAGGTTCGCTGGGAATCTAAACGTGGACCCGAGTTTACTTGGGAACGCGAAGATCAAATGAAGGCGAAATATCCGCATCTTTTTCCACGAGTTTCCTCTAAATAAATTTCGGGACGAAATTTCCACAAGTAGGGGAGACTGTAACATTTGTGCTCGATATCATTATGAACAGTTCAATTATCAATAAAATAATGTTATTTTATCCCAATGTTTGTTTGGTTGTGTTTTACATTTTTCGTTTTTTGACTTTTGTTCAATTTCAAACTCTACATCGCTTTCTGGAGAATTATACGCAAACTGGTGCGTAAACATACTCAGTTTAATGCGACAAATACTCCGGAACATCAACATATACTCAAAATACCTTAAATAACCTTTAGATAACTTAGAAATAAATTTTAAAGGCTTTGGTATGGCAAAAACAAGTTAATTCGCTTACAGGGACTAAACTTGACAAACTGCGAAAGTATGCCAATTTGAACTGTAACAAACATTCCGAAACATGTCCATAAGTTAAACGTACCATAAATATCCTTTACATAGCTTAGAAATAGGCTTTGAGGGGTTTTGGTATGCTAAAACAAACTTTTGGATCATTCAGGGGCTGGAAGTGTCAAAAAGTGCACAAGTTTGCACTTTTGCGCATAACTTACGTTCTGAATACATCCGGACATCCAAAAATTTATGTAAGCATCTATATTATGCCTTAGTGTATGGCATGAGAAAAATCCATTCGTCGCGCAATTTGGATCGTCTTTCGTGCTTATGCGCATTCCGTCGTAATTAACCGAACATCGCGACCGTACGGCCAAACGAACCGACATACGACATATTTTTTAGCACATTTTAAGTTCCCTATACTTTAACTTCATTTTAGAGCTTTGAAATGGGGTTAACGGGGCTTAAACGTGCCAAAAATGCATCAAATACCAAGTTTTGGAGCTGCAGGGACCAAAACTGTAAATCTGCCAAACTAAGGGCTTACGGACCGTAAGCCAAAACCCATATGGTCCGTAAGGCACCCCCAGTACAGCAGATTCAGCATTTAATGAGGTTGCCTCTTCATGAACTGAAAAACCAATCTTGCCCTTGTCTCTTCCAGCCAATGAGGGGCAAGATCTGACATACAACAATAATTCGACAAGTGTACGGGCGAGATCGTGGCACGATATTCGATAAACGATCCTAACGGTTATGCTTTTCCTATAAATACCCCCCCCCCCCGGTTTGGTGTAAAACCCACAAGAATCTGATCTAAAACTCTAAGTTGGAGCCATTGCTTCATACCTGAGTTCCTTGGATCGAGATTAGCATTCGGGGACCCTTTGTAAGTGTTCCTTCGTTGTTTTATCACTTTTCGAGTCCGAAAGTCGAACATTGTTTGACTTTCTGCATTGACCAGTTTATGGTCGATGCGAAGTTCGTTCGAACTTCATAACGTGAGCGTGATCACGATGGTTATAGTCCATGGCGACTATACCTACTGATTACCACGTTATCAAGGCTCAGTGACGAGTCGTAGTTTCGGCCAAAATGCGCATTCTTGCGTGTTTTGTAACCAAACTACTCGTGAGCATCAAAGCCTTTTGTTTTGATGCCAAACCTGTTTTCTAAACTTAGTTAAGCACGTTCTAACATGCTTAGCTCGTCACTTTTAGTATAGTGCTTATATAGGGTCGTAAGATAAGCGATCTAAACCATCGCTTATACTTTCGAACCCGACCCATTTGGTCGATCATTAGGATCCAACCAAACATATTAGGTGACCATAGCTATAACCTTCCGAGGTTATACCTTATGATCACGATGTTAGGCGTTCCATACGCGTTCTACGCGAACGACGCGCTAAGGTAGCATAAGCTACCTAAACAGGTCGTGATGGGTCGTAAGCACTTAGGTTAGCTTTCATTTTAGTATGTAGGATTTGTTAAACCATATTACACGAGTCTCCATACTCGATTGGTTTACGAACCCGCATACTATCCGATCCTCCAATCTAGGTCCGGTATATTAACATAGTTACCTATATTAGGTACCGTTGATATCCGTGATCTCTAGCGTTATTTGGTTGTTATACAAGAACTTCAAAGCAATCTCAGGTGAGTACATAGAACCCCATCTTTTACTATTTTCCAAACTGTTTTGGGGTGGAACACATGTGCCTACTTGTTACTTTCATGCTTTCCTGTTTTCACATCATATACTCGCTATGTTCTTTAGTACACTGATTAGTACATGATTTACATTACATTGTTTCGCTATGTATGTTTACTTAGCATACTTAGTACATTGATTTACATTACATCATTCTGCTACATATGTTTCCTTGGCATATTAAGCACATCGTTTTACATTAGCTTTTCTGCTATGTATGTTGACTGAGCATGCTAGCACATTGATTTACACGACTTTTTATGCTATGTACGCCCATTGTGTGCGTACTTAGTACAATTATTTATCACATGCCTACATTTCGGTATGACATTTGGTTTGTTTAAATTATACAATGTACATTCATTAACACCGATCATGCCGCCCGTTAGTAGGTAATGGTACCATAGGACTTGACAACTCCCATTCCTGAAATCTCGGGTTTGTTTGGATTGGAAGGAATGACCGAATACGATGAACATAACACATATAGAACTTTAATTTGTTTAAAGGACTATCACTACAGTCACAAAGGCTTGAATGTATGCATTTACATAATACCACATAAGTGTTTGTATCAAGTATAGCATGCAATTGTTCCACAAAAAACATAACTTTGATTTAAACCATGTTTTACTTCAATACCTGGTTTTTGTGCATTTCACATATGGTTTAGTTGATACCATACATAACACTTTTGGATACACATTACATGATTTACATTAAAACATAAACATTTTGACATTGACATACATATTTGGTGGTTTACATCGAACATAGACATTTCGACATGGTTTACACAATAACACTTGAAAATTGATTTACACATGAACAATATACGTTGGTGGTTGGTTTGGGTAAATGGTTGGAGTAACGTGGCGTATGTAATATGATACAAACATGGTGGATACGCCGCTGGTACTTCCTATATATAAATGCTTGTATAATATTACATATCCTAGCGTTATCTAAGTCATTTCAGTTTAGACACATTACATTTTACACAAATAACATACTCTTCGCAAGACATTATTTTTACAAACAAACTTATCTTATTCAACTCATTTTACTTGGTTACCCATTTAACCTTACACTTATCTATACATATCATCTGATATTATCGTTTTTCAAATGGTTTACAAAGCAAGACAAATTACAAGGTTCATGACTGACTGTTATGAAACATTTCTTTAAACTCAAGTCATGAATCCCATTTTCACAAAACCTATGTATCTCACAGGCATTTTTATGCTGACGTACCTACTTTCACATGTGTTTTCAAGAGCTATTGTGTAGGATGACAATGGTGACACTAGGGCGGACCTGTGCCTTAGAGCCTAAAAATGAAGATAGACTAGTTTAATTATGCTATGAACTTTGTTATTTCCTGTTTTGAAACGATGTAACACCCAAGATTAATAAATAAAATGAAACTTTAATTTCCATGGTTATGAAACAAATTAATTCTGTCCACAACACTCCCCGGCGTTTCCGCCGCGGTTGCACGTTATACGCGGCCGGGGTGTGACACTATTCCCAGTACCGTTTCCACCACGGTTTCCACTTCCACTACCATTACCTCTCTGGCCACCATAACCACGACCATTACCATTACCACCCCAGCACGTCTCCTTTGAATGACCATTCCTTCCATAATTTTCACACTTCCTATACCTACAAGGGCCGGCATGATGTAACAGGCATACATCACACTTAGGCAAAGTGCCCATGTATCCTTTCCCCTTGTTTTCTGAACTTGCAACAACAGTTTTGACCTCGGTTGGTGGGTTTGCATCTCTCTTCTTGTTGCTATTGTTGCTTCCTTGAGTACCTTTCTTGAAGTTAGAGAACTTCCTTTTGTTCTCGCCTGACGACTCAACATGTATCTCCTTTTTCTTTCCATTAGTGATTGAGAACTTGTTCTGCCTAATCGCTTCTTCAGTCAATGCCACACTTAGATCAATGGCCTCAGTGATCGTGGTAGGCTTTGATGTCGTCACCATGCTCATGATTTGGGGTGTCAATCCCCAAATAAAACGCTCGATTCGCTTGAACTCCGGTTCAACCATGTAAGGAACGACACGAGATAAGTCATGAAATCTCTGCACATACTCAGCAATCTTTGGACCATCCATCTTGAGGTTCCAAAAATCTATTTCCAATTTTTGAATCTCAGCCCTTGAACAGTACTTCTTGCGCATAAGTTCCTTCATCTCATCCCAAGTCATGGCATATGCAGCTTCCTCTCCCAGAGTCTGAACTTGGAGATTCCACCACGATAGAGCTCCGTCTAAGAACAGTCCCGAAATGTAGGTGACCTGGTGCTCCAGCGCACACTTGCTCATTCTCAGCACAGAATCGGTTTTCTCAACCCATCTAACGAAAGCTACAGCACCACCAGTGCCTTCGAAATTCAGAGGCTTGCAGTCAAGGAACTGCTTGTAGGTACAGCCTGTACAAACAACATCATTCACAGAAAGCATTAGGGAACACACATGGAATATACAAATGTAACGTAATGTGTCTTTAGTGACTTAAACATTACCATGAGGTGGGTTATTTCCTGAGGTACCTCCGCTGTGTTCAGAGCGCAAGGACTCGTGCTGTGCTATTGCTTGTGAAATCCATTCTTGTAGTTCAGCCTCTGTTGTGGGCAACCGATTGTTTCTTCGAGGAGGCATCTTCTAAAAGAAGATTGTATAGGTCAGGTCTTATGTACATAAGCATGTAGTACGTGTACGTAATAGCATTTATCAATGCAAGTAAGCATATAACATCACATTCATATTACCAATGTATAATTCAACAATGTATATAATGAGAACATTGCGATTGAGCTTTCATAAATCATCGACCACAAATATAGTTACATGTTCTACAAATGTATCGTATCGCATCAAAAGGGACTACAGGGTCACACTACCCTTGTCCAAAATGTCTATCAATCTATAATAGTCATATACTCAAAAAAGTGGTCTCCAAAAGGGCTTGGCAAGCTAGGTTCAATAGCGATACTCTCATCAAAAGCAGACTACCTGCATAAAACCAAAAACCGGCTATGCTGATGGCGGTGGAGGAGGAGGTGGAGGAACAGGAAGCAAGCTGCGCATATGCGCTAGCTCCTCCACAAGATCATAAACGTGTCGCAACAGATAACTGATCTGCTGCTCCATGGTGAGAAATCGAACATCGAAATCTGGATAAGGCAAAAGAGGAGCAGGTGGAGTCGTAAAAGGTGACAGACATGAACAAGGTGGAGGACGTGGAGTCCTCTCAAGCTCCATAACTCTACGACACAGGATCTCCTGCTGAAGCTGCAAGGACAGGAGTAACTCATCCCTCGTGTAACCAATAAAGTGGGAGGGATGGTATGGATCAGAAACTGGCATAGTATTCGGCAGAAACCATATTGTAACACCCCGTGTTACCGAATGTCAAAGTCAAAGTCAAAGTCAAGATTGACTCCTTTGACCATAGTTAGTCTATTTTATGTTTGCGATTACGTTAGTTGTATTATGTGGTGTATATGCTGAAATCGAATTAATCGAAGTTTATTTACCAACGGGAACCGCATTACGACTGTGAATAATAGGAAGTAACAATGCGATAAAGTTAATTAATCAATAATCAAGCTAATCTAATCATCATCGAACTCGAGATTCGAATTACGTGAATTCTGGTGTTAGTATACGTGTGTGTGTGCCTTATGTGTTACTCGTGCATGTTTACTTTATGTTATGTGTGGTAATCAATCAAAACTCGAAACTCAATCGAACACAATCAAAATCGAATTATGATAATTGGTGGCGAAAAGACAACGCGAGACATAGGTGATTGTATGTTAGATATAGTGGTTGGGATTAAAAGTAATTTGAATAGGAAACTCTATCGTATTCTCATCAATCGCAATCGAAATCGAAATATCGAAAATCGTCGCACCGAACGCTCGAATCAGGCAGCTGAACGATTAGGCTCTCAACCGATCGAACAGCCTAGCCGACCGGACTACTGTCCGATCGGACAGGCTGTCCGATCGGCACGCCTGGCCGATCGGCCAGCCCTTTCCTCTTTTGGAAGCCTATAAATACCCCTGTCATTGTCATCTTTACCACTTTTGGAAAGCTCTGACCGACCAGCTCGTGCTCCCCTTCTTTTCTCAGATTCCTTCCGATTCCGGTAAGATTTCATCCTAAATCTTGTACTTTCTTGATCTAAACACACTCCTACACCTTTCTATCTTTCAAATCTTGATTTCTAACCGTGAAATCATCAAGATTCAAGTGTTCTAGGATGATATCATCATGGTGTTCTTGAAGAACTTCATGTTTTGGCTTCAATCCACCAAGAATAACTTGGATCTAGCCGATTTCCACATAAACAAACAAAGATCTATCATAGATCTAAATATTTACACGGTGAAAAGAATTGAAAGAATGTTTTCCGACTTTCTTTCAACTCTTTTACACTCAATGCCTTCAAACCGATAGGAACGGAGCTTGTGCTGACTTGCTAATCATTTCGGTGGTTGCGCGACTCAAGATCCGGATTCTATCCACGAGGTTCACCGACTTTGGGTTAAACGTTAAACTCCGTTCCGAATAGTTCACCGGCCGGATTTGGGTGATTCCTATCCGAGCAGGAGAAACAAGTAAGAACGAGGGTTCTATGGTTCAACTTGTTGTCAAAGTACCTCGATATAACGTCAAACAATCAAAACAGCCAAGTGTTAGGCGAACAAGTCGACCAGGTCAGGAAGCCGACCGATCGGGCTGACTGTCCGAACGGACAGCCCAGCCGATCGGATAAGCCAGCTGATCGGCCAGGCCAACCGATCGGCTAGCACATGGCCCCACACTTTAACAATTTCATGAAGTCTAGTATTGAACGAAGTGTTGTTCGATCGGACTACGGTCTGATTTGAATTACTCTTCGGATCATGAGATACTATGCTTCAACACTTAATCGATTTGCAACTTGTTCAACACGTTGGAGTGCCACCCGATCGGTTGAGCCGTCCGACCAGGTGACACCCTGATAAGAACTTGTTGTTGAAGTACCTAACCGATCGGTTAAGCCGACCGATCGAACGGTCCATTCGATCGATCGACCTAAAAGGTAAGGATACTTCAATGTTTTCAAATACTACAATGAAAACCTCAAAAGGTCAAACCATCATACAGAAACACATCCTTCTCAAAGGAAGAAACAATCCACTCGAACAGTCCATCCGATCGGCCTACTGACTGACCGGACAGACTGTCCGAACGGACTGGTTAACCGAACGATCAAGCCGTCCAATCGGACCTACCGTCTAATCGACCAGGCTGTCTGACTCTCCAACACTTGTTTACGTTTTACGCGTTGCTTATCGTTATGCTATCGAACTATTCAGGCTAACCCTACTCTCAAGTGCTCCCTTTAATCCATCAATCACTGTGAGTATACTCGAACCCTTTTTGCTTTAGCACTTTTGGGTGTTACATACGTTACTTATTCTAAATCACAATCGAACACACTACTCAATTATTTCAAGCGCTAACCGTTACCGCATGTATAACGTGACTAAATGAATGCTTATTGTTATGTTTACACGTGGAATGCTGTCTACCTGCCTTACCGACGATAGTACTATAGTTTGTACTCAGCACCCGTTCACACGGGGCTTGTTAAGGACAATTACTTGCATGGATTACTGTGATAATCATGTATTGTGAACTGCCTCGGGCAGTTAACCCGCAGTCATTGGTATCGATAGATCCATGTCGATTATTAACGTGCTTCGTTTTCCTCTGTGTACGTGCTGGTTATGCGTAAACTACTTCGAACTCTATATGCTATTATCAAACTTGTATGCTCACCTTTACATTTTATGTATTGACTTTATTTTAACGTATGTGACAGGCAATTAGGATGCTTATCTGCTAGGAAGGCGAGCTTAGAATAAGCGTCTAGAGCATAGTTGTCTGTAGATCTTGCAGATCGAGTCTCTAGAAGCATTTGAACAATTTTTATATTTAAAATCTGAGTTGTCGAAACAGAATATTTGACTTGATGTTATCTGTAATAATTTGTTTGCTATTTAAGATACGGTATGGGACGTATTATATAAATTGAATCGTAATAATAATTGTTATGGAAACTTCTGGACAATCTGTTTCGCTCAGTGTCATGCCCCGATGATTCCGCCATCGGTTGGGGTGTGACAGATTGGTATCAGAGCCATAACTATAGGGAATTAGGCTAGACTCGACCTAGTCCGGGTGGATGTCTTAGAGACCTAGACTATAGTTAGGAACCAACAGACCAAGCTTATGTGCTATATATCCTGCTAATTCTCATCATCACTGCACTCGAAATCTTCAGACAACGACAAGTGACTCAGTCGGGATTAGGTGTGAAAACCTCAAAACTCTCGACTAAAGTACTTGTTTGATCTATATTTATCTATAAAACGCGAGAATTCGCGCTGAACCAGGAGTGAAATCCATACTTTAAAGCGGATTTTCGTCGCTCTTTCTAATAAAAGTCGGAACAAAGTTGTTTAAGCCAGGGGTGAAACCTTAACCTTGACAACTTGCTACTACTTTTTGTTGACTTTTGCTCATCTCACCAAAGCCTCGACGGACTCCAATGACCTGAACTCACGAGTATGACCTAGGGAATACGTGCTGAATGCCCAAGAATCGAGGCGGAAACACGATCCCGAAAGTCGAAATATGATGACAAGTCTATTGAGAATAGTCGAATCGCTTTGGGTAGTCGATGTCTAATAGCCGCAGACAATCTATCTCTCGATTTTATGTGTTTCGATTCTGAGCCCGCAACTGCCGACTTTGACGATTCGTCGATTTTATATGCTTTATGTGTAATTACATGTTTATGTGTTTAAATTTTGGAGGATTATTCGATTTTTGCTATTACTTCGATCAACACACACGACTCGCATTGCTCTTCTATCTCAATACGCTAACAAGTCGCTTCAAATCTAAATGACATTATGCTACGATACACGCTCATACTATACTCGACTTGCTATACGATTATACTATACTACTCGATATGCTATAGACGACCGATATATATACGAACGACACGCGAACTTGAAGGATAGGTTTCTATATTCTGACTGCCTCTGTGATTAAAGAGGAATGTGCTTCTGTGTTTATGTGTCTCTGTGCTCTACGTGCCCTTCGTGCTTATGTGCTTTTGTGACTACGTGAATTTGTGATTATGTGCTTATGTGTTTTTGCGATACGTGTTTCGACGTGTTCCTGAGCTTTAATAAGTAGTAGACGTGTGAGGTGAGATACGATTTTGATGTGTCTGAGACCTACGACGATGTCTGTTGCAGACCATGTCGTCATCCGGATACCGAACCCCACTTACCCGCCAAGAGAAGAGAGACAGACGTCTTGCTGCTATCATCGCCAAGCAAGTAGCAAAAGCTGTGAGCGATGTCTATGAAAACGTCAGCAAATCTTCCGAGGAGTCGAGGACTGAAGCTCCCAAAGACGCTACCAAGACTGTTTTCAGCTTTAAACAGTTCAAGGCATGCGGACCAAAGGAATTCACCGGAGAAGATGGCCCAATAGCTATGTTTCAATGGTTTGATTCCATCGAAGTCACTCTGCGCCAAAGCGGCTGTCCAGAAAATCTCCGTACCCTGAATGCAACCGGCGTCTTCCAGTCCCGAGCTCTAGACTGGTGGACGGCCGAACGAAACAAACGCGGGAATGATGCAGCTTATGAGCTGACATGGAAGGAGTTGAAAGCCATCATGATGGACGAATTCTGCCCTCCCCATGAACGCCAAAAGCTGGAGGACGAATTTTGGAACATTAAGCAGAAGGATGGAGATAACGCTGCCTTGACTGCTCGCTTTAAACAGCTCAGCATCATTTGTCCTGATCAAGTCAAGACGTCAGACATGGCCATCAAGAAGTACATTCGAGCTATACCCAATTGTGTTGCCAACTTTGTTCATGCCGCCAATACATCATCAATTGAGGAGACTTACTTGCTTGCCGCCGAGATCAACGACAAGCGAGTAAAAGCTGGTTTTTGGGATAAGCCCTCCAAGTCTCTGCATCAAGCCACCACTGCATCGACCGCCGACACCACCACTGCTCAACCATCCAAGTCATCACGCCGCAAGAAGAAGCAGAACAACAACAACAGCTCCAGCAACAAGAACTGTGCTGTCACTACCACTGCTGCTCTTCTGCAAGCTGTACCGGCTCAGCAGCAGTCTTATCATCGACCAGAACCAATTACTCAAGCGCCGCCAGCAAAGCATGCTTACACAGGTCCCCACCCGTTCTGCCCGACATGCTCATATCATCATCTTGTGGGTCTTGCCTGTTGTTTCTGCGCTCATTGCAATTTGTACGGCCATTTTACTGCCAATTATCGCTATGGTCCTCGTCAAGCCCCAGTTCAAGCCACTGCTCATCAGGCTCTTCTCCCAGCCCCGCAAGGCCAACACGCAGCTCAGGCACCCGCGATCAATGCTCGAGTCTGCTTTGCATGTGGTGACCCTAACCACTTTGCAAACATGTGCCCGAACAGGGTTGTGAGGCAAGAACCCCAGCAGCAGCAGTAGCAGCCCCAGCAGTAGCAACAAGCAGCACGCGCTAGAACAGTCAACATTAATGCTCGCCAAGCCCAGGCTGACAACAACGTGGTTAATGGCACGTTCCTTGTGAATGGTATTTATGCATCGTGTTTGTTTGATACTGGAGCCGATAACTGCTTTGTGTCGTTTGAATTCGAGAAGCTCCTTAGTCGTAAGCGCTCTTATCTCCCCTCGTCATTCGAAGTTGAAGTCGCTACTGGAAGAACTGTCGCCGTTAACTCTGTTCTCCGTGATTGTACTCTCGAGCTCAACAATCACATCTTTCCAATCGTCCTTATTCCGATGCAGCTCGGAAGTTTTGACATCATAGTAGGCATGGACTTTCTACGCGAAAACAATGCTAAATTTGTGTGCTTCGACAAAATGATTCGATTCTCGCTCGCGAATGTTGATTTATTATGTGTGTATGGTGAAACTGCTTTGAAAGGTCTCAAGCTCATGTCATGTGTCCAAGCTAGCAAGTATCTCCGCAAGGAATACAGAGCTTTCTTGGCCAACATCGTAGTAGCGCAGAATGAAAAGTGGTCCGTGAATTTCCTCAGGTGTTCCCTGATGATCTTCCTGGATTACCGCCCAGCCGTGATATCGACTTCCGCATCAACCTCATTCCTGGAGCTAACCCCGTAGCCAAAGCCCCGTATCGACTCACGCCATCCGAAATGTGGGAACTCTCGAACCAACTCCAGGAGTTACTTGAGAAAGGCTTTATTCGCCCAAGCACCTCTCCTTGGGGCGCACCAGTCCTTTTCGTCAAAAAGAAGGATGGGTCGTTCAGGATGTGTATCGACTACCGGGAATTGAATAAGTTGACCATCAAGAACCGTTACCCCTACCTCGCATCGATGATTTATTTGATCAGCTACAAGGTGCTATGTGTTTCTCGAAGATCGATCTACGCTCAGGCTATCATCAGTTACGTATTCAGGAAGAAGATATACCCAAAACCGCTTTTCGCACTCGCTACGGCCACTATGAGTTCGTTGTTATGCCTTTTGGTTTAACCAACGCACCCGCGGTTTTCATGGATCTGATAAATCGTGTGTGTAAGCCGTATCTTGACCGTTTCGTAATCGTGTTCATCGACGACGTCTTGATTTATTCCAAATCGAAAGCCGAACACGCGCAACATCTACGTTTGGTTCTCGAGTTACTCCAGGGGAACCAACTCTATGCCAAGTTCTCCAAGTATGAATTCTGGTTAGAAGAGGTTCAGTTTCTGGGTCACATCGTGAATAGTCAAGGTATCCATGTCGACCCTACGAAAATTGAAGCAGTTAAGAGTTGGATTACACCAAAAAACCCGTCTGAAGTCCGTTCTTTTCTCGGATTAGCGGGCTATTATCGACGATTTATCGAAGGATTCTTGAAGATCGCTGTGCCGCTTACCGCTCTTACGCATAAAGACAGGTCTTTTGTTTGGGGAACCGAACAAGAGTCTGCTTTCCAAACCCTCAAGCATAAGCTTTGCAATGCTCCTTTTCTCTCATTGCCCGATGGGAACGACGATTTCATTGTCTGCTGTGATGCTTCCAACCTTGGCCTTGGTTGTGTCCTCATGCAACGAGATAAGGTTATAGCTTACGCTTCTCGACAGCTCAAAATCCACGAGAAGAAATACACAACCCATGATCTCGAGGTAGGCGCGGTTGTCTTTGCATTAAAGATATGGCGACACTATCTGTATGGTACCAAGTGTACGATCTTCACCGATCACAGGAGGTTACAACACATCTTTAATCAGAGAGAACTCAATATGCGTCAAAGTCGATGGGTAGAACTCCTCAACGATTACGACTGCGAGATTCGTTATCACCCAGGCAAAGCAAATGTCGTTGCAAACGCGCTCAGCAGACGGAGTTATTTGCTCAGTATTCGTAATACCCAAGCCCAACACGATCTCGAAACCCTCATCCACGAAGCCCAACATGCTTGCTTTAATGAACGCACCTTGAAGAAGGAGAGAATCTATCACGATGGAGCTCAGCTTGTAAGCAAATCGAATGGGATCTTCTATTTTTTGGACCGAATTTGGATCCCTAAGCGGACCGAATTACGAAAGATTTTAATGGATGAGGCCCACAAATCTCGGTATTCTATACATCCCGGTGCCGATAAAATGTACCAGGATCTTCGTTACAAGTACTGGTGGCCGGGTATGAAAAGGGATATCGCTCTCTATGTCGGAAAATGCCTGACTTGTGCAAGGGTCAAGGCTGAACATTAAAGGCCCTCTGACTTACTCGAACAACCGCCAATCCCTATATGGAAGTGGGAGAGTATAGCTATGGATTTCATAACTAAGCTTCCGCCTACATCATCAGGTTACGACAACATTTGGGTTATAGTTGATCGTTTGACCAAATCAGCCCACTTTTTGCCAATACGGGAAGACTACAAGGTAGAACGATTAGCCCGAATCTACACCAACGAGATCATTTGTAATCATGGTACGCCTCGTGACATCATCTCTGACCATGATGCTTGGTTTATGTCGCGATTGTGGGAAATGTTTCAAGCAGCACTCGGTACGTCGCTTAACCTAAGTACCGCATTTCATCCTCAAACCGACGGACATACTGAAAGAACGATCCGTACTCTTAAAGACATGCTCCATGCGTGTGTCATAGACTTCGGTGGTAATTGGAACAAATACCTGCCGTTAGTCGAATTCTCATACAATAACTGTTATCATACCAGCATCCAGATGACACCATTCGAGGCCCTATATGGAAGGAGATGTCGATCGCCCATTGTATGGCACGAGATCAGTCATTCGCAACTAACCGGTCCTGAGCTATTACAAGAAACGACTGACAAGGTCCTCCAAATCCGAGACAACTTGTTGAAAGCTCGGGATAGAAATAAAAGTTACTCTGATAGAAGACGCAAGCCCCTAGAATTCGACATTGGTGACCACGTACTCCTAAAGGTATCACCTTCGAAGGGCGTAGTCAGATTCGGCAAGAAAGGGAAAATAGCGCCTCGATATGTTGGACCTTTTAAGATTCTGGAAAGGATCGGAAAAGTCGCCTACAGACTTGAACTACCCGAGGAACTCAGTAACGTCCACCCGACTTTCCATGTGTCAAACCTCCGAAAATGCCTGGCTGAGCATGATCTAATTGTACCTCTCGACGACCTTCAAATAAACGAAACGCTACACTTCGTGGAGAAACCTGTCGAAATCATGGATCGCCAAACCAAGCAACTCAGGCGCTCGCGCATTTCTATTGTGAAAGTCCGATGGGAAGGCAAACGAGGCGCACAGTTCACTTGGGAACTCGAAAGCGACATGAAGGCGAAGAGGAGCAGGTGGAGTCGTAAAAGGTGACTGATCTGCTGCTCCATGGTGAGAAATCGAACATCAAAATCTGGATAAGGCAAAAGAGGAGCAGGTGGAGTCGTAAAATGTGATGGACATGAACAAGGTGGAGGACGTGGAGTCATCTCAAGCTCCATAACTCTACGACACAAGATCTCCTGCTGAAGCTGCAAGGACAGGAGTAACTCGTCCCTCGTGTAACCAATAAAGTGGGAGGGATGGTATGGATAAGAAACTGGCATAGTATTCGGCGGAAACCATATTGTAACACCCCGTGTTACCGAATGTCAAAGTCAAAGTCAAAGTCAAGATTGATTCCTTTGACCATAGTTAGTCTATTTTATGTTTGCGATTACGTTAGTTGTCTTATGTGGAGAATATGCTGAAATCGAATTAATCGAAGTTTATTTATCGACGGGAACCGCATTACGACTGTGAATAATAGGAAGTAACAATGCGATAAAGTCAATTAATCAATAATCAAGCTAATCTAATCATCATCGAACTCGAGACTCGAATTACGCGAATTCTGGTGTTAGTATACGTGTGTGTGTGCCTTATGTGTTACTCGTGCATGTTTACTTTATGTTATGTGTGGTAATCAATCGAAACTCGAATCGAAACTCGAAACTCAATCGAACTCAATCAAAATCGAATTATGATAATTGGTGGCGAAAACACAGCGCGAGACATAGGTGATTGTATGCTAGATATAGTGGTTGGGACTAAAAGTAATTTGAATAGGAAACTCTATCATATTCTCATCAATAGCAATCGAAATCGAAATATCGAAAATCGTCGCACCGAACGCTCGAATCAGGTAGCTGAACGATCAGGCTCTCAGCCGATCGAACAGCCCAGCCGACCGGACTACTGTCCGATCGGACAGGCTGTCCGATCGGGATGCCTGGCCGATCGGCCAGCCCTTTCCTCTTTTGGAAGCCTATAAATACCCCTGTCATTGTCATCTTTACCAATTTTGGAAAGCTCTGACCGACCAGCTCGTGCTCCCCTTCTTTTCTCAGATTCCTTCCGATTCCGGTAAGATTTCATCCTAAATCTTGTACTTTCTTGATCTATACACACTCCTACACCTTTCTATCTTTCAAATCTTGATTTGTTACCGTGAAATCATCAAGATTCAAGTGTTCTAGGATGATGTCATCATGGTGTTCTTGAAGAACTTCATGTTTTGGCTTCAATCCACCAAGAATAACTTGGATCTAGCCGATTTCCACATAAACAAACAAAGATCTATCATAGATCTAAACATTTACACGGTGAAAAGAATTGAAAGAATGTTTTCCGACTTTCTTTCAACTCTTTTACACTCAACGCCTTCAAACCGATAGGAAAGGAGCTTGTGCCGACTTGCTAATCATTTCGGTGGTTGCGCGACTCAAGATCCAGATTCTATCCACGAGGTTCACTGACTTCGGGTTAAACGTTAAACTCCGTTCCGAATAGTTCACCGGCCGGATTTGGGTGATTCCTATCCGAGCAGGAGAAACAAGTAAGAACGAGGGTTCTATGGTTCAACTCGTTGTCAAAGTACCTCGATATAACGTCAAACAATCAAAACAGCCAAGTGTTAGACGAACAAGTCGACCAGGTCAGGAAGCTGACCGATCGGGCTGACTGTCCGAACGGACAGCCCAGCCGATCGGATAAGCCAGCCGATCGGCCAGGCCAACCGATCGGCTAGCACATGGCCCCACACTTTAACAATTTCATGAAGTCTAGTATTGAACGAAGCGTTGTTCGATCGGACTACGGTCTGATTTGAATTACTCTTCGGATCATGAGATACTATGCTTCAACACTTAATCGATTTGCAACTTGTTCAACACGTTGGAGTGCCACCCGATTGGTCGAGCCGTCCGACCAGGTGACACCCTGATAAGAACTTGTTGTTGAAGTACCTAACCGATCAGTTAAGCCGACCGATCGAACGATCCGTTTGATCGATCGACCTGAAAGGTAAGGATACTTCAATGTTTTCAAATACTACAACGAAAACCTCAAAAGGTCAAACCATCATACACAAACACATCCTTCTCAAAGGAAGAAACAATCCACTCGAACAGTCCATCCGATCGGCCTACAGACCGACCGGACAGACTGTCCGAACGGACTGGTTAACCGAACGATCAAGCCGTCCGATCGGACCTACCGTCTGATCGACCAGGCTGTCTGACTCTCCAACACTTGTTTACGTTTTACGCGTTGCTTATCGTTATGCTATCGAACTATTCAGGCTAACCCTACTCTCAAGTGCTCCCTTCAATCCATCAATCAGTGTGAGTATACTCGAACCCTTTTTGCTTTAGCACTTTTGGGTGTTACATATGTTACTTATTCAAAATCACAATCGAACACACTACTCAATTATTTCAAGCGCTAACCGTTACCGCATGTAATACGTGATTAAATGAATGCTTGTTGTTATGTTTACACGTGGAATGTTGTCTACCTGCCTTAACGACGATAGTACTATAGTTTGGACTCAGCACCCATTCACACGGGGGTTGTTAAGGACAATTACTTGCATGGATTATGGTGGTAATCATGTATTGCGAACTGCCTTGGGCAGTCAACCCGCAGTCATTGGTATCGATAGATCCATGTCGATAATTAACATGCTTTGTTTTCCTCTGTGTATGTGCTGGTTATGCGTAAACTACTTCGAACTCTATATGCTATTATCAAACTTGTATGCTCACCTTTACATTTTATGTATTGACTTTATTTTAATGTATGTGACAGGCAATTAGGATGCTTATCTGCTAGGAAGGCGAGCTTAGAATAAGCGTCTAGAGCATAGTTGTCTGTAGATCTTGCAGATCGAGTCTCTAGAAGCATTTGAATAATTTTTATATTTAAAATCTGAGTTTTCGAAAAAGAATATTTGACTTGATGTTATCTGTAATAATTTGTTTGCTATTTAAGGTACGGTATGGGACGTATTATATAAATTGAATAGTAATAATAATTGTTATGGAAACTTCTGGACAATCTATTTCGCTCAGTGCCATGCCCCGATGATTCCGCCATCGGTTGGGGTGTTACACATTTGAGTGGCTCGCCTGGCGGTGCAGAAGTAAAATGAGTAGTAGGTGTATACTGAGGCATGTGAGAAAAAACTGCTGACATGTGTGGAACATGGCTAGGCTGCTGGCTAGACAGACCTTCCCCTGGACGGGTCTCAAATGCAGTTTCTGGTCCACACTGGGTCTCAAAAACACTGTCTATACTAGTGTTGTGCTTAGTTTCTGGTCCACAATGGGTCTCAAAAACACTGTCTGTCTATGTACTGAACTTCGTCAGCATATTTCTGATTTATCGGATAACTGTGCTAACTGTATTTAATGCATCATTTAAGGCAATATAGCTTTCATGCAATATTGATATTACATTAAACAATGTATGATGCACATGTTTGTGCATGGAAGCAATCAAAATGCAGTTAATTGTAATTTCAGCACAGTTATTAATCATTAATCAAGATTAATTAATTGTACGGATACCTGGATTTTTGACAGTTGTCACACTTACTGTTTCATCGATTCAATATAACCATCATCATTTTCATTCGGTCCGTTCATAATTTCTGTTAGTCTGCTAAATACATGATATCACACAACAACCTATCCCTTTCATTGCTAACCGTCTTAACAATCAACTTCTATCAAGATAAATCAACAGTTATAAGGATCGGGATTCATGAACCCTAGGTTTTATTATATAACAGTTTTATCAACATCAATCATATCTAACTCAAGCAATCCAGAGATTTCAGAATCAGTTATCACATGTTATTTTATGAACATTAACAGGACTTAGTATCATGAACTAATCCAAGAACAACAAGCTCATTGAACTACACGGTTCAACTATCACGCAATACACCAATACATTTATACATACACGATAACAATCAATTCATTTAACAAGAGCACAGCCAATCGAATCCAAACGTGTTATCATACTAACCGTGATACTGAGTGTTTAGTCGAATCGAGATGAAAGGCTTCGTAATGCCTTAGGCCGCCGTCGCACGAGGAATAGGGTGAGAAGCTTTAGGGTTTCTGTTGTGATTTTTGCGGTTACGCTTGATACACAAGGAATTATACTCATACTATTATGGGCCTCAATCACCTGGGCCGAAGGCCCTATGCGGCGAAGGTCTTTCTGGCGAAACATATGATTCGTCAAGTTTGGGCCTTGTGACGAAAGTCCATGTTTCGTCGGGTAAGTGGGCCGCCCCTATACTATAATTTCGTCGAAGCCCATGTGCACATATAATGTTTCCATTACACATAAACATTCAGTGACACTAAACTATACTTAGTCAATCAATTACACAAAATATTACATAGACCAATTGTAATTCAGACAGGATTATAAAACAAGTGGTTCGTAGAAAAGGACCTTGAAATCTCTAGTTGTCACATCATCCCTAGCTTGAAAGAAATTTCGTCCCGAAATTTGATAAGCAATCCAAAACAGCACCAATCCAAAACAGCATGGTGTTAGATCAGGATGGCTGTGGATTTTCCCCAAATGCCACATCATCCCCAACTTGAAAGGGAATTTCATCCCGAAATTCGCCAATGATATAAGAAGTTGATACAACTGTTTGAACAACTGAGGATGCTAGAGTTTACTCCGGTTATTGCGCTCCCACGTGAACTCCGGACAACGTCTTGAGTTCAAACGAACTCTCATGATTCGAAATTCGACTGTGTTAACCAATCTTAACGTCCCGGTTCATGATTTCAGTAGATTCCTCAACACTTGTCATTAATTTCAGACTCTACTAAAGGTATCACAAGCATTTCATCGAACACCGCCTTAGATTCGAGACATAAATGACATCATGCACGTTATCTAATTTGTCGGGTAACCCTAGTTTATAAGTCACGTGACCGATTCTTTCCAGAAATCTAAATGTCCCAACGTACCGTAACTAGGCTTGCCACGTTTTCCATAGTGTACCGCACCCTCCCAGGGTGAGACTTTCGATTATGATACGATCGCCTACAGCGATCTTCTAGTGTTTCCTAGCTTATCAGCTTTCCTGACGGTCACGCGTTGCCGCCAAACAATTTCTGATCTAAACAATCTTCCCTAGTGGTTCAAGTACAACTCCTGGATCTGTGATTAGGTCGTCACCCACTTTAATTCAACAAGGAGATTAGCGTTACTGTCCATGCGATGCCTCAAACAGAACTATATGCATACTAATATGGTAACAACTGCAGTAGAGCTCACCCAAAGATAAGTGTCCTTCCCAAATGTTTACTAAAGTTAATCACGCACATGCTCGCAGCATGTCTTCGTGTGTCCGGATGGTTCATTACTCTGCCTGGTTGTCCTATAGTGATAGGTAATACTCATGTCTAGATGTGTGCCAAGGGTGTTGTGTATTTCCTGCCATAAATCAGGTATAGCTCAAAATCAAAGGTAACAGGAGTTGGCACCTCGTGCCTAAAAGCCGTCTCTCCCAGAGGAATATTCACAAGCTGAGAAGACTCATCGGTTCCCTTGACTGCAGGAAGGTGTGCTGGCTACATGAGGCGATCAACGATCATCCATGTGATACTGTTTCCGTTTCGAGTTGTAAGTAGACTAGTGACAAAATCCGTGGCAGTCTGCTCCCATCTTCCATATGGGTGTTGCCGGTTTCTGATACTCCACCTTGACTTTCCCACAAGTCAAACGTCATACACATACATTTCTAGGTGGGTTTTCATGCCCAATCATTAGTACAAGATTTACAGATCCAAACATCTTTCATCAAAACCTAGATGACTAGAATTTCGAAGCCGGTGTGCTTTGCTCAACACAATTTCCCTACCGTTGCCATGAAATTAGATTCACATTCGTTCCATGAGGCAGTGAATGTCGTCCATCTTGCCAAAGTTGTTCCTCCATGCCTTGCATGGACTCAACTTGAAAATTCTCTTCCATCAGTTTTTCAGTTTAAACAGAGCGAGTCTGATTAGGTAAGTTAGAGTTGGTAGTGAGCTGCAAAGCTCGTGCTCGTTCAGGTTTCACAGTCACAATCATTCAGAGGTTCCCTCAAGCGATGCTATTACCTGTTCTGCTCTTCTGAAACAAGGGTACACGGGAGGCCCTTGTGATCAGTCTCAGTAGTGCCTTTGGTACCGTCCAAGTAATGCCTCCAACTTAAATCTAAAGACCACGGTTTCCATCGCAGGTTGTGATTCGTGCAACTCTTCTTGTAATTCCACTATGTAAGCCCTCATTTTCTTGTGTTGTATCGGTGTGTAACTGGAACTTTGATTCGAATCAGCATAGTATACCACTAGATCACCCGCGCCCCCGGGTAAAGGCGATGCTCAGTGCATTGCAGAGTTGGGATTCGAGAGCTGAAAAGACGTCCACCTGTTTTGTCTTCCACGAACACATCACCCTACTGTGTTAAAGAGATTTAAGCTGCCCGATCTTCGAAAATCCTGTGATGAGTCTGCGATAGTATCAAGCGAGACCAAGAAATTGCTGTATCCTCGAAGGACTCTTTGGTGTCGATCAGTTTCCAACGAAAACGGATCTTAGCGAGATCCACGTGCATTCCCACTTCGTTGATTATATGACCTAAAAAGGGTACCTCTCGAATCCAGAAGTTACATTTATCAAGACTTCGCGCGGTGTGGCTCCTCCCTCAGGAGCTCTCAAATAAGATACAAAGCTGTCCATGATGTTCTTTTCTCCTGGAAAGGATTCAAAACGTCATCCAATAGCATGGTCGGTTCAAATGGCCTATAAAGCTGCTGGTGTGATGATTACCCCAAAGGTCATGGAATACAAAGTCGTATGGCCGAATTGCGTCTGATAAGCCGCTTTAAGAACATTCTCCCCTTGGACTTCCATCTGATAATAGTTCGTTCGTAAATCAATCCTCGAATGAAAGCTCGTCCCTTGCAACTAGTCGACAGGTTGTTAATACATGGTCGAGGCAAACGGTTCTCAACTGTTGCCTTGATGAGTTCTCGATAATCAGTACACACACAAAAAGGCTTATCTTCACGGATATAACTGGGGCTTCCCTAAAGCAAAAACTAGGTCCGACAAAACTCCTGTGCAACAGTTCTCGTATTCGGAGCTGCCTCTGGCGTGAGATCAATTGAGATTCCGAGTAACAGTTGTAGAAGTAAACCTGAAAGTTCCTCGAATAGCATACTGAGATGAGTCACAAACAATTGGTGGATCCTCGATCCTATTTTCCTTAGCCTTATCATCAGAAACG
Source organism: Helianthus annuus (assembly GCF_002127325.2). NCBI lineage: Eukaryota > Viridiplantae > Streptophyta > Magnoliopsida > Asterales > Asteraceae > Helianthus > Helianthus annuus. The sequence goes on from NC_035437.2 coordinate 50,520,860, forward strand.
GTTGCTAACATAGCGGGGTCATCCCTCCGTAGACGCTTCTGGGCCCTCATAGCTGGAATGGCGCTAACCCTTGCACCCCTCTGACGCTTTAGAACATACAACGGTCCTCCACTAGGGAGAAGGATACGCAAAACTGCATTCATACATGGTATATCTGCGCGATATCTGGATAACCAATCCACCCTAACTACTGCCTCAAAACTGACAAGGGTAGTAGAAGGAAGGTCGACATCGAACACTTGTCCCACAAGGTCGAGTTTGCATCCCGACAATCATATGAGGTTTAAGTTAACTTGCCATCAGCCGATTCCACAGCAGGTTCGGTTTCAAGAAGCATCAGGGTTAAGCAAAACAGTGGCGAAGCAATTAGTTACTAAGGACGTGTAGGCCACCATGTTATATTCCTGGCGTCACCTACGCCAATCCTTAATGCCCTTCACGAGTACCACATCCAGTATTGTTGTTACTTCTACTAGAATTCCCAAAACTGTCATTGCTCCCTGGGCTGTTGGCGTCTTGCCTTACCATCGACCCATTCCTTATTGAAGCCACCATCATTTCCATATCGAAAGTCATGATTCGCGAGTACCTTGCTGTCATCGTGACTGTTGCTTTTAAGGTCGTTGCTCGAAACGGAGTCTTGCGATCTTTCACCAACAATGTCCATCTTTTCACATCCCGTGCCACGTTCTAAGGCGCTACTCATTGTGCTGGCAGTTAGACATTCCACATCAGGGTCAATTGTCATCGTTTATGTCCCGATTGATTCGTAAAAGTCGGCTCCCATAAGTCATTGACTAGGGTTAAGGATTCGTTTGGAGTCAAGTCACTGATGTTCGTTGCCAGTAACTAGGGTCGTTCAAATGCTGAAGTCGGTAAAGTACTACATTTACCCTCTTGTCCGTCGTTCTTACAAGTTGACTGAGTTATACACGGTATGTTGCAAGAGTGTTGCAGAAGTGATCACACTTCAGGATTTAAGACGCCAATACGTTAAGTTCCAGCAAACGAAGGAAGATAAGAAGGGTAAAGACCAATCATTGTCGTTGCAACATCCAACTCAGGGATGTTCATACAAGCACCTAACATTCTACACAGTTCGCTAGGCGTTCAGATGGGTGTTCGGGTGATACTCGATAACATCGAGATTCGAAAGGATTCAGAGAGGAGTGAGAAAAGCACGTTTGAGTAGGAGATAATCACTGCTATGACTCCTATAGACTGTTGTGTTTCACATCAACCAAATAACGGAACGGAACCCCTTTTTCACTTGTTAAGCCTCACTGGGACTCGCATGCACCCCACACTATTATTATGTGTGCACCCACAATAGTATCGTGATTTGCATGCTCATCTCAGCTCCTCCTAACTTATGCCAAATGGTTCCTCAAACTCGAGTAGCAAACAAAGAACATCTCAAAACATGAGTCACGAATGTCTAAGGTAACACCACACTCTCAACCACTTAACATATGCAAGTAACACATAAATTCATACTGTTGAGCTAATCGTGCAATCACATGCAATATCATATATAAGCGTCCACTAGTTATGTAGTACAATGAGTAACCGAGAGACGAACCTTGCTATCTGGAGCTGAGTGTCATGGTCGTATTCTTGTTTTCAGAACTGTTCGATTATAGTATGGTTTTATAAAAACGTTTTAAAACCAAGTTCACTATAACCAGTGGCTCTGATACCAAACTGTCACACCCCAAAAAATACCACTTGTGGAGACACTGCGGGCGAGTGACGTACCAAGATCTTAGCCACCAATCACATTGAACTCATACATATATTTAAATAAAGCTTTCATTTATTAATATAAAGTATTACAAAATGTTATATATCATTCATTGTATACAGCGGAAGTATAAATCATTTGTTAAGTGTTTCTAAACCACATGTACGAAAAACCATTAGACTTGCATTGCGATTCCATGTATCTCGACCCATGACCACTACAGCCTTCCAGACAGCAAGTTCCCGATGCTATAACCCTATAGACCTGCAAGCATGCAGACAAGTGTGTCAGACGACGCTGGTGAGTTCAAAGTTTTGTTACCGCGTTTAGTTACCAGATATGTGTATAAAACAGTTCAACGTTTTGACTTGATGTTGTTATTAACTCGATTACCGCAGATGGCTACTAGGTTTATTTGCCCAACCCCAATGTCTCTATCAAAACATTGGTCAAGTGGTTAAGGTAATTAGTTCACGCCCGTCCTCCCCGGTACGGTGTGAGGGTGCCAAACCTAATAGCGCTATCAACTAATAACCACGTTGCCTCCCTGGCAACTATCGGTAGATGTAAGGGGTCTTAATGATAGAAATGAGTGTAATAACCAACATCCTAATAATCCGACGTTCCGCCCCGAAACAATTACCAGATATCCCTCCCTGGGATGCATGCTTGGAAAAAGAGCAGTGAACTCACCTTAGATTTGCTTGGTATGTTACGTTACTTTACCTGTTCCCAGTTGGTCAACCAAACCCTACTGTGGTTACCAACAGTAGTCAGTTTCACAATCACGTATCCAAATCACGTATCACATAGTTAACGTTTAGATTTTATGCACGTTTATAATTACAAGTTCATGTTGCCAATAATGATTACTGAGAACATCAGTTTTACTATCAATCATCAGTTACATGATCAAACAAGTCACTCATTACACACCGGTTGCATCTATCACAAGATCATCTCACATTGCCTATCAGTTACTCAGTTATCAGGATAACGTTTAACAGATGGATTGACTACCCATACAAGTCGGGTCAAGACCCTCGAAACCAATTTACATTTTTATAATGTCTCATGTAGAAAACCACGACATATGCTAACAACATAAACAGACAGGACAAAAATATCAAACCATATACGAACTATTCTGACCACAGCTATACGTGACGAAACACCAAGGTTTCGTTGAAGCCCAAATGTGACGTAACACCCATGTTTCGTCGAAGCCAAATCATGATGAAACTCCAATGTTTCGTCGTGGCTGGTTTGTGACGAAACATCACTGTTTCGTCATGGAGAACTTGGCCTGCAACCCTAACTGTTTCTTACTGTTTCATCGAATCAATATAACCATCATCATTTTCATTCGGTCCGTTCATAATTTCTGTTAGTCTGTTAAATACATGATATCACACAACAACCTATCCCTTTCATTGCTAACCGTCTTAACAATCAACTTCTATCAAGATAAATCAACAGTTATAAGGATCGGGATTCATGAACCCTAGGTTTTATTATATAACAGTTTTATCAACATCAATCATATCTAACTCAAGCAATCCAGAGATTTCAGAATCAGTTATCACATGTTATTTTATGAACATTAACAGGACTTAGTATCATGAACTAATCCAAGAACAACAAGCTCGTTGAACTACATGGTTCAACTATCACGCATTACACCAATACATTTACACATACACGATAACAATCAATTCATTTAACAAGAGCACATCCAATCAAATCCAAATGTGTTATCATACTAACCGTGATACTGAGTGTTTAGTCGAATCGAGATGAAAGGCTTCGTAATGCCTTAGGCTGCCGTCGCACAAGAAATAGGGTGAGAAGCTTTAGGGTTTCTGTTGTGATTTTTGCGGTTACGCTTGATACACAGGGAATTATACTCATACTATTCTGGGCCAAAGGCCCTATGCGTCGAAAGTCTTTCTGGCGAAACATATGTTTCGTCAAGTTTGGGCCTTGTGACGAAAGTCCATGTTTCGTCGGGTAAGTGGGCCGTCCCTATACTATAATTTCATCGAAGCCCATGTGCACATATAATATTTTCATTACACATAAACATTCAGTGACACTAAACTATACTTAGTCAATCAATTACACAAAATATTACATAGACCAATTGTAATTCAGACTGGATTATAAAACAAGTGGTTCGTAGAAAAGGACCTTGAAATCTCGAGTTGTCACAACTAGTCTCATGTCCCCCTTATTATAATTAGACTTCATTCCCATATTAAAATCTATAAGGTATTTAATTTTTGAGTAAATTACAAGTTTTGTCATTTATCTATATATTAAATTGCAGGCGGTGTCCTTTGTCTCGAAACTTAACGAGTTTTGTGCTTAACGATTCAAAATCTTGCATGGTATGTCCTTTGATCCTAACCCAGTTAATTTTTTTGGTTAAGTATGGTCATGTGCCTTGCACATGAGGCTTTAGTGTTATTTCACATCCCTATGGACTATTGTGTAAAACAACTAATATAAAGGGCTACTGTGTAAAAAAATAGATGTTTAAATAAAAAGAACTCTGCACGCATACTTAACCTCTCTAAACGCCATCGCTCTCTCCTCTCTTTCTCTATCTCTCCTCCACAAACTCGCCGGATATGCTAGTTAGATCCATGACTGGTAGATTTCACCGATTGACAGATCTAGATTCACGAGCCATGTTTCATCGATTAAAAGATGTTCCAGAAATAATGTTTGTTGACAGATCTAGATTCGTGAGTCCGTAAAATTCACCGATTGACGTCGGAATTGCTCCGGTGAGTCCATTCTGGTTAATAACGCTCTGCTCATTGTTGTTAGTCCATTCCAGTGAGTCCATTTAGGTTGAGTAACTGTGAGTTTTTGTAACTTTCCAATGTCGGAAGGTAGTTTCCTGTGAGCCCATTCCGGCTGGTTTCCGATTAGGTCGAGGATGCGAATGTAAGGTAGGGCGGTGGAAGTGGGCGGTCGTAGGAGATGGTGAAGGGTGGGTGGTTAGTAGTGGGATGGTGACGGGATTTCTGGTGAATTAGACCAAAGGTGGGTGGGTGATGGTGGTTGTTGGTGGCGGTGGAAGTGGGTGGTTGCAAGAGATGGTGGAGGGTGGGTGGTCGATGGTGGTTGTTGGTAATGGGTGGTGGGTGATGGTGGGATCTTGAGTGATAAAAGTAATAATAATAATAATAATAATAATTATAAAAGTGCTTTGTTTTATTTTTTAAATAATAATAAATAAATAGGTAAAAAGACTAAAGTACCCTTGAGTGATCAGATTTAACCAAAAAAATTAACTAGTTTAGGGCCAAAAGACATAACATGCAGGATTTTCAAACATTAGGTACAAAACTCGTCAACTTTTGCGCCAAAGGACACTGCGTATAATTTGGTATATAAATAAAGGACAAAACTTGTAATTTACTCTTAATTTTTCGTGGAACATGATTAGCATATAGAAACTATGGTTTTACTTTTTTTCTAAAATCAAAGTATTTAGCTCAGAATATTTGGTGTTGTATGAGTCTAGTTGACTTGGTATCGGGTTATAGACTCAGTTTTGGATGTCACACTCATGTTCCTTTTATAATTATTGGAAGAAAAAGAAGTTGACTTGGTATCGGGTCATAGACTCAGTTTTGGATGTCACACTCATGTTCCTTTTTATAATTATTGGAAGAAAAAGAAAAGAGTTAATTGCCAAAATCTTCCTTGAGGTTTGGGCATGTTTGCCATTTTCGTCCAAAATGACTTTTTTGTACCAAATAGCCCCCACATTTGTAACTTTTCATATAATTCCAAGACACTCAACAGTGAGCTTTTGGCCCATGTTTGTTGATTGGAGAGAAAAATGACACTCAATAGTGAATTGGGAGAGAAAAATTGTCACACCCTGACTTTTGCGGAAGCGTGATTAGGTGTGACTTGCTTAATATCATTGCATTCAACCATAACAAACATCTATATGATAAAACCATGATGTTCATCCATATATTAAGTTTCAAAACATTAGAATCGTCATTGTGTAACCGCAAACCAAGACTTCAAATTCAAGTATATAACAACCCAAGTTTTAAGTTCCAATCAGGACTTAACAAAAGACACTACCAAAAGCTAGGCCTTGGACTATGTATCTTATCCAAGATAAGATGCACAATCCAAACCCTTCGACTATGTATTTCACCCCCGAAGTTATAAAACCAAAACAGTTAAAAGAAAAGGGGGGACAGGAACTCACAGTCTTGCGTTCTTTAATCAAATAACCCAAAGCTTCTTCTCAATTGCATGACCACCTGCAAACGTGCTACGGTTTATTAGACGGGTGGGTCATGCCTTGGCCTTGGTCTTATTTAGTATTTTTGAGTTACGTTTCTTCGTGTCATCAATGTTATTCCAAGTATATAATTATTTGTTAAAACAATATATATTTTAACTTATATTATATTTATTAAATTTTGGATCATTAGTTAAAATAATATATTTTAACTTGTCACATAACGTATTTGTACATGTATAACTTCCCCAAGGATGGGTGTATTCATACTCGTATTCTTAACCTTGTGTATTTTTGGCAAGTATCGGTGGCGTATTCCGGTGTAATTATACGTACGAGAATACGCAATTTCTTGTAGTTATCAAGTATTCTTATACTTAATTTTTGTACTAATTTTTCCGGAATAATATTTCTAATAAAAATTCCACCAATATATATTCCCAAAATATATACTTTTAAGAAATCATTTGTATAATTTTATCTATACATCTTCTTGGCAAAAATACTTATATTTTCATATAAGTCTCAAAAATAAAATATTTTCAAGTTTAACTTAGAAAATATTTATAAATCTATTTCACCGAAATATAATATGTTCCAAGTTTACTTAAGAAAATATATATATTTTCTCCCAAAAATAATATATCTTCTAATAATTCCAAGAAAATATATATTTTTACTTACCCAAAAATAATATATTTTCTTCTTGTCAAAAATATGATATATATTTGTAATAATTGTAAAAATCATATTTTTGTTCTCTTGGTGTCCAAAATACTAATTACCAAAATATACTTATGAATTTATTTCCGGAATATTTATGTAAGTTATACTCTTTGTTCGGTTTGTCCAATACTTTGGGTATAAATTATGTATTCATTTCTTGGAATTTTGGTAATATCTTGTATTGTAATTTCTTGGTGTTTTGGTGGGTTATATTATTTCAAGTCCTAAAATAATATAACTAATACACATAATATACAAATAATCACACACATGGTGACATCTAAATATATATTCTCCTAAATACATATTTAGTCACTTTTATTTACAAAAACCAACCTCCAATATTTATAATTTTTGTAACAAAAATTATGGCCAGCTTTATATGAAAATTCATGGTTTAAAATATACTTGTAAATATTTGTTTAAAAATATTTTTCTAAGTGTTAAATTTCTAGAAAATTTTTGCCATAGTTTCCCCTTAAAAGCGGAGGTTTCCATGCTTTCAAAGCATATCATTTTCTTTTATAAATCATCACAATCAACAACAAATCTACCAACACTTACCAATTTACCAAAATCAAGCATTAATAACTACTTCAAGAACTTGAAAATTTATAAAAATTAGTAGTAACTTACTAGTGTGTTTAGTAGGCTTAGTTAAAATTATTTGTTAAAACAATATATATTTTAACTTATATTATATTTATTAAATTTTGGATCATTAGTTAAAATAATATATTTTAACTTGTCATATAACGTATTTGTACATGTATAACTTCCCCAAGGATGGGTGTATTCATACTCGTATTCTTAACCTTGTGTATTTTTGGCAAGTATCGGTGGCGTATTCCGGTGTAATTATACGTACGAGAATACGCAATTTCTTGTAGTTATCAAGTATTCTTATACTTAATTTTTGTACTAATTTTTCCGGAATAATATTTCTAATAAAAATTCCACCAATATATATTCCCAAAATATATACTTTTAAGAAATCATTTGTATAATTTTATCTATATATCTTCTTGGCAAAAATACTTATATTTTCATATAAGTCTCAAAAATAATATATTTTCAAGTTTAACTTAGAAAATATTTATAAATCTATTTCACCCAAATATAATATGTTCCAAGTTTACTTAAGAAAATATATATATTTTCTCCCAAAAATAATATATCTTCTAATAATTCCAAGAAAATATATATTTTTACTTACCCAAAAATAATATATTTTCTTCTTGTCAAAAATATGATATATATTTGTAATAATTGTAAAAATCATATTTTTGTTCTCTTGGTGTCCAAAATACTAATTACCAAAATATACTTATGAATTTATTTCCGGAATATTTATGTAAGTTATACTCTTTGTTCGGTTTGTCCAATACTTTGGGTATAAATTATGTATTCATTTCTTGGAATTTTGGTAATATCTTGTATTGTAATTTCTTGGTGTTTTGGTGGGTTATATTATTTCAAGTCCTAAAATAATATAACTAATACACATAATATACAAATAATCACACACATGGTGACATCTAAATATATATTCTCCTAAATACATATTTAGTCACTTTTATTTACAAAAACCAACCTCCAATATTTATAATTTTTGTAACAAAAATTATGGCCAGCTTTATATGAAAATTCATGGTTTAAAATATACTTGTAAATATTTGTTTAAAAATATTTTTCTAAGTGTTAAATTTATAGAAAATTTTTGCCATAGTTTCCCCTTAAAAACGGAGGTTTCCATGCTTTCAAAGCATATCATTTTCTTTTATAAATCATCACAATCAACAACAAATCTACCAACACTTACCAATTTACCAAAATCAAGCATTAATAACTACTTCAAGAACTTGAAAATTTATAAAAATTAGTAGTAACTTACTAGTGTGTTTAGTAGGCTTAGTTACCCTTCAAAGTGTGGTTGTCTATTTAAAAACATCATTATTGAAGAAGTTAGATGTTTACAACTTGTAAATAAATTTTCTAAAAATAATTCTTCTTGAGTTTTTCTTGTTAAATATATATTTCTACACTTGATTAACCACTAAAAATGTGGTTAACCTCTTTAAGAACCAAGTTTATATAGATCTTGTATTTTTAACTTAGTTTCTTGAAAAATCATTCTTGAAATCATATGTTTACAAGTCTCATTTCACACTTTGATCATCATACTTCAAGAAAACATTAAATCTTTCAAGTTCATGTTGTAACATAAGGATGATCTCTTGATCTTTAACATAATCATCCTCTCATCTTGCTAGATTATGTCTTTAATCACCATCTAGCAAGATCATATGATGTTTAACATCATAAACACAAATAATCATCAATCAAGTAGCATAACAACACTTAAACAACATGTATTCTTATGATTTTTAGTCTTATGTTTAACTTTCATGTTCTTGATCATTAGTGTTTTTCATGTTTAGCTTCTTTTAACATCTTTTAACCAACTTAATAAGATGTAAAATGGAGTTTAGATGATCTTACTACTAGCTCAAGGCTAGGGATGAACACAAGAAGATGAAGATGAAGATGATAAATGAGGTGGTTAATAGCTCTGGCAAGAGGTCCTTCACTTTCCAATGGCTCCTAGCTCCTTAAACAAGCTTCTTACACCTTAATATCACTAGAGAATGGATGGATTGAAGTGAAAAATGATGGTGATGGTGCTTAGTGTTCTTGGCCGTAGGTATGGAAGGAGAAGAGGAGAAAGAATGATGTTGTGATGGTGTGAAGAAATGAGGGTTATGAACTTGTGGTTATGTTATAAATCTTCCAACAACAATGAAATCCAACGGTCCTTTTGTTTAGTAAAGTTGTAGACAAGATCTCATTAAATAAACAAATAAAATCAAGGTGGGGTCCACCTTGTAATCGTGTAGTTAGGGGGGGCTAAGTTGAGTTGTAATGGTTAGTTTGTTTAGTTAGTTGAAATCTAAATGACTTAGTTAGGGTATTAGTTGTTATAATGTTATATAGTCTGTTATGATGTTCGGGGACCATAACTAGCTTGGAAATGATAAAACAATGCTTCTAGTGAAAATTTGGTGTTTCGGGTAGTGTCCGGTTGTTCGGTTAGTTACCGGTTGGTTACCGGTTCGTTAAGGTGCTAAACTATGCAGTTAAGTGTGCTTTATGTTACCTTTTGTGACAGTTTTGATTCCCGACACTTAGGAAAGCATTCTGGATCATTTAACCATATTTCTGCATGATATTAAGTTGTTTAATTGCTGAATTTTGCTGAATTCTGCAGAATTCTGCAGTTTGTGTGAGTTTTAGGCACTTTCCGGCACTTAAAATATCAATAGGAAGGCAGTTTTATGATCCTTGCTTTTCTACACACTATACTAGTGTAACTCTTGGTTTCTGGCACATTCTATATCTTAATACCATGTCTATCTATATACTGAACTCCGTCAACATTTTTCTGATTTGTCTGCTAACTGTGCTATCTTTGTTTCGTGCATCATTTGAATCAATAAGTTTACATGCAATAATGATATGACATTTTGCAATATATGATGCACATGTATGTATGATAACAATAATCAGGGGGCATTCATGTCATAAATGTTAAATCAGCATAGTCATTAAAGCATTAATCATTGTCTAATCATTGTACGGATACATGCAAATTTGACAATTGTCACATTCTCCCCATGTTAAGAAAATTCCGTCCTCGAAATTTAGTCTACGTTAACTCCTTAGAGTTACGTTATACGTAGATGGATATGTATAATGCCAAAGTGAATAACCATGAAAACAAATCAAGACTTACTCGTACCAGGTGACTCCAAGGACTTATTTCCACATTAAGAACCCAATGGTTAAGAGGTATGTGTTTTCAGTATTTGATGTCAAAGGAAACGAGATGTACAGACATATTACATAGTGTGACTTAGTTAACAAGGGTTCAACAAAAGAGGAGTTTCGACCCATATAACTCCCAACGATCATTCACAATATGCAAATGAGTTATAGAAACAATAGCATCCGCTAGATGAACTCAGAATCAGCAAGCTCAAATGTAATAGTAACATGAAAAGAGTCCGCCAACTTTCGAACATATAAATGAATAAAATTAGTGTGTTGATATTATTGAATTGCGAGAACACACCGAAATGAAATTCAACCGAATCTGGTGTATCATCGTCTTAATTTGTAGTTGCGTTAAGAGTGTTTAAATGACGAATCAAACGAAAAGTATACGTAGTTTCGTATGAAACAGTTGACCATGTTTAGCACAAGCTACAAGTTTATACCGACGCCCCCAGGAGTCGTAGTGAATGAAATAACTCAATAATAGCGGTGACCAAACAAGTTCACCGTTTTTTTTGGAATCAAACGAGAGCGCAATGAAGCAATTCTGAAAATTTGACTCAAACGACATCATAGGATTTCCAATTGAATGTGGAGCACCAAAGAACTACTGTTTTTGATCGAAGATGAAAAAGCAATAAATATCACAAGGTATTCGATCGATAGTGAAAGAACCGTTAGGAGGTACACCAGAATATAAAATGAATTTATGTACCATTGTCTTAACACACAATTGCGTTAAGACTGCTTTATCATGATAAATCTGAGCGGATTTAGAGCAAGTCAATAAATAAACGATTAAATCCGTGTATGAGATGTGTAAATGAGATTAGCCCAAGCTTCAATCTAGTGAAAGCACCACCACAAGGTGTCGAAATCAACAAACGACTTAATCGAGTCGTAGACCAAACAAGCCTTCTATGACTCGGAATACATGAAACGCTTGTTAATACGAATTTGAATATGATGTTCTCAATACATCACATGGTGTCTTGAATTGAATACGTGTAATGGACAAGTTCAAACAACCGACCTTGGTTTCAGCGCAATCCGACAATAAATACATGTATCGACAAGTAAATTTCGGCATGGTTATAAAGATAAACCATGTATGTAACTGGAAAGGAAAAGAAGTCTCAAGAAAGTGTGTTGACTTGATAACAAAGGAGCCAATCATTACAATAGTGTGGGTCATTCGAATCACAATTCAATGATTAGATTTAGCGAAATAATATTTGAACCTTGATGAAACGCTTATTCGAAACGAGACCACATGTGTAACAAACGATGCATAACTTATGAATTCTCAAGAAATGAAGCAATGAGTATTCCTATATTGAAGAAATGACTGTGATACAAGGACCATTAAGAGGAGTAGGGATGTCAAGATCTACTCGCTAGATGCAAAAGTGTGAATTCCAATAAAAGAAGTTTAATTACTCTACCTGTTCGGCTAACTAAAATAGCATATGTGACAGGATAATGGCATTAGCCCGAGTTAATAGACGTGGTTCTTACGTGGTGACCTTTAATGAGTTTTGACATAAGTTCCCGAAGGTCCTAAATGCATGTTTCGTAAACCCTCAAAGTGTTGTATTCTGTGTGTAACTATTTGGTGTACCGTGTATAACACAACATTAGCGTATGTCTAAAAACAAATTTCTGACTCGGTGTTCTTTGGTATACTTTCTTCCTGAATCCACAGCTGGTGATAACCTGATCGAAGATCGATCTTGGGATAGTAACTTGATCCTTGAAGTTGGTCGAATAAATCATCAATCCTCGGCAAGGGATACCGATTCTTGATGGTTAACTTGTTCAACTCTCGATAGTCGATGCACATTCGAAAACTATCGTCCTTCTTCTTGACAAACAGCACTGGAGCTCCCCAAGGCGAGAAGCTTGGTCTTATAAATCACTTATCTAGTAGCTCCTGAAGCTACGCTGACAACCCTTGCATCTTTGAGGGTGCAAGTCGGTAAGCTGCCTTGGCTACAGGCGTGGCGTCTGGAACCAAGTCAATGTGGGATTCGACTTGTCCTTGAGGAGGTAATCCTGGCAAGTCTTCGGGGAAGACTTTAGGATATTTCCTTACCACAGGGATATCTTTGAACTTCGGTTCTTCGACCTCTTTGTCGACGACATGAGGTAAGAAAGCAACACATCTTTTACGCAAAAACTTCCGTGCCTTCAAACAACTAGTAATCCGTAGGGGCGTATCCTGCTTCTCCCCATGAATCACGATCGTCTCTTCATTCGCCATCGGGATGCAGATAACCTTCTCATGGCATATAATCTCTGCACGATTACTCGACAACCAATCCATCCCAACTACGACGTCGAAGCTTCCCAATTCAAGTGGCAGAAGATCTATCGAAAACTCACGCTCTCCTAGCTCTCTAACACAGCCTCTAATCACTTCTTTGGCTCCTACTAGCTTCCCGTTAGCTAGTTCTATCGAATACGGGATATCTAACTTACTTGCTACTAAACCCAGTATATTCTTAATCTCTAGAGATACGAAGCTAAAATCGGCACCCGTATCAAACAGCACAGATACATAACGCTGACTAATAGGGAACGTACCGATAACCATGGTTGGATCCTGGCGTGCTTCCCTAGCTCCGATGTTGAACACTCTTCCACGTGCCTGATTGTTTTAAGGGTAATACTTCCTGAAATGTGGTTGGATCCTGGCGTGCTTCCCTAGCTCCGATGTTGAACACTCTTCCACGTGCCTGATTGTTTTTAGGGTAATACTTCCTGAAATGCCCCACATCACCACAGTTAAAACAACCTTCACCACGTCCTTGATCATTACCATTTCCGCCTTGATTGTTGTTGTTGTCGTTGTTTCCTCCACGATTTCCGCTATCATCTTGATCTCCATTTCCACGTCCAGTACCATGCCAACACGTCTCCTTGACATGCCCCACTTTGCCACAGTTATCACATTTTCCATATCTGCATCGCCCAGTATGATGACGTCGGCAATTGTCGCACTTAGGTAGGTTACCTATGTACCCTTTTCCCTTTTTGGCATTGTTGTTGTTACTCGCCCGAGTACCCTTCTTGAAATTGGTAAACTTCCTCTTGTTCTCACTAGATGACTCCATAAGAGTCTCGTTTTTCTCCTCAGAGATTGATAATTTTCCCAACCTAACTGCTTCTTCAGTGAGCGCCACACTTAAGTCAATAGCATCGGTAATCGTTGGAGGTTTAGATGCTGTCACCATGCTCAGAATCTGAGGTGCCAATCCCCAGATGAAGCGTTCGATCCTCTTAAACTCTGGCTCCACCAAATAAGGAACCACCCTAGACACATCATGTAATCTCTGCACATATTCAGCTATCTTTGAACCTTCCATTTTCAAGTTCCAAAATTCAATTTCCAACTTCTGGATTTCTGCCCTCGAGCAATACTTATTACGCATCAGCTCTTTCAGTTCGTTCCATGTCAAAGCATACGCAGCAGCCTCGCCCATCATCTGAACCTGAAGGTTCAACCATGACAGAGCCCCATCTAGAAACAGTCCAGATATGTACGTGACTTGTTGCTCTGGAATACATTTGTTCATTCGCAAAACAGAATCTGTCTTCTCAACCCAGTACACAAAAGCTACGGCACCCCCAATGCCATCGAAATCAAGGGGCCTGCAGCCTAAGAACTGCTTGTAGGTGCAGCCTGCGACATAAGCAACATCATTCACATAAGGCATTAGCAAAGCACACTTGGAAATGTCCAAACGTTTTGTAATGTGTCTTAAGTGACTAAACATTACTGTTGGGTGGGTTATTTCCTGAGGTACCTCCGCTGTGTTTGGAGCGAAGGGCCTCGTGCTGTGCGATGGCCTGTGAGATGCGCTCTTGTAATTCCGCCTCTGTCGTCGGCAGAGGGTTGTTGGTATCGGTGTTCCTTCGAGGCGACATCTTCTAAGAAGAAGATTCGATAGGTCAGGTCTCATTCATCAAGTAAGTATATAGTCGTCCAAAGGTCATATGTACGTGTATATATAAGCATTCATCATAGCAAGCAATCATGCAGCAACATAATCATAGCACAACATGTAAATCAGCAAAGTGTTTAGTGAGTACATGACGGCTGAGCTTTCATTAATTACCGACCACAATTACATTGTTTACAAGGTGTATCATATCAAGAGGGACATAGGGTTACACTACCCCTGTCCATTAAGTCTGTCAATATACTAAAATCACATAGTCAAAAGGGGGTCTTCAAAAGTCTTCACAATCTCGGCTCAATAGTAGTGCTCTCGCCAAAGGTAATGTATCTTCTTAAGACCAAAAACCTACTGTACTGATGGGGGAGGTGGAGAAGGGAAGAAAAGCAATCTGCGATCATGTGCGAGCTTCTCCTCGAGCTCGTATACACGGTGAAGTAAGTAATTGATCTGCTGCTCGATAGTAAGGAAACGAGCATCAAAACTTGGAGAAGGTGTAAGAGCAGCAGGTGAGAGTGCAAAAGGAGAAAGTGATGAATGTGGAGGAACAAAAGTATACTGATAGAGACAGGGTGGAGGACGTGGTGTCAGCTCAAGCTCCAAAACTCTACGACTCAAAACCTCAAACTGTAGCTGAAGTGACAGGAGCAACTCATCCCGTGTGTAGCCTCCATAATGTGGGGGTTGATAGGGGTCTGAAATCGGCATAGTGTATGGTAGGAACCATCAGAATGGCTAGTCCAGCGGTGAAGAAGTGAAGGGAGCAAACGGCGCAGCCTGGGGGATCTGTGGAAAAGCTGCTGAAGCGAAAGGATCGTCACGTGGGTGCTGACCTGAAGTACCTTCCCCTGGACGTGGTGCAAGGATTGCCTGAAGGAAAAAATCGGCAAATCAGTGCGATGGGCATCAGACTCTACAGGAGGGAGAGGAGCAACATCAGCGGGTGCGTGTGGAGGAATAAATGGCTCGGCAAAAGGAAGATCAACAGGTGCAGGTACTGGGTCGGGAATAGGGAGTGCCATATCTAGTAACTCAAACGGAACATGGTCAGGATCAGAAATCGACTCAAGATCAATAGGTGCAACATCAGGCTAACCCAAAAGGAACAAGAGCTATCTCAGGAGTAGGCTCTGGGTCGTGTAGAGGTGTGGGAACTCGAGCAGGTGATAGTGCGGCAGACATAGCGGTGTCGTCGTCTGAGTCAGTAACAAAAAGCTGCAATCCGGTCGTCTGTAAAGCTGAAGATGTCACAGACTCAAAGGAGTCTGAACCTGAGTGCAAATTGGAATCAGAAGATATCTCACTGACAGGAACAACAGGAGGTGGGACAGCTACATCATCCTTATCTATCTCCCCGTCACCCTGGGTGTCAACTGGAAGGCCGTCTACAAACAAATCGACATCGTCCTCGAACAAGTCATCGATAGGCCAAACCTCGGGAGGAATGACCACAAGAGGTACGACATCGAGGATCGGAGCCACGATGTGCTCGCCATCGGGGTGACCAATAATGAGGTGATCATGGATTGGAACAGGAATGACAAAAGGATCCTTGTCAAGGAAACCATCACCTTGACTTTTGCGGAACCGTGATTAGGTGTGACTTGCTTAATATCATTGCATCCAACCATAACAAACATCTATATGATAAAACCATGATATTCATCCATATATTAAGTTTCAAAACATTACAATTGTCATTGTGTAACCGCAAACCAAGACTTCAATTCAAGTACATAACAACCCAAGTTTTAAGTTCCAATTAGGACTTAACAAAAGACACTACCAAAAGCTAGGCCTTGAACTATGTATCTTTTCCAGGATAAGATGCATAATGTGACAACTCAAATTTCCAAGATTTCTATTTCGTATTTATTGCACGATCATGTATTGATTGCCATGAAATTATATATGTTTTGATTGTTTGATTGTGTATAGTTGTTGGTATAGTTGTTGGTTATTTGTGAAACTTGTCAAATGTGTAAACTTGGTGGTGGAACTATGAAACAGTTATGAGATGGTGCGCATTTGTAAATTATAATACTTAGGGATGTAGATGGTAATTAGTGAAATCCTAAATACTTAACCCTAATCTCATTTCTCTAATCATTTGCACACAAAACTAAATCACTACTTGCAACTCTCTAATCCCCTAGCAATCATCATCACCCTCATCATTGGCAAGAAAATCATCACTCTTGATTCCTCTTTCTCTAGAATCATTCAAGGTAATTGTTAATGATTTGTGCTTGATTGTTTATTGATTGTTGAATTGTTATCAACGTATGATTCTTGCAATTCGTGATAGAAACCCTAGTTCATCATATACTATTCTTTGTTAATTGATTTCGATTTACTGTGAAAGGATGTTGTTGATTGTGTAATCGTGCTAGATGATTTAGATAATTATTCCGTCAAACTATTGATGATTGATTGATTAAACATATTGAAAAATCATGGAATTAGGGTCTGTTCAGATCGTATGAAAAATGGAACGTAACTGTTACAATCGTGATGGCTGGGGTCTGAATGTTGTGAATTTCATTAAGGATCCGAGTTTAATCTCTAGTGCATGGTCCGAGTATAATGAAATGTTTATTGCCCGAGTTTAAATGTTATATCACTTGTCCGAGTTTATGTAAAGAGTTTGGGCCGAGTTTAAATGTGACTTTGGACCGAGTTTGGTAAATGTTGTTGGTCCGAGTATATTGTTGAAAGGTTATCCTAGTTTATCATGCTATGCTTGGTCCGAATTTAATGAACACCCACACCCTAGGTCCGAGTTTAAACCCCCTCATCCAAGGTCCGACTTTAATTTCATGTCTGAGTTTAATGAACTATGTTGGACCGAGTATATGTAGTAAAATGTCCGAGTATAATAGAAAACATGTGGTCCGAGTTTAGTGTTGTTGAGTTGCCCGAGTTTAAAACCAAAGGGGCCTTGTCCGAATTTATTGATGATGAAAGGTCTGAGTTTAATACTCTAAAGGCTTGACCGAATTTATATGTGAATGCCAGGTCCGAGTTTAAGGACCTCCCATGGTCCGAGTTTATTGTTGTTGCAAGGCCTGAGTTTTACAAACCCTCATGTTAACCGAGTTTATTAACACAAATGAATGAGGTCCGAACTTGCTTATCATGCTTAGCCCGACCTCCTTACTTGTGATGTAGTGCCGAGCCCTCATGCCCTATATTTTGTTTAAGTGTTAAGCTCTGTTGGCTGTCAAACTTGCATGCGTTATGTAGAATTGGAACTTTACAAAGTGATGTATAAAGCACGTTACCTGTAAACATCGGTAAATAGAGCCTATTGTATGATCCGTATGTTCTGTGCATTACAGCATGTTACTGTATGATATCGTATCCGATTGTATGATATATCATGTGTTACCCAAGTTTTGAACAGGGGAGACCCCCCTATACTTGTCTGAGTTTTTGAGAGATGCATGATCCTGTAAATGTTCATATAAATTACGTGAATTGTATGAATGGGTTAACTGTTACGTGATACATGATTGATACATGATATTGGCTGTCAAGCACTATGTGACATTAGATTGCTTGCGTATCATTTGCGAACATGAACTGATTTGTTACACGTGCATACAATAGGACTTGATTAATTACTTGTGAGTGCATAACCTAGCATACCGAGCAAACCAAGGTGAGTTCACACTCCTACTAAGGCATGGGATTCCCGGGTCGTGGGAATGGGTTAAAGGTTTCAATTGACTTATAACGTACAAACGTTTTTCCTAGACTATCACCTATCATGGTCCTCGGATGTCAGGACGGTTCCGTAGGTTGGGATAACACCTACGTGGTTCCGTAGGTTGGATAACACCTACGTGGTCATATGCCATTACTATCCTCGATACAAAGGATACGCACGTAAAACCTACGTGTACGCATTACTTACTTCTTCCGTAGGTTGGGATAACACCTACGTGGTCACATGCCAATTACTATCCTCGATACAAAGGATACGCACGTAAAACCTACGTGTACGCATTACTTACTTCTATCCTCGGTTATGAAGGATACGTGCGTAAAACCTACGCACACCTCATACGCGCTACTGTTCTCGGACGAAGAACAGGGATAATACGAATAGTCTAGTGGTCACATAACATGGGAAGCCCCCACCTGTATAACTTACTATTGGCCCAGTAGAGCCACCCGTTACTTACTGTTACGCATTTACTTACTGTGAACTCGCTCAACTAGTTTGTTGATCATTCTGTTACATGCCTT
Source organism: Helianthus annuus (assembly GCF_002127325.2). Taxonomy (NCBI): domain Eukaryota; kingdom Viridiplantae; phylum Streptophyta; class Magnoliopsida; order Asterales; family Asteraceae; genus Helianthus; species Helianthus annuus. The sequence continues at coordinate 50,539,662 of NC_035437.2, forward strand.
GCAGATCGTTAGGTACTTGGAGCTTGCACTGGAGAAGCGGGTCGTTGTGGACAAGGATCGTGGTTTCTACGTTGAATTATTATGACATTTAAAACTATTAACTATTGTTGGATTATTTACTATGCTTCCGCTACACTTTGAAACTATGGTTATGTTTTGAACACCAATCGTATTGGATGGATGGTTTACATTTATTTTACTTGATATTAATTACATGTTCTATATGATTGGTGGCTTGATCCTGGTCAGTCGCGCTCCCAAGCGGTGGTACTCCGCGTGTGGATTTTGGGGGTGTGACAGATTGGTATCAGAGCCATTGGTTATAGAGAACTTGGTTTTAATATGGAAAAACGTTTTTTTTATTAAAAGCAGACTATAACCAGAACAGTGCTCTCGACGATCCACAACGACGCTTCGCTCCACGTGCAAGACTCAACTTCCTAGGTACTAAGGTTTATGTTTATTGCCTACATGCTAGAATTTGCATAGAACTTTGCTCGTAGTATGCTTACATTACCTTGCTCACAACTTGTCATTGCATGAGAATACTTATGTGCTTACACTCTTCTGTCATCGCACTATTCGCGAACCTTTCTCACTTATGTTGCCTTTGATGTGAAGATCAATGGCCGCACGAATTAACATGACTCAAGCCCAGCTAGAGGCTCTCGTTGCTGCGGCAGTTGCAACCGCCCAAGCAGGTAGTACACCCTGCAGTATAGACACTAGGTTCTTTAGATCCTACATTAATTCTCGTACTTAACTTTGCCCTATTCGTACACAATAGGTCAACCCGCTCAGCAACAACCTGGGTGCACCTTCAAGAATTTCATGGATTGTCGTCCTAGCTCGTTCAGTGGCACGGAGGGAGCAGTTGGACTCCTCCACTGGTTTGAAAAGCTCGAGTCAGTTTTCGAGATGTGTGAATGCCCTGAGGCTCGCAGGGTGAAGTTCGCCACTGGCACACTTGAAGGGATTGCGCTCACTTGGTGGAACGCACAAGTGCAGATCTTAGGGTTGGCAGCTGCTAACGCCACACCCTGGAACGAATTCAAAGAACTGATCAAGAGGGAATACTGCACTAGAGAAGACATTCACAAGTTGGAGGACGAGTTGTATAACTTGAAAATGGTTGGGTCGGAAATCGAAGCTTACACCAAGAGATCAAATGAGTTGGCTGTGTTATGTCCAACTATGGTGGACCCTCCATACAAGCGTATTGAGTTGTATCTCAAAGGTTTGGCACCAGAAATACAGAGCCACGTTACCTCGGCTAACCTCAACAACATCCAGGAAATCCAGCGTCTCGCTCATCGCATCACCGATCAGGCAGTGGATCAGAATAAACTGCCTAAGCGTATCAGTGCTACTGCTACCGCTACTACTTCTACTACACTTGCTACTCCCAGTGAAAGTAAGAGAAAATGGGATGGGGATTCTAGCAAGGGATCAGCTTCAGTGCAGTCGCAAGCTCAACAGCGAAAGACAGACAGTTACCAGAGTCCAAGTCAGCACTCCTCAAGCAGCCACAGACAGGGAGGGTATCGAGGAAATCTCCCAAAGTGTAACACCTGCAACAAGCATCACAGGGGCCAGTGTAATAAGGGTCGTTGTCAAAGGTGTCTTAAGATGGGTCACGAGGCCAAAGACTGTAGGAGTCCACGGCCTGCAAATCAGAATCAGCAGCCTCAACAACCAGCTCCACAGAACCAGCAACAGCAGCCACAGCGTGGAAATCGGGGATGTTTCCAGTGTGGGGCGGAAGGTCACTTCAAACGCGATTGCCCCCAGTTGAACCAGAATCGCAACAACAACAATCAGGGCAACGGGAACAATAACAACAATAACGGGGGAAACAACAACAACAATGGCAACGAAGCTCGGGGTCGTGCTTTTGTGCTAGGTCGGGGTGACGCAGTGAATGATCCCAATGTGGTTATGGGTAAGTTTCTTCTCGACGATATTTATGTTACTGTCTTATTTGATTCGGGTGCTGATACGAGTTATATGTCTTTGAATATGAGCAAATTGTTAAAACGTGCACCAACACCTCTAAACATCAAGCATGTCGTAGAACTAGCAAACGGTAAAAGTGTAGAAGCCACACAGATAGTTAAGGGTTGTAATATTGTCCTAGCTGGTCAGACCTTCTCCATCGACCTTATTCCTATAGTTCTGGGTAGTTTCGACATCGTTATCGGCATGGATTGGTTATCCAAGCAGCAGGCAGAGATTCTATGTAAGGAGAAGATCATTCGTATTCCTCGTTCGGGGAAGGAACCTCTCGAAGTTCAAGGCGACAAGAGTGGTGCTGTGGTTGGCATCATCTCTTTCCTAAAGGCTCAGAAATGTTTGCGAAAGGGTCATACTGCTATCTTGGCACTGGTTACTGATGCAGCTTCGAAGGAGAAAAGACTTGAGGATATTCCTGTTGTACGCGAATTTCCTCAGGTGTTTCCAGAAGATTTACCTGGCCTACCGCCTCATCGTCAGGTCGAATTTCAAGTCGAGCTAGCTCCTGGAGCAGCACCAATAGCCCGCGCACCGTATCGTTTAGCTCCAACCGAATTGGAAGAACTGTCGAAGCAGCTACAAGAGCTCTTGGAAAAGGGCTTTATTCGTCCAAGCTCTTCGCCTTGGGGAGCTCCAGTGTTATTTGTGAAGAAGAAAGACGGTACGTTCAGAATGTGCATCGACTACCGTGAACTCAATAAGGTGACGGTGAAGAACCGTTATCCTCTTCCGCGCATAGATGACTTATTCGACCAGTTGCAAGGGTCGAGTTACTCCAAGATTGATTTAAGGTCAGGTTATCATCAGCTGAGAGTCCGGGATGAAGACGTCTCCAAGACCGCATTCAGAACTCGCTACGGCCATTACGAGTTTCTTGTCATGCCATTCGGGCTTACAAACGCGCCTGCAGTCTTCATGGATCTTATGAATAGGGTGTGCAAACCTTATCTTGACAAGTTCGTTATTGTCTTCATAGACGACATTCTGATTTACTCCAAGAGTCAGGAGGAACACGAGCAGCATCTTCGCCTTATTTTGGAACTTCTTCGAAAAGAGCAACTGTACGCAAAGTTTTCAAAATGCGACTTCTGGCTTCGTGAAGTCCACTTCTTAGGCCATGTGGTGAACGAGGACGGGATCCATGTTGATCCATCCAAGGTAGATTCGATCAGGAACTGGCCTGCACCGCGTACACCAACAGAAATACGCCAATTTTTGGGTTTGGCAGGGTACTACAGGCGGTTTATCAAAGATTTCTCCAAGATCGCGCAGCCGCTCACTATGCTGACACAGAAAGGTGTCGTTTACAGATGGGGTAATACGCAGGAAACTGCTTTTCAGTACTTAAAGGATAGGCTTTGCAGCGCACCTATTCTCTCATTGCCAGAGGGCACGGATGACTTCGTGGTTTATTGTGACGCATCGATACAGGGGCTTGGTTGTGTATTGATGCAGCGGGATAAAGTTATTGCCTACGCCTCTCGTCAACTCAAGGTTCATGAACGGAACTACACGACGCACGATCTAGAGCTGGGAGCTGTTGTTTTCGCGCTTAAGATATGGCGACACTACCTGTACGGTACCAGGTGCACGATTTACACCGATCACAGGAGTCTCGAGCATATCCTTAAGCAAAAGGATTTGAATATGCGTCAACGGAGATGGGTTGAACTTCTGAACGACTACGAATGCGCCATCAAGTATCATCCAGGCAAGGCCAATGTTGTGGCTGACGCCCTCAGTCGGAAAGACACTCTACCTAAGCGCGTGCGAGCGCTACAGCTTACTATTCAGTCCAGTCTTCCTGCACGGACACGAAATGCTCAGGTTGACGCATTGAAACCAGAAAACGTCAGGGCTGAAGCCTTACGCGGATCAAGGCAACGATCAGAACAAAAGGAAGACGACGCCTGCTATTTGACAGGACGTGTTAGGGTCCCACTATATGGTGGCTTACGAGAACTTGTGATGGATGAAGCTCATAAGTCTCGCTACTCGGTATATCCTGGTTCGGACAAAATGTACTACGACATCAGAACTGCTTATTGGTGGCCTAGCATGAAGGCCCACATCGCCACCTATGTTGGCAAGTGCTTGACCTGTGCGAGAGTCAAGACAGAGTACCAGAAACCAGCAGGCCTACTTCAGCAGCCCAAGATACCGCAATGGAAATGGGAAGAAATTTCCATGGATTTTGTTACAGGTTTACCTAGATCTCAGCGTGGGAATGATACAATATGGGTCATAGTTGATCGACTCACCAAGTCTGCACACTTCCTGCCGATTAAGGAAACGGACAAGTTCTCCACTCTCGCAGACGTCTATCTTAAAGAAGTTGTTTCGAGGCACGGAGTGCCCACCTCTATTATTTCGGATCGCGATGCACGATTTACGTCAGAGCTATGGCAAGCGATGCACAAATCCTTTGGCTCACGATTAGACATGAGCACGGCATATCATCCTCAGACGGATGGGCAGTCTGAGCGAACGATTCAAACACTTGAAGACATGCTTAGGGCATGCGTTATCGATTTCGGCAACGGCTGGGAAAAACACCTCCCATTGGTGGAGTTTTCGTACAATAACAGTTACCATACCAGCATTCAAGCCGCTCCATTCGAGGCATTGTACGGACGTAAATGCCGGTCACCTCTCTGTTGGGCAGAGGTGGGGGATAGTCAAATTACGGGTCCAGAGATTGTAGTGGACGCCACAGAAAAGATAGCACAGATACGACAACGCATGGCGGCAGCACGCGACCGTCAGAAAGCCTACGCGGACAAGCGTAGAAAGCCATTGGAATTTGAGGTCGGGGATCGGGTTTTATTGAAAGTTTCACCCTGGAAGGGTGTGGTTCGATTTGGTAAACGAGGCAAACTGAATCCGCGGTACGTCGGACCATTCGAAATCTTAGAAAAGATTGGCAAAGTAGCCTACAGATTAAACCTACCAGCTGAACTCGGTGGAGTTCACAATGTATTTCACGTGTCGAATCTGAAGAAATGCCTATCAGATGAGACCCTTATAGTTCCTTTTAAGGAACTCACTATCGACGAGCGGTTGCAGTTCGTCGAGGAACCAGTTGAAATCACGGACCGGGATGTTAAGGTCCTCAAACACAAGAGAATCCCTCTTGTTCGAGTTCGTTGGAACTCCCAACGTGGCCCAGAGTACACCTGGGAACGCGAAGACCAAATGAAAGAAAAGTACCCCCAGTTATTCGAAACCAATGCAACCACTACTGAGGCTGAAGCTACTACTACTGAATTTCGGGACGAAATTCCAAATCAACGGGGGGATGATGTGACACCCCAGGAAAACCAGTGAACGATGTAACTTATCTAGCTTCCTCAGTGAGTGCGTACCAAATTTCGGGACGAAATTTCTTTTAAGTTGGGGATAATGTGACAACTCAAATTTCCAAGATTTCTATTTCGTATTTATTGCACGATCATGTATTGATTGCCATGAAATTATATATGTTTTGATTGTTTGATTGTGTATAGTTGTTGGTATAGTTGTTGGTTATTTGTGAAACTTGTCAAATGTGTAAACTTGGTGGTGGAACTATGAAACAGTTATGAGATGGTGCGCATTTGTAAATTATAATACTTAGGGATGTAGATGGTAATTAGTGAAATCCTAAATACTTAACCCTAATCTCATTTCTCTAATCATTTGCACACAAAACTAAATCACTACTTGCAACTCTCTAATCCCCTAGCAATCATCATCACCCTCATCATTGGCAAGAAAATCATCACTCTTGATTCCTCTTTCTCTAGAATCATTCAAGGTAATTGTTAATGATTTGTGCTTGATTGTTTATTGATTGTTGAATTGTTATCAACGTATGATTCTTGCAATTCGTGATAGAAACCCTAGTTCATCATATACTATTCTTTGTTAATTGATTTCGATTTACTGTGAAAGGATGTTGTTGATTGTGTAATCGTGCTAGATGATTTAGATAATTATTCCGTCAAACTATTGATGATTGATTGATTAAACATATTGAAAAATCATGGAATTAGGGTCTGTTCAGATCGTATGAAAAATGGAACGTAACTGTTACAATCGTGATGGCTGGGGTCTGAATGTTGTGAATTTCATTAAGGATCCGAGTTTAATCTCTAGTGCATGGTCCGAGTATAATGAAATGTTTATTGCCCGAGTTTAAATGTTATATCACTTGTCCGAGTTTATGTAAAGAGTTTGGGCCGAGTTTAAATGTGACTTTGGACCGAGTTTGGTAAATGTTGTTGGTCCGAGTATATTGTTGAAAGGTTATCCGAGTTTATCATGCTATGCTTGGTCCGAATTTAATGAACACCCACACCCTAGGTCCGAGTTTAAACCCCCTCATCCAAGGTCCGACTTTAATTTCATGTCTGAGTTTAATGAACTATGTTGGACCGAGTATATGTAGTAAAATGTCCGAGTATAATAGAAAACATGTGGTCCGAGTTTAGTGTTGTTGAGTTGCCCGAGTTTAAAACCAAAGGGGCCTTGTCCGAATTTATTGATGATGAAAGGTCTGAGTTTAATACTCTAAAGGCTTGACCGAATTTATATGTGAATGCCAGGTCCGAGTTTAAGGACCTCCCATGGTCCGAGTTTATTGTTGTTGCAAGGCCTGAGTTTTACAAACCCTCATGTTAACCGAGTTTATTAACACAAATGAATGAGGTCCGAACTTGCTTATCATGCTTAGCCCGACCTCCTTACTTGTGATGTAGTGCCGAGCCCTCATGCCCTATATTTTGTTTAAGTGTTAAGCTCTGTTGGCTGTCAAACTTGCATGCGTTATGTAGAATTGGAACTTTACAAAGTGATGTATAAAGCACGTTACCTGTAAACATCGGTAAATAGAGCCTATTGTATGATCCGTATGTTCTGTGCATTACAGCATGTTACTGTATGATATCGTATCCGATTGTATGATATATCATGTGTTACCCAAGTTTTGAACAGGGGAGACCCCCCTATACTTGTCTGAGTTTTTGAGAGATGCATGATCCTGTAAATGTTCATATAAATTACGTGAATTGTATGAATGGGTTAACTGTTACGTGATACATGATTGATACATGATATTGGCTGTCAAGCACTATGTGACATTAGATTGCTTGCGTATCATTTGCGAACATGAACTGATTTGTTACACGTGCATACAATAGGACTTGATTAATTACTTGTGAGTGCATAACCTAGCATACCGAGCAAACCAAGGTGAGTTCACACTCCTACTAAGGCATGGGATTCCCGGGTCGTGGGAATGGGTTAAAGGTTTCAATTGACTTATAACGTACAAACGTTTTTCCTAGACTATCACCTATCATGGTCCTCGGATGTCAGGACGGTTCCGTAGGTTGGGATAACACCTACGTGGTTCCGTAGGTTGGATAACACCTACGTGGTCATATGCCATTACTATCCTCGATACAAAGGATACGCACGTAAAACCTACGTGTACGCATTACTTACTTCTTCCGTAGGTTGGGATAACACCTACGTGGTCACATGCCAATTACTATCCTCGATACAAAGGATACGCACGTAAAACCTACGTGTACGCATTACTTACTTCTATCCTCGGTTATGAAGGATACGTGCGTAAAACCTACGCACACCTCATACGCGCTACTGTTCTCGGACGAAGAACAGGGATAATACGAATAGTCTAGTGGTCACATAACATGGGAAGCCCCCACCTGTATAACTTACTATTGGCCCAGTAGAGCCACCCGTTACTTACTGTTACGCATTTACTTACTGTGAACTCGCTCAACTAGTTTGTTGATCATTCTGTTACATGCCTTGCAGATCGTTATGTACTTGGAGCTTGCACTGGAGAAGCGGGTCGTTGTGGACAAGGATCGTGGTTTCTACGTTGAATTATTATGACATTTAAAACTATTAACTATTGTTGGATTATTTACTATGCTTCCGCTACACTTTGAAACTATGGTTATGTTTTGAACACCAATCGTATTGGATGGATGGTTTACATTTATTTTACTTGATATTAATTACATGTTCTATATGATTGGTGGCTTGATCCTGGTCAGTCGCGCTCCCAAGCGGTGGTACTCCGCGTGTGGATTTTGGGGGTGTGACACATAATCCAAACCCTTCGACACTGGATGACATCTTTTATTCGAAGACACAACTTGACATCTTGAACCCCCGCCAGATCCATAATCAATTTCCTGAAATACATGTAGTTTGAAAACATCAACAAAAGTTGAGCGAGTTCATGTGTTTTGTATGTGTGCATGAACATTCTTGTAAACATTTTTAAGTATGTATGTATTTGTAAACCGGTATGAAAGCAACACGGAAACAGATCAATTAATGTGTAGCTAATACATTAATATTTTTGCAATGGTGTAGGAATGGCTTAATCCTCTATGCGTATTTCGTAATGGGCCTCTGGCTGGAAGACATAGTCACCTCATGGTCCAACCCGCGGGCTCATGGGCGGGGCTCGCAACACCCAATAGATCTATCACTCATGCCCCTCGGTCCTTAAACAAGGATTAATGGTCTTTAGTTACTCGCCTACCCATTCACATGATCTAACAGTTCATTCCTTAGCTAACCATACCATTTGTAATCGTAATCATTTGTAACATGTATTTCACCCCCGAAGTTATAAAACCGAAAACAGTTTAAAAAAAGGGGGACATGAACTCACAGTCTTGCGTTCTTCAATAGAATAACCCAAAGCTTCTTCTCAATTGCACGACTACCTACAAACGTGCTACGGTTTATTAGACGGGTGGGTCGTGCCTTGGCCTTGGTCTTATTTAGTATTTTTGAGTTATGTTTCTTTGTGTCATCAATGTTATTCCAAGTATACAATTATTTGTTAAAATAATAAATATTTTAACTTATATTATATTTATTAAATTTTGGAACATTAGTTAAAATAATATATTTTAACTTGTCACGTAACGTATTTGTACATGTATAACTTCCCCAAGGATGGGTGTATTCATACTCGTATTCTTAACCTTGTGTATTTTTGCCAAGTATCGGTGGCGTATTCCGGTGTAATTATACGTACAAGAATACGTATTTTCTTATAGTTATCAAGTATTCTTATACTTAATTTTTGTACTAATTTTTTCGAAATAACATTTCTAATAAAAATTCCACCAATATATATTCCCAAAATATATACTTTTAAGAAATCATTTGTAGAATTTTATCTATACATCTTCTTGGCAAAAATACTTATATTTTCATATAAGTCTCAGAAATAATATATTTTCAAGTTTAACTTAGAAAATATTTATAAATCTATTTTTCACCCAAAAATAATATTTTCCAAGTTTACTTAAGAAAATATATATATTTTCTCCCAAAAATAATATATCTTCTAATAATTCCAAGAAAATATATATTTTTACTTACCCAAAAATAATATATTTTCTTCTTGTCAAAAATATGATATATCTTTGTAATAATTGTAAAAATCATATTTTTGTTCTCTTGTTGTCCAAAATACTAATTACCAAAATATACTTATGAATTTATTTCCGGAATATTTATGTAAGTTATACTCCTTGTTCGGTTTGTCCAATACTTTGGGTATAAATTATGTATTCATTTCTTGGAATTTTGGTAATATCTTGTATTGTAATTTCACTGTATCTTGGTGGGTTATATTATTTTAAGTCCTAAAATAATATACCTAATACACATAATATACAAATAATCACACACATGGTGACATCTAAATATATATTCTCCTAAATACATATTTAGTCACTTTTATTTACAAAAACCAACCTCCAATATTTATAATTTTTGTAACAAAAATTATGGCAAGCTTTATATCGAAATTCATGGTTTAAAATATACTTGTAAATATTTGTTTAAAAATATTTTTCTAAGTGTTAAATTTCAAGAAAATTTTTGCCATAGTTTCCCCTTAAAAATGGAGGTTTCCAAGCTTTCAAAGCATATCATTTTCTTTTATAAATCATTACACTCAACAACAAATCAACCAATACTTACCAATTTGCCTATCAAGTATTAATCACTACTTCATGAACTTGAAAATCTATAAAAATTTGTAGTAACTTACTAGTGTATTTAGTAGGCTTAGTTACCCTTCAAAGTGTGGTTGTCTATTTAAAAACATCATTATTGAAGAAGTTGGATGTTTACAACTTGTAAATAAATTTTCTAAAAATATTTCTTCTTGAGTTTTTCTTGTTAAATATATATTTCTACATTTGATTAACCACTAAAAATGTGGTTAATCTATTGAAGAAAGTTTATATAGTTCTTGTATTTTTAACTTAGTTTCTTGAAAAATCATTCTTGAAATCATATGTTTACAAGTCTCATTTCACACTTTGATCATCATACTTCAAGAAAACATTAAATCTTTCAAGTTCATGTTGTAACATAAGGATGATCTCTTGATCTTTAACATAATCATCCTCTCATCTTGCTAGATTATGTCTTTAATCACCATCCAGCAAGATCATATGATGTTTAACATCATAAACACAAATAATCATCAATCAGTAGCATAACAACACTTAAACAACATGTATTCTTATGATTTTTAGTCTTATGTTTAAGTTTCATGTTCTTGATCATTAGTGTTCTTCATGTTTAGCTTCTTGTAACATCTTTTAACCAACTTAATAAGATGTAAATGGAGATTAGATGATCTTACTACTAGCTCAAGGCTAGGGATGAACACAAGAAGATGAAGATGATAAATGAGGTGGTTAATAGCTCTTGCAAGAGGTCCTTCACTTTCCAATGGCTCCTAGCTACTTAAACAAGCTTCTTACACCTTAATATCACTAGAGAATGGATGGATTGAAGTGAAAAATGATGGTGATGGTGCTTGGTGTTCTTGGTCGTAGGTATGGAAGGAGAAGAGGAGAAAGAATGATGTTGGCGATGGTGTGAAGAAATGAGGGTTATGAACTTGTGGTTATGTTTTAAATCTTCCAACAACAATGAAATCCAATGGTCCTTATGTTTAGTAAAGTTGTAGACTAGATCTCATAAAATAAACAATAAAATCAAGGTGGGGTCCACCTTGTAACCGTGTAGTTAGGGGGGGGGGGGTTCTAAGTTGAGTTATAATGGTTAGTTTGTTTAGTTAGTTGAAATCTAAATGATTTAGTTAGGGTATTAGTTGTTATAATGTTATATAGTGTGTTATGATGTTCGGGGACCTTAACTAGCGTGGAAATGATAAAACAATGCTTCTAGTGAAAATTTGGTGTTTCGGGTAGTGTCCGGTTGTTCGGTTGGTTACCGGTTCATTAAGGTGCTAAACTATGCAATTTAGTGTGCTTTATGTTACCTTTTGTGACAGTTTTGATTCCCGACACTTAGGAAAGCATTCTAGACCATTTAACCATATTTCTGCATGATATTAAGTTGTTTAATTGCTGAATTTTGCTGAATTCTGCAGAATTCTGCAGTTTGTGTGAGTTTTAGGCACTTTCCGGCACTTAAACTGTGACAACCCCCATAAATTCAGGTAACCGTACAATTAATTAATTGTGATTAGTGCTTAATGACTGTGCTAAATAACAATTAACTGATTTCTGATTACTACATCATACATACATGTGCATCACATATTACATAATGTCATCTCATTATCACATGCAAACTTTATTGACATACATGATGCACAAAGCACGGTTACCACAGTTAGCGGAAAACTCAGAAAAATGCTGACGATGTTCAGTACCTAGACAAACAGTGTTTTGAGACCCCGTAAGGCCAGAGACAAGGTACTACACTAGTATGGAGTGTAGGGAAGTAAGGGCCATAAAACTGCATCACTAGGTGATATAGTTTAAGTGCCGGAAAGTGCCTAAAACCCACTAAAAGTGCAGAATTCTGCATATTCCAGCAAAATTCAGCTTTTTAATAAGCTAGTAATGTGCAAAAATATGGTAAAATGGTCATGAATGCTTTCCTAAGTGTCGGGAATTAAAAGTGTCACAAAAGGGTACTTAAAGATCACTAAACGATTAAGTTTGACACTTTAACGAACCGGTATCTAACCAAACAACCGGACACTACCCGAAACACCAAAATATTACTAGAAGCATTGTTTTATTATTTCTTGGCTAGTTATGGTCCCCGAACACCCTAACACACTATATAATGCATCCTACACTTAAATACTCACTAATACATTTAACTTCCAACTAAATAACCTATCTATGATCCAAACTTGCACTTAGACCCCCTCCCACTTATATTTTCGGTCACCAAGAAGTGGCCCCACTCCCAAATCTTCTCTTGATTCCCTATATCACATTTGATCTTGCTTAGATTTGTGAAAGATCATGCTTGTACTTCTAGAGACATTAGAACCATTGGACAAAACCATTAAGTGGTTATAAGTAGAACATAAGCTCACTTCATCTTCTTCATACCACCACCCTCCTACTCTCTCCCTCCCTCTGGGCCGTGTACCCCCACCACCACCACCATCACTTTCAATTCAATCCAATCTATTCCAAGCTCATCTCATGTGACAACCTCGCTAAACCAGGTATCCGTACGACTTAATTAATAATTAATTACTGTGCTTGCCTGAAATTACTAACTGCTACTTGATTTCTGATACATGCATATACCTGCATCATACTTTATTTACCGTCACTACATTATTTACATGCTGAACCTTAGTGACAAACATGATGCACAAAAGCACAGTAGCACTATAAACGGATAACCTATTGAACATGCTGATAAAGCCAGCATCAGGCAGACACTGCCTCTAAGGCCTGTATGAGCCAGAAATAGTTACTACACTAGTGGTGAGTGTAGGGATACAAGGGTTGTAGAACTGCATCTCTAGGAATAAGTTACAATGACTGGATGTGCCTAAGACGTACACTAAGCACAAAACTCAGCACTTTAATAAACAATTCAGCTTTTAGCTAACTAATAAAGTGCCAAAACATGAGAAAAATATTACTAGACACTTTCCAAAGTGTCGGGAATAAGTTGTGTCACTAAAAATGGTATTAACGACACTTTAAAGCTTTGTTAAACGCTTTAACGGATTACTATCCAACCGAACAACCGGACTTTACCCGAGACATGAAAATATTTCCATTAACATTATTTGTCTTTTTCTGAGCCAGTTGGGGTCCCCGAATACCCTAACACCCGTTGTAAAGCACAACACACTACTAACCGGGTTAATCCCTAAACTAACTAGATTAACCTAACTATTAACTAATGTTTAGTTGAAAATGAACCAAGACCCCCCCCCCTTGACCGAACTCGGTCACATTGTGACCATCAATTGTACCATTTTGATTATAATAATCTCTTTTGTCTAATATCAAAGAGACATGAAAACCCTTGGATAATAATCATAGTATTTGCCTATAAGAACAAGCTTAGAACCACATGATCATTAACTTAACATTTCACACAACACTCCATCTCTCTCTTTGCTCTCTCTCGGCCGAACACCCACACTTCCATCCATCCATCTTTCGATTTCTTTCAAGCCATTCCAACAACATTCAAGTGTTAAGGATCATTCACAAGGAGGCTTGGTGCATTCGGAACTCAAAGGACCTCTTCTCGTTGCTTTTAACCACTCTTTTTGCGTCTAGATTCTTCCTAGCCTCGAGCTAGTAGTAAGTTGCTTGAATCACCTTCTCGAACTATTTTAAGATGGTTAAAATGATTTGTAACGGTTAAAACTCGTAATATTACAAGATGAAGCATGAAAGTCTACTAAAAATACTAAAAGTGATGGTTAAAAGCTTGTTTGTTGTGTAAATCTTGTTGTATTTGATTTGTGTAGTTATTTAGGCCCGATCTATGTTGTGGTAGCTCGGATCATCGTTTAACCCGGGTTGGTCATGATCATGGATCATGACATAGAGTTGTTTTAGATGTAACAAGGGTTAAAGGATGAAACTCTACCACACACGAATCATGAACTTGTATAAAAGCGATTTTGCTTGTGAAATAGTGTTTAAAACTAGTAGATCTACGGATCTACAAGCGGTATTTTCAAAGAACCAAGTATCAAAGAAATCATGTTTTCTAAAGACGGATCTTACACTAACAAGAATGATTTTTAGAACACACAAGTGTGTAAACACTTGTGTAGCACAAGGTTTCGACAAAATAACCATTTTTGTAAAAGATGACGAGAAGTTGTAAAGACGGAATTTCTCTAAAAACGGGGTTTTTACGAAATCGTATTGCTTTATATAAAGATCCACTAAATGTAATGGGATTTACTTCATATTTTTGAGTAAATCACAAGTTCATGTAATTTTTGCGATTTACATGTTTATTGACTAGTTTGATGCGTTGAATATTGTTTTGCTTAAATAAGAAAATGGTTGATTTGATTTATAAAAGAAAATGATACGCTTGAAAGCGTGGCCACCTCCAGTTACAAAGGAAACTCTGGCGAAATTTTTCCAAAAACCTAACACTTAGAAATATTTTCACTATAAGTGTTAGGAATACTTTTCGACATGTTTTCAAAATATAAGTTTCGCCATGACTGTATTTACAAAATATCGGAGGTGGGATTTTCACAAAATTAAACGTGATAAATATATATTTAGTAAATATATTTTTCACAACGTTACTTGTCAATTATTTGTGAAGATACATAAATATTATTTTTTAGGGTAAAAAAATAATATTATCGAATGTTAACAAATCCAAAATAATACGAACACCTCTACGATAAATACATAAGTTACACCGGTAATTATTATTACCACTCGATCATTAAAACGTAACTTACGCATTTTAAGAAAATATGACTGAACGCGTTTTTTTTGTCGAGATATTATGTTGGGAAAATTCTATGTAATAGAAAATATAATATTTTTGAGAAAAATATTTATATTTTGGAGTTAGAAATACAATATATTTTAAGTGAGACTTAATAATATATTTCGAACACACATGTATAAATTCCCCCATCCTTGGGAAGGAAAATAATTACCAAGTATATACAGAAAGTAAACACGAAATAGTTGTCTAACTATTTCCCAAAAACTTAAACCATAAAGTTAAGGCACGGCCGTCCGTCTAATAGAGTTAGTACATGTAGGTCGTCGCACAGCTGCTTGATTTGGAGGTATACTTGGTAGAGACGCACCACAGTGAGTTCATGTCCCCCTTTTCTCTTAACTGTTTTCAGTTTTCTAAACTGCGGGGGTGAAATACATGTTACTTTGATTACGAATACGTTATACATGGTATGGTTAGCGTAAGGAGGTTTACTACTTAGATCATGTGAGTGGGTAGGAGCAACATGAGGTCATTAATCCTTATGGTAGGACCGAGGGACAGTAGCGGTAGATCTATCTAGGTGTAGCGAGCCCAACCCCTGAGCCCGCCTAATGGACCAGGTGGTGACTGTGTACCCAACGCAAAATCCGCTAGGTTTGAGTCTCCCTACTTGCACTTCACACATATCAATGGCCTTGCAAACCATTGGCGATCTCTTTTTCCTTATTTGCTACATACCAGGGTTTTATACATACAAAGGTTTATTTACTCACTTACACATGAACTCACTCAACATTATTGTTAATTTTTCAACTTACATGTATTTCAGGGAATTAAAGGATCTGGCGCGGTATGACACGTTTTCCCGCTGCACTAGTTACGAGGTCATCCGGGTTTAGGGAATGTGACTCTTTCCTGGACAAGTCACAGCCCTTAAACTGTGTTTATGTTATGTTGATGTTTGTGGTTGTTGAACAATGTTTATGTCGTTAGGATGTGTTACCGTTGAGACAATGTTATTGTATTTGGTTTTTAAAACTTAATTAAATGGATGATCTCGCATGGTTTTTATTTCATATAGCTTGTTATGGTTAAGCTATGGTATTAAGAAGTCACACCAAAATTAACCACGCTTCCGCAAAGCCAGGGTGTGACAGCTTGGTATCAGAGCTCTGATCATAGCGAACTAGGATTCCTTCTCGAGTCTAGACTATGATCACTAGGGCTCTCACGAAAACATTTTTACTGCATACAACTTAAGTCCAGATCCAAAACGTTTTTATAAACAAATGTTGAGCACATTTTCCTTATTATTTTTAGGCTCAGTCTGGGAGGCTGAGGCTCGGTCTGAGAAGCCGAGGCTCGGTCTTGGAGGCCGAGGTAGTTGTCTAGTGGGACTAGGAAGAGCAGTCTGAGAGGCTGGGAAAAATTTGGCTAGTGGGACTAGGAAAAGCAGTCTGAGAGGCTGGGAGATTTGGCTAGTGGGGCTAGGAAGAGCAGTCTGGGAGGCTGGGAGGCTAGTGGGACTAGGAGAATTATTTGATTGTTTATTGTTGACTAACATGTTTATATGATTATATGATTGATTGTTATACGTATATGTGTTTGTGTTACAAACGTCATGCTTTCATCATGTACTAGAAAGATGGGCACTACGAATCCCATGGCCATAGTATCAGACGACATAGTTTCATCGGAGCATGAGGTGTACATTTCCGATACTACCGGCACAGACAATGATGACTTTCAGCCCTTTTGCGCTGCCTGAAGTCGTAGCAGAGCCTACTGATGGCCATCTTGTTGGGAATTTGCCACTCGCGGTGATCCCTGCTCCTGTGCCCCTTGCCGCTTATCCTGTTGTTGATATGCCCCCCCCCCCCGACGTGGCATCTGATGACGATAACGATCTACTAGAGGAGGACCCATTCGAGGGCGAGGCCCTATTGCTTCTAGTATTAGCCTACTGCTTGCGGACGCTCCTGCAGGGGAAACTCATGCCCATTCCCCTGTCCCAGACTCATTTGAGTTTCTGACATCCGCATTTTCGCATATACAGGGAGTGCAGCACCATTCACACGACGCCGACCCTGATACGGCATCATCAGCTGCACCGGTTCCCGCACACAGCTTTGAGTTTGATCACAGTATTGAGGGTGATCCTGTTCTTCCACCTGGTTTTGATCCAGACCGTGACCTTGAGTTCATACACTTAGACCAGCCCTTGGAGGATCCTGTAACCCCCTGTGATGGTTGATCCAGCTGATTTTGAGATGGAGTTTGTTGATCCGGAGCCAGTCGTGGCCCTGAGCCAGGCGTTGCTCTTGACCCCGCATTGGAGCATGACCCTGTTCATGCCGATGCACCTGCTGTTGCTCCTTGATTGATCATCTGCTTGGACGAGGGAAAATTTGGGGTAACTGTGCAAGACAATTTATTATTACGGGGGCCCACGTAATAACGACTTGTAGTGCACAGAAATCCCGGTGGACTCTGTGGGTCAAGCTGATGAAAACCAATGTAGTAGGAAATAACTAAAACACGAATGACCAAGGCGATGTAGCCTCGAGATCATTCTATTTCAAGCAACGAGCCAAATTGGCAAACCTATGTGAAGGCTCAGAATTTATTTCCTCACTTATACATTGAATATATTTTCGTGTGAAATTGGGTGATTACATGATGGCTTATGGTGCTATGTATCTCCTAGACAATTGAGATGATGTCTAACCCGCTTCATGCCATTTCGGCAAAAGAGAATGCCACCAAGGCATGACACAAACACCAGTACGTTGCCAAGGATAGAAGCCGAGCTGCAAAAACGCAACTCACAGGCAATTGCACGACATGAAGCTCTCCGCTTTTAGCACAGCAATGGCACTACTGGAAATAACCCTCCAACTGACTGCACCTATGAGCAGCACCTGAACTACGAGCCTTTGAACTTCGACGGAACAGGAGGCGCCGTTACATTTGTTCGTTGGTCCGAAAAGATTGACTTCATACTAAGAATGACTAATTGTTCACCCCAACAGAGTGTTACCTTTACCTCAGGGTCATTTCTAGATGGCACACTCTCATGGTGGGACCATCAGGGTCAGGCCTTGGCACAGAATGCTGCTTATGCACTGAGCTGGGACGAGCTTAAGGAAATGATTGAGAAGAAATGTGGTTCTAGGAATGGAATCCAAAAGTTTGAGGTGGAGTTCTGGAATTTGAAGATGGACAAACCAAGGATTCCGGAATACGTCCAGCGATCTCACGGCTTGTCTAGGGTCGTCCCCTACTAAGTCATTGATGTTGTATGATACAGTTGTGTACCTATAAGCCTTACATTATAGTCCCGATTTGTGTCTATACAATCGCAGTGATCTATTGTTTATGTTCTATGACAGGGGATGCTATGTGGCTGATTTATTTATAGCATGAGATGTTATGTGCTGATATTGTTGAATACATACGTACGTTTTACCTGCTATGACCTAACCTACGTGAAACATCTTTTAGAAGATGCCGCCAAGACGCGAAATGCGCATGCCCACCTCTGAGGCAGAACTTCAAGAGATAATTGTTGCAGCTATAGCACAGCACGAGGCCCTACGCTCCGAACCTAGCAGAGGCACCTTAGAAAATAACGGTTGTTCCTACTGGCACTTCCTCAACTACAAGCCTCCGAAGTTCGACGGCACTGGGGGTGCCATAACTTTTGTGAAATGGATTGAAAGTATGGAATCCATCTTTCGAATGAGTGGTTGTACGCCAGAACAACAAGTCCCATACGTTTCTGAGTTGTTGCAAGATGGAGCCCGATTATGGTGGAATCTTCAGGTTCGAATAATGGGCCTGACTACAGCATACGCGTTAACTTGGGATGAGTTGAAAGGAATAATGCGTAAGAAGTATTGCACCCAAACAGAAACACAGAGGTTGGAAGGTGAATTCTAGAGCCTGATAATGGAAGGTCTGAAAATGTTGGAATACATGCAAAGACTTCATGATTTGGCACGAGTCGTTCCGTACTTGGTGGAACCAGAATTGAGGAAATTAGGACATTTCATTTGGGAACTGGCACCTCAAGTCCTGAGCTTAATGACAGCATCTATGCCACCAACAACTATGGCTGCAAGTAAGATGGGCTTGGCACTCGTTACGGAAGTTAGTGGTGTGCATGGGTCGGTTTGGTTCGGTTTTTACCGTTAACCATAACCATAAACGCTAGTTCAGTTATGGAGTTTTGATAACCATAACCATAACCAAACTTCGGTTACGGTTAATCGGTTATGAAGTCGGTTATGGTTCGGTTTTGGTTAGTTTCGGTTAAGTAACCAAGCAAGGTTTGAAAAAAATAGGGTTGTGCATGATTTGAACTTAGCTTGAGCCTATTTTATAAGATAGCTTGAGCCTATTTTATAAGATAACGGAGACTAAACTTTTTGGTTAAACTACTGATTTAGGGTTCTTTTTAATAAGGTAATTCTCAAACAAAAACAATTATGGCCATAACACCTTAGTTCTTTATCAAAATAAATGACATCTGCATCAAGATCATTTTGTTAATAACATACTTTTATCTTACTAAAAACCCTCTATATGGTTTTGTAAAACACAAATCCATTATGTAAAGTTAACATCACAAGTTTGGTTCGGTTTCGGTTATATCGGTTAACCTAAACTTCATAACCATAACCATAACCGATTGAGCGGTTATATAAAGTTTCATAACTATAACCATTGATTATATTGGTTATCGGTTATTAGTGGTTCGGTTATGTCGGTTATGGTTCGGTTATCGGTTATGGTGGTTAATTTGCTCACCCCTAACGGAAGTCATTAGACTAGAAAAACTTGCAAACCCTGACAAGGAGACTCACGTCGAGTCATCCGGAGGTAACAAACGGAAGTTCTCGAACTTCAAGCAAGGCACTAGTGGGGTTGTTAAGAAAGGAGAGTCAAGCGCGCCAGCTCAGGTTACAGCTAGTATGGGAAGAAAGGAAAAGGATATATGGGCACCCAGCACAAGTGTAATACCTGCCAACGACATCATTCTGGCCATTGTACTGTGAAAGTATGCGAAGCTTGTGGAAAACCTGGCCAGTTGAAGGATTCTTGTTGGGCCACTGTTGGCCAAAGAGGCCAGGGAGGATTCGGAAACAGAAATAATAACCGGGGTGGGAATGGAAATCCCCCACAAGGAAACAATGGAGGTTATGGGAATCGAGGCAACAATGCTAATCAAGCGGGCGCTGTGAATCGTAACCAGAGGAATAATCAAGCTGGTGGGAACGGGCAGAGACCCGGATGCTTCAACTGTGGTGATCTTGGGCACTACAAGAGGAACTGCCCAGGGTTGAACCAAGCCCGTGGAAGAGTGTTTAATATTGTAGCGAGGGAAGCGCGCCAGGATCCCAATGTCGTTACTGGTACGTTCCCTGTAAACCAACGCTATGCATCCGTTTTATTTGATACTGGCGCCGATTATAGCTTCGTGTCGTTAGAGTTTATGAATATGCTTGGTTTAGCCGGTAGTAAATTAGATATTCCGTACTCAATCGAATTGGCTAATGGAAAGTTGGTAGAAGCCAATGAAGTTATCAGAGGTTGTGTGATCGAATTGGGAGAGCGTGAGTTTGCTCTGGATCTACTACCAGTCCAGTTAGGAAGCTTCGACGTGGTGGTAGGAATGGATTGGTTATCAGGCAACAAGGCTGAAATAGTTTGTCATGAAAAGGTAGTTCGTATCCCAACCGAAGATGGTGATACAATTGTGGTTCACGGAGAGAAGCGTGATACGCCGTTAAGAATTATCAGCTGCCTGAAAGCGCGAAAGTGTTTGCAGAAGGGATGTGCTACCTTCCTGGCACACAATGTGGATAAGAAAGCTGCGGAACCAAAGATCGAAGACATCCCTGTCGTGAGGGAATACCCAGAAGTCTTCCCAGAGGACTTACCTGGACTACCACCTCAGAGACAAGTGGAGTTTCGCATCGACTTAGTTCCAGGCGCCGCGCCTGTGGCTAAGGCACCTTATAGACTTGCCCCTTCTAAGATGCAAGAACTATCTACACAACTTCAAGAATTGTTAGACAAGGGATTTATCTGACCAAGCTTCTCGCCTTGGGGAGCTCCAGTTTTGTTTGTCAAGAAGAAGGACGGTAGTTTTCGAATGTGCATCGACTACCGGGAGCGGAATAAGCTGACAATCAAGAATAGATACCCTCTGCCAAGGATTGATGATCTATTCGACCAACTGCAAGGTTCAAGCTTTTTCTCTAAGATCGATCTTCGATCTGGATACCATCAGTTAAGGATACAAGAGGAGAGTATCCCTAAGACAGCTTTCAGAACTCGTTATGGACACTACGAGTTCCTCGTCATGCCGTTTGGGTTGACAAACGCACCTGCAGTGTTTATGGATTTGATGAATCGAGTTTGCAAGCCGTACTTAGATAAGTTCGTGATAGTGTTCATCGATGATATCTTGATTTACTCAAAGACGAAGGCCGAGCACGAACAACATTTAAGAGCCATTTTGGAATTGCTGAAGAAGGAACAACTGTATGCCAAGTTCTCTAAGTGCGAGTTTTGGCTACGAGAAGTCCAATTTCTTAGACACGTGGTGAATGGAGATGGAATTCATGTTGATCCCACAAAGATCGAAGCGATCAAGAATTGGGAAACGCCAAAGACGCCAACCGAGATTCGACAATTCTTGGGTTTGGCTGGCTATTATCGAAAGTTCATTGAGAATTTTTCAAAGATCGCTCAACCATTGACGCTCCTCACACAGAAAGATAAGAAGTTTGATTGGGGAATCAAACAGGAAGAAGCGTTCCAGATATTGAAGGATAAGCTTTGCAATGCGCCAATCTTAGCATTACCGGAAGGTACTGACGATTTCGTGGTATACTGTGACGCCTCACGTCAAGGATTGGGTTGTGTGCTGATGCAACGCCAAAAGGTTATTGCTTACGCGTCACGCCAGCTGAAAGTGCATGAAAAGAACTATACCACGCATGATTTGGAACTTGGCGCAGTGGATTTTGCACTAAAGATCTGGAGACACTACCTTTATGGTACGAAGTGCACAATCTTCACAGATCACAAGAGCCTACAGCACATATTCAACCAGAAGGAGTTGAATATGAGGCAAAGACGATGGGTAGAGTTGTTGAATGACTACGACTGCGAGATAAAGTATCATCCAGGGAAGGCGAATGTGGTCGCCGACACCCTAAGTTGAAAAGAAAGGATCAAGCCCATAAGGGTTAGGGCTTTAGAAATGATTATTCAGACCGATCTTTCCTTGCGCATTCGTGCCGCGCAGAAAGAAGCTCTCAAGGAAGGGAACCTTGAAGAAGAATATCTCTGTGGGATGGAGAAGCTATTGGTACTAAACGAGGAAGGAACGTTATGTTTTGAGAAAAGGATTTGGGTTCCTCTGTTTGGTGGTTTAAGGAAGGTTATTTTCGATGAAGCTCACAAATCGCGGTACTCCATCCACCCAGGAGCGGATAAGATGTACCAAGATCTTAAAGATTACTACTGGTGGCCTAGGATGAAAGGCGATGTGGCTGTTTATGTGAGCAAGTGTTTAACATGCGCTAAAGTGAAAGCGGAATACCAGAAGCCTTCAGGACTTCTGCAACAACCAGAGATTCCCAAGTGGAAATGGGAACAAATCTCCATGGATTTTATTACAAAGTTGCCAAGAACGCCAAGAGGCCATGACACTTTTTGGGTAATAGTGGATCGATTAACGAACTCAGCGCACTTCTTACCTATCAGAGAGAAGGATAATACGAGCAAGTTGGCTGAAATTTACATGAGAGAAATCGTTACGCGCCATGGAGTACCTCTCTCTATCATCTCTGATAGAGACGGAAGGTTCGTATCAAGGATTTGGCAATCCTTCCAAGAAGCTTTTGGCTCGCAATTGAATATGAGCACCGCGTTTCACCCACAGACCGACGGGCAAAGCGAACGGACGATACAGACTTTGGAAGACATGCCGAGAGCATGTGTTATGGATTTGGGCGGTAGCTGGGATAAGCATTTGCCTTTGGTCGAATTTTCATACAACAACAGCTACCACACCAGTATTGGTGTCGCGCCATTTGAAGCTTTACATGGGCGCAAGTGCAGATCACCGCTCTGTTGGTCTGACGCAGGTGATAGACAGTTGGTTGGTCCTGATGTGGTCCAGGAAACCACAGATAAGATTGCACAGATCCGAGATCGCATCAGTGCGGCTCGTGACCGTCAGAAAGCCTACGCTGATCGAAAAAGAAAGCCTCTGGAATTTGAGGTAGGAGATATGGTTTTGTTGAAGGTATCACCCTGGAAGGGTGTGGCACGCTTTGGGAAGCGTGGAAAGTTGAATCCGCGATATATTGGTCCATTCAGAATTTTGGAGAGAATTGGGCTAGTAGCCTACAAGCTGGACTTACCTGCTGAACTAAATGGTGTTCACGATACATTCCACGTATCAAATTTGAGGAAGATTCCAACGCAAGATACCGTTGTCATTCCTACCGACGAAATTCATGTTGACGACACGCTCCACTTCGTTGAAGAACCTGTTGAGGTTACGGATTGGAAAGTGAACAAGACCCGCCGGAGCAGTGTCAAGCTCGTCAAAGTCCGTTGGAATACCAGACATGGTCCTGAATACACCTGGGAGCGTGAGGACCGGATGAAAGAGAAATACCCCCACTTATTTCCCAAGAACCCTGCGACTAGAAGCAGAACTTAAAATTTCGGGACGAAATTTTTCTAACGGGGGGAGAATGTGACAACCCTCACTAAACCAGGTATCCGTACGACTTAATTAATAATTAATTACTGTGCTTGCCTGAAATTACTAACTGCTACTTGATTTCTGATACATGCATATACCTGCATCATACTTTATTTACCGTCACTACATATTTACATGCTGAACCTTAGTGACAAACATGATGCACAAAAGCACAGTAGCACTATAAACGGATAACCTATTGAACATGCTGATAAAGCCAGCATCAGGCAGACACTGCCTCTAAGGCCTGTATGAGCCAGAAATAGTTACTACACTAGTGGTGAGTGTAGGGATACAAGGGTTGTAGAACTGCGTCTCTAGGAATAAGTTACAATGACTGGATGTGCCTAAAATGTACACTAAGCACAAAACTCAGCACTTTAATAAACAATTCAGCTTTTAGCTAACTGATAAAGTGCCAAAACATGAGAAAAATATTACTAGACACTTTCCAAAGTGTCGGGAATAAGTTGTGTCACTAAAAATGGTATTAACGACACTTTAAAGCTTTCTTAAACGCTTTAACGGATTACTATCCAACCGAACAACCGGACTTTACGCGGGACATGAAAATATTGCCATTAACATTATTTGTCTTTTTCTGAGCCAGTTAGGGTCCCCGAATACCCTAACACCCGCTGTAAAGCACGACACACTACTAACCGGGTTAATCCCTAAACTAACTAGATTAACCTAACTATTAACTAATGTTTAGTTGAAAATGAACCAAGACCCCCCCCCCTTTGACCGAACTCGGTCACATTGTGACCATCAATTGTACCATTTTGATTATAATAATCTCTTTTGTCTAATATCAAAGAGACATGAAAACCCTTGGATAATAATCATAGTATTTGCCTATAAGAACAAGCTTAGAACCACATGATCATTAACTTAACATTTCACACAACACTCCATCTCTCTCTTTGCTCTCTCTCGGCCGAACACCCACACTTCCATCCATCCATCTTTCGATTTCTTTCAAGCCATTCCAACATCATTCAAGTGTTAAGGATCATTCACAAGGAGGCTTGGTGCATTCGGAACTCAAAGGACCTCTTCTCGTTGCTTTTAACCACTCTTTTTGCGTCTAGATTCTTCCCTAGCCTCGAGCTAGTAGTAAGTTGCTTGAATCACCTTCTCGAACTATTTTAAGATGGTTAAAATGATTTGTAACGGTTAAAACTCGTAATCTTACAAGATGAAGCATGAAAGTCTACTAAAATTACTAAAAGTGATGGTTAAAAGCTTGTTTGTTGTGTAAATCTTGTAGTATTTGATTTATGTAGTTATTTAGGCCCGATCTATGTTGTGGTAGCTCGGATCATCGTTTAACCCGGTTTGTCATGATCATGGATCATGACATAGAGTTGTTTTAGATGTAACAAGGGTTAAAGGATGAAACTCTACCACACACGAATCATGAACTTGTATAAAAGCGATTTTGCTTGTGAAATAGTGTTTAAAACTAGTAGATCTACGGATCTACAAGCGGTATTTTCAAAGAACCAAGTATCAAAGAAATCATGTTTTCTAAAGACGGATCTTACACTAACAAGAATGATTTTTAGAACACACAAGTGTGTAAACACTTGTGTAGCACAAGGTTTCGACAAAATAACCATTTTTGTAAAAGATGACGAGAAGTTGTAAAGACGGAATTTCTCTAAAAACGGGGTTTTTACGAAATCGTATTGCTTTATATAAAGATCCACTAAATGTAATGGGATTTACTTCATATTTTTGAGTAAATCACAAGTTCATGTAATTTTTGCGATTTACATGTTTGTTGACTAGTTTGATGCGTTGAATATTGTTTTGGTTAAATAAGAAAATGGTTGATTTGATTTATAAAAGAAAATGATACGCTTGAAAGCGTGGCCACCTCCAGTTACAAAGGAAACTCTGGCGAAATTTTTCCAAAAACCTAACACTTAGAAATATTTTCACTATAAGTGTTAGGAATACTTTTCGACATGTTTTCAAAATATAAGTTTCGCCACGACTGTATTTACAAAATATCGGAGGTGGGATTTTCACAAAATTAAACGTGATAAATATATATTTAGTAAATATATTTTTCACAACGTTACTTGTCAATTATTTGTGAAGATACATAAATATTATTTTTTAGGGTAAAAAAATAATATTATCGAATGTTATCAAATCCAAAATAATACGAACGCCTCTACGATAAATACATAAGTTACATCGGTAATTATTATTACCACTCGATCATTAAAACCTAACTTACGCATTTTAAGAAAATATGACTGAACGCGTTTTTTTTTTTTTGTCGAGAAAATATTTTGGGAAAATTCTATGTAATAGAAAATATAATATTTTTGAGAAAAATATTTATATTTTGGAGTTAGAAATACAATATATTTTAAGTGAGACTTAATAATATATTTCGAACACACATGTATAAATTCCCCCATCCTTGGAAAGGAAAATAATTACCAAGTATATACAGAAAGTAAACACGAAATAGTTGTCTAACTATTTCTCAAAAACTTAAACCATAAAGCTAAGGCATGGC
The DNA here is from genome assembly GCF_002127325.2 of Helianthus annuus. Classification (NCBI taxonomy): domain Eukaryota; kingdom Viridiplantae; phylum Streptophyta; class Magnoliopsida; order Asterales; family Asteraceae; genus Helianthus; species Helianthus annuus. Next base: position 50,565,803 of record NC_035437.2, read on the forward strand.
CGTCCGTCTAATAGAGTTAGTACATGTAGGTCATCGCACAGCTGCTTGATTTGGAGGTATACTTGGTAGAGACGCACCACAGTGAGTTCATGTCCCCCTTTTCTCTTAACTGTTTTCAGTTTTCTAAACTGCGGGGGTGAAATACATGTTACTTTGATCACGAATACGTTATACATGGTATGGTTAGCGTAAGGAGGTTTACTACTTAGATCATGTGAGTGGGTAGGAGCAACATGAGGTCATTAATCCTCATGGTAGGACCGAGGGACAGTAGCGGTAGATCTATCTAGGTGTAGCGAGCCCAACCCCTGAGCCCGCCTAATGGACCAGGTGGTGACTGTGTACCCAACGCAAAATCCGCTAGGTTTGAGTCTCCCTACTTGCACTTCACACATATCAATGGCCTTGCAAACCATTGGCGATCTCTTTTTCCTTATTTGCTACATACCAGGGTTTTATACATACAGAGGTTTATTTACTCACTTACACATGAACTCGCTCAACATTATTGTTGATTTTTCAACTTACATGTATTTCAGGGAATTAAAGGATCTGGCGCGGTATGACACGTTTTCCCGCTGCACTAGTTACGAGGTCATCCGGGTTTAGGGAATGTGACTCTTTCCTGGACAAGTCACAGCCCTTAAACTGTGTTTATGTTATGTTGATGTTTGTGGTTGTTGAACAATGTTTATGTCGTTAGGATGTGTTACCGTTGAGACAATGTTATTGTATTTGGTTTTTAAAACTTAATTAAATGGATGATCTCGCATGGTTTTTATTTCGTATAGCTTGTTATGGTTAATCTATGGTATTAAGAAGTCACACCAAAATTAACCACGCTTCCGCAAAGCCAGGGTGTGACATCTCAAGGTGTTAGAAGGTGTTTGAGGAAGCTCGGTGCTCTTGGATCTTGAAGGACCTCCATCAATTGCTTTTATCAACCATCTTTGTTACCTTCATCTTCAAAAGTTCACCCCTAGCCATAGAGCTAGTAGTAAGACTCTCATAACCTTTGTTACTTCAAATTTTAGTTGGTTAAAAGATGTATTATGTTGTAAATCACAAGAACACTAAAGAACATAATCTTGAATCTTGAACATAAGCTTAACATATGATGAAATATGGATGAAACTATGTTGTTTAGTGTATGAATGACACTTGATTGTTATTTTCTTGAGATTATGATGTTGATCATCATAAGGAGCTTGCTAGATTGTCACTAAACACATGATCTAGCAATTGAGAGGGTGATTATGTGATGAAAAGAGGTGATCATCCTGATGTGTAGGCATGAACTTGAAAATAAAATGATTTCTTGAAAAATGATAATCAAGTGAGTTGTTAAACTTATAGATCTAAGACTTATGAATGGTTTTTCAAAAGAACCAAGTTCAAAATGTGATTTTTAGAAGATCTTGGTGCTTACTGAAATATACTCTATTTTTAGTGATAAAATAAGTATAAGAGCACATTGTTTACAAGGAAAATTTAAAAGAATGATTTTTGGAAAAATCATCTAACAAGTTGTTAACACTTAAATCTTTCAAGAATGAGATTTTTTAAGAAATAAACACACTTTAAAGAGTAACTAAGTCTACTAAACATACTACCAAGTTACTACAAGTTTTTGTGAAAGATCAAGTTCATGTTGTTATGTAAATTGTATAGTCTTTGCACTTGGTAAGTGTAAGTTGTTTAAGGATTGATTATTGATTGTTTGTGATGATTTTTGAGAAGAAAATGATATGCTTAAATAGCATGGACACCTCCATTTTTAGGGGAAACTATGGCAAAATTTTCAAAAAATATAAACACTTAAAGTAATATTTTCTAACAAATATTTACTAGTGTATTTTAACTATGGTTTTCAATATAAACTTTGCCAAAGATTTTATTACAAAAATACAAATATTGGAGGTTGGTTTTTATAAATAAAAATGGGTAAATATATATTTAGAATATACTAAGACACTTGTGTGAATATTTGTATACTTTGTGAAATAGTTATATTATGTTAGGGTAAAATAATATAACTTAACATAATACCAAGAAATTACAACCCAAAGTATTACCAAAAATCACAAGGAATAAATATATAAGTTACACACTTCATATTTTAAAACCGAACGCAAGAACGAAACTTATAAAATATTCCGGAGAATACCGTTATAAATATATTTTTGGTTAAATATTATTTTGGATACAAAAGAAGTGAAAATATGATTTTTGTAAATATACCAAGTTGTATCATATTTTCGACAAGGAGAAATATATTATTTTTGGGAAGGAAAAATATATTTTCTTGAATATTTAGGAGATGTAAGATTTTTGGGAAAAAATATATATTTTCTTGAAATACATTAGTTTTAGACAAATGAGTTTACATATATATTTTCTAAAGTGAGACTTGAAAATATATTATTTTGGAACTACAAATACAAGAATACAAAGATACATGTATGGAATACCCACATCCTTGGGAAGGAAATACGAAAATAAATACTTGAGAAGTATTAATACAGAAATATTGTTTAACGATTATTCCAAAAATTAAATATAATTTAAAGTTAAAATAATTTATTTTAACACATAATTATAACTTGGAATAATATTGGGAACATAAGAAACGTAACTCAAAAACGTTAAACCCTAAGCCAAGGCACGGCCCGTCGTCTAATAGACATTAGTACATTGTAGGGAGTCGTGTTCGCTGAGGAGATTTGGGTTACGATTCTGAAGACGCAATACTGTGAGTTCATGTCCCCCTTTTCTTTAAATTGTTTTGTTTATTTACTTCGGGGGTGAAATACATGCTACAAAAGGATTACATACGAATACTATTGGTATGGTTAGCCTAGGAAAGAACCATAGATCATGTGAATGGGTAGGCGGATACTTGGGACCATTAATCCTCGTATAAGGACCGAGGGGCATGAGTGATAGGTCTATTTGGGTGTAGCAAGCCCACACCCATGAGGACCAGGGTGGTCCATAGGGTGACTATGTCTTCCAGCTGGAAGCCCGGTACAACTTTGTTAGGTTTGAGTCTTCCTACACGGTCACACATATCAGTGGCCTTGCAAACCATTGGTGATCTTTTCCATGTTTGCTTTCATACCGGGAATTACAGACATACATACTTACACTGTTTACAAAGGCTTATACATACTTATACATACACATGAACTCGCTCAACTTTTGTTGATGTTTCCAAATTACATGTATTTCAGGGAACTAAGTGGATCTGGCAAGTGTTGCATGTTTTCCAGCTGCGTTTAAATAAAAGATGTCATCCGTGGTCGTAGAGTTTAGGGGATGTATCCTACTCCTGGACGGGATACATGTTTCTAAGCTCGGGTTTGTTTAAGTTCTTTTGTCGAGTCCTTGTGAACTCATTTAAACATGTTATGGTTTGTAATTTAACTTTGGTGTCGATGTTTTCAGACAAGTATGTGTGGTATTTTCTAAACTTAATTAATGGATGAATATCTTTTGGTTTTATCATATAGCATTGTTATGATTGAATGCTATGGTATTAAGAAGTCACACCAATAACCACGCTTCCGCAAAAGTCAGGGTGTGACTTAAACTATCACTAGGAAGGCAGTTTTATGATCCTTACTTTTCTACACACTATACTACTGTAACTCTTGGTTTCTGGCACATTCTATATCTTAATACCATGACTGTCTATGTACTGAACTCCGTCAGCATTTTTCTGATTTGTCTGCTAACTGTGCTATCTTTGTTTGGTGCATCATTTGAATCAATAAGTTTACATGCAATAATGATATGACATTTTGCAATATATGATGCACATGTATGTGTGACAACAATAATCAGGGAGCACTCATGTCATAAATGTTAAATCAGCACAGTCATTAAAGCGTTAATCATTGTCTAATCATTGTACGGATACATGCAAATTTGACAATTGTCACAAAAATGACACTCAATAGATGATACAAAGCCAAAACTCATATGCAACAGATGATCCATAATAACAGTGCCTTGAACATCTTTTCCCTCCAATGGCAATGGCATACAACATCTGATGATTTCTAAAGTCTGTTGGTTACTAAAGTCTGTTACACACAAAAGTCTGCTGATATACAAAGTCTGTTGAAGACCAATCAACTGTTGAAGTCAAAGAACTGCTGGAAGTCAAAGGCCTGGTCAACCTTAACTGGAAAGCACTGCTCAGTCTTCATCAGTGTTTGAGCATCATCAGCGGATAGCATTCATCAGTGTTTAGTTAATCATTATCTAATGTAACAGTGTCTGTAATCATCAGTGTTTAGAGGTTGTTAAGATTGTTAGTTGTCACTGTCTAGGTGATGTCAGTAAAGATGCCACAGTGTTTTGGATTGTACTATAAATAGACAGTGCCTGTACTGTTCTATTAGCTCTTTGCACACACTTGCATCTTGTACGAACTAACATTGTGAGCTCAGGCTGAGGGGGAGAAAGTGTTCATGCATGCATAGTCGAAACATTGTGTAAATCAATCTTTTGATTATAAAACATATATGATGAAAGCTATTCTTTCCTTGATTGTGTTATAAAGTTTTACTTCATTCCGCTGCAAGTGTTCACTTGTTTATCTTCTTCATCTTACATTTCTTATAAAGCAACACAATCAAGTAAACTCAGATCCTAACAGGGTACCGGTTGATTTGGTCGACATGGGTGGGCCGATGGCTCCAAAACAACGAGGAGGTCCCAAAGATAAAGACCTCCAAGTTGGGGAACTACACGACTTCCGAGTCGGGTAACATGCCCCAAATGAATTTGAACGACGAACCCGTTGACGAACCCATTAAAGACGATACACTGACAAGGCCGCGCCGCAAAGAAAAGTGGTGATTCGTCAAGTAAATGAAAGGAATAGGTGGCGGAGTCGATCTCCGAAATCAAAGAGGCTAAATTGGTGGAAATAACCAAAGCCACTGATAGAAGAGAAAAACTTGTGGCGGAAAAACTTAAACGCGAGGATGTGTATATTCGACACTTGAACGAAAAAGAAAAAAATAATGATTTAAAAATCTTGTTAGAACCGCACAACAATCTTGTCGAACCGTTTAAGACGATCGTAATTCAACGCAAATGCGAGATATGTGAAAAGTGGGGTGGGAGATGCCTTAGATTTTTTAGGTTTTTTTTTATTTGCAAAGTTTAGTTTAGTTTTTTTTTAGTTTGTAATTTAGGTTTTATTTAAATAAAATTTATAATTTATAATTTTAGTATCTTATTGTTAATTTATAATTTAAAAACAAAAAAAATAGGTTGTGAGTGATGGAATTCCATCACAAGTGATGGGCATTTTCACTTAAATCCATCACTAGTGATGGAATAATAGTTGATGACATGACGAAACTTGATTCGAAGTTGTAAGTGAGTGATGAGTGATGTTCACCTCTACCCCTAATAATAATATTTGAGTAAGCTTGGTAATTGGCATTTATTTTGTTTGGTCGAAATTTCCAACAAATATATATATTTTTTGACCAGCGAAAGTAGGGATGAGTAAATGTTACCGGGTACCGGTATCGAATTTATCAAACCGGATATATTTTCGGTACCAATTTGGTACCAACTTTTAACATTTTCGTTACCGGTCCGGTACAGTACCGATTTGGTATCGGTTTTTACATTAAAATACTGGTATCGAACCGTACCGTATCAGGTATATTCGGTACCGGTACCCACTTTTAGAGATTTTCGGTACCGGTATTCGATACCGAATGGGTACCGTAACCAAAACCCATAATTCTACTCATGGATACCCTTTTGCCTCAATGCAAACATTTCTCTTCTTCCATGTTTTTCATCTTCACGGTTACGGTTTTATTATGTGTTTGCTAATTGTTTTTAACACTTGATATGAAGTCTTCAAAGCTGATCAAATCTTCAACACTTAATCAGTCAATCGTGGATACCCTTTTGCTTCAATGCAAACATTTAACCGAATTCAACCAAATTCTTTCTCAAATGATCGTCACCGGGTTCATCAAAGACACATACGCAGCAAGCAGGATCCACACCTCCTCTACATCTTCATTCATTAACGTCCATTACTCCCGTAAACTATTCGATCACATCCAACACCCAAATGGGTTTATCTACAACACAATGATGCGATCTTACTTGCACAGAAACCATCCAGAAGAAACTGTATTTCTCTACAAATTGATGTTAGACAACAAGAAAAGTGTTTATCCAGATGGCTACACGTATCCGCTGTTAGTTCAAGCTTGCATCGCCAGGGGTTCGGTTTTGGAGGGAAAAGAGGTTCATGATCATGTGGTGAAAATGGGTTTTGATTCGGATGTTTATGTTCGGAACAATTTGGTTAATATGTATGCGGTTTGTGGTGACATGGTGGATGCACGCAAGGTGTTTGATGAAAGTCCTGTGAGAGATTTGGTTTCGTGGAACTCCATATTGGCGGGGTATGTTCAGATGGGTGATGTGGAGGAAGCGAAGGTGGTGTTTGATCAGATGCCGGAAAAGAATGTGATCGCATCGAATTCGATGATTGTGTTGTTTGGTCGGTGCGGACGTGTGGACGAAGCGTATCGGTTGTTTGTTGAGATGAATGAGAAGGATGTAGTTTCCTGGACTGCAATGATTGGTTGTTATGAGCAAAGTGGCATGTGTCAACAGGCTTTGGTTATGTTTGTTGAAATGAATCGAAAGGGGATTGGTATCGATGAAGTTGTAGCAATCAGTGTGCTTTCCGCATGTACTCGCTCGTCACTTCTTGAAACGGGATCGTCCGTCCATGGATTGGTTCTTAAAACCGGAAGATTATCTTATGTTAATATTCATAATGCTTTGATTCACATGTACTCCACTTGTGGAGATATAGCAGCTGCAGAGAAGCTCTTTAATACAAGTTCTCACACCGATATTGTTTCGTGGAACTCTATGATCTCTGGCTATTCGAAATGCGGTTCACTCAAGAAAGCACGCGAAGTGTTTGATGAAATGTCTGTGAAAGACGTTGTCTCATGGAGCGCGCTAATATCGGGTCATTCACAAGCAGGGATGTTTGAAGAAACTATTGCGTTGTTCAATGAGATGATGGTTCTTGGTCAAATTAAGCCCGACGAGACCATTTTGGTTAGTGTGATCTCGGCTTGCACGCGGTTGGTGGCTCTCGAGCAAGGTAAATGGGTTCATACGTATATTAAAAAGAACGGTTTATTGGTTAATTCTATTCTTGGTACTACGCTTATCGACATGTACATGAAGCTAGGATGTGTGGAAAGTGCGGAAGATGTTTTTTATAACATGGATAACAAAGGAGTATCGTCTTGGAATGCTTTGATTCTCGGGCTTGCCATGAACGGCGAGGTGGAGAAATCCCTTGAAATGTTCTCGGAAATGAAAAAATCCGGGGTAGCTCCTAATGAGATAACGTTTGTGGCGGTCCTTGGTGGTTGCCGCCACATGGGGTTGGTGGATAAGGGGCGGGAGCACTTTGATTCTATGATCAATACACATAAAATTGAGCCGAATATCAAGCATTACGGATGCATGGTTGATCTTCTTGCGCGTGCTGGATTCCTCAAAGAAGCCGAAGAACTAATTGATAGTATGCCCATGGCACCGGATGTTGCTACATGGGGTGCGTTGCTTAGCGCGTGTAAGAAACATGGCGCTAATGAAATGGGAGAGAGGGTCGGGTTGAAGCTGGTTGAGCTTCAACCCGACCATGATGGTTTCCATGTTCTTTTGTCAAATATATACGCGTCAAAAGGAAGTTGGGAACACGTGGTGGAAATACGTGGGACAATGATTGAAAACCACGTTGTTAAAACGCCTGGTTGTAGCATAATAGAAGCCTATGGTATAGTTCATGAGTTTGTAGCCGGGGACACGGGACACCCTCAGATTCATGAGATTGAGGAAATGTTGGATAAAATAACTGAACGAGTGAAGTTGATCGGTTATTCCCCAGATACGAAAGAGGTTTGTTTCGATATTGATGACGAGGAGAAGGAAACAACACTTTTTAGGCATAGTGAAAAACTAGCAATCGCTTTCGGGCTAATGGTTACTGGTCCAACGACTCCGATCCGAATAATGAAGAACTTAAGGATATGTAACGACTGTCATGCACTCGCGAAGCTCGTATCGAAAGCATTCGATCGGGAAATCGTTGTGAGAGATCGACATGTATTTCACCATTTTAAGCAGGGTTCTTGTTCGTGTATGGAATATTGGTAATGAATGTTATAGAAGTGACAATTTACTTATAAACGGTTGGATTTCAAATGGGCCAAATTGATGTGCCGGCTTTGTACATGATTTGTTGGTAAAGAATGGATTTTTAGAGGGCTAGGAATGGGGGTTGGTGGGTGTCGAATGTGGGGGTGGCAATTAGTTTGGTGAGGAGGAAGTCGCCAGAGGAAGATTGAGAGGATAATTGATTTTGAAGCAATTGTGGTGTGGGGTTTAATTTCTTCTGGCGGTGTTGTGATGGATCGATTGGAGGAGGTTGAGGAGAGTCGTTAGATTTTATTTAAGGATTCTGATCAAAATAAAACTACATGATAATACTTTGTTTAGAAGAATTTGGTGATTTCACACTCATACGAATATAATACCTATAGGTATAACTCTTGATTAAAAAAAAAAAAAAAACATCTGATGCATAGATCCTGAAAAGAAACCAAAATAATTTAACTATTGTCTTTGATAAAATGCTACAACCCCTTTAGTTTTCATTTTTCATATTTAACCCCAACACTTTTCCATTTTCAACTTTAGTCCTCTATACTTTTCATCGTTTACCAAGTTGTCATTTTACGTTTCGGTCTAAATCTTGCGAATAAACACGATGCAACGCGCATGTGTGATTCAACATTTTTATGTCTATTTTTTACGATTTGCGAGTCATAAGCCGACTCATTTATTATTTTATATGTTTTACATTTCGGACTAATTTTTGTGAACGCTGTATCGCACGTGCGTGGTTCAACGAACCCGCCGCAAAGCGCGGGTCCTAAGTTCTAGTATAAAAAAATTTATAAATTTTTCGAGCCTTATTTCAATTTGGGCCCAGAGTGGTTGCCCACTCGGCACTTGCTCTGGGCCGGCCCTGGGTATATCGGTATGCTACTATGATGTTCTGACCTTTACTATGCACAACGCCACAACTAGATGTTTTCTACGTACCATTTCACTTGCATTCTCAATCTATGTTTCAACAGCTTGGTTCATGCTACCAGCCCTCATACGGAAGTTTGCATTTCTACCCTTTGTGGTCTCGATCAATCACAATTACACTTCTTGACGATGCATGGTTAGCATTGGTTCTTCACAGAGCAATAATGCCTTTTTAATTTTTAGTTTTTTCTTTCAACAAATTATTGAAAGCACCTGTTGGTAGGGTCATTAATGAGGCGGTTAAAAATACCCAGCCTTCAGACATATATAGAACTAGTTAAATCGGGTCGGCTCATTTAAAATTTGAGCAAAAAATATAATTATAAGTGCAACCAATCAAACCTGTATTGATCAATTTAACATGTTTATACCTTTATTACAACCGATTTACAAATTTATTACAACCCATTTAGATGGATGGGTTACCCGAATCATAGTTGGGTAACATGATAGTAAGTGTGTTGGGTTATTCAAAATCAAGGTGCGAGTTGGACTTGGAGATGGAAAAGACAACCTCAAACGCCTCAAGGGCTGCAGAATGGCATCAATGTTGTCGAACGGTCGAAAAGACTCTTGGGTTTGGTTGGAGGATAGTTCACGAGATGTCTCGGTGGAGTCGGTTAGAAAGCTTCTCAACTCAGAGCGTGTGAGACGAGTCAACAAAATGTAATGGAATGGTGTAAGTGGTACCGGCTAAATGTAGCATCTTTGCGTGGAGGGCGGTGATGGATAGGATCCACTCTCTGGTTAGTGTCTTTCACCACGTTGGCTGAAGTTAAAGGGAATCAAAACTAGGTCAAAGTAATCAATGAATATCTTTCTTTTCCCGGGGGTGGTACCCAGTCCAAGAATGGAGCTCTTCACTATATCAATCATATTTGTCGAATACCCAAATCCCTGGTGACGTTCAAGGGGTCTTCGCTGACGTCAAGATATCCCAGCCTTCGTTGCTACAAAAAAGTAAACCGTTAGCCTCGTCACGGAGGGCCCCGGGAAGGGGATCCGTGACCAAGCTCCGGCGTGAGAGTAAGTAAATTTGCCGGAGAGTATGAGAAGCTTATTCCGATGAGTATGATCACCGGAATGTTCCTCTATGGTGTGAATCTAATAAATGTGTGTGTGTATTTAGTGTGGGAGGATATTGGTCTGAATAAATGAGAGCTATTAATGTAATACCTTGAGTCTGCCTTATGATCATCTCTTTTCTTCCTTACATAACCCCGAGACCTTATCTCTCATGTGAGATATTTTAATGAGATGATCCAACGGATTCCGAGAGTCTTCGGGGGGCTCAGACACGTGTCTGACCCCCAACGGTAAGATTGCAGCCTCATTTAATGCTTCCGGCTAGGAAGTACAATTCCAACCAAAGATCCTTTTCTAATCATGCATTAAATATCGCCTTGTGTTCTGATCCTTGTTTCCCGCTCATTTTATGTAAGGGAAACCTTAATGAGCAAGGTAAGTTGTTGTTGGGCTTTCATCTTGTTGGGCCCATGCGACAGTAGCCCAAGACGGATAAATGGGGCAACCCATAGGCCCGTCGTCAATATTGAACAGGTGAGTCTCGTTTTATAGACTGTTATATAGTTACAGGTGGCAGTTTTGATCCATTGACTTACTACCGGATCCATCCCCTTAACATTTATCTCTTTCAAAGGCGTAAAAGAAATTGGAAACTAGTCAAATGGGTCAATTTGAAGTTGCTCATAAGCTTATTTTCAATTTGTAAAACCTCCTAAACCGTTTTATAATAAAAAAATGGATTGTTAATAGAAATAATATAGTATTTGGCAAGAGTGTTTTGGGTCAAACTAACCCAATCTACTTCTACCTGTATAGAAAGTACCCATTTTGACCTTTACCTAATGGGCCGGCCCGCTCATTATGCCTCCTCTACTGTAAGTTAAATCAGAGAATTGTATTGTATAAGAAGTTGTGATTAGGGTTACATTAGATATGCTTTATATAGACCACAATGTTACACTTCGAACCAATTGCTAACTCACCATTATATTTTGTCTAATATTCCCCCGCAAACTAAGAAGCATGGGGGTGACTTTGTTTAAAAACTAAAAAAACATAAAATAGAAAGATAGTTGGTCTTTGTTTTTCTCCTTCTTGCTTTCGCCTTGTTCTCCAACAACACTTCATAGACCGGAAACATTTTTGTGTAGGTTTTTTTTCAACCGAAAATTTTAATAGGGATTTGTTTCCCTTTTTCGGTCTTCTCCCCTATCAAGACCTCTTTGTTTTGTTTTGTGAGGTGTTAGTCGCCGGAAAAAGGCCATTGTTGTAATGTGGTGCGACGACTTAGGGTTTTGATTATTGCAGGTCATTTCTGGTACAATGCAAACCTCTGAGGAATCTATGATGAGGTCACCTAGACAGTGACATCTAACAACTCTAACAACCTCTAACATCTGCTATAACTAATACACTGTTACATTCAAAACACTGATACACAACATCTGTTGATTCATCATCTGATAAGCCTTATCATCTGTTGAGCCTCAACATACCTTCTTCATCAGACTTTGTCTTCTTCTATCAAAGGGTGATCAGGCCTTTGCTTCCAGCAGACTTTAGTCTTCATCAGTGATTTACTTTGGCAGACCTTTTAAATCAGCGGTCTTTAGCTATGAGTAGACCTTTGGGTACAACAGTTGTTTGATGTCTTTGCTATTGGGAGGAAAATGTCTTCAAGCACTTTTATGAAGGATCAGTTGATTGTAGACTATTTTGGCTTTCAATCATTTGTTCTTTAGGTGGGATCCACATGAGCCAACATAGACGATTTTTCTCGTTTCACATGGTTGTATCCTTTCCAGGCCAAATCATAATTTGTTGATGCTTTGTCTGTGTTTATGCCATTTGTTCAAGCATAATTCGCCACAAAAATCAAAACATTTCAAAGTGATGGCGGAACCAAGTTCACTAACCATAAGGTTCGGGCCTTGTTTGAATCCAATAGCATGTTTCATCGAATGTCTTGTCCATATACCCCTCAACAAAACGGACGGGTTGAACGTAAACATCTACATATTGTCCAAACTAGATTGGCAATGTTATTTCATGCTAAAATTTCAGCATCCTTTCGGGTTGAGGCATTCTCTTCTGCGGTATATATTATCAACCGCCTTCCTACACCCATTCTTAATGGTAAATCTCCATTTGAACTTTTATATACTAAAACCCCTAATTATGCTTTGTTTCGTGCTTTTGGTTGTCAAGTATATCCTTTCCTACATGATTATGCCCCAAACAAACTTGCACCAAGAAGCTTACCATGCATCTTTATTGGCTATTGCTTCAAGTACAAAGCGTATAAATGTTTAGACCCTTGCAGCTCACGTACTTATATAACTTGTCATGCACATTTTGATGAAACCTACTTTCCCTATGATGCCACTTCCACTGCCAAACCGCTAATTGAACTTGTATTAACAGCCTTTCTCGATGCATCCTTCACTACACCATCTCTCACCTCACATGTCCAACCCAAACCTACTGCTCAACAAATTCCACCCACTACATCATGCACCAATCCCATAACACCTATTTTTTCCCTACTACTACATCAACAGTTCACCATCAATCAAATATTCTGCCTCAACCGACCCCTACCACCTCCACATCTATCTTTGAAACAAACACACCCGCTAGTCCTCCTCTATCATCCCAACCACCATCTCGATCACCGTCACCTACGCCACCTTCCCCGCCTCCACCTCGTCCTCCACCATCGCACCCCATGACCACCAGGTCTAAAGCGGGCATTTTCAAACCCCGTCACCATGTCAACTTGGCACACACTCAAGAACTTCCTCTTCATCATGCGCTCTTTGCCACTTCCGATCCCAAAAATTATTGTTCTACATTAAAAGACATTAAATAGGTGCGTGCCATGCAATTAGAACTTTACGCGCTTCATCGAAACAACACATGGACCTTAGTCCCTCGACCTCAACAAACAAATATAGTAGGTTCCAAATGGATCTTTCGAACCAAATATCATTCGGGTGGGTCTATTGAGCGACACAAGGCAAAACTTGTTGCTCAAGGGTTCAGTCAAATCCTGGGACTTGACTACTCTCTCACGTTTAGTCCCGTTGTTAAAGCCGCAACTGTGTGAACAGTTCTCTCGTTGGCAGTCATAAACAAATGGAATCTACATTCACTAGACGTCAACAATGCATTCTGTCGCAACCCCCGACCCCTGCCTCGGGAGGCGGGCAGCCGCGACCTACTCAGAGATGGTGGTATCGATATTTATCAATTTGGCAGCGGAATTTACATCAGGACCGTAGTTAGGAAATATTTTATCAGAGTAAAATACCACAATTTTTAAACACTTGGGAAATTCCCAAGTTTCCATTACAAACATTTTATAGGGATAAACCCTATTTTATTAAATAAAAACATCTTCTTTATTTAGGTAACTTTTATAGCCACTTTTCCAAGCCTTCAGTGCTGGCCAGCTGGCTTCTATTTGGCTTTCACATTTTGTTACCTGAAATGCATTTAATACATTTTGTCAGTGGGAAATACTGGTGAGTGAATCCCAATTTAATCAAGGCAGGTTTTATCATTTTACAGTTATTGAGGGCGATCTCGCAATTACATTTGTTTATTTTTCTACTTAATTACCACCCACGATATTGTTAACCCGACTTGTGGTCATGTTACTACTCACAATGTAGTAACAAATTTTGTATACAAAACCCCAACATACCGACGATAATTTTAGAATACAAATACTCAATCACTGTTTAATATAATGTAAAACATTTGAGGTTTTATCAAAACAGTTTGCAAAAAGATTCACAAAAAGGAGATTACTCACATTGCTTTGTGTTTTCCTGGTTATAATCTATTAATTAAACAATGCACACGCATTAGTATAATAACCCAAAATTTACATTAGTTATACCCTCCCCAAGACAGAACTCCAACGAATACGTCGGGCAGAGCCTCAACAGCCATTACGGAGCGCTAGATCAATCGAAACGTATCTAATACATAATCGGGGGTTATGATACTTACAACGAGGCAGAACTTCGTTAATTAGGGGGTATAATGCCCGGGTATTATGTTTACACAACAGAATTTGAGAGAGAAAGTAAAATTTTTTAACGATTTGAGTTGAATGTCGATGCCCTCTATATACAGGGCTGTTCGTCGAGTTCGTCGCGCCCCTCGACGAAAGAAGGCAGGGCCTTCGCGGCCCGCGACATAGGGGATCTAGGGCGTAGCCTTGTCCGGTCTTGTGATAGGTTCAACACGCGTGAGGACACGTGGCGGCTCAGGGTGCAGCCTCGTAGCCAGGCGCTCGCGCCCCGCGTAAGACCAAGGCTAGGTCTTCGCAGCCCGCCAGAGACCCAAAAATTTGATTTTTAATTAATTTTAATAAAAATAAAGGTATTTTGGGTCGTTTCTCGTATACGGGGTGTATTTTAGGATGTATAGGGGCACTCTAAATATTTTAGGGGTGTCGGAAACATTTTAAGAGGGTTGTTATATTCTTCCCACCTTGTTTTAGAACTCGTCCTCGAGGTCTACTGGAACAGGTGTGGATATTTCCTCTGCATCTCTGATTCAAGCTCCCTTGTGATTCTGGTCCTCTCTTGGAAACCCATTTTACTTTGACTAATACCTATCTCTTGTGTTTGAGATTCTTGACTTTTCTGTCTTCAATCTGTAGAGGCTTCTCTACAAACTTTAACTTTTCATTTACCTTTATATCCTTAAGAGGCACTACTAGTGATTCATCGGCTAAGCACTTTTTGAGATTACACACATGAAATACATCATGTACTCCTGCCATTTCTTCTAGCAATTGTAGCTGATCGGCTACAAGTCCTATTCTTCTAATAATCTCAAAAGGTCCAACATACCTGGGGCTTAGCTTTCCCCTTTTGATGAATCTGACGACTCCTTTCCAAGGAGAGACCTTTAAGAGTACCTTATCGCCTACCTGAAATTCCAACGGCTTTTGCCTGTTATCAGCATAACTCTTTTGTCGATCACGTGTTGCCTTCAGTCGTTCCTTGACTTGAACAATCTTGTCCGTTGTTTCTTGTACTATTTCTGGTCCAGACAGTTGCTTTTCTCCAATTTCTTCCCAACAGACTGGAGTTCGGTACTTTCGTCCATAAAGTGCTTCAAATGGTGCAGCGTTAATACTGGTATGATAGCTGTTATTATAGGAAAATTCTATTAATGGTAAGTGATCGTCCCAGTTTCCTCCGAAATCAATTACACAAGCTCTAAGCATATCTTCCATTGTCTGAATTGTCCGTTCGCTTTGTCCATCCGTTTGAGGATGATAAGCGGTGCTTAGATTTAGCTTGGTTCCCATTGCTTTTTGGAAACTTGTCCTTTTTTTAACAGGCTATCTTTATCAGAAACAATTGATAAAGGAATTCCATGTAATGAAACTATTTCATTTACATATAACTTGGCTAACTGTTCCATACTGTAAGTTTCCTTCATCGGTAGAAAATGAGCTGACTTAGTTAATCTATCTCCAATCACCCAGATTGTATCATTACCTTTTCTTGTCTTGGGTAATTCGGTAACAAAATCCGTTGTTATCAATTCCCATTTCCAAATCGGCATTTCTAACTGCTACAGCAAACCTGAGGGTTTCTGATGTTCAGCTTTGACCTGTGAACAGGTTAGACACTTGGTAATATAAGCTGCTATATCCTTTTTCATTCCTATCCACCATAAATTTTTTCTTAAGTCTTGATACATCTTATCACTTCCAGGATGCATCGTGTACTTAGACTTATGGGCTTCCTCTAATATACGGTGGCGTAGGTTTCCTAGTTTGGGTATCCACATCCTTTTCTCATGGAACCTCCAAATTCTATTTGATCCTTGTTCTAATTCCTTAATCATTCCTTTCAGTTTTTCAGTATCATTCTTGATTACTAATTCTTGTACTTTTCTAATCTGGTCATTTAAATCTACTTGTAGATTTAATTTAAGAGAACGTACTCTTTTTGGCTTCTCGTGATACTTTCGACTTAAAGCACAAGCTACTACATTAGCCTTTCCTGCATGATACTGAATATTACAATTATAGCTCCTAATTCTAGATCATGGGTTGAATAATTTTCTTCATGATTCTCAAGTTGTCTAGATGCATAGGCTATAACATTTTGACGTTGCATCAACACACATCCATAACCTAAGTTAGAAGCGTCACAATAGACTACAAAATCTTCTGTTCCTTCTAGTAGTGCTAGTATGGGTGCGTTGGTTAATCTTTGCTTAAGAATTCTAATTGCTTCTTCTTGTTTTGGTCCCCATTCAAACTTAACAGACTTACAGGTTAACTTTGTTAAGGGAATGGTTATTCTAGAAAAATCTTGGATAAATCTTGTAAATATAAAAGGAATAAGCCCTTCCATGTGCACGCACAAAATTCTAATGAGCGATGACTACAAATCAGTAATACAACCACAATGAAGAGTAAATCCAAGTGTCCAAGAAGTGGTTAAAAATGAGGTCATCAAACTACTTGACACCAGACTTATTTATCCTATTTCCGATAATCCTTGGGTAAGTCCCGTCCAAGTAGTCCCAAAGAAAGGAGGTATGACGGTAATAACTAATGAAAAAAAATGAATTAATACCAACGAGAACCATCACAGGATGGAGAGTATGCATAGACTATAGACGATTAAATGAAGCAACAAGGAAGGACCACTTTCATTTGCCCTTCATTGATCAAATGTTCGAACGACTATCCGGTCATAAATTTTACTGTTTCTTGGATGGTTTTTCAGGTTACTTTCAAATTCCAATAGCACCTGAAGATCAAGAAAAGACAACTTTCACATGCCCCTACGGAACTTTTGCTTATCGACGCATGCCATTCGGTCTATGTAATGCCCCCGCAACATTCCAACGTTGCATGGTGGCCATCTTCCATGACATGATAGAAAAGACAATGGAAGTCTTCATGGACGACTTTTCTATCTTTGGAGATTCATACGACCAATGCCTCGATAACTTCGAACGAATGCTATCCCGATGTGAGGAAACTAACCTCGCCCTTAACTAGGAAAAATGTCATTTCATGGTAACAGAGGGAATAGTACTGGTCACAAGATCTCGAGCGAAGGAATGGAAGTTGATCGAGCAAAAATAGACACAATTTCTCGATTACCTCCACCCTCCTCCGTTAGAGCAATCAGAAGTTTCTTAGGGCATGCCAGATTTTATAAACGGTTTATCAAAGACTTTTCTAAAATTTCAAGACCTCTAACGAAAATACTTGAAAAAGATGCGCCTTTCATCTTTGACAAGGATTGCAATCAAGCATTTCTAACCCTTAAGGAAATGCTAGTCAATGCACCTATCATGATAGCACCTGATTGGAAATTACCTTTCGAAATCATGTGTGATGCAAGTGACTTTGCCGTTGGAGCAGTCTTGGGACAAAGAAAAGAAAAGCATTTCCACCCAATTTGTTATGCTAGTAAAACACTTAACGATGCACAAGAGAATTACACAACCACTGAAAAAGAATTACTAGCTGTGGTATTTGCTTTTGATAAATTTCGTTCTTACCTTGTTCTTTCGAAAATTAGAGTCTATACAGATCATGCAGCCATCCGATACCTCTTCAAGAAACAAGACGCAAAGCCCTGTTTGATCCGGTGGATTGTACTCCTCCAAGAATTTGATATTGAAATCAAAGACAAAAGAGGAGCAGAAAACACAGCAGCAGATCATCTTTCGCGCTTAGAATACCTAGCTTTGGAGGCAACCAGGGATGAGCAAATCAACGAAAAATTTCCAATAGAGTCCCTGGAAATGGCGGAACATAGACAAGAACCATGGTATGCCGACTACGCTAACTATTTAGCTAGCGGTATAGTCACAAAGTGATGGCCACATCACCAAAGAAAGAAATTCTTTGCTGATGTAAAGCATTACTTTTGGGAAGATCCTTATCTTTTCAAAATGTGTGCCGACCAACTCATTCGAAGATGCGTACATGGCAACGAAGCACGAATGATTCTCCGCCATTATCATGAAGGTCCATATGGAGGACATCATGGTGCCGCTAGTACCGCACGGAAGGTATTTGATTCAGGATTTTATTAGCCTACCATTTACAAAGATGCGCAAAATCTTATCAAGACATGTGATGCTTGCCAAAGATCAGGTAATATTTCTTCCAAAAATGAAATGCCACAAAATGGCATTCTCGTTTGTGAAATTTTTTATGTGTGGGGACTCGATTTCATGGGACCTTTCCCACCGTCAAAAGGAAAAAAAATATATACTTGTGGCAGTCGATTACTTGTCTAAATGGGCCGAGGCTGAGGCACTTCCAACAAATGATGGAAGAGTCGTGGTAAGATTTCTGAAGAAATTATTCTCTCGTTTTGGAACACCTAAAGCATTAATAAGTGATAGAGGTACCCATTTTTGTAATCATCAACTCGAAAAAATCCTAACAAGATATGGGGTCTATCACCGGGTCTCAACAGCATATCACCCTCAAACGAACGGACAAGCCGAAGTGACTAATAGAGGTTTAAAACGAATACTTGAAAAAACCATAGGTTTAAATAAAAAGGAATGGGCCGATAAATTAGATGATGCTTTATGGGCTTTTCGAACTGCTTATAAAACCACTATAGGCACAACCCCATATAAGCTCGTCTATGGAAAAAGTTGTCATTTTCCAGTAGAAATAGCTCACAAGGCCTACTGGGCAATAAAAAATGTAAACTTGGATTTAGAAATTGCAGTTAAAAATCGATTTTGTCAAATAAATGAATTAGACGAATTAAGGAATTATGCATACTCTAACTCAGAAATTTATAAGGAAAGAATGAAAAATTTACACGACAAACACATTAAACCTAATGAATTTCGAGTAGGAGATCAAGTTCTATTGTTTAATTCACGACTTCGATTATTTCCGGGTAAACTAAAATCTAGGTGGTTAGGACCTTTTTCCATCACCCATATTTTTCCTCACGGTGCAGTAGAAATTAAATCTCGGAATGCAATTCCATTCAAAGTCAATGGCCAACGGCTGAAACTCTATCGAGGATCCATTGAGGATGAGGAAGAAGAGATCTCGCTTCAAACGGTCGACGAGTAAACGCATCAACATCATACCTGGTACGTTACGAACAAGAAGGTAAACATCGAAATCAGTAAGTCTTCTAACCAAGTTTTTGGGAAAATAGGGCAATCACACGAGCACCGTTAAAAAAAACAAGCCTTTGCTCGGCATGGGGCCGTGTCCGCGCAACTGTCGGGATAAAACCCCTTTTTCATATCAGTTACACCATTCCACACGCCCCGTTTCCCCGAAAAACGCTCTGGTCCAGGCGATTTTCCGTAGATTTTCGACATCTCCTCTAATTCTAAACACATCAAGGTATGATTCTATCATCATTAGTAGTTAGATTGTTTACTTGCATGTAGTAAAACATCAAAAATTTGGGAAAAAATCTAGGGTTCTTGAAGTTCATCTGGATCAAACCTCAAATTTTTGCATAAATCTGTTAGCATTAGTTTATATTAGTGTATTAGGAAGTAAATCCACTTGTATTGTTGATAGATTCGCCCGATTTCTCATAAAAACCACAAACCCTTGTTTTTGAACCGAAAAAGATAAAATTGAAAGGGTAAACGGTTTGTTTTGGGAAATCGGCACTTGGGGTTTCATTTTCAGGGAAAACCGCACCTACTTGGACAAAAATTTTCAGATTTTCTGGACCGGGTCGAAAAATGGAATTTTTGAGTAACAGATGCCTGGACACGGCGTCGTGCCCGCTGAGCATGGGGCCGTGTCCAGCTCACTGTTTGCAGTTTTTCTGAAAATCTCACTGTTTCGTGCTAACTTTTGGTGTATTCTTTCAGATGTCGAAGAAGTTCACAAGATTCAACGCAAATTAGCTCGATGCTAGGGCCAGATATGACACACTTCAAACAAGACCGAAGAATACCCAAGGCAAGCATGCACGGACCTCTTAGCCATGGTGAACCAACTTGACCGGTTCAACAACCTCGTTACCGGCCCACTAAGGGTTGCCCTAACCACTCGACTTCGATCAGTACACGAGTGCACTATGGAGTTCTACAACACCTTCACTTTCAATTCAAGGTGCGACCCTTTCGACAATAATGGGGTTGCATTTCGGTGTGGTGGGACTAGGTACTCAATCTCTATGGCGCAATTCGGGGCAATAGTGGGGCTGTATACAGAAGAGGATTCGGGAAGTGAAGAAAACACCGGGGGAATGCGAGAGTTGGATGAGAACGAACGCCAAGCCGCATGGGCTCAGATTGGTGATGGGTTCTACAACCCGAGCAACACTAAGAGCACTAAGCTAAGGGATCCGCTTTATCGCTACATTCATAGGCTCCTTGCTTACTATCTTTGTCAGAGACATGACAGCAGCGGCGTTGTTGGGTTGAGAGATTTGGTAGTCCTCCACTGCATTCACACCCGAAGACCCCTAGATGTTCTATTCCTACTACTCCGGAACATGCATCTGAACCAGCTTGCTCATGCACCAACCCCTATTTTCTTCGGAGGATGGGTGTACCGCTTCTTTAAGCACTTCGCGAAAATCCCTAGGTCTTTCGAGAGGAGCCCATGGTCAGGACGGGTCGATGTACACATTTGTCGCTCCATGAACCTCATCTATGAGGCAGAAGACGGGTCGGTGAGCTTTCAGAGGATGCAAGGTCATGCATTGAACCCGCAAGAGGCGCTAGTCCTTCACGCTCCACCTCCCCAATACCAGTACCAACCCCACGGTGAACCGGGCCCGTCCTCCTCACAAGGAGGAGGTTTTCCTAACTTTCAGAGTTTACATGATCTTTTGCAGGAAAACCTTATGTGCACCAGGAACACTTACAACTTCGCCAACAACACATACCACCGGGTGGGAGCTATTGAAAGAAACATCTCCGATATCCAAGATGACATCGGAAGCATCCGGGAGTATATGGCAGGGCATGGGGGGGAGGTGATGACAGTGATGAAGACATGGACTAGGCGGGTGGAGCAGGAGTAGGAGCGGATGGTTGGTGATCCTACAGGTTAAATTCCCTTTCTATCGAACAATTTCCGGCTTGCGTGCCGAAGTGTTGAACAATTTACTTTTCCTAACTTATTTTTATTTTCTGCTTTTGTTTTTATCTTTAACTTGATGGTTTGAATGCTAAACTTGGTAATCTAGGATGTTTGGTATTGTTTGGTATTGTTTGGTGTGGTATTTATTGATAAAACAGGTACATACGAGGCTTAAAAGTGCTAAACATTAGTACTACTAAAGCCAGGGCAGGAAAACCGGAGAAAGAAACCTGTTTTTCAACCTTGCAGACTGCCCACACGGGGTCGTGTCCGGCCGACACGCCCCCGTGCCCACCTCCCAGACCTGCTGTTTGTCTAAATTCTGCAGATTTTTGCCAGACCCGGGGTCGTGCCCAGCCAACACGCCCCCGTGTCCACCTTCTGTAAGTTTTCGTTACTGGCAGTTGAACACGGGGTTCTGTCCATCCAACACGGGGCCGTGTCCAGGATGCCAGTAACATAAAACTTTGCTTTTAACACCATTTTACACATTCAATCAAACTAAAAACTTATTTTTGGGACACATTGAGGACAATGTGTAATTTAAGTGGGGGGGGGGGGAGATGCTAAAACGTTGAATCTTGCAAGTCCTAATAACAAGCCTTACACAAAACTCTATTGGAACCGCTAATCACCGTTATTTTTTTTCAAAAAAATTTCATTTTTTTTACTTGTCTAAGTTTAAGTTGGGAATTCAAGTTCTAACAAGGTTATATTTTTACAAGTTTACAAACGATAGCGTCGTGATAAAAAGAACCAACATAAGAAAATTATGAAACGGCATGACAAACTCAGTTAAAATTTGAGCACATAAAAACCCTTTCCCACAAAAGTGAGTTTTGAGCCTTTATCGAGCTTACAAATACATATCTTTACACTAAATGCTCATTTTTCGTTTCTTGTGCGAATAGCCGCTTGGTTCGTACGACTCTAGAACTTGCCATGACAATACATTCCCGGTCCTTATCAACTTAAACACAAGTAAGTAAATGAAGGAGGCATTAGGACTAACCCTTTTTCTTTCTACACCATTATTTTTCATTTTTTTACCACCTACCCAAAATCCCCCTAGTTAACCCCTTTGAGCCTAAACCTTTTTCATTTCTTAACCCAAAACAATCACCCTTTTTACCCACCTAAACCTTTTTATTTTTAACCCTTTTTTTAGTAATAACGTTCGGTTTTCTAATGACTATTCCTTAAATATATATATATATATATATATATATATATATGTATGTATGTATAGGGGAAGGTTCAAATGAAAACCACTAGTTATTGTGAAAACTCGAAAACTAATTAAAAAAAGCCAAAAAAACATACAATATTTTTTTTTATTTTTTTTTGCAAACCAAATTTCGCAGGTTTTTTTATATAAAAAAATTTTTTCAAAAAAAAAAATTTATGTAGTGCACATGTGTAATACTACACATGTGTATGTGTACTACACATGTGTATTATTACACATGTGTCACATGTGCACTACACAAATTTTTTTTTTTTTGAAAAAAAGTTTTTTTATATATAAAAACCAACGATTTTTATAAAAAAAAAAATTGAAAAAATTTTTTTGTGTGTTTTTTAGGCTTTTTTTAATTTGTTTTCGTGTTTTCACAATAAAAGTGGTTTTCATTTGAACCATCCCCTATATATATATATATAATTATATTTTGATGAAACCAAATAAACAAACAAGTTCATCAAAAATAACTTTGTTTGAAATAGATGGTTCATCAAAATAAATAAAAATGAAAAAAAATAGAAAGTCTTTCAGAAACCGACGATTGTTACGCTTTTCGCCCTTTTACTAACCACTAACCCAACCACCCACCTTTAGCCCAAGCCTAACCTTTCACCAAGAAGTCCTCTTGATATTTACAAGGGTATATAGTTAAAAAGGAGAAGGATTGATTGCTTGGCAAGCTAATGGTAGGAGTAAGTTTCATGCCGCTCTCGAGTGATTCACAAAAAATACACCTTCGGCCGAGTGTTGAGTGATTCCCCGTGAGGTATGTGAACTTGTATATAAATGGAATTTAAAAAAAAAGGTATGTTATGCCCTAATAAGTAATTTATCTTATGAAACGTTTTTAATAAATCATGACGAATAGGATTGTAAATAAATAAAAATAAAACCTAAATAAAGAATCTTGGAAATCCTGACACTCTATGACAAGCCCAAAACTTCTCTTCTACCCATTCCATTTGGTTGTGTAAGCCACATTATCAAGTGTAGGGGTTTTTAATGTGCACAAAATGCAACATATAAATTAAATCAATTGTGGCATAAAAGTAACCCTTTTTTAGTACTAATGTTGGAAAAAAGTGTGCTTTTGTCTTCCTTTTATATTTTTAGGATTAAATGAGCTCAAAGTAACAAAAGTAGCAAAAAGACAGCTAAATCTAACACAAATACAAGAAAAGGAACAAAAGTGGCATGCCCGACCTCCCGACAGCATCTCCCCAAGCAAAACTAAGAAGACAGAAGACTGAACACACATCGTGCTCAGTGAGCACGGGGCCGTGCCCAAAGATCAGCAGAAAAGACAAAGCCATAGAAGCTTCTGTTGCCCACCACGGGGCCGTGCCTAGCGGACACGGGGGTGTGGTCAACTCCCTGCAGACGCATTTATTGCAATTGCGAATTACAATTAATGAAGAGAGAGACGCGGATGGACACCGGGCCGTGCCCAAGCTTCTGTTCAGCCTATAAATAGGAGTGTTTGGAGCTCTTGCAACTCATCCCTTGGCACACCACCTCTCTCACACTTCACTCACCACCCACCACCACCATAACACCATCATCCACCACCATCATCCATTGTCTATCGTAGAGTGTGTGAGTCGTCTCGGGATCCAAGATTGATCGTAAGAGTTCTTGACAATCAAAGGCCATGTTTGCCTAAGTCTCTTACATCACTTGGTGAAGACAAGTGTCTAGTGTAATACTTTTTATTTTTAGTCTTTTGCACTTTTTAATTGGTTTTGTATGAATGATTTTAATTACTAGTTTCTTATGTTGAAGGTGATTCTTCCTTATCGTTTGTCCGTGGTGTCTTGGCATTATTTTACTGTCTATATAAAATAAAAGATTTTCACCATTCATATCTCCACGGTCTATATGGAGGTATGTTGGCTACGTGGTTGGGGGTTAAGGGAACGGTTTGGTAAGAGTCTTGCCATTGTTCAGTGTATAGATCCTGCAAAGGACCTGGATCAAATTTAGTAGGACCTCCTTCAATACCCAAAGGTATTGGATGGCAGGGGTCCAAACTTTTTGATCCCCTCATAAGTTAAACTACTATTAAAACTTTAACCCAGCTACTTAGGACTGTATCCCTGCTGAGTCGGACTACTTAGCTGAGGGTAACGTCGCCTTCAAAAGAGGGGCCTACCACATTATGCATTAATAACTTAATTAATTATCTTTCAATAATCCGACCCTTTAGGATTGTATCCTTGCTGAGTCAAACTACTGGGTTGAGGGTAATGCCGCCTTCAAAAGAGGGGCCTACTACAATAAGTAAGATAATCTCTTAAATAAGTGCAAAAGTGCGAAAATAATCAAAGGTTACACTACACACGAGTCGGATCTAAGTGATTCATCTTGTCTATCTGTGTTTTAGTTTTATTTTATTTTTCAGCATTTTAGTTAGTTTTATTTTCATAGTTTAAAAACCTTTTTCTAACTTTTTTATTTGATTAGACGTTGAGGATAAACCGGTACTAAAAGCTCTTGTGTCCTTGGACGACCTCGGTATCTTACCAACACTATACTACGTCCACGATGGGTGTACTTGCCCATATGTGTGTTTAGTATTAGTAAATATCGTGTTTTATAAATTTAAAACTTGGCTAAAAAGTGTAAAAAAGGCTTAAAATATACATCTAAAAATTTAACACACTTCACGCACATCAGCCACTTATTTTGCTAAAATCAAATCGAATTGGGATGAGTTGAATGCTTTGACTCTTGTTCCATCCTGTACTTGTGCTGCTTCTGCTGTTATTGCTAAAAATCGCGAGGATCAGCGATTAATTCAATTTCTAATGGGACTGAATCCCTCTTATGATGTTGTTCGAGGAACTATTCTGATGATGCAACCATTACCTACAATCAATCAAGCCTATGCACTTTTAATTCAAGATGAAAAGCAACGTGAAATCTCTTCTATTGGACAATTTTCTTCTGAATCGGCTTCTATGAATGTGAATTCTCAAATTCAAGGTACTCAATATGGCAGATTCGATAATAAGAAAAACCTTGTTTGTTCACATTGCAAGAAAACTGGTCATACTGCAAACAAATGTTATAGGCTTGTTGGATTTCCTAAGGACTTTAAGTTCACTAAATCTAAGCGTGGGACTGCAAATATGGCTTTTTATGATAATCTTGGGTCTTCTATTTCTGTGGAGCAATATCATGAACTCGTGAAGCGTTTGCAACAAACTCAATTGCCCAAAGACTCTTTTGAAAATCAGAACATTAATACTTCCATCAACTTTGCTAACTTCGCAGGTATGATGGCTTCCAATTACCCTAAGTCAAGTACTAATTGGGTTATCGATACTGGTGCAAGTGACCATATGTGTCATGATGTCAAATTATTCACAAATCTTAAAGCTGTGTCTAAACCATTTCTAATTGGTCTTCCTAAAGGACAAATAATTACAGTACATAAAGTCGGTACTGTTCAGTTAACTCAAGATCTTTCTCTTCCTGAAGTCTTATTTGTTCCTGAGTTCAAACATAACCTTCTATCAGTGTTAAAACTTTGTCAAGATACTCATGGTGTTGTTTATTTTTCTGACACATGTTGCATGCTACAGGCCCCTTCAATGAAGAGGCCACTGGCTCTTGGTAATCTGCTCAAGGGACTCTACATTTTACATGCAACAAATAAGATGTTTTCTGATTCTGTTTCATTTTCAACTTCTCATTGTAATTCTGTTGTTACAACAGCCATTTGGCATCATCGACTTGGTCACTTACCATCTTACAAAATGAAACAATTGCCTATTACTTGTAATAATATGCATTCTCTTGATCATTGTGATGTTTCTCCTAAAGCCAGGCAACATAGACTTCATTTTCCTCATAGCACTAGATCCACTGATGCTATTTTTAATCTTGTACATATTTATGTTTGGGGACCCTATAATACTTCCACATATGATGGTCATAGGTATTTCCTTACTATTGTGGATGATTATAGCCGTACCACCTGGACACACTTTTTATATACGAAAAGTAATGCCTTTCCTGTCCTTCAAGGATTTATTGAGATGGTTGTTACTCAATTTAATAAGCATATCAAGTGCATTAGATATGATAATGCATTTGAGCTTGGTTCAGGAAATAAAGAGGCTGCCTATTTTTTATCAAAAGGAATCATTCATCAAACTAGTTGCGTTCAAGTTCCACAACAAAATGGCGCTGTGGAACGAAAACATAAGCACCTTTTGGAAACCTCTAGAGCGTTACTTTTTTAATCCAAACTTCCTCTCAAATTCTAGGGTGATTGTGTTTTGACCGCTTTGAGTTGTTAACATCCAAACCACCTTCTTATACCCATCTTAAGGCATTTAGTTGTCTTTCTTATGCTTGTACATTAAAACAAGGTCGTGACAAACTTCAACCAAGAGCTTCTCCCTGCATTTTTATTGGTTATCCTCATGGAAAGAAGGGTTACAAACTTTACAATTTGCATTCTCATCAAACTTTTGTCTCACGTGATGTTGTGTTTTTTGAACACATGTTTCCTTCCATTAATTCTGCCACTTTTTCCCTTTTTCCTCCAATTGACAATCTTTCTTCTTTCTTTGAAGATATTCCATCATCTTCTGTTCCTTCTTTTTCTTCTCCTTCCCATATTCCATTTGATCCTACTTCCTTAGTAACTCCACTTGCTGATATTCGCAGATCATCAAGGACTGTTGTTCCTCCTTCTTATTTGAAGGATTATGTTTGCAATAATGTTTCTAGTTCTGATATTTCAGATTGTCCTCGTTCTCTTTTCCATGCTTGTTCAGCTACTACTCCTGTTCTGGTCACAACTTTGACTATGCCTAGTCAATCCTGCATTCATTCTCTTGATTTGTTACAAGAACCTACTTGTTACAAACAAGCTGTTCAATATCTAGAGTGGTAGGATGCTATGAACAAAGAATTTACAGCTTACAAGCTAATCATACCTGGGACATTTTTGATTTACCACCCCGAAAGAAACCCATTAAATGTAAATGGGTTAACAATATCAAGTATCAAGCCAATGGAAGTGTGGAAAGATGTAAAGCCTGTTTGGTGGTTCGTCGTGATACTCAACAACAAGGGATAGATTACAATGAAACATTGTCTCCCGTAGTCAAAATGACTACCATTCGAAGTTTAATCACCGTTGCCACTAAGATGAAATGGCCCATGTACCAACTTGATGTAAACAATGCTTTTTTACATGGAGACTTGGACGAAGAAATCTATATGTTACCACTACCGGGTGTAGAACTTCCTTCTCACCAGGTTTTAAAACTTAAAAAAATCACTTTATAGGCTAAAACAAGCCTCTCGTCAATGGTATTGTAAGCTGTCCTCTGTTCTTAAATCCAAAGGTTTTTTCCGATCGCCTAATGATTACTCTTTATTCTCAAAGTCTATGGGCACGTCAACAGTTCATGTTGCTGTATACATTGACGATATATTAGTAACTGGGAATAATTCAGAGGAAATTGTTGCTCTTAAAGATCTTTTACATACTACATTCCAAATTAAGGATCTTGGTATCCTTAATTATTTTCTTGGTATTGAGGTCTTACATCATTCTAATGGCACTATCCTAACCCAACGCAAGTTTGCTATTGATTTGATCAAAGACTTTGCAGATGTTCATCTTCCTGTTGTTTCTAGTCCTTTACCTCCTCATTTGCAGCTGAAAACAGCCGATGGTCCTATTCTTACTGATCCCTTTCAATACAGGCAATTAGTGGGAAAATTGAACTATCTTACTCACACTCACTCCGATTTAGCCTTTGCTGTGCAGTTTCTTAGTCAATTTATGCAAGATCCACGTCTTTCACATTGGCAGGCGGCTTTGCATACTCTTGCTTATGTGAAAGTTACTGCTTCTCAAGGCTTATTCTTTAACAATCTTTCTACTTTTGACTTGATTGCTTATTGTGATTCTGATTGGGCTTCGTGTCCAAACACACGCAAATCTGTTAGCGGTTACTTTGTTTCTTTTGGGGGCAGTCCTATATCGTGGAAATCTAAGAAACAACCAACTGAGGCTCTCAGTTCTGCAGAGGCAGAATATCGCTCAATGCGGCGTGTTACTGCTGAGCTTGCTTGGCTCACTCGTTTATTTCATGAGTTCAATGTTTCTGATATGACTCCAGTTCCTTTAAAATGTGACAGCCAAGCCGCTATATACACATTGCTAAAAATCCAGTCTTTCATGAGCGTACTAAACACATTGACTTGGATTGTTATTTTGTTCGTGAAAAACTTCAAGAAGGTTTGATTACTTTATCTCGTACTCGCACCACTAACCAAGTTGCTGATATTTTTACTAAGAGTTTGTATGTTGCTCAACATCAAGATCTGCTGCACAAGTTGGGTGTTTCTGACCCACCAACTTAAGGGGTGTAGTCATGTGAGTCGCACGGGTACATAGTTAAGTTAGTTAGGTCGGTTAATTAGTTGTTAATCTTGTTTATATTCAGTTGGTTGTAATGAGAATTAGTTTTTCCCCAATTTCATTTGCTCTCAAATCACACTAGATCACGTATATGACATATTTTACTTACAGAGTATACACGAGAAGGAGGACAGGTGTCATTGGCTTGAAAGGTATGTTAGTCTTTTCTTACTTGAACAACTCCCCCCCTTTGATTTTCAAACGGCTATAACTTTTTCATACGTTAATATTTAAAAAAAATTACATTGTATTAACGAGTATTTCGTTCTCTTTAATTCGTGTAGCATATTACGTGATTACGTGATTTCGAATACCTAGTACATGGATACATGATTTTGAATATCTATTATGTGATTACACATTCAAGATAAACCATTAAATGATTATACATTTAGTATAAATTCATTACTTGATTACACAATCAATATGATTTGTTATAACTGATGTTATTACAATTATGCTCATTACGTGATTACACATTCAATAATAAGAACATGATTGTTTATGCTTTATTACGTGATTAGATCTCTAATGTACGACATTATGTGGTTATTATAGGTTTATTTGGCTACTGTTTTATATATAATTTATCCTTAATACGTGATTAAACTTAAATATTAGGTATTCCATATGATGTATTATGTATTAAATGCTTTTGTTTTTACGTAATCATGTAGTCAATCAATGTGGTTTCACATAAAATACTATAATGAAACCACGTAATCACGAAATGAGTATTCAAAATCACGTAGTCACATAATAATACATAGTCAACTATTATTATGTAATTACATAATCACTTAGTGGGGTTTCACATACTTTAATGAAATCATGTAATCACGTAATGGGTATTCAAAATCACATAATCACGTAATGAGTATTCAAAATCATGTAATTTTTTTTAATAAAACTATAGCAATAGGCTGCTCAATTAAAAAGAATGAAATGTTCGTTAATATGATGTAACTTAAAAAAAAATTATATTAATGTATGAAAATGTTATAGCCGTTTGAAAATTACGGGAAAGATGAGTTCAAGTAAGAAATTACGAGAATATACTTTCTATTTGGTTTTTCAATTGTTTGATCTTGTTGACTAGTTCATTTGTAGCCATTAATTATAAGCAATGTATGGTTGAGATTCTTATGTACAGTTCGTACGTGAGATGTCTTTTGTATTGTAACCACTCTCTTATTATTAGTTACTAGCGGTAAGACCCGTGTGCAAACACGGGTCGTTTCTTTGTCACGATATGCACAACTTTTTTTAACTTCAGCAATTGAGTAGACTTGTGAAACTCTAATGAACGTTCATCAGGACTGTTATAACTAACCACTACTCCTTATAAAATATTATTTAGCTAGGTTATTACCCGAGATTGCTTCCCGGGCTCTGGAAACTTATTATATTAATTACTATTTGTTATTAATACGACCACATTACATCAAGCATCACATTCGATTCAACAACAATGTCTTCAAATCACCGGATTAGATCATGAACCAATATTAGAGGTCAAACAAAAGCACAACATGCAGGGGCGGATCTAGCTAACAAGGGACGGGTTCACACGAACCCACTCGGTTTTGAATTTTTAGTAGAAAGGTATATAAGAAATATAGGATGAACCCATAAATAAAATGTGGTATGAACCCAATCACAAAATTGGAAATGGCTCAATGGTTAAATCTTCCTGCTTCTAAACAACATGTTCCAAGTTCGATTCATGCAACATGTGTATTTAATTTTGCTTCTTTGTTTTAATGCTGAAACCCAAAGTAGGATTTTATATACCATCGAGTGAGTTTTTAAGTTTCCTTTTCTAATGCTGAAAGCCAAATTAGAGATTTATATACCATCGCACGAGCCATTAATTAACCATCCAAGTCTGATTAACTAGACTAAGGAGAAATATTAGTGAGTGCAATGGAGTAAGGTCTAATCTTACAGTGAATTATATTATCATACTGCCTACAAAAGTTGGTGGCTCATAAGAAGTCTCGGCTGAAAATGGAAAATGGATCATAATTTAAAAAGGAACAGAGTTGGGTGGACAACATGTGTTGTCAAGATAATTTACATAGAAGTTCCATGCTCATGGCCAAGCTTACAAGTTATATAGATGAATGGATTGTGACCCGTGAAGAGATATTGGTTAAGAGGAGTTGATATTTCTTTGGCTAGTTCCAACGTAAACATCAGTCGATAGTTTTCTTTATTATCATATAGAATTTTATTATGTGATGAACCTTATCTGACTTGAACTGTCAAAGGGACCCGGAATTTTTTATGTCTGGTCCTATGAAATTGGATCATCTAAAAATAGTGAACCCACCGAAAAAAATTCCTGGATCCGCCACTGACAACATGACCACATGAATAACATCATT
Source organism: Helianthus annuus (assembly GCF_002127325.2). Classification (NCBI taxonomy): domain Eukaryota; kingdom Viridiplantae; phylum Streptophyta; class Magnoliopsida; order Asterales; family Asteraceae; genus Helianthus; species Helianthus annuus. Next base: position 50,597,194 of record NC_035437.2, read on the forward strand.
TCCACTTTTACTTCAATACACTTAAATGATAAGGTGATTTGGGATTTTGTAAAAATGTTTGTTTTTTGTACTATACAAAATTACATAGAATTCAAGAAAACGAAACAACGAATTAAACAGATGTTGAGTTATTCAAAGTTCTGTTGAATACTAAATGAGATGTTGACCAAAATTCAAACAGATGTTGACCAAAAGTCAATCAGATGTTGACCAATAGTCAAACAGATGTTGACCTTAAACAGATGTTTGGTTTAAGGCCAAACATCTGTTTATGGCCAAACATTTGTTTAAGGTAAAACATCTGTTTAAGTCTAAATATCTGATATAGAAGGCCAAACATCTGTTTAAGGCAAAACATCTGTTTAAGGTGAAACATCTGTTTATGGCCAAACATCTGTTTAAGGTCAAACAACTGTCTAAGTCCAAACCTCTTACATAAAAGGCCAAACATCTGTTTAAGTCTGAACAGATGTTTAACTTAATCAGATCTACTGTATTCTCACACTGTTTTCCTCTTCAAAACACTGTTGAACCTAACATGGGTTTCCATTAACTATTGACCAAAAGGCAAATAGATGTTTAAACCACTGTTTGTTATTGTACTTCTTTACAAAATATCATCTAACTTCAAGAAAACGAAACAATGACTTAAAGAACTATAATTTAACACATAATCTAATCGGGCAAAGCAATCTATTATCTGACAATTCCCTGTTTTTTACAACATGAAACACAACATCATCATGCTAAAAACAATCATATATATCCATCCATTATTCTGAATTCATAAACCCATAAATGCAGAAGAATGTCACATTTGCGATTAATAAACCAAGTTTCTACTAATTGCAGTTACTATTAGCAAAAAGAAGCATGATATCATCTATATATAAAACATAAAGTGCTAATAAGAGTGTTTATCATGTTAGCTATACATAGCAACAAAACATCAAGTTAATAATTAAAAAAAACATACAACATCACCATAAAAAATTCACAGTTATAATATCTGATATCAGAACATACTTAAATGTCGTTGTTAAACTGAGGTAACTTGATTTAATACGATCTTCTGTTGCGAAGACACGTTTGTGAAATGCAACATATCACCAAACCTCAAGTTATTCTCAGTCATAAACTTTCGCCAACCGTCCAACGCATAACGTGGCTTCAATTCATTTAACTCCGACTTAACATCATAAACCTCCACAATTCCAACCATGTTTTGAACTTTCAAAGGATGAAGATCAACAGAAAGACCTGCTCGTCTGGCAACTTCAACAGGAAGACGCTACATGTATTGTGTAGAAAAAAATAATAGTCAGACAAATAAACATAAATCATTAGTTTGTTATGAAAAATGGTATCCCAGCCTATAGTCTCCTTTGTGATCAAAATGAAAGAACTCAGGGTCGAGAAGATGTCCAGAATGTTTTTTTGCAGTCTTCGTAATCTTATTTCTTTAGTTAAGCTTTTTCTGAACGTTGGCGACTCTCTTCCCCTTGATGAAAAAGTAAACATATACATGTGAATTAAAGGAATGTTGAATATATGCACCAAAAAAAACAGTTTATATAAGATATACTAATTAAGTGGCGAGTATAGATACCTTAACTTTATGAGCAGATGAAGAACATCCAATATGATCACTTGTGTCGACAGGTAAGGCAGCATTTCCCTTAGTCATATTCTTGGTCATCTCCTTTCTCTCAGAAGTAACTTTACTGTTGGACCCAGTATGGCCTTAACAACTTCTTTTTACGTAATATGGCAAGTGATTTCAGTATATGTGAAAAAGATATGCGGAAATGGAAATCAGACTTTCAAGAAACAAGACCTACAGAATTATCAAGTTTATATCACTTTGAAACAAATTAGTTTAACAAGGTGATTGTAAGAGCAGTGGTGTTTGGGTGTTTGTATATGAATGCTAAGCTTCAAACTCAAGTATCTTCTGCCTCTCGAGCCTTCTATTTATAGACGGCTGTGTACATGAATAAACAATTGTTTATTCATGCAATAAGTCCTGCGTAAAGTAGCAATTTGACATATTCATTGAATCCATCGTTCAAGTTGCATTTGTAATCATGATAACCAATAATGTCATGCTTCAGTCATTGGTGGCAGGATAGAGTTGTGATTTTTAGACAAGTGGGGCTTTCATCAGAATTTCTGATAAACCACTTCATCAGAAATTCCGGTGAACAAATCATCAGAAAGTCTGATGATCAGAATCGTCAGAAACTGATGATATTTCATCAGAAATATCATCAGATCCATCAGAAATGACCTTCTCTGATAATCCAAATCAATTCTTGATCAACTTGTGATTCTTTGAGGTAGATACTTTGCATTTCAGTTGTCCTATCTGATCTTCTTCTTCTTGCTGTGATCTTCAGGACTGTTATCTCTTCAGAGATCCAGTTGATTGAGATTTTCTTCAATACTTACAAATAAAGTTTCCTAACAGTTCCCCCCTAAGTATTGTAAGAAAATGAACTACCTCATGAATATAAAATTTCCAAACAGTGGAAACTTAATACTTGCAAATTTAAACCAGTTGCTAAAGTTTTGAAAAACAAATTACATAAAAGATGAAAAATAAACAAGTTTCTTTAATTTAGCTTCACTCTCTGATGCATATCTCCTTTCTTTATCTTCTTTTTGTAGGAGATATATTCGTTGCAGCTGGCATACATGTCTTTGTACCATTCTCTTGCTTGGATCCATTCTTCAATCATTTGCTCAATTTCTTTTCTGCTTTCCTCCAAGTTCTTTTCTATCTTCTGAAGATGTTCTTGTCTTCTGTTCATGGTTTTCAAGATATATCTCAGAGTTTCATTTGAGTACTTACAGATGTCCACACTTCTGAACAGAGCTTTGTTATTATCATAATCTCTGAAGATTACACCATATTCTTGTTTTCCATCTTTGCTTGTCTGCATAATGATGTCTCCAGATCTTGCATCTTCCAATATTTCTGAGGGAACTTTTGTCTTTGGTGATCTGAAATACACCTTTTTGTTGTGCACATGTTCATAGTTGATGCATAGATCAAAGTCTGAAAAAGCCATTCTTTCAAATAGCAATATTCCAGCCTTTGATATGCCATTTAATGCCCTTCTGACCTCTTGGTTATTTTTATTTTCATTTTCATAGTGATCCTTCATGAACAAAATGTCTAAAGGATGCAACTGGTCAGCTATTTCTTCACCAGTCACCTTCTGTTCATACCCATTTTCTCTTTGAAGTGTGTATCTGTTTTGCACATAAGTTCCTCCTATATCATCAGTTGCAACTTTCACTTCATCCACCTTTAAAATTCTCCTTATCGGATTCTCATTATGCTTGTGAATGCTACCTGACCCTCTTTTCATTCTTTCTTCTCTTAAACCCAGTCTGATAGGAGATAGTGATCTTGGCATTTCATTTTCTTTTGTTAAATAATAACTCACCAGATTGTATTCAGGAAATGTCATTACATCCCTGGCAATCTCTTTAACCATGACAGACTTGGTTTCAGAGATTTTTCTCTTAACAATCTTTGATTTTGCTAATGAATCACCTTCTTGATCCCATTCCTTCATTGTTTGTATATTCATGTACTTACTTATTGCTGAGTCATCAGATACTGTTGGATTTGGGACAGCGGCTAGCAATTTCAAATTTGTAATAACTTGAGGTTTTGCAGTTGCTAACCTTTTCAGCATTTCATCTTTTTGGATATTTGGAGGTGGACCCATCATTGTGGTTTCAGCTTTGGTGATTGGTGTGGTTGATGATTGTTGAGGAGTTAACTTTGGAGCTTCCTGATGTGAGCTTTCAGCAGGAATTTCTTTCATGAGTTCTTGAGGATCCACTTTGGCTAATCTTGCAATATTGAATTGCATCTTCTCCATTAGTTGTTGTGCTTCTCTTACCAGTTTTGAGTTGCTGGCCATATTTTTCTGAACTTTGTATAATTCAGTTTGAGCTTTCATCTAACTTGCAGCCCATTCTTTTGACAGCTTCTCAAGGGTATCTGTGATATTGTTATTACTTGCCCTTAGAATGGTAACTTCTTCCAAAATTCTGTTTTCACTGCTTGACTGCCTTGACTCCATCACATTTACAACTTGTGCTTTGATCTTTTCAATTTCTGTGAGAATCATTTGGATTTCTGATGCAGAGATGTTGAGTTCTGATGCCTTTTCTTTCATCTTCTGAAGAGACTTTAGTGCTTCAGTGTTATCATCAGTTTGTTTCTTTATTGCTTCCACTGATTCTGACAAAGTCTTCATCTCAGCCGTTTGACCTTGTATTTCTGACAGCAACATATCAAGTTTTTCTTCCACTGGATTTCTTTTGCAGAATTTGTAAACATTTTCCAACATAGTTTCCAGATTTTCTTGATTCATGGGTTTTTCAGGGATATTTGGAACAACAGATGTTCCTGCTAACACTCCAGCTGCAAACACATTTGCTGCTGTTTTGGAGATGATAGGGTCACTTTTGGCTTTACCAGAATTTGGTGCAACCTTAAGTTTACCAGTATCAACTCCACCAGTGGTGTGTGACATACTCTCATCCTGGATTTCCTTATATCCTTGAATCACATTAACATGTGATTCTCCATAAGTTTTTAAGGTAAACACATTACCTTTTTCCAGATTTCCTTGATCAGTTTCCTGATCTCTATCTGTTGAGACCTCATTCTCTTCCTCATTTTCTGATTCAGAGTTGAGATTAAAAGCACTAGTAACCTCTTTATCAACATGAGTTTTTTTCATGTTCTAAATTGTAAGAAACATTAACTGAACTTTCTGATTTTGTTTGTTTTGAGTGAGTATCAACTAACACAGTTCTTGAGAGAGATGTACCAGCGATATGGGATTCATCATGATGTATTACTTCAGTTGCTTCAATTTCAGTGCCATCAAATTGAGCTTCTTCATAATGATCTCCAGCATCTTCATGAATTCTTCCAGCAATATGTGATTCTGCATAATGTTCTTGTGCTGTCTATTGTAGCATATCAAAATCTGGATGAATTCTTTCTTCATGAATTTGATCATCTTCAGCATCATCTGGTGAGTTGGTAATCATCAGAATTCCTTCTCCTCCTGCCTCTTTTGATGATTTTGACTTCTGTTCTTCATCTCCTTCTAGTGATGAAGAGCATTTGAAAACTTCTCTGCTGGCTCTTTCTGTTGTAGAGTCTGATTTGGTCAGAAGTGCTTCATGCTGTATTCTGAACTACGAATCTGGTGTAATGAAACATAGCATGTTTTCTAGTAATTCAGGGATATCTTTGTCAGATTCCCATCCATGATTAGAACTCCAGGCCTTCATTGTGTTTGATCTCCACAGATTCTCCAAAATTGGAATTTCTATTTCTCTTGCAGCAAATGTTTCAGAAATGAAAATAGAAATTAACCTCGGATATGGCAGATGTGAGATTATTTTTCCATTTCTGGTGATGATTGACCTCTTGATCAGGTTGAAAATTTCTAACCCATAATCAATTTTGAATCCAGTTATGAGTCCATACATGATTGTTAGAATAGCTTGATTGATCTGATCAGTTCCTTCGATTTTTGAGGTGAGACATTTGTTTAATACTTCCATCATCACTTGCCATATAGCTGGCATTTCATTTCTTCTGATTGAACCAATTTTGTTGATCTTCTTGTTTTTGTAACCAAGCCCAATGATAAAACTTAATAGCTCTTTTCTGCTCGGTTCTTCAACATAGTTATCAAGAACAGGTAGTTCGAGCCATTCTCTTACCCTTGCAGGAGTCAATGTTACAAAAACATTTTCCCATACATGAGCAGAGATTTGGTTTTCTTCAACTTCATCAAAGGTGTGAACAAATTGTTTTAGAAGCTTCTCTGGTACTTCTCTCTCTTTTGTTAGAGCTCCTGAAATTGGACAATTCATGAGATACTCTATCAGAAGTTGACATCTTACATCATATTCTGAATGCTCTGTATTCATCAGCAAATTGTTTTCTTTCATTGACATAAATTTAGTGTCTTCAGTGAAAGATACATCGTGTTGAACAATTGGGATGTTGAGGTTTACTTCGGCCATTTTTGAAGTTTGTGAATTAGGGTTTGGAATTAAGGGATTTTTGAGTGAGGAACAGAGTCAGCTTTGGTTTGGAATTTGTGAGAAAGGTGTGATTTTTGAATTTTCTGCTAAGTGAGAGTTATATAGTGAAGGGTTTTAGCAGAGAGTTGTGGGTTTATGGAGTTGAGAGGATATGGAACGTGTCATGCAGTGGCGGTTAAAGGATCATTAATTGTCTTTATTACCGTTTGATCATGGGATGTCGGTTTTTGGTTCATGATATAACCGTTGGATCATGGGTATCAAGACTTTAATGATGATTAATTGTGTATGTTAGTGCATGCATCTGTCGACTTCGTCTTGTATCGAGTCTTAGATTGGATTGTATAGATCAGGGCTCGTAGATCGAGAAAATAGGAAAGTTTGTGAGTTTTAGAAGCTGATTTCGCTCGAACTTGATGATTCCGCTTGAAACTGCATGTGCATGTTTCAAGCGAAATCAACATATTGTTGATTCCGCTCCAATTGCTTCTGGTGTCTTTCGAGCGAAATCAAGGCCACAATATATAGTCTCTAGGAGCGAACTCAGGGGAAGAGTAGAACGATTGTCGAATTCCATACCGAAGTGCTGCCAATGTGAGGACTGATTGTATTTGCTGTCAAATCAACATAATCAGTGTTTAAAGTGAATTGCTAGGTGTATCTAAGTCTATTTCTTGTTTTCCGCACCTGAAATAGATCAGAACCTCTCTGAACGACTCGTTCAGGTCAATCGCACGATCCTACAGTGTAATCGTTGTTGTGCCCTTTCAACTTGTTCTTTTAATTTACAGTTTCACTGAAGTACTCATCTGAGTTCAGATTGGAGACAATTATCGGTTGTATGACACCTTTCCATTTTTGTGGACCCTACTCTTATGAAGAGGTCCAATTAATCTTTCTTCATCTTCATCCTTTCCTTCCTTGTAAGTCAAAGTTCCATGTCATCAGACATTCAACAATTTCTGTTAACAAATATGCATTTCCTTTGTTCTGACTTCTGTAAAACCCCTTTTGATATGGTCAATAGAAGTCAACAGAATTTGATGTGTTTTTCCCCCTAAATTTGTGACCGTTTTCACCAGATTTTAAAGCAACACTTCAACACTTTTGATATTGAGTGAGCAACCTTTTTTTTATTTTTTTTATTTTTTTAATGATGAGAGGGAATGAGATAAATTTAGAAGACTTACACTGGTTTTTCTGGTACCGTCCTGGTCTCTTGGTCTTTTTCTGATATTTTCTTGTTTTAACAGAAAAACAGATTGTTTTACCAGATTTTGTCTTTGGTTATCAGAAAATTAGAATTTTGAGTTAAAAATTTATTTCTGATGATCATTCTTATTTATCCATTTCCCACTTAACAACATAAAACAAGAATCAACTAAAGCAAAACAAGCAGCATATTATATAAACATATTTATCATACAATCTATCTACACACATAAGATCCACTCATGGAGAGTTCTAATCAATATCTATTCCATCTCCATGTTCTATCTCAAGAAGTACCCATAATTCAGTTACTAAACCAGAATTTTTATTTGTTGGTCTGAGTAAACTTATGCTTGCATTCTGTTGAAGATACAACTCTGCTCTTTGATAACTAGCAGGAATACCACCAAAGCCCAGTTCGCTTGTGATTATCTTCATCAGAAAACGAGGATACATCTAAAATGGCTTGCCTGACCACATGTTTCTTGCAAAGTCTCTCATTAAATAATAAGAGAAGTTGTAAGGAATGTTCAATGTGATGGCTCGGCAAATTTCTAACAACTTATTAGATGCTTCATGATGATTTATGGCTTTCTTTGAGAAGCATGCACCTAGTTGAGTACTCAGAAACTGCCATGGCTTGATGAAGCCATTTTTGTTGATTGCTCTGGGATCATTTTCAGGATTGTACACCATGTCCTCTAATGTTTCTTGAATCTCAGAGTATGAGAACATCAGTACATTGTTGTCATCATTCAGTTGAAGAGCCATTCTGATGTTACTTTCAGTTATTCGGACTCTTTGATTGAGCACCTCACTTTCAATATATATTCTCTCTCTATCCTGACTTTCTGACAAAGTTGTGTTTTGCCAAAAGGTTTGAAGGATTTCAGGGAATATCGTTATGTTGGCAGTGAGAGCATATCCTATGTTGCTTGCCATTAGCATGTTTACCACCGTTTGACACCCATCCCAGAGAGGACCCTCAAAGCTAGTTCTAAGTTTGAGGTTGTGGTATGGATGTTGAGTAAGTGGAAAACAATCAGCTCTAATTTTAAGCATGTTGTGTGTGTGTTTTTGAAAGTATGTAGAAGAAGATGAGGAAGTTTTCTGGTGAATCTTTAAGTGATGGTGACAGACTTTGCTCAATGTGGTAAACATATATAGTAAATTTAAGAACTGCCATAAATGGTATCTACCCACTGTATCTTGTCTACCACAATCTTGGTTATTTAATTGCTTATCAGGTGGCATAAAGAATAACCCAGATAGAACTCTCTTCATTAAATGATTTAGGCGGCTATTTTTCAGTTTATCTATCATGATTACCCATTGTTGTCACTTCAGTTTATTTAATGAAGAAGAAAAATCTCTACACCTACTAACAATCCCCAGAAAAACTTCTGTCAAATGACGTTTTCAACTGTAGTAACTAAGGAAAGAGAAGAAAAATAAAATAATAATAACCAAAAAAAATTTAAGAATATGCAAAATTTTTAGATTATGAATTTGTCAATTTGAGTTGTAGATAAAGTTGATGAAATGTATGAACTTGTTCAAATAATCATTCAATAATTTTGTTCCAAGAAGTCTTCTGATTTGTTACCAGAATTTCTGAAGATTTGTTAGATTTTCTGATAATGTATCAGATTTTCTTATAATTTATTAGAATTTCTGGTGCTTTATCAGATATGCACTTTTTCTTCTTATGATTCTTTTATTCAAACAAGTTACAAATAAAAAAGAACTCTATCATAATTTTGACCATGATTTATCAGAATTTTGACAATCGTTGGATGGTCTATGCTTTAACTTTTATGTTTTATGCTTTATGTATGTGGGACATAGTCACTTGATCTTTCTTTTTCAAGAATTATTTAAAAGTTGTTTACATTTGGACATAGAGATAGTTCATTTTCTTACAATACTTAGGGGGAAACTGTTAGGAAACTTTATTTGTAAGTATTGAAGAAAATCTCAATCAACTGGGTCTCTGAAAAAGATAACAGTCCTGAAGAATACAGCAAGATGAAGAAAATCAGTTGGGACAACTGAAAAGCAAAGTATCTACTACAAAGAATCTCAAGTTGATAAAGAGTTGATTTGGATTATCAGAGAAGGTCGTTTCTGATGGATCTGATGATATTTCTGATGAAATATCATCAGTTTCTGACAAATTCTGATCATCATACTTTCTGATGATTTGTTCACCAGAATTTCTGATGAAGTGGCTTATCAGAAATTCTGATGACAGACCCACTTGTCTAAAATCACAACTCTATCCTGCCACCCATGACCGAAGCATGACATTATTGGTTTTCATGATTACAAATGCAACTTGAACGATGGATTCAACGAATATGTCAAATTGCTACTTTATGCAGGACTTATTGCATGAATAAACAACGGTTTATTCATGTCCACAGCCGTCTATAAATAGAAGGCTCGAGAGTGTAACACCTCGAAAAATTTCGTCCAATAATATCTTGACACGTGTCATAAGGTTCCGGTATGTGAAAACAAACTTTAGAGGGACTAAAAGTGACAAACAGTGAAAACTATGGAACGTAAGGGTCCAAAGTATCAACAATGGATAAATAGACTCTAAGATAACCCTACATAATGTTCATAACCTTAAACGGATGGTTCATGGATCATACGACGCAGAAATTGCACAAAAGTGAGAAATTACAAACTATAGGGGCCAAAGGTGTCAACATGTTGAATTTATACCTCTTAGTGAACTTTTGGCAGACCCGAAGCTTTTTAAAGCTAAAATATACTCACTAGAATATGTGGTAAAAATTTCGTGAAGTTTCGTCAACGTATGAGAAAGTTATGGCCAAAACCGTACTTGAGGGACTAAAAGCGTCAACGTCGAATTTCATGGCTTTTCGGTTGAGCGCAAAGTTACCCGAGGACATTACCATGTTGGTAAATGTCCCAAGGTTCTTAAAACCAAGTTTGGGGGTTTACGGGTCAAGATAAGCATCAAAACATCGCGTACGAAGGTCAGGGGCCATTTCTGCCAATAATGGAAAATTGCTGAGCTGACCTGGTCCCTTGCGGACCGTAAAGCATGGACCATACGGTCCGTATGGGCTGCCCAGTACCACAGTTTCGCGAATTCAGCTGATTTGGCCCGAATTTTGAGTTGCTACCAGCTGTGTCCACCTCCAAAAGCTCCAATTAAATCCCATGCATGCCTAGTGCAACAGTGTGCTATCTCCAAACATCTGATTCCTCTTTAAATCAGATCAAAAGATCATTTCTTTGGCATTTTCATTGTGACCAAGAAGCTCTCAACTCTCAAGAACACTCTCAAGACTTTCTGGAGCAAATCTGAACGACAAGGCCACCTCCTAGTGTTAACTAAGCTTCAATAGGCCTTTGTAAGCTTCTATATTAGCCTCTAATTCGTTCTTGCATTGATTAATTGCTAAAAGTCAAACCGTTGTTCTTATACTTTGGCTTTTTGATTAAACGAGTTTTACTCTGTCATTTCTCAAATTGAAACCACTATTATGTTGGTATTTATGTGGGAAACAAACCCTCAAAAGGGTATTCTCTGATTCCCACTTATTGCATGCTAATTGTCGAGTCAAACTTGTTTCTAAAAAGTCAACAGAAGTTGTTTTTGCAAAAATAAGCTTAAATGGTAATGTAGATGACATGCAATCTGTTTGATCATTGAAAATAACTTATAATGGATATAAGAATGTGTTTTATATTCATCAACTCGACAATCTTTGATATAAATACGAATCGGAACCGAAAGTCCTATAAAACGACTTTTTCATAGACTATCGATTCGGATTCGTACATGCATGTTTGAGATCTGTATTGGAGAGTATTTTTGACCATTTTTTATTTTGGTTAAACTCTCTGGAAGTTTTGATACTTGAGTCTATACTTAGCCGATTCAATTGCATTTTTCCGATTTATGCTTAGAGTTGACTATTTTGCCCTTTTTGATATAAAAAGTGATTTTTGGAAAAGTGAAAGAGTACAAATCTTTATTATCAATTTATAAACTTGCACCGAAAATTTGAGACCAGTTGGTGGTCCAGATTTTGAGTTATGGCCGATAGCGTAAAACTATATTTTAAAGTTACATAAACGGCCCATTTCGCATATAACCTATTTCTGGCCACGTTTTGATATAAAAATTTTTACCCACTGATGTTATATAATATTTTGGGATTTTTGATGATTTTTATTTAATTTTTGGCTGATCGTTTCCTAGATCGCTAAGTTATTTCGGTTTATGTCGGTTTTGACCGTTTAAGCCATAAAATGAGTTTTATACATCCTTTTGACCCGAAACCTTTTTCCACTGATTTTATATGTCAAATAAATTATTTTAAGTATTCTGGAAATATGAAAATCTCAGCTTTCCTTTAAAAACCCAGAAACGACTCTAAATCGTATTTTAAGCATTTTTAGCGCATAGTAAGCGTTATACCCATTTTAAACATATAAGACTCATACCTACTGATGTAATTAGTATATTTTCATATAATAACAGTAAGTATAAGTATATGAACTCAGATTTCCAGTTTTGGCATTTTTAGCCCTTGTGAAATTACTAAAATACCCCTACGGTGCATAGTTTGATTTTAAATGTTAAGTTTGGTATATGGGTCATACCCTACTGTTAATATGTTAAATAAAGTATATTTACTGTATGAACCAGACCCGAAACTCAGATTTCTAGTTTTACTCTTTTATAATATTTTAAATGACCAAAATGCCCTTCTAAGGCATAAATTGAGTTTAAAATTATTCGGGGCATAATAGAACATAACTTACTGATATTATATCATATTTAAAGCATATTATCTCAGGGAACTTGCATTTGACTCTTTTGGCTACCCGTAACGCCCTTTTTGCATTCGGTTCGGTTTACGTAACTAGTTTGTGTAAATTGACCGAAACAGGTCAAACGTTATCATTTTTATCTCAAAATCCAGAATGTATTTAGTATATCCATATTATACAAGTATTCAAACTTGTCGGGTCGAAATCACATTCTATCCGGTCTTTCGCTTAATCGTGCGCTTGTACCGTATCGTCCTTAAAACTAACCGGTCAAGCTTAGGCTTAAATAAAAGACCCGTTAGGAATCTAATAGGTTATTATAAACCTTTGTTCCAGATTAGGAGGCCCAGTAAAAGCTACCTACACTTACCGTTTGTGATTCATACTTGCTCAGGTAAATACATTTTGACTTATTTTCCCTAGACGGGCTTGGGGTACGGTATTTAAAATACCGCTTGATCGAGCGCACAAATCCTGCACCCTATAGGTGTACAGTCTTGAATAGTTTGTGCGACTCGTTTAAACAGTCTTGTTCTTACTTTAGGCTTTGGGGGGTTATTGACCGTGTCCCGGATATCCTTGGCATTATCTTACGAGATGGCCACGACCAGAGCACGGGGTGTAGGCGTACACCCGGCGTGTATAACTCTTTAATGTGGTGTGTCATTTAATCTTTAGCCCGGACAGCAGATCCCGGGCCACCAAATGTACGAGTAACATGTAATTCGTTCACAAGTTTATATTGCATAATTATCCCAAGTTAATAAAAATATTTATGCCTTGTGCATTTAAATAAATTTTCAATCATTTTCAAAATGAGTCAGTTGATTTGTATTTACCAGTGTAAACTGACGTATTTTCCCAAAAGGTTAAGTGCAGGTACTATACGAACTAGGCTGGCTGTTTCCTAAGAGCGTCCACTATAGTCTCGCAAGCTCGGACGACAAAATAAACTGTTGAACAATTTTATCTTATTTTCATTTGATCCGCCTGTGGATCCATTTCAACTACTTATGATGTTATTATTACATTTAATTAAAGTTGAAATGTATATATTCTGCTTCCGCTGTGCATTATTATATTGTGTTGTTTGTCTATGACGATGCCAACCACGTCACTGTACCGCACACCGGGCCCACCGGTGACACGTGGAGATCGGGGTGTGACAGAGAGGCAGAAGATACATGAGTTTGAAGCTTAGCATTCACATACAAACACTCAAACTCCAACTGCTCTTCTCACCCACAGAAATCAAGATTCATTTGTATTAGATAATAATCTTACAATCACCTTGTTAAACTAATTTGTTTCAAAGTGATATAAACTTGATAATTCTGTAGGTCTTGTTTCTTGAAAGTCTGATTTCCATTTCCGCACATCTTTTTCACATATACTAAAATCACTTGCCATATTACGTAAAAAGAAGTTGTTAAGGCCATGCTGGGTCCAACAATTGGTATCAGAGCAGATTGAATAAAATATTTTCAAACGATCAATCGCTCTTCTTCCTTTTTCTAAATATGGCCAGCTTTCAAACCTGAAATAATGCTTTTAACATTGGTTCTATGTCCAAACCTCCGACTCTGGTCAGGGAGGAATACCCCCAATGGAAAATCAGGATGGTCAATTTCCATAATGGTCATGACCGAGCTCTGTTTCAATCCATTGAAAGGGGTCCACATATACCAATGACTGAAATACCAGCAATTCCAGCAACTGACCAAACACCAGGAATCCCTGCCTATCGTGCTCCCAAAAGTGAAATAAACTGGAGCCCGGAAGACAAGGATTTGGTGGTTAAGGATGAAAGAGCAAAATCACTCTTAATAATGGCCATCCCTAATGACATATTTTCACAAGTTGATGCTTGTGCATCAGCCAAGGAAATATGGGATCAGTTGGAAAATCTTTGTGAAGGAGGAGAAAGGATGAAGAGAAACAAGAGAACAAACAACGTCTCATCCTATGAAAGGTTTAAAAGTTTACCTAATGAAAAGTTAAATGACACATATCAAAGGTTCACAAAACTTTTAAACGAGCTAAAGAAATTTGGAATAACTAAATCAAATGATGAAAGAAACATTAAATTTCTTGATGCTTTGCCTAGAGAATGGAGAAGTCTCACAATGACTTTGTCCTCAACCTTATAACTAGGAAACATGAGTCCTCACGACTTATATAGCATCTTGATCCCAAGAGTGGAAGAAATATTTGAAGAAACCATTCAAAGAGGGGGATCTTTAGCTCTTATCTCTAACTCACAAAGAAAAACAACTTCCAATGATCCACAACCATCAAGCAGCCTGGCCTTTGAAACTTCTGATTCATCATCAGATTTTTCAGCCTTTGCTGAGGCAATAGCACTGCTCACCAAAATATTTGAGCAAAGGTTGAGGGGAGGAGGCCAGAGGTACCAGAGGAGTGATAGAAGGAGGATGGATGATAGATCTAAAGAAGATGTTAGATCTAAGGATAAAGGAAAGGCTGAGGTGGTGTGTTACAAGTGCAAGCAAAGAGGTCATTATGCATCTGAGTGTAAGACCAAGAAGCTGAAAGATGTTGCTTACTATGAAAAGAAGCTTGAGGAAGCTAAGAAGTAACAACAACAAGTCAACTTAATTGTTGGAACCGATATATGGCTATCTGTTGACTCTTCTGATGAAGAAGAAGAAGAAATGGCCAACTTCTGTCTCATGGCACTTTCTGATGACATACCAGAGACTTCAGGACAACAGGTAAGTTTAGACAATCTTGGTCTTGAACACAAGCTAAATGAGCTCATGTTAACTTGCAAGTTAAACACCAATCAGATGGTAAAAAGTCTGATGAGTTGCAGAGGACCTTGAATAAAAAAAATCATTCTTGAAAACCAATTACTGATAGAACAAAGTTTAGATCAAAGAGTTAAAATTGAGTTCTATGAAAATGAAAGAAGAGATCTTTACAAGAAAATCAATGATAAAGAAATTAATGTAAGAGGTTTTCAAGAAGCAAAAGAATTTATAAATTTCATAGAGTCCACTCCAAAGAACAAAGGAGAAGGGTTGGGTTATGTAAGAACAAACAATAACAAACCTACTGTCTTTGTAAAAGCTACTAAACAGAATTCTGATAAAAACTTATCAGAATCTGATTCTGAAACTTGCAAATCAACATGTTCTGAATACTCCTTTGACAAGCCAAATTTTGAACCAAAAAGAAGTGAATGCAGTCAATAGTTTGTAAAAACTTCAGAAGTAGTTCACTCATCATTTCAAAACTATCCCTTCATTCCATCACAAGAAGGAAAATCAGAAATTTCTGATGATTCCTGTATGTGTGTTGAAATACTGAAGCTTGTTCAACACCATCTCCAAAAGAAAAACAAAAATTCTGTTACTCAGCATCCAACAGAAATTCTGATGAAAGGTCATCTAGAAGAATTAATAGAACTAGAATATCATCAGAAAGTGTACCCAAGCATGCCTGGGTACCTAAAACCCTCTAATCATTTCATTTCAGGACCATCATGTGCAGTAGATCTGGTACTGCGACTCAGGAAGCTCCAAGCACATGACTGGAGATAGGAGCTTACTCAGCAACTTTGTCTCAAAGCTGGGTAAAATGGTGAACTTTGGAAACGGAGTGAAAGGAAGGATAATGGGATACGGAAGTATCAGGTATGGATGTTTGACCATTGAAAGAGTAGCTTATGCTGAAGGCTTAAAATATAATTTGCTGAGCTGTGGTCAATTCTGTGACAAAGGTTTTCAGGTAACATTTTTACCAGAAAAATGCTTGCTAATAGGTATGGATGATAATAAAATATATTTGAGTGGGAAAAGGATAAGACAATCAATTTATTAGTTTGACTTCAAAGAAGAAAATGAACATCCTAAACTATGTTTATTTTCAAAAATTAACAAAGGAAGTAGTTGGTTGTGGCATAAAAGATTGGCTCACTTAAATTTCAAAAACCTAAACAAATTAGCAAGTAAAGGTCTGGTAAAAGGGTTACCTTTCATATCCTCTAAAAAGGATAAAATTTGTGATGCTTGTGAGATGGGAAAGTCAAAAAGAAGCTCTCACAAGTCAATTTCTGAATCTTCCATTACACAAAATTTGGAGCTTTTACACATGGATTTGTGTGGACCCATAGGTACAGAAAGTTTTTCTGGAAAGAAATATATACTAGTAATAGTTGATGATTTTTCCAGATACACATGGGTTGAATTTTTGAGAAAGAAAAGTGAAACACCTGATTTGATCATTAATTTTATAAAGAAGATTGAAAATCTGTTAAAATTAACAGTAAGAAGGATCAGATCAGACAATGGGACAGAATTCAAAAATTCTAAAATTGAAAGCTTTCTTGTAAACAAAGGAATCTCTCATGACTTTTCTGCTCCTAGGACCCCTCAACAAAATGGGGTTGTTGAAAGAAAAAACAGAACCTTAGTAGAAGCTGCCAGAACAATGCTTGCATATGCCAAAATGCCCTCTCACTTTTGGGTAGAAGCAATTACAAATGCATGTTTTACCCAAAACAGAACTCTCATCAACAAAAGGCTAAACAAAACACCCTACAACATTATAAATAATAGAATTCCAAGTGTAAAATTTTAACACACATTTGGTTGTAGATGTTTTGTTTTCAATGATTTTGAAAGCCTTGAAAAATTTGACAGAAAAGCAGAAAAATGTATTTTTCTTGGATATTCATTGTCCTCAAAAGCTTATAGAATTTTTATTCTTAATACAAGGACAATCAGAGAAAGTTTATATGTCTCATTTGATGACTCATCAGAGACTGAAGTTTCTAATGAATACATGAAAGAAATAAACTTTTCTGACAAACAAGAAAATTATGAGCATCTCTTTGAAATGATATAAGAAGATCTTTTAGAACATGATAAAGCTCTTACATTTAAATCATCAGAAATATCATGTACTAACCCTGAAGAACAAGTAAATAGCACAACAGAAAATCAAAATTCTGGTGCTTTACATGAAACAGAGGTAACTGAACAGGGGGAAACTTCAAATCCATCAGAACCAACAACTGTTCAAAACAGGTTAAGATGGATCAAAGGGCATGTTCATTCTGATATCATTGGCAATCCAGCTGATGGTGTGAGAACAAGATCTGCAACTGCACATGAATGTGCATATGCTGGGTTCTTAAGCACAATAGAACCCAAATCTGCCAAAGAAGCTCTGAATGATCCAGATTGGATACAAGCTATGCAAGAAGAGCTGGATCAATTCGAAAAGAGCAAGGTACGGGATCTGGTACCCAAGCCCAAAGACAAATCTGTCATAGGCTCAAAATGGGTATACAGGAATAAATCTGATGAAAATGGCATAATCACAAGGAACAAAGCAAGGTTAGTAGTCAAAGGTTACTGTCAACAAGAAGGTATTGATTATGATGAAACCTTTGCACCAGTAGCTAGATTAGAAGCTGTAAGAATTTTTCTTGCTTATGCTGCATCCAAGGACTTCAAATTTTATCAAATGGATGTCAAATCAGCTTTCCTAAATGGTAAAATTGAAGAAGAAGTTTATGTGCAACAACCTGAAGGCTTTGCTGATCCAAAATTTCAAAATCATGTTTATAGATTAAACAAAGCCTTGTATGGATTGAAGCAAGCTCCAAGAGCCTGGTATGAAACGTTATCAAACTTCTTACTCAATTCTGGATTTACCAAAGGTACTATTGACACCACACTGTTTCTCAAAACACACAAAAACCATACCTTGTTGGTTCAGATATATGTTGATGACATTATATTTGGATCAACAAATGAAAAATTTTGCAAAAAGTTTCAAAAATTAATGACCAGTCACTTTGAAATGAGCATGATGGGTGAATTAACCTTTTTCTTAGGGTTACAAGTCAAACAAAGAATTGATGGAATATTTTTGAGTCAATCAAAATATGTCAAAACAATTCTACAAAAATATTCACTTGAAAACTGCTCAGTTTCAAAAACTCCCATGGCAACAGGGAACAAATTGGATTCTGAAAAAGATGGAATAAGTATAGATATTAAAACCTATAGGGGGATGATAGGGTCATTGTTATACTTAACTGCAAGTAGACCAGACATCATGTTTGCTACATGTTTTCTGGCTAGGTATCAATGTGACCCTAAGGAATCTCATTTAAAAGCTGTAAAAAGGGTTTTCAAATATCTAAAAGGCACTTCAGAACTTGGTCTCTGGTATCCAAAGGATACAAACCTTGAATTAATTGCATACACAGATGCATATTATGCAGGGTGTAAGATTGACAGAAAAAGCACATCTGGTGCTTGTCAAATCTTGGGGGAAAAATTGGTATGTTGGGCAAGCAAGAAGCAAAACTGTGTTGCCACATTAACAGCAGAGTCAGAATATGTTGCAGCAGCAAGCTGTTGTTCATAAGTGATGTGGATGCAAACTCAATTGAAGGACTATGGAGTAAATCTGACAAAAATACCGATTTTGTGTGATTCAAAGAGTGCAATTGCAATAACAGAAAATCCAGTTCATCACTCAAGAACCAAACACATAGATATCAGATATCACTTCATAAAAGATCATGTGGAGAAAGGTAACATTGAAATGTATTTTGTTCCAATTGAAAACCAAATTGCTGATATATTTACAAAACCTCTTGATGAAAAGAGACATAATTTTTTGATCAGCAAACTTGGCATGGTCAACATAAGAGATGAAAATGTTTCAGAAATAAAAGCAAAACAAAATGAAAACCAAGTTGATAATCATCAAGTTACTGAGAATGAAAGGACAATTAAACAAAATTCTAATGCAGAAATTCATCTATCTAATGAAAAATCAGAAGATCTAATAAATCATCAATAAAATGTGATGATTTGCCAGAAATTCTGATTTACATCAGGAAGTTTTGTTTAATTGTGCATAATAATCAGTAATCATCAAAAGTCCATATCTTCATACATATTCCATTTGTATAAATTTCTTTTATTATTTTTTTTTGTTGTTTAAAAAGGGGGGGGGGGGAACATGACATGCATGAAGATAAAATTAAATCCAAAGAATTCAATCGTCACAAATATTTTTTTTTAAAAAAAGGGATTTTTTTGAACATGCAACGTCAGTCGGTTATAAGGAGTTTAACAGAAACACGTAAGCACCAATATCATTAAGAGCTATGAAAGTAGCCGCCCACCTATTGAATGCTTACTCACATAAAAGGCTCAGTAGACTGTCATATTCACTGCAATAGATATTGTCTTAAATGAAGAGAAGAATTTTTTTTTGTTAATATGAAACTATCACTTTCACCTATAAATATTAACAATCTGAAAAAGACATTCTTCACAACAAAATCTTCTCTTCAAAAGCCTACCATCAGAAAAACTTCTTATTCAAAATGAACCACCCAAAATCAATGGAATCCAACCAATTCCCTCTCAAACTTTACGAACATCATAATCTCAGATTAAGATCCAACTTAGAAGGACCTGCATGGGAGGACTGCAGGTTTGTGTACAATATGATCATGAGAAGTCCTTTGGGCTTTGCCATGTCTACACATGTCACCATATATCCAGAACTTCTTCAGGAGTTCTGGTGGAATGCTCAAGTTGTTATGAGTGGCACTTCTATGTGGATAAGAAGTGAGGTTATGGGGGTAGAGATCACCCTAAAAGAGGAAACAGTCAGAGATGTCCTCAAATTGGGTGACTATCGAAGGATCAGTATATTAGAAAAGGCAGAAGTGCAAAGGACCTTAACTAAATTGGGCTACAATTCAAGCAATGTGTCAAGGCAAATTTGCAAATCTGGGTTTATACCACCTTTTCAATATTTGGTAACACAGCTGAGTGTCTGCTTTTCTAAAAAGACAGGACACTTTAATGAGCTGTCTTACAGGATGATGGAAGTGGTGGACGTTATTGTAAAGGAAAAACCTTACAATTATGCTAAGTTTCTCATGAGAGACTTAGAAGGAAACGTCCATGACCGTAATCCTTTTCTGATCTACCCTCCTTTCGTAACCAAAGTAATCACAAGTCAACTTGACTTTGGTGGTGTGAGAAGTTGTTATACAAGAGCTGAACTGGCACTTCAAGAAAACTTAAGAGTTGCTTCCCTGGTTCCATCAACCTTTCATACAGGAAGAATAACCAGTCTCTGGTTTGTCACACCCTAACCGATGGCGGAAACATCGGGATGAGACGAACAAATTGCTCAAAACAACATAACACTAGATGTGACAATATGAATTTAATCATTTTATTAAAACTAGAGAATAATACAAAGTTTCAAATATCCAAAATATAAATCCAAACAAAGTTTATAACTAAAATGGGTTTCTAAAGCCATCCTAGCTTGTTTTCTTGAATCTTGATCAATCAACCTGCAATATGTATTAAAATAAAATCAACAAAAGCATGTTGGCGAGTATACAAGTTTTTATACATAGCATAGTACGTGTTTAAAATGTTGCTCATATCCAAATGTGAATACAATACCATGTTAACAGTATACTCGAAACGATGTTACTCTACGTGTCCAAACCAAAGTTTAACGCAATTAACGTGTCCAACCCAAAAGTGTACGGGTGGTTTTAACATAGTTTAACCTAACAATACTCGTTAATATAATGAGAGGGGCGTTTCTCAACCTATAGCGCTACCATTGTTAGGGGAGGCTTGTACGAAGTTAATGAACACATAGTCATGAGAGTTTACAATAGCATAACATGTCTAACATGATTAAAATGCATCACATAGAGTATGGATAGAGTGTGCAAAAATGTTTAACGTGATTGTGATGTTTGATATGTAATACATATTGCACCCAAAAGTGTAAAACGAAAATGGGTCATGTATACTCACCTTGGATTGCGTTGCGTATTTCTTGTTAAAAGAAGGATAGGAAAAGTATCCAAAAGTGTGTAAGAGATTTACCCTATTTGATTTGGGAATTCATTAATTTATATTGGTAAAAAAATGATTAATATGAATAAGGGAATTGATAACGACGTTTAGAATATTATTTTGTTAAATGATATTACTTGTTGTAACAATGGCGATAACAATAATAAAATTAGTAATAATAAAAAGAATAGTAATTCTAAAATGATAAATACTAAAAATTCTGATAATAGTAATATTATTTCTGCTTTTAGTTAATAATGGTAATGATAATAATAGCATTAATATTAATATATGTAATATATGTTAATATTAATAATAACAATAATCATAATAATAATAAAATACAAATTTTGATTAATAATTGATATAGTAATAATTCAATAAAAATAATAATAATATTAATTCAGATTAGTAACAAAATAATCATGATCCTGATTAAGAATAATAAAAATAAAAATTCTGATTTCTATAATAAAAATTCTGATTAATAATATTAAGAATTCTGATTTAAACAATAATTCTGGAAAAATAAATAATAATAAGAATTCTGATATAAATAATAATTCTGATATATATACAAAAATTCCGAAATAATAAATCTGATTATAATTTTTAATCTGATTTAGTAATAATATTCCTGATTAATATAAATAAATAAAATAATACTAATAAATCTGATTATTATTATTAATAAAAAAACACTGAATTTATAAGAATAATAATATTATTACTGGTTTAATATAATAACAATAATAATAATAATAATAATAATAATAATAATAATAGTAACAATAATAATAATAATAATAATAATAATAATAATAATAATAATAATAACAGAAACGACGAAGGTGGCCGGAGAAAAGGAAAGTTACCGGACGCGTTCGTCTTCTCTGGCGACAACAGAGGCGGTCACAGTAGGAGCTCCGGCGGCACGGCGGTGGTTCCGACAGCAGCTCCGAATGCAGAAATGAGGGATAGAATGGAGGGTGATTCCGGCGAGGTTTGAAGGTGAAGAGGGAGGGTGCGGTTTCGAGGTGGTGAAAAGTCCGGTATTTATAAGGTTGCGAAGGTGCTTGGTAAAAATGGCAACGAGAAAGATTTGAGGAAATGATGGCAATGAATCGTTGATTGATTGCCGGATCTTTGATTGGAACAATAAAAAAGGAAACAAGAAACAAAAGGAAATGTCAACTGTTGTTGCTGGCATCGTTTGGCGGCAACTGTTTAAAAGGAATGATGCGAAAACGAGCATAAATATTAATTGTTTCCATAAATAAACGGATGTGGCATGCCCGGCCGAGTGGTTAGTACGTTGCTTTGTGTGCGAGAGGTCGTGAGTTCGAATCCGTCTGGGGCCGGTCCTTTAAAGAAGGAACCCCCTTTTGTCATATTTTTGGCACAAGTTACAGTTCTGGTCCCTGTGGTTTACTGCTTTATACTAACCGACCTAACTGAGTTTTCTAACTCAGCTAGTGGTCCCCTTTAATAAATAACCTAACCTAGTTAGCTGTCTAACTTAATTTCTTTAAGGTTTTAACTAACCAAGTTAGTTTTAACCACAATTCTTTTTTATAATTCTTTTATTTATTTACCATATTAATTTATCTAGCTAATTAATTAATATATTAATTTATTTAATTAATATTAATAAATATTATATTTATTTATTTTAACCCAAATTTTGGGTAATCTACTGAATTAACGTACGAATTCCCGATTTTTGAACGGATTAGGGTAATCTCTTGGTAACACTTGTTTCGAGAGCTGAGATTAGAATATCTTTCAATTGTGCTTGACATAGTTTAACGTGCTTCCAATTGTAATAATATAACATAGTATTAAAACAAGCATATGATCAAAACAATGCATTTTTCATTATGATCCAAGTCTCGAAATACAAAATAGGATAAATGAGAGTACAACTGACTGAAATTAGAAAGTACAAGATACTATACTATAAATAGAAAGGTCAAAAGTACGAGGCGTTACAGTCTCCCCTACTTTAGGAGATTTCGTCCTCGAAATCTAAGAGAAAGACTTTAGAAAAGATGAATAATTTTTTTTTCCGAAAACGAGAATAGATGAGACCTTGATCATAATGTTTGTTTAGGAAAACTTGTTTTCATGAATGCACCATATAGCACCTTGTTTCACATAGAATTTCACATAGTATAACATGAATAAAGTGACATGAATTTTCACATAGAGTAACATGTATGATAAAAGCATAATAAATTTAATTTGTTCATGAGGGAATAACAATAATTGTTTTAGATTGCAAAGATAGTGTGAATCGTGACTTCCTAGCTTGAAATGAAGATAACGCTCAAATGTAAAACACATAGAAATTGAGATAACATAAAAGAGATTTAACATAAAACATGGATTGTCACGGAACGTAACATACGACACTTCCAAAGTGAATCGAAGTCCTTTTCGAATTAAGGAAACGTGCTTTGGCCTAATGGACAAATACTCTCATCGAGGAGCGACTAACGATATTTGTCCTTCCAGTTACTACACGTCCTTAATCGATTGGGAAAATCGAAACTTTGGCGAGAGCGAAAATCGAGGAGTGGGACTAGTTAAACAAGATGCGAGTTTCACCCCTAACTTGATAACATCGTACCCTAATGTGGTTGGTACTTATCCTAAGATAAGGGTCCACTGGAATATGAAATTGAAAACTCCCTTCAGGGTTTGGATATCACTCCTAACTTGAGGGTAGATTTCGTGCAAAAATTAAAGTATAGTTGAGTGAAAATCATCCCCAAGTGTGGGAATCACCCCTATCTTGATGAGTCTTTTCGATTGTGTTGTAAGAGTGTCTTCAAAGCCTCCAAGTGTATATTGTGTTAGCCTTAGGAAAGGCATGTATATTAAGAGTCCAAAAGAATAGAGGGAAGCAAGCGAGGTAGCAAGGAAGTTGTTTTAAGCAACACATAGTGAAAAAGCTCCTAAACTATAGACTAGGCAAGGCATTCCTAATTCCCTATAGTTATGGCTCTGATACCAATCTGGTATCAGAGTACTCCTACTATAGACTAGGGAAAGTAAGGCAATCCTACCTAATTCCCTATAGTTATGGCTCTGATACCAATCTGTCACACCCCAATCGATGGCGGAAACATCGGGATGAGACGAACAAATTGCTCAAAACAACATAACACTAGATGTGACAATATGAATTTAATCATTTTATTAAAACTAGAGAATAATACAAAGTTTCAAATATCCAAAACATAAATCCAAACAAAGTTTATAACTAAAATGGGTTTCTAAAGCCATCCTAGCTTGTTTTCTTGAATCTTGATCAATCAACCTGCAATATGTATTAAAATAAAATCAACAAAAGCATGTTGGTGAGTATACAAGTTTTTATACATAGCATAGTACGTGTTTAAAATGTTGCTCATATCCAAATGTGAATACAATACCATGTTAACAGTATACTCGAAACGATGTTACTCTACGTGTCCAAACCAAAGTTTAACGCAATTAACGTGTCCAACCCAAAAGTGTACGGGTGGTTTTAACATAGTTTAACCTAACAATACTCGTTAATATAACGAGAGGGGCGTTTCTCAACCAATAGCGCTACCATTGTTAGGGGAGGCTTATACGAAGTTAATGAACACATAGTCATGAGAGTTTACAATAGCATAACATGTCTAACATGATTAAAATGCATCACATAGAGTATGGATAGAGTGTGCAAAAATGTTTAACGTGATTGTGATGTTTGATATGTAATACATATTGCACCCAAAAGTGTAAAACGAAAATCGGTCATGTATACTCACCTTGGATTGCGTTGCGTATTTCTTGTTAAAAGAAGGATACGAAAAGTATCCAAAACTGTGCAAGAGATTTACCCTATTTGATTTGGGAATTCATTAATTTATATTGGTAAAAAAATGATTAATATGAATAAGGGAATTGATAACGACGTTTAGAATATTATTTTGTTAAATGATATTACTTGTTGTAACAATGGCAATAATAATAATAAAATTAGTAATAATAATAAGAATAGTAATAATTCTAAAATGATAAAATACTAAAAATTCTGATAATAATAATATTATTTCTGCTTTTAGTTAATAATGGTAATGATAATAATAGCATTAATATTAATATATGTAATATATGTTAATATTAATAATAACAATAATCATAATAATAATAAAATACAAATTTTGATTAATAATTGATATAGTAATAATTCAATAAAAATAATAATAATAATATTAATTCAGATTAATAACAAAATAATCATGATCCTGATTAAGAATAATAAAAATAAAAATTCTGATTTTTATAATAAAAATTCTGAATAATAATATTAAAAATTCTGATTTAAACAATAATTCTGGAATAATAAATAATAATAAGAATTCTGATATAAATAATAATTCTGATATATATACAAAAATTCTGAAATAATAAATCTGATTATAATTTTTATTCTGATTTAGTAATAATATTCCTGATTAATATAAATAAATAAAATAATACTAATAAATCTGATTATTATTATTAATAAAAAAACACTGAATTTATAATAATAATAATAATAATAATATTACTGGTTTAATATAATAAAAATAATAATAATAATAGTAACAATAATAATAATAATAACAGAAACGACGAAGGTGGCCGGAGAAAAGGAAAGTTACCGGACGCGTTCGTCTTCTCCGGCGACAACAACGGCGGTCACAGTAGCAGCTCCGGCGGCACGACGGTGGTTCCGACAGCAGCTCCGAATGCAGAAATGAGGGATAGAATGGAGGGTGATTCCGGCGAGGTTTGAAGGTGAAGAGGGAGAGTGCGGTTTCGAGGTGGTGAAAAGTCCGGTATTTATAAGGTTGCGAAGGTGCTTGGTAAAAATGGCAACGAGAAAGATTTGAGGAAATGATGGCAATGAATCGTTGATTGATTGCCGGATCTTTGATTGGAACAAAAAAAAAAAAGGAAACAAGAAACAAAAGGAAATGTCAACTGTTGTTGCTGGCATCGTTTGGCGGCAACTGTTTAAAAGGAATGATGCGAAAACGAGCATAAATATTAATTGTTTCCATAAATAAACGGATGTGGCATGCCCGGCCGAGTGGTTAGTACGTTGCTTTGTGTGCGAGAGGTCGTGAGTTCGAATCCGTCTGGGGCCGGTCCTTTAAAGAAGGACCCCCCCTTTTGTTATATTTTTGGCACAAGTTACAGTTCTGGTCCCTGTGGTTTACTGCTTTATACTAACCGACCTAACTGAGTTTTCTAACTCAGCTAGTGGTCCCCTTTAATAAATAACCTAACCTAGTTAGCTGTCTAACTTAATTTCTTTAAGGTTTTAACTAACCAAGTTAGTTTTAACCACAATTCTTTTTTATAATTCTTTTATTTATTTACCATATTAATTTATCTAGTTAATTAATTAAAATATTAATTTATTTAATTAATATTAATAAATATTATATTTATTTATTTTAACCCAAATTTTGGGTAATCTACTGAATTAACGTACGAATTCCCGATTTTTGAACGGATTAGGGTAATCTCTTGGTAACACTTGTTTCGAGAGCTGAGATTAGAATATCTTTCAACTGTGCTTGACATAGTTTAACGTGTTTCCAATTGTAATAACATAACATAGTATTAAAACAAGCATATGATCAAAACAATGCATTTTTCATTATGATCCAAGTCTCGAAATACAAAATAGGGTAAAATGAGAGTACAACTGACTGAAATTAGAAAGTACAAGATACTATGCTATAAATAGAAAGGTCAAAAGTACGAGGCGTTACAGTCTCCCCTACTTTAGGAGATTTCGTCCTCGAAATCTAAGAGAAAGACTTTAGAAAAGATGAATAATTTTTTTTTCCGAAAACGAGAATAGATGAGACCTTGATCATAATGTTTGTTTAGGAAAACTTGTTTTCATGAATGCACCATATAGCACCTTGTTTCACATAGAATTTCACATAGTATAACATGAATAAAGTGACATGAATTTTCACATAGAGTAACATGTATGATAAAAGCATAATAAATTTAATTTGTTCACGAGTGAATAACAATAATTGTTTTAGATTGCGAAGATAGTGTGAATCGTGACTTCCTAGCTTGAAATTAAGATAACGCTCAAATGTAAAACACATAGAAATTGAGATAACATAAAAGAGATTTAACATAAAACATGGATTGTCATGGAACGTAACATACGACACTTCCAAAGTGAATCGAAGTCCTTTTCGAATTAAGGAAACGTGCTTTGGCCTAATGGACAAATACTCTCATCGAGGAGCGACTAACGATATTTGTCCTTCCAGTTACTACACGTCCTTAATCGATTGGGAAAATCGAAACTTTGGCGAGAGCGAAAATCGAGGAGTGGGACTAGTTAAACAAGATGCGAGTTTCACCCCTAACTTGACAACATCGTACCCTAATGTGGTTGGTACTTATCCTAATGTGACAACCCTCAAAATTCCATGTATTCCGTACTATTTATTAATGATAAATAAAGTGCTTGATGACTGTGCTGAATCATTTAACTGCTTTTTGATTTCTTCGTTATACTTATATGTGCTTGTAACATACTAGTAGTGTACAGAAAAGTTACTAAATAATCTAGTATGTTTTCCTAAGTGCTAGAAATTAAAAACGTTACAAAAATATATATATATAAGACGCTTTACGGATTAATTAAGCAGTTTAACGGAACAACACCGAACCGAACAACCGGACATTACCCGGAACACTAAATTATTGCAAAAGTATTGTTTCACTTTTTCTAAGCTAGTATGGTCCCCGAGCACTATAACACCCTACATGATACACGGTATACACTAAACACTAGATTTTTTTACCACATAACCTTCCACTATCTAAATTAGTTACCATCAAAATACATTTAAACCCCCTTCACCCCTATGCAACCGTCCACACAAGGGACCCCACCCAAGATTTGTTTAAATCTTCCTAAATCTCTAGAAATATTGCATTGGGACTTACATGATCTTGTATGTACTTTAGTAGGCACATTATATTAGAGTTTAGGGAATTATAAGAGAACTTATCACTTCACCATCTCCACCACATTATCTCCTTCCCTCCTCTCCATAAAGCTACGGCCAAGGATCCCCTAGAGACCATCACCATTTTCTTGCAAGCTCCATCCATTTCAAGGCCATCCCAAGGTGCTACAAGGTGTACAACGAGGCTTGGTGCATTCGGAAGGCGAAGGACCTCACCTCATTTCTTTTATCCACTCATTTTACGTCTAGATTCTTCCCTAGCCTCGAGCTAGTAGTAAGTGACTCTAAACGCCTTCTTGATCTATTCTAAAGTGGTTAATAAGAAATTTGTCTGATAAAAATTATAAACACTAAAGATCACAAACTAAAAGTCTTGTAAGAAGATGAACATGGTGGATAAAGAAAAGTTATGTTTGTAAATCATGTAGATCTTGTGTGGATATGATTATTGCTGATTTCCTTGATAATTTACTTGTTAATATTAATGTTTGATGTTGTTGTGATCACTAAACTTGTTAACGGTATCGATCGAACACGATTTAGAAGGTTAAACACTGAAAATCAGAATCTGTCCAAGTTCTACAGCCAACTTCAGTTGGCTGTAAACAGGTCATAAACTCAACGAAAAACTGATATTTTGAGTCTAAAATGTGATATTATGAAATACGGTTTTAATGGCACCGGAATCGTAATTTTTGGACTTCGTTTACTATTTTTAAAGTGTTAATTTGTAACAGCAACTTAAGCTGAATTTTGACAGTAATAAATGGGTGTCGTACTTTCAGTCATAACCTGAGTTTTGTGATGAATCGGACCATGAAATTTGTACAGTAGATGACAACCGATGCACGTGTAATTACCCCACTGGAATTTCGTAAATCGGACACTCGATGAATTTTTAATAAATTGTTCCGTGGACTGCGGTCAGAAATTCATAAATCTGAGTTCAGTCCGGAATATGATTTTTTATAAAATATTGGTAGTGAACCGGACCCCGATATTTTTACACAATAAAATATGGAACGTTTAAGACATCTTGTAAAAATTTGGGAATTTTTGGATTAATTTAACTATTTTATTAAAACGTCCGAAAACAGCCGGTTTTGAATATTAATGCTGAATTGATATAAGTTGTGACTTGCGTGTCTAAATGTCGAGTATGCTATCCGTGAATGATCTAACATGGTATATATGTTATGTGCATTATCGTATGTTTGATTTTGAGTGGGGAATGGATGGGAAACTTAGAGGGGCATAAACCGTTAAAACGATGCACGTTGTGCGATAGATACGCGTAGGAACTTTGTGTTCTATTTGAAAGCCACTAAATGACTAACTGATAAATTATATTAGGACGTGATTGACCGACCTTGACTGTTAGCTATATTGAGAATCTAACCAAGCAAACCGAGGTGAGTTCACACTCTTTCTAAGGCATGGGATTCCCAGGGGTTGGGAATGGGATTGATTAACTACTTGTACTATCATTTCTATTAAACTACTTTTTACTGTCCTCGGATTGAAGGGCATGTACGTAAAACCTATGTACACGATCATAAGACCATCAACTCTATCACTTTAAGTCCCTCATTTATCGACTTAATCGCCGAGGCCTATGGCGAGCGGGTCATTAGTTAATAGCGCTATTAGGTTTAACAAACATCACACCGTGCCAGTTGGACGGGCGTGTACTAATGGACTATGGGCAAAGGGTCAATGCTGATAGACATTGACTTAGGGCACCTCTTATATTTTCGTAGCAGTCGATACGCGTGGTCTAGTAACACATGGGAAACCCCACTAATCTTCGCAAACATGTCAGAAAGACCGCGATGCAAACTTATACGATACATGATTTTCAAAACGAACAGATGATTTACGAAACGAATGCTATAACTAAACAACCAACTGTGAATTCACTCAACTTTGTTGTTGACTCGTTGTTACATGCCTTACAGGTCGCTAACTGCTTGGAGCTTGCACGAGGAGGGAGTCGTTGTGGTGTACGGACTGATATGTCCCGTATTTAATAAATAAACTTTATGAACTTATTAAACCTACGTTTTGGACTTTAAACTTATGAACTATGGACTATGTTTTGAACTTATGTTTTATGCTTCCGCTGTTAAACTAAAAATCGGTTTACTTCCTTTTGGTCACCAATCGTATTGTGTTTTATTTACTTAATTATGTTGTTCGATATGATTGGTGGCTCGATCCTGGTCACGTCACGCCTCCAAGCGGTGGTACTCCGCATGGTGGATTTTGGGGGTGTGACAGATTGGTATCAGAGCCATTGGTTATAGTGAACTTGGTTTTAAAACGGGAAAAGATTTTTGATAAAACCAGACTATAACCTGTACAGTGCTCAACGATCCACAACGACGCTTCGCTCCACGTGCAAGACTCGACACCATAAGTGGTATGATTTATGTTATATTGTCGGTTAGATAGCTCACACTGTGCATTAGTTAACGTGATAACTGCTACTTGAACCTTGTGTGCTTACTCTCTACTGTCGTCCCACACTTACGCACTTTCACGACACTTTTCTCACTTACGTTGCTTCGTGATGAAGATCATGAGCGGACGCGGAGGACGTATCAACCTCACTCAAGCCCAGTTGACGGCTTTGATCAACGAACGAGTTGCTGAGGCACTCGCAGCTGTTCCCGCAGGAGGTATAACCTGCTACTTCAACCCATCATAGAACGTTTAGATCCCACCTTCGCAAGTCAACCCTCGTGCTTAACCTTGTCTTTTATTCTCGCGCCACAGGTCAACATGCTCAGCCTCCTGTGTGCACATTCAAAACCTTCATGGATTGCCGACCTAACACTTTCAGCGGCACAGAAGGTGCTGTAGGCCTTCTTCCCTGGTTCGAGAAGCTCGAGTCTGTTTTCGAGATGTGTGATTTCCCGGAAGATCGTAAGGTGAAGTATGCTACTGGAACACTCGAAGGAGCTGCGTTAACCTGGTGGAAAGCACAGGTCCAATTGCTTGGGTTGGCGGTTGCTAACGCCACCCCATGGAACGGCTTTAAAGAACTGATTAGAGAAGAGTATTGCAGTCGTGATGACATCCACAAGCTAGAGGTGGAATTTTTCAACCTGAAGATGACGGGGTCTGAGATTGAGGCGTATACTAAGAGGTCAAACGAACTGGCCATCCTGTGTCCTACTATGGTGGACCCTCCTTACAAACGCATTGAGCTGTACCTTAAGGGCTTGGTGCCAGAAATTCAAAGCCACGTAACCTCAGCTAACCTTGGCACTATACAACAAATCGTCAAGTTGGCTCACCGTCTCACTGATCAGGCAGTTGAGCAGAACAAACTACCCAAACGTATTAGCGCCACTACTTCTGATGCTCCCAACGACAACAAGCGAAAATGGGAGGAAAACTCCAGTAAGGGTTCTGCTTCGGTTCAGTCTCAGGAGAGAAAGACTGATGGCTACCAGAGTCCTGGTCAGCAATCCTCCGGTAATCAAGGACAGGGTGGGTATCAAGGAACCCACCCGAAGTGCAACAAATGTAACAGACACCATAGTGGTCAATGCAACAAAGGACGTTGTCAGAGGTGTCTCAAGATGGGTCACGAAGCCAAGGATTGCAGGAGCTCACGGCCTGCAAACCAGAATCGCCAGCAGCAACAGCACGCACCGAAAAATCAACAACAACAACGGGGCAACAGGGGATGCTTTCAGTGTGGCGCTGAAGGCCACTTTAAGAAGAACTGCCCCCAGCTGAACCAAAACCAGAATCAGAACAACCCAAGAAATGGGAATCATAATGGGAACAACAATGGAGGCAACAACGGGGGTAACAATAATGGCAATGGCGCCCAGGGTCGTGTGTTCGTGATTGGTCAGGGAGAAGCAAGGAACGATCCCAACGTTGTGATGGGTAAGTTTCTTCTGGACGACTTCTTTGTTACTGTTTTGTTTGATTCGGGTGCCGATACTAGTTATGTGTCCGTAAAAGTTGGCCAAATGCTTAAGCGCACTCCAACACTTCTGAACACCAAGCACACGGTAGAACTAGCTAACGGTAAAAGTCTTGAAGCCACACACGTAGTTAAAGGTTGTAACCTTGTCTTAGCTGGTCAGACTTTCTCTATCGATCTTATTCCTATCACACTGGGTAGTTTCGACGTCGTTATTGGGATGGATTGGCTATCTCATCATCAAGCGGAGATTGTTTGTAAGGAGAAAATCGTCCGCATTCCTCGTTCTGGTGAAAAACCTCTCATGATTCGTGGCGACAAGAGTGCTGCTGTCGAAGGCATCATCTCTTTCCTTAAGTCCCAGAAGTGTTTGCGAAAGGGCCACACTGCCATTTTAGCACTCGTTACTGACACATCAATGGAAGAGAAGAGAATTGAAGACATCTCTATTGTGCGCGACTTTCCCGAGGTATTTCCTGAGGAATTACCTGGGCTTCCGCCTCATCGACAAGTCGAGTTTCAAATCGAGCTAGCTCCTGGAGCAGCACCAATAGCTCGTACGCCTTATCGACTTGCTCCATCAGAACTCGAAGAACTGTCTACGCAACTACAAGAACTTCTGGAAAAAGGTTTTATACGTCCTAGCTCTTCGCCATGGGGAGCTCCAGTGTTGTTCGTAAAGAAGAAAGACGGTACCTTCAGGATGTGTATTGACTATCGCGAGCCCAACAAGGTGACTGTGAAGAATCGTTATCCTCTTCCACGCATTGATGACTTATTCGACTAGTTGCAAGGGTTGAGCTTCTATTCTAAGATTGACCTAAGGTCAGGCTACCATCAGCTGAGAGTCCGAGAGGAGGACGTCTCCAAAACAGCATTCAGGACTCGTTACGGCCATTACGAGTTTCTGGTTATGCCATTCGGGCTGACGAATGCACCAGCGGTCTTCATGGACCTCATGAACCGAGTGTGCAAGCCTTACTTGGATAAATTTGTCATAGTCTTCATCGACGACATCCTGATCTATTCTAAGAGTCAGGAGGAACACGAGCAACACCTGAGGCTTATTCTGGAACTGCTTCGTAAAGAGCAGCTGTATGCCAAGTTTTCGAAATGTGACTTCTGGCTTCACGAAGTCCATTTTCTGGGCCATGTGGTAAACAAGGATGGGATTCATGTGGATCCATCTAAGGTTGAATCGATCAAGAATTGGCCTGCACCCCGCACACCAACAGAGATCCGCCAATTCTTAGGTTTGGCAGGATATTACAGAAGGTTTATCAAAGATTTATCCAAGATTGCGCAACCTCTCACTTCACTGACTCAGAAGGGTGTCACCTATCGTTGGGGTGTTGCACAGGAGTCCGCATTTCAGCACTTGAAAGATAGACTCTGTAGCGCGCCTATCCTCTCATTGCCTGAAGGCACAGATGATTTTGTGGTTTATTGCGACGCTTCCATCCAAGGACTTGGTTGCGTGCTGATGCAACGCGACAAGGTCATTGCCTACGCATCGCGCCAACTTAAAGTTCACGAAAGGAACTACACTACTCACGATCTGGAACTGGGAGCAGTTGTTTTTGCGCTTAAGATATGGAGACATTACCTGTACGGTACCAAGTGCACCATTTACACCGATCACAGGAGTCTCGAGCATATCTTCAAGCAAAAGGAATTGAATATGAGTCAACGCCGATGGGTTGAACTCTTGAATGACTACGAATGCGCGATCAAGTATCATCCGGGCAAGGCCAATGTGGTGGCTGACGCCCTCAGCCGGAAGGATACTATACCTAGGCGTGTACGTGCATTACAGCTTACCATCCAATCCAACCTTCCAGCTCAGATTCGCGATGCTCAGGTTGAAGCGTTGAAGGCAGAGAACATCAGAGCTGAGTCCCTAAGAGGATCGAGGCAACGGCTAGAACAAAAAGAAAACGGCGCCTACTATGTTAACGGACGCATCTGGGTTCCGCTGTATGGAGATTTACGCGAACTTGTGATGGATGAAGCACATAAGTCTCGTTATTCAGTACATCCTGGTTCGGATAAGATGTACCACGACCTAAAGACTACATACTGGTGGCCTGGTATGAAAGCCAGCATAGCAACCTACGTCGGTATATGCTTGACTTGTGCCAGGGTCAAGGTCGAATACCAGAAACCATCAGGCCCACTCCAACAACCAGAGATACCTAAATGGAAATGGGAGCAAATTTCCATGGATTTCGTTACTGGCCTGCCCAGATCTCAACGCGGAAACGATACCATTTGGGTGATCGTAGATCGATTGACCAAGTCTGCACATTTTCTGCCTATCAAAGAAACGGATAAGTTTTCTACTCTAGCAGACATCTACTTAAAAGAAGTGGTATCAAGGCACGGAGTGCCAACCTCCATCATTTCGGATCGTGACGCCCGTTTTACCTCTGAAATGTGGCAAACTATGCATAAGTCTTTTGGCTCACGATTAGATATGAGCACCGCTTATCATCCACAGACGGATGGGCAATCAGAACGCACCATCCAAACTTTTGAAGACATGCTTAGGGCATGTGTAATCGATTTTGGTAACGGCTGGGAAAAGCATCTCCCGTTAGTGGAGTTTTCATATAACAACAGCTACCACACCAACATCCAGGCCGCTCCGTTCGAGGCATTGTATGGACGTAAATGCTGATCACCTCTTTGTTGGGCAGAAGTTGGTGACAGTCAAATCACTGGTCCAGAACTTGTAGTAGATACAACAGAAAAGATTGCTCAGATACGACAACGAATGGCGGCAGCTCGTGACCGCCAGAAAAGCTATGCCGATAAGCAAAGAAAACCACTCGAGTTCCAGGTTGGGGATCGAGTGCTGCTCAAAGTCTCACCTTGGAAAGGTGTAGTCCGATTTGGCAAACGGGGCAAGCTCAACCCGCGTTATGTCGGACCGTTCAAGATCATTGAGAGAATTAGAAAAGTCGCCTACAGGTTGAATCTACCTGAAGAACTCAGCGGAGTTCACAATGTTTTCCATGTGTCAAATCTGAAGAAGTGTCTGTCAGATGAGACCCTCATAGTTCCTCTCAAGGAGCTCACTATCGACGACCAGCTGCGATTCGTCGAGGAACCAGTAGAAATTATGGATCAAGACGTTAAGATTCTCAAGCACACCAGAATACCTCTCGTCCGAGTTCGTTGGAATTCCCGTCGTGGCCCAGAGTATACCTGGGAACGAGAAGACCAAATGAAACTCAAGTATCCTCAGCTGTTTAAGAAAAACGCAACCACTACAGAGACTGAAGCTACTGCAGAATTTCGGGACGAAATTCCAAATCAACGGGGGGATGATGTGACACCCCAGGAAAGTCAGGAAAACAACGCAACTTAACTAGCTTCCTCAGTAACCACATGCTAAATTTCGGGACGAAATTTTCTTAACAGGGGGAGAATGTGACAACCCTCAAAATTCCATGTATTCCGTACTATTTATTAATGATTAATGAAGTGCTTGATGACTGTGCTGAATCATTTAACTGCTTTCTGATTTCTTCGTTATGCTTATATGTGCTTGTAACATACTAGTAGTGTACAGAAAAGTTACTAAATAATCTAGTATGTTTTCCTAAGTGCTAGAAATTAAAAACATTACAAATATATATATATATATATATATATATATATATATATATATATATATATATATATATATATATATATATATATATATATATATATATATATATATATATATAAGACGCTTTACGGATTAATTAAGCAGTTTAATGGAACAACACCGAACCGAACAACCGGACATTACCCGGAACACTAAATTATTGCAAAAAGTATTGTTTCACTTTTTCTAAGCTAGTATGGTCCCCGAGCACTATAACACCCTACATGATACACGGTATACACTAAACACTAGATTTTTTTACCACATAACCTTCCACTATCTGAATTAGTTACCATCAAAATACATTTAAACCCACTTCACCCCTATGCAACCGTCCACACAAGGGACCCCACCCAAGATTTGTTTAAATCTTCCTAAATCTCTAGAAATATTGCATTGGGACTTACATGATCTTGTATGTACTTTAGTAGGCACATCACCCCTTGGATATTAGAGTTTAGGGAATTATAAGAGAACTTATCACTTCACCATCTCCACCACATTATCTCCTTCCCTCCTCTCCATAAAGCTACAGCCAAGGATCCCCTAGAGACCATCACCATTTTCTTGCAAGCTCCATCCATTTCAAGGCCATCCCAAGGTGCTACAAGGTGTACAACGAGGCTTGGTGCATTCGGAAGGCGAAGGACCTCACCTCCTTGCTTTTATCCACTCATTTTACGTCTAGATTCTTCCCTAGCCTCGAGCTAGTAGTAAGTGACTCTAAACGCCTTCTTGATCTATTCTGAAGTGGTTAATAAGAAATTTGTCGGATAAAAATTATAAACACTAAAGATCACAAACTAAAAGTCTTGTAAGAAGATGAACATGGTGGATAAAGAAAAGTTATGTGTGTAAATCATGTAGATCTTGTGTGGATATGATTATTGCTAATTTCCTTGATAATTTACTGGTTAATATTAATGTTTGATGTTGTTGTGATCACTAAACTTGTTAACGATATCGATCGAACACGATTTAGAAGGTTAAACACTGAAAATCAGAATCTATCCAAGTTCTACAGCCAACTTCAGTTGGCTGTAAACAGGTCATAAACTCAATGAAAAACTGATATTTTGAGTCTAAAATGTGATATTATGAAATACGGTTCTAATGGCACCAGAATCGTAATTTTTGGACTTCGTTTACTATTTTTAAAGTGTTAATTTGTAACAGCAACTGAAGCTGAATTTTGACAGCAATAAATGGGTGTCGTACTTTCAGTCATAACCTGAGTTTTGTGATGAATCGAACCATGAAATTTGTACAGTAGATGACAACCGATGCATTGTAATTACCCCACTGGAATTTCGTAAATCGGACACTCGATGAATTTTTAATAAATTGTTCCATGGACTGCGGTCAGAAATTCATAAATCTGAGTTCAGTCCGGAATATGATTTTTTATAAAATATTGGTAGTGAACCGGACCCCGATATTTTTACACACTAAAATATGGAATGTTTAAGACATCTTGTAAAAATTTGGGAATTTTTGGATTAATTTAACTATTTTATTAAAACGTCCGAAAACAGCCGGTTTTGAATATTAATGCTGAATTGATATAAGTTGTGACTTGCGTGTCTAAATGTCGAGTATGCTATCCGTGAATGATCTAACATGGTATATATGTTATGTGCATTATCGTATGTTTGATTTTGAGTGGGGAATGGATGGGAAACTTAGAGGGGCATAAACCGTTAAAACGATGCACGTTGTGCGATAGATACGTGTAGGAACTTTGTGTTCTATTTGAAAGCCACTAAATGACTAACTGATAAATTATATTAGGACGTGATTGACCGACCTTGACTGTTAGCTATATTGAGAATCTAACCGAGCAAACCGAGGTGAGTTCACACTCTTTCTAAGGCATGGGATTCCCAGGGGTTGGGAATGGGATTGATTAACTACTTGTACTATCATTTCTATTAAACTACTTTTTACTGTCCTCGGATTGAAGGGCATGTACGTAAAACCTACGTACACGATCATAAGACCATCAACTCTATCACTTTAAGTCCCTCATTTATCGACTTAATCGCCGAGGCCTATGGCGAACGGGTCATTAGTTAATAGCGCTATTAGGTTTAACAAACCTCACACCGTGCCAGTCGGACGAGCGTGTACTAATGGACTATGGGCAAAGGGTCAATGCTGATAGACATTGACTTAGGGCACCTCTTATATTTTCGTAGCAGTCGATACGCGTGGTCTAGTAACACATGGGAAACCCCCACTAATCTTCGCAAACATGTCAGAAAGACCGCGATGCAAACTTATACGATACATGATTTTCAAAACGAACAGATGATTTACGAAACGAATGCTATAACTGAACAACCAACTGTGAATTCACTCAACTTTGTTGTTGACTCGTTGTTACATGCCTTACAGGTGGCTAACTGCTTGGAGCTTGCACGAGGAGGGAGTCGTTGTGGTGTACGGACTGATATGTCCCGTATTTAATAAATAAACTTTATGAACTTATTAAACCTACGTTTTGGACTTTAAACTTATGAACTATGGACTATGTTTTGAACTTATGTTTTATGCTTCCGCTGTTAAACTAAAAATCGGTTTACTTCCTTTTGGTCACCAATCGTATTGTGTTTTATTTACTTAATTATGTTGTTCGATATGATTGGTGGCTCGATCCTAGTCACGTCACGCCTCCAAGCGGTGGTACTCCGCATGGTGGATTTTGGGGGTGTGACACCTAAGATAAGGGTCCACTGGAATATGAAATTGAAAACTCCCTTCAAGGTTTGGATATCACTCATAACTTGAGGGTAGATTTCGTGCAAAAATTAAAGTATAGTTGAGTGAAAATCAT
Organism: Helianthus annuus; assembly: GCF_002127325.2. NCBI lineage: Eukaryota > Viridiplantae > Streptophyta > Magnoliopsida > Asterales > Asteraceae > Helianthus > Helianthus annuus. The sequence goes on from NC_035437.2 coordinate 50,635,697, forward strand.
CACCAAGTGTGGGAATCACCCCTATCTTGATGAGTCTTTTCGATTGTGTTGTAAGAGTGTCTTCAAAGCCTCCAAGTGTATATTGTGTTAGCCTTAGGAAAGGCATGTATATTAAGAGTCCAAAAGAATAGAGGGAAGCAAGCGAGGTAGCAAGGAAGTTGTTTTAAGCAACACATAGTGAAAAAGCTCCTAAACTATAGACTAGGCAAGGCATTCCTAATTCCCTATAGTTATGGCTCTGATACCAATCTGGTATCAGAGTACTCCTACTATAGACTAGGGAAAGTAAGGCAATCCTACCTAATTCCCTATAGTTATGGCTCTGATACCAATCTGTCACACCCCAACCGATGGCGGAAATATCGGGATGAGACGAACAAATTGCTCAAAACAACATAACACTAGATGTGACAATATGAATTTAATCATTTTATTAAAACTAGAGAATAATACAAAGTTTCAAATATCCAAAACATAAATCCAAACAAAGTTTATAACTAAAATGGGTTTCTAAAGCCTACCATCAGAAAAACTTCTTATTTCAAAATGAACCACCCAAAATCAATGGAATCCAACCAATTCCCTCTCAAACTTTACGAACATCATAATCTCATATTAAGATCCAACTTAGAAGGACCTGCATGGGAGGACTGCAGGTTTGTGTAGAATATGATCATGAGAAGTCCTTTGGGCTTTGCCATGTCTACACATGTCACCATATATCCAGAACTTCTTCAGGAGTTCTGGTGGAATGCTCAAGTTGTTATGAGTGGCACTTCTATGTGGATAAGAAGTGAGGTTATGGGGGTAGAGATCACCCTAAAAGAGGAAACACTCAGAGATGTCCTCAAATTGGGTGACTATCAAAGGATCAGTATATTGGAAAAGGCAGAAGTGCAAAGGACCTTGACTGAAATTGGCTACAATTCAAGCAATGTGTCAAGGCAAATTTGCAAATCTGGGTTCATACCACCTTTTCAATATTTGGTAATACAGCTGAGTGTCTTCTTTTCGAAAAAGACAGGACACTTTAATGAGCTGTCTTACAGGATGATGGAAGTGGTGCATGCTATTGTACAGGAAAACCTTACAATTATGCTAAGTTTCTCATGAGAGACTTAGAAGGAAACGTCCATGACCGTAATCCTTTTCTGATCTACCCTCGTTTCGTAACCAAAGTAATCACAAGTCAACTTGACTTTGGTGGTGTGAGAAGTTGTTATACAAGAGCTGAACTGGCACTTCAAGAAAACTTAAGAGTTGCTTCCCTGGTTCCATCAACCTTTCATACAGGAAGAATAACCAGTCTCTGGTTATATGTGAAGTGCATGTATAACGTGTTGGATGAAGATGATGAGTAGTTAGGTCTATCTGTGTTTGTTTTAGCTTGTTAAATTTTTTTTGTGTGTTCTAACCCACTTTTGTTCAGTAATATATTCAGTTTTTCTTAATTAAATGTTAGTTAAATATGTCAATAGGTCCAGGGGAACTAAGAAATCTTGTCTGATGATAACAAGGAAAATCTGGTAAGAATCAAATGAAATCTGATAGGATATGATAAATCATCAGAATCTGATAAAATTTATCAGAAATTTCATTAAAACATCAGAAATCAGATGCAAAGAAACAAAAAATCTGGATTATTTTTAGATATGTTTCTTTCAATTTTTTTTCTAAGGACTGGAACAAGCTATATGAAAGAGACTTCCTGATACATCAGAACAAAAATGCGGAGTTCACAAGATCAAGGTAAGAGACTTTATCAGACTCCACTCATTCCCTCTTATCTTTAAAAAAAAAAATTCTTGATTCAGACTCCTATAAATGAATCAAATGTCTTCTGATGATATAAATATAGGAAAATTCAACTCTTTATGAAACATTTAGAGATCTTATATATATCATTAAAAGGACAACATGGGAAAGCACTCAATTGAAGAAAAGGCTTTTGATTGGACCAATTCTAAAATCAAAAAGGGTCCCACATAAAAAGGTGCAAGTTGGATACTAGTGTTTATCTTTTAAAAATCGTTGGAATCTCTAATTGTCTTGAATGAGATATACATTAAATTAGAGATAAACCAAGAGTTTTTCAAAAAAGGTTGCGTCTTTAAAAGATTAAAACATCATTAAGGTGTCATAAAACACCTTGAATACAAACAACCCATGAAAAACACTCAAAAATCTCTGTCTGAGCTCACTATATATATCCCCTACAACAACAGAGACGTCCATCTTCAATCTCAATTCTCAAAACCCTAAAAACCCTTTTCAAAAGCAAAAACCCAAATCCTAAATGGCTGCCTCAAACAACAGTCCACCTCCAGCTGAACACTCGGTTCCCCTAATCACTGAAGCCGACTATCTTCCTTTGAAGAACAACAATGAAGCAATGAACACCAATGTCGAACAATATGATGTGAAGTGTCAAATTCTCATTGAGTTTCTGATCAGAAGCCCAATAGCTCATGCTCTTACAAAGACCAGAGAGGTACCAGAAAGATTGCTACAACAGGTTGTAAACAATCTCGAAGCTCATAGTACAAATATGGAGCAAACAGCACATGTATGGGAAGATATCTTCATCAAAATCACACCAGAGAAAATAAGGGAATGTTTGGAACTACCCTTAAATCAAGAGTATGAAGATGCACCACCAAAAGAAGACATGTTTGAACAACTTGATGCTGTAATGGGATGCAAGGCGAAGATTTCAAAAATCAACGAGTTCAAGAGGAACAAGATACCTGCCTTCTGGCAAGTATTGATGGAAATATTGAATAAATGTTTATCATCCAAAATAGGAGGTACGGATCAGATAAATATGAATATTCTAACAATCTTGTTCAGCCTTATAACTGGGTTGAATATTGATTTTGGAACAGAAATATTTAATCTGATCAAAAGATCAATTCTGACCAAAACTGGAAAGATAGATTCACATCTACCATTTCCCAGATTTTTATCCATCATAATTTCTGATGCTTTTTCTGAAAGAAATCTGCAAACTCCAAAATCAAAATATATGTGGAGATCAGAAATTATGAGACCTTGGAGTGCTGCAGGGTCATGGAAGTCAGACTTTGATGTACCTGTTCTACCAGAAAATATGATGGATCTTGTACCAGAAAATTCATCATACAGAGCAGAATACATGAGAATGTTAAGTAGGTAAGCAGAAACAAAAGAAGGATTTGAAAAGGTGTCGCCCATGGAGCATGATGCAGAAGAATCAAGCACACCAAGAATAGAGCAGCAGGATGAATCTGATCCACATCCGGCTGATGAAGATGTGCATATGACTCATGCAACAGAAGAACATCATGCTGAAGGCTCACATATTGGAGAAACAGGTGCAACAAAATCTAAACTCAATATATTTTATACTTCTGAAAGTGATTCTGATGAATCAATTCAACCAAGATATGAAATATTACAAAGAAGCACTGTTTTTACAACACAAAATGTGAGTGAAACAAAAGATCCATTTTTAAGTCAGACACTAAGGAGGAAAATGTGGTAACAACAGGTGGAGATCAATTCACTGATCAAGGAAACCTGGATGAGAAAAATAAAAGTTTCTCAACAACTCATGGAGAATCTGAAAAGGTTCAAGGATGTGAGGAAAACCAGGACTTGAATTTGTTTCAAATTTCTGGTGAGGAAACAGAGAATTTGGATACTTCAAATCCTCTTAACCTCAGAACATCAGAAAATGCGTTTTCTGGTGGTGTTAGAAGAGAAACATCTGTTGTTTCTCCTATTTCCCAAGAACAACCATCTATGTCTCTAAAACAACTTCATAAAGAACTTGAAGATGAAGCTGCTGCTGAGAAAACAGTCATGAGCGAAAAACTTGATCTGATACTGGAAGAAATCAGAAATCAAAAATCAGAAGTCAAAGCTCTATCAGAAACTGTCAAAGCTGTGTAGAAACAAACTGAAGAAAATAGTGTAGCTCTCAAAGAAATACAAAAGTCATCAGCAAACAAAGGAACTTCTTCAGAAATAGAAAAGGCTCTTAAAGAACTGCATGATATCAAGAAAAAGATAACAGAGATTGCAACTGCAGGAGAAAGTTCAAGTTCAGGAAGGCTTCTTGAAGAAATACAACTTCTCAGAGCCAACAGCAGCAGTCTAACTAAGGATTTTGAAAAGTTGGTACTGGAATTAAGTGAACAAAGATATAAAGAAAATCAGGAGTTTCAGAAGATAAAGAAGCAAGAAGAAACAAACAGTCAATCTCTTACTAACATTCACTTGCTAGTAAAAAGATTGCAATACAATGTTGCCACACTGGCAAAAGTTGATCTTCATAAACTAAAGACTCCAATTCCACAAGAAAGACAAGCAAAAGAGTCAGAAAGTCCCCAACATCAACCAGAAACCATCCAACAAGAACAAATAAAGCAAACAGAAGCTGTAACAGTTCAAAAAGAAAAGCAGACCATGGGTCCACCACCAGAAAAACAAAAGTTACCCATGGGTCCTCCACCAAGCATATCAAAGCCAGACACTTCAAGTTTCCATCATAAAGAATACACTTCAGCTCAACCATCAACTACAAACATCACTGGAGAAACATAATTTAGCATAAGGATGGACACAAAAGAGAAGCGAAGAATGGAACATGAAGTGACCTCTTCAAAAAGGCTAAGAAAAATAATGAGAGAAGACTCAGAAGGCAACATCAAAGAATCAGAAGTGCTGGAAGGTGATCTACACACAATCATGTATCCAGAAGAACATCTGAAGCACTACTATTGGAAAGGTCCAGAAGACAACCCAACAAGGCCACTCTCACCAATGAGTAAAGGTATTTATGAAGAAAGAAAAAATGGCAGCTGGGTGATATCGCACGACAAATTGACCAATCCAATAGTATCAATTGAAAGAGTTGATACTTTGACTACTGGAGGAGGCTTACTAGGGAATGAAAGTCAAAACAAATACACCCTAGTCAGAAAAGACAAAGATGTTCAAAAGGTCACTGATGCAGACCTGGCTGGTGAAATTCATCCAATGGACATAGTCAAGATGAAGAACATCATTGATGAATGGAAAGGTGGTTCAGTAGTGATCAGGAGAGCCCTTGACAGTGTTAAAAATGCAGGAGCGAAATTACACAAAAGAGCAGCATTAGCAGACTTTGATCTATGTATCAATTTCGAGTATAGCACTAAGGTGTTAATACCTCCACCCAACACAATTATTCCAGCTGAAATCCCTTCAAAATTAGCAAGAACTGGTGCAATCTTTGACACACCAGAAATCTGTGCAGTCTTCAAAGATGCTCATAATGAGAAAGCTCTATTCAGAATCAGTGAAATTTGCAGGTACTCAAACCAAACCTTAAAGTATATAAGAAACTGCATAAATGAGAAACAAGAGCAACTCAAGATGAAAGGAAAGAACAATGAGCAGCTGAGAAAGAAAATTGAAGATTGCATTGAAGATTGGATGGAAGCAAGAGAATGGTATAAATCGATGTACAAGGCAACTCAAAAGATAATTGATCCAAGAAGAAGCTGAAACCAGGAGACAAACACAGAAGTGGAGTGAAGATTAATTGAATGAATTGATGAGATAGAAATTTTTTTTGAACAATATTTAGAATTTGTTTTTCTGTTTCTTTTACAATGGTTGGATGGTCTATGCTTTAACTTTTATGTTTTATGCTTTATGTATGTGGGACATAGTCACTTGATCTTTCTTTTTCAAGAATTAGTTAAAAGTTGTTTACATTTGGACATAGAGATAGTTCATTTTCTTACAATACTTAGGGGGAAACTGTTAGGAAACTTTATTTGTAAGTATTGAAGAAAATCTCAATCAACTGGGTCTCTAAAGAAGATAACAGTCCTGAAGAATACAGCAAGATGAAGAAAATTAGTTGGGACAACTGAAAAGCAAAGTATCTACTACAAAGAATCTCAAGTTGATAAAGAGTTGATTTGGATTATCAGAGAAGGTCGTTTCTGATGGATCTGATGATATTTCTGATGAAATATCATCAGTTTCTGACAAATTCTGATCATCATACTTTCTGATGATTTGTTCACCAGAATTTCTGATGAAGTGGCTTATCAGAAATTCTGATGACAGACCCACTTGTCTAAAATCACAACTCTTGTAAAGAAGATTGAAAATCTGTTAAAATTAACAGTAAGAAGGATCAGATCAGACAATGGGACAGAATTCAAAAATTCTAAAATTGAAAGCTTTCTTATAAACAAAGGAATCTCTCATGACTTTTCTGCTCCCAGGACCCCTCAACAAATTGGGGTTGTTGAAAGAAAAAACAGAACCTTTGTAGAAGCTGCCAGAACAATGCTTGCATATGCCAAAATGCCCTCTCACTTTTGGGCAGACGCAATTGCAAATGCATGTTTTACCCAAAACAGAACTCTCATCAACAAAAGGCTAAACAAAACACCCTACAACATTATAAATAATATAATTCCAAGTGTAAAATTTTTACACACATTTGGTTGTAGATGTTTTGTTTTCAATGATTTTGAAAGCCTTGAAAAATTTGACAGAAAAGCAGAAAAAGGTATTTTTCTTGGATATTCATTGTCCTCAAAAGCTTATAGAATTTTTATTCTTAATACAAGGACAATCAGAGAAAGTTTATATGTCTCATTTGATGACTCATCAGAGACTGAAGTTTCTAATGAATACATGAAAGAAATAAACTTTTCTGACAAACAAGAAAATTATGAGTATCTCTTTAAAATGACATCAGAAGATCTTTTAGAACATGATAAAGCTCTTACATTTAAATCATCAGAAATATCATGTACTAACCCTGAAGAACAAGTAAATAGCACAACAGAAAATCAAAATTCTGGTGCTTTACATGAAACAGAGGTAACTGAACAGGGGGAAACTTCAAATCCATCAGAACCAACAACTGTTCAAAACAGGTTAAGATGGATCAAAGGGCATGTTCATTCTGATATCATTGGCAATCCAGCTGATGGTGTGAGAACAAGATCTACAACTGCACATGAATGTGCATATGCTGGGTTCTTAAGCACAATAGAACCCAAATCTGCCAAAGAAGCTCTGAATGATCCAGATTGGATACAAGCTATGCAAGAAGAGCTGGATCAATTCGAAAAGAGCAAGGTACGGGATCTGGTACCCAAGCCCAAAGACAAATCTGTCATAGGCTCAAAATGGGTATACAGGAATAAATCTGATGAAAATGGCATAATCACAATGTGACACCTCGGATCTTTCCGGATAACCTTTCGATGTAACCAACGTGTACGTAATCGACTAACAGTAAAAATGTATGAAGAGCTATTTGTTATTATGTGTTATGTGCCGATTTACTTATGTGTATGTATATATATATAAGTGTTATATATATGTGAACCAAACCCGAGACCCGACTCGTGACCATGGTCTCGAGTGAACAAGTGACTTGGGCCGTTTGGGCCTTGTAGCCGAGAAACCCAACCCGGAAACCCTTAGCCCAACTCGGTACACTATATAAACCCAACCCCACCTCCCTTAATCATTTTACACACTCTCTTCTCACACTCTCCTCTCATCTTCTTCACTAAACCCTAAAACTCTAAATTTCTAGCAACCAAAATCAACTCCCCATTCCTTCATATCTCTCGGATCAAGTAAGCTATCAACAAGGAGGATCGGCCGAGCCAAGAGACCACCCGAACACCCCTTTTCTCTCAACCCCGAGTAACCGGTTAGTGTGTTTATGTTCATGATTGTTGATGATTGCTATGGTTTTATGCTTGTTGATGTGATTAGAGATTTTAGTATGAATATTAGGCTTGTATGTTCATAAATATGCTAAGGAAGGTGGCTACTTGATGATGTTTGTTGTGAATGTTTATGATGTTTGTTGTTATGATAATCGGTTTGTGGTTTGTGATGGTTTTGGTTAAATGTTTCATATCGTTTAAGTTGATGGGTTTTACTATCCGATGATGTTTAAAGATTTAGGCTTGATTGTTAGGTAATGATTGTGGCTATTAAAATGCATGTTTTGGGTTTAATCTTGGTTATGATTTTGCCCGGAAAATAGGTAGGAGTTTTAAACAGGATTTTGGGTTGTTTGTGAATGAAGTTTGAATTTGATTGATGAATATATGATGAACAGCTTGAATGTTGCTAAAATGTTTTGAACCTGCTGATTTTGATCTAAAATGTGCACAAAACCGACCAAGAAACATGTTTTAGTGGCTTAGTACAATATTTACATGAAACAGCAATTCCATTGGGTCGTACACTGCAGGTTCTAGAAGGGATTGCCATGCACGTTATCACGGTTGCGAGTCGCAACCTTTGGTTGCTACTCGAAACCACACATGATCAGTCGAAATCTCCCAGTTGCGAGTCGCAATCAGCACGCATCAAACCTGGTTGCGAGTCGCAACCACACCTGCTAAGTCGCAATCTCCGGTTACGAGTCGTAACCAAAACATGACGGACCGAGACCGCAGTTGCGAGTCGCAACCTCGGTTGCGAGTCGCAACCACCTTAGTTTCGACTGGGCTGTTTTATGTTATTGGGCCTTGACTGTTTGTCTTGTTGTTTTGGGCTTCAACTGTTGGGCCTCCTATTGACTGGGCTTCATTCTGATCTGCTACTGTATGTACATATGTTACTGTTTGTAGTTCTGCCTGTTAACTGTTTGTATACGTGCATGCTATACGTGTTTACTTGTACCCGACTTGACCCATATTTGGTAACCATGTTAGGACGTGGTGACCAACATACTTAACCAAGTAACGTATCATACCGAGCAACCCAAGGTGAGTTCACAACTTAAAAGCATGCGTCCCGGTGGTTTGGGACACGAGACTAAAACAACCCTATCCCCTTGTAAAGGGGATACCGTCTACACTCCTTCCCTAGTTATTGGGAAACAAACTTACTTTATCTTCCCTTGTATTGGGAAACCTTTTTAGTTAATTACTGTTTATACGGATTGCAACTAACGGCACTAAACGCAACTCTATCACTCAAGTCCCTACTACATAATACCGATTAGTCGCCGGTGCCAGGCGAACGGGTTATTAGTTGATAGCGCTATTTAGGTTTTACCAGCCTCACACCGTGCCAAGGTATGGGATCGGTCGTGAACTAATGTACTCAGGCATCCGTCAATGATGATAGAACATTGACATCGGGGCATCCTGCGGAAACGCATTCGGTTACCTAGTGTTCGGTATTGGAAAAACAGTTTAGTCGCTAACTTTTGGGGTAGCTCCCCATGGCATGTATAAACGGATAAATTAACTGGTGAAACAAGTTTTTGGTAATTAAAACTGGACAACTAGTGAACTCACTCAGCATTATTGTTGACCCCTTTACTGCATGCTTTGCAGGTGGCCAGTGACTGGAGCAGCTACTTGGGATGTGTAGTGGTCGTCTGCCCGTGTGTTGGGCATTTATTATGCTTACCTTATGAACACTGTTTAAAAACTATTTAATTATGCTTCCGCTACTTGTTACTGTTTAAACTTTAAAACCTTTAACTCTGAACTTGATATTTGCTAATTTTTATGGTTAGCAAGTATTACTTTAATATTAACCAATGCTTAGTATAATTGGTGGCTGGATCCTGGTCAGTCACGCCCTCGAAGCGGGTGTTATCCGCGGGTGGATTTTGGGGGTGTGACAGATTGGTATCAGAGCCATTAGTTATAGTGAACTTGGTTTTAAAAAGGGGAAAAATCTTTTTGAGAAAAACCAGACTATAACCCGTGACTCGTGACGACACTACACTCCAAGTACAAGGCTCGACTTATCTGACCTCATAGCTCGGACCCATAGTTACTTGCTTACTTGTCTTATGCTTTCTGCTTTACTATACGTACTAGTTACCTGATTAGATAGATACATCTTCTCTCTTCTATCTTATTCTCGCTATCACGCACTCCTGCTATGTTTTCTGGTTATGAAGACAATGAGTGGACGCGGACGAGGAAACGTCAACATGACCCCGGCTCAGTTCACTAGCCTGCTCGACACTGTGGCTGCAGCTTTCGCAGCTCACCCGATAGGTCAGCCTGCACCTGTGCAACCACGTGTTTGTACCTTCAAGACCTTTATGGATTGCAAGCCTCTTCCTTTCAATGGCACGGAGGGTGCCATAGGCCTTCTGCACTGGATTGAGAAGGTCGAAGCTGTTTTTGCTGTCTGTGAATGCCCAACTGCTAATTGGGTGAAGTTTGCTACTGGTACTCTAGAGGGAAGCGCACTTTCATGGTGGAAGGCGCAAATTCAAATGCTTGGTCTAGAGACTGCTAACGCTACTGCGTGGGAAGATTTCAAGGATATGATCAAGGAAGAGTACTGTCACAGGGATGACATCCACAAGCTTGAGAATGAGTACTATGAACTCAAGATGGTTGGGTCGGAGATTGAGACCTACACCAAGCTGTCCAACGACTATGCTGCTCTTTGTCCAAACATGTCTCGACCCATGTACCGAAGGATCGAACTGTACATCAAGGGTCTGGCTCCAGAAATTCGAAGCCATGTAACTTCAGCCAACCACACTACCATTCAGCCGATCGTTCGACTTGCTCACAAACTCACTGATCAGGCTGTGGAAGAGGGCAGGTTGCCCAAAAGGATCAGTGCTGCGGAAGGAAGTTCTAGTGATGGCAAACGAAAGTGGGATGGAAATCAGGGCAAGGATGCTAACCCTACTCAAGCCCCAGCTCAGCAAAGGAAAACTGACAACAACAAAGGCGCTCAGCAACAGGGTGGCTACCGGGGAAACTACCCTAAGTGCAACAAGTGTAACAGGCACCACAATGGGGCATGTAACAAGGGTCAGTGTCAGCGATGCCACAAGATGGGGCACGAAGCCAAGGATTGTAGAAGTCAGATCCCGGCAAGGCAAAATCAGCAACAACCCCAACAGCAACAGCAGCAGGGAAACAACAGAGCATGTTTTAAATGCGGGGCAACAGGACACATGCGAAAGGATTGCCCTGAACTGAATCAGAATCGCAACAATCAGGGAGCTGGGAACAATGAGCAAAACAACAATGCTGGAAATGCAAGGGGCAGAGCTTTCGTGATTGGAGCTGGAGAGGCTAGGAACGATCCCAACGTCGTGGCGGGTAAGTTCCTACTTGATGATCATTATGTTTTTGTGTTATTTGATTCCGGTGCCGATGCCAGTTATGTATCCCTTCGCATTAGTAAGAAACTTAAGCATTCGCCCGCATTATTAAGTTCTAAGCATACCGTCGAGATAGCTAATGGCAAGAACATCGAGGCCACGCATGTGATCCACGACTGCACCCTAGAATTGTCTGGCCATACGTTTAGTATCGATCTTTTCCCTGTCAAACTTGGAAGCTTCGACGTTGTTATTGGTATGGACTGGTTATCCAAACATCGTGCTGAGATCCTCTGTCAAGAGAAAGCAGTTCGCATACCTCGCCATTCTGGTCAACCCCTCATCGTCAAAGGCAACAAAGGTGGAGAAGTCACAGGCATTATCTCGCTTCTAAAAGCCCAGAAGTGTTTGCAGAAAGGGCACACCGCTATCTTAGCACTCGTCACCAATACTCGCGAAAAGGAAAAGAGGATTGAAGATTTTCCTGTAGTACGCGACTATCCCGAGGTGTTTCCTGAGGAACTACCTGGACTCCCTCCCCATCGTCAGGTCGAATTTCAAATCGAGCTAGCTCCTGGAGCAGCACCCATAGCTCGTGCACCGTACCGTCTAGCCCCTGCAGAACTGAAGGAACTCTCTACGCAACTACAAGAACTTTTGGATAAAGGATTTATCCGTCCTAGCTCATCACCCTGGGGAGCCCCAGTGCTCTTTGTCAAGAAGAAGGATGGCACATTCCGAATGTGCATCGACTATCGTGAGTTGAACAAGGTTACCATCAAGAATCGTTACCCCCTCCCGCGCATCGACGACCTATTCGATCAGTTGCAAGGATCGAGCTACTATTCAAAGATTGACCTGCGATCAGGCTATCATCAGCTGAGAGTTCGTAATGAAGACATCTCCAAGACTGCATTCAGGACTCGTTATGGTCACTATGAATTCCTCGTTATGCCTTTTGGAATGACCAATGCGCCGGCTGTGTTCATGGATCTTATGAACCGCGTATGTAAGCCTTACCTCGACAAATTCGTGATTGTGTTTATCGACGACATCTTGATTTATTCAAAAAGTCAAGAAGAGCATGAACAGCACCTACGCCTTATCCTCGAACTCCTTCGCAACGAGCAACTGTACGCCAAATTCTCTAAATGTGACTTCTGGCTTCGAGAAGTCCATTTCCTCGGCCATGTAGTTAATAAGAACGGAATTCATGTCGACCCAGCTAAGATCGAATCGATAAAGAACTGGCCTACGCCTAAGACTCCCACTGAAGTTCGCCAATTCTTGGGTTTGGCGGGCTACTACCGCAGATTCATTCAGGGATTCTCAAAGATTGCACAACCTCTCACAACACTCACTCAGAAAGGCGTCGCCTACAAGTGGAATGCAGCGCAGGAATCTGCTTTTCAGAGGCTTAAGGATAACCTCTGTAGCGCTCCTATTCTCACGTTGCCTGACGGCACTGACGACTTTGTGGTTTACTGCGATGCGTCTATTCATGGACTCGGTTGCGTGTTAATGCAACGCGAGAAAGTTATTGCCTACGCCTCACGACAACTCAAGACGCATGAAAAGAACTACACGACGCACGACTTGGAACTAGGAGCAGTGGTTTTTGCTCTTAAGATATGGAGACATTACCTGTACGGTACCAAGTGCACTATTTACACCGATCACAGGAGTCTCGAGCATATCTTTAGGCAAAAGGAATTGAACATGCGACAGCGTCGATGGGTCGAACTCTTGAATGACTACGAATGCGCCATCAAATACCATCCGGGCAAGGCCAATGTCGTGGCAGACGCCCTCAGCCGAAAGGACACTATACCAAAGCGCGTGCGAGCACTGCAACTTACCATCCAGTCTAACCTCCCTACCCAGATTCGAAATGCTCAAGTTGAAGCATTGAAGCCGGAAAACATCAGGGCTGAGTCTCTGCGAGGGTCGAGACAGCAACTAGAACAGAAAGAAGATGGTGCTTACTATGTAACAGGGCGTATTTGGGTTCCACTCTTTGGAGGTTTGCGTGAACTCGTGATGGACGAAGCCCACAAGTCCCGCTACTCAGTACATCCTGGTTCGGACAAGATGTACCATGACTTGAAGACTACGTATTGGTGGCCTGGCATGAAGGCCCACATAGCAACATACGTCAGCAAATGTTTGACTTGCGCCAGAGTCAAGACGGAATACCAGAAGCCGGCAGGCCTACTCCAACAACCGGAAATCCCGAAATGGAAATGGGAACAGATTTCCATGGATTTTGTCACAGGGCTACCTAGGTCTCAACGCGGAAATGATACTATTTGGGTAATAGTGGATCGACTGACCAAGTCCGCACACTTTCTGGCTATTAAGGAAACAGACAAGTTTTCTACCCTGGCGGAGATTTACTTAAAGGAAGTAGTATCGAGGCACGGAGTGCCAACCTCGATTATTTCAGACCGAGACGCTCGATTTACTTCAGAATTGTGGCAAGCTATGCACAAATGCTTTGGCTCACGTTTGGATATGAGCACTGCTTATCACCCGCAAACGGATGGACAGTCCGAACGCACCATCCAAACTCTCGAAGACATGCTTAGAGCGTGTGTGATCGACTTTGGCAAGAACTGGGAGAAACATCTACCGTTAGTAGAGTTCTCTTATAACAACAGCTACCACACCAGTATTCAGGCAGCACCTTTTGAGGCATTGTACGGTCGTAAATGCCGGTCACCTCTCTGCTGGGCGGAAATCGGTGATAGTCAAATCACGGGCCCAGAGATGGTGGTAGATACAACGGAAAAGATTGCCCAGATCAGACAACGCATGGCGGCAGCTCGTGACCGTCAGAAGAGCTACGCTGATAAGCGTAGGAAACCATTGGAATTCCAGGTCGGTGACCGGGTTCTACTTAAAGTCTCACCCTGGAAGGGTGTGGTTCGCTTTGGTAAACGAGGCAAGCTTAATCCGCGATACATTGGACCATTCGAAATTACCGAGAAGATCGGTAAGGTTGCTTATAGATTGAACCTGCCTGAAGAACTGAGTGCGGTACACAACGTTTTTCACGTATCCAACCTGAAGAAGTGTTTGTCGGATGAAACACTTGTGATTCCTTTTAAGGAACTAACGATTGACGAACAGCTACACTTTACTGAGGAACCGATTGAGATCACTGATCGAGAGATCAAAATCCTCAAACGTAGCCAGATACCTCTCGTACGGGTCCGTTGGAACTCGCGACGTGGCCCAGAGTATACCTGGGAGCGGGAAGACCAGATGAAGCACAAGTATCCCCAGTTGTTCCCTAACGAAAACCCCAGCACTGAAGCTACGAACGAATTTCGGGACGAAATTCCAAACTAACGGAGGGATGATGTGACACCCCGTTGAAACGCTTTCACTTACACTAGCTTGACAGTGGCTGCTTTAACTTTCGGGACGAAAGTTCCTAAAACTTGGGGATAATGTGACACCTCGGATCTTTCCGGATAACCTTTCGATGTAACCAACGTGTACGTAATCGACTAACAGTAAAAATGTATGAAGAGCTATTTGTTATTATGTGTTATGTGCCGATTTACTTATGTGTATGTATATATATATAAGTGTTATATATATGTGAACCAAACCCGAGACCCGACTCGTGACCATGGTCTCGAGTGAACAAGTGACTTGGGCCGTTTGGGCCTTGTAGCCGAGAAACCCAACCCGGAAACCCTTAGCCCAACTCGGTACACTATATAAACCCAACCCCACCTCCCTTAATCATTTTACACACTCTCTTCTCACACTCTCCTCTCATCTTCTTCACTAAACCCTAAAACTCTAAATTTCTAGCAACCAAAATCAACTCCCCATTCCTTCATATCTCTCGGATCAAGTAAGCTATCAACAAGGAGGATCGGCCGAGCCAAGAGACCACCCGAACACCCCTTTTCTCTCAACCCCGAGTAACCGGTTAGTGTGTTTATGTTCATGATTGTTGATGATTGCTATGGTTTTATGCTTGTTGATGTGATTAGAGATTTTAGTATGAATATTAGGCTTGTATGTTCATAAATATGCTAAGGAAGGTGGCTACTTGATGATGTTTGTTGTGAATGTTTATGATGTTTGTTGTTATGATAATCGGTTTGTGGTTTGTGATGGTTTTGGTTAAATGTTTCATATCGTTTAAGTTGATGGGTTTTACTATCCGATGATGTTTAAAGATTTAGGCTTGATTGTTAGTTAATGATTGTGGCTATTAAAATGCATGTTTTGGGTTTAATCTTGGTTATGATTTTGCCCGGAAAATAGGTAGGAGTTTTAAACAGGATTTTGGGTTGTTTGTGAATGAAGTTTGAATTTGATTGATGAATATATGATGAACAGCTTGAATGTTGCTAAAATGTTTTGAACCTGCTGATTTTGATCTAAAATGTGCACAAAACCGACCAAGAAACATGTTTTAGTGGCTTAGTACAATATTTACATGAAACAGCAATTCCATTGGGTCGTACACTGCAGGTTCTAGAAGGGATTGCCATGCACGTTATCACGGTTGCGAGTCGCAACCTTTGGTTGCTACTCGAAACCACACATGATCAGTCGAAATCTCCCAGTTGCGAGTCGCAATCAGCACGCATCAAACCTGGTTGCGAGTCGCAACCACACCTGCTAAGTCGCAATCTCCGGTTACGAGTCGTAACCAAAACATGACGGACCGAGACCGCAGTTGCGAGTCGCAACCTCGGTTGCGAGTCGCAACCACCTTAGTTTCGACTGGGCTGTTTTATGTTATTGGGCCTTGACTGTTTGTCTTGTTGTTTTGGGCTTCAACTGTTGGGCCTCCTATTGACTGGGCTTCATTCTGATCTGCTACTGTATGTACATATGTTACTGTTTGTAGTTCTGCCTGTTAACTGTTTGTATACGTGCATGCTATACGTGTTTACTTGTACCCGACTTGACCCATATTTGGTAACCATGTTAGGACGTGGTGACCAACATACTTAACCAAGTAACGTATCATACCGAGCAACCCAAGGTGAGTTCACAACTTAAAAGCATGCGTCCCGGTGGTTTGGGACACGAGACTAAAACAACCCTATCCCCTTGTAAAGGGGATACCGTCTACACTCCTTCCCTAGTTATTGGGAAACAAACTTACTTTATCTTCCCTTGTATTGGGAAACCTTTTTAGTTAATTACTGTTTATACGGATTGCAACTAACGGCACTAAACGCAACTCTATCACTCAAGTCCCTACTACATAATACCGATTAGTCGCCGGTGCCAGGCGAACGGGTTATTAGTTGATAGCGCTATTTAGGTTTTACCAGCCTCACACCGTGCCAAGGTATGGGATCGGTCGTGAACTAATGTACTCAGGCATCCGTCAATGATGATAGAACATTGACATCGGGGCATCCTGCGGAAACGCATTCGGTTACCTAGTGTTCGGTATTGGAAAAACAGTTTAGTCGCTAACTTTTGGGGTAGCTCCCCATGGCATGTATAAACGGATAAATTAACTGGTGAAACAAGTTTTTGGTAATTAAAACTGGACAACTAGTGAACTCACTCAGCATTATTGTTGACCCCTTTACTGCATGCTTTGCAGGTGGCCAGTGACTGGAGCAGCTACTTGGGATGTGTAGTGGTCGTCTGCCCGTGTGTTGGGCATTTATTATGCTTACCTTATGAACACTGTTTAAAAACTATTTAATTATGCTTCCGCTACTTGTTACTGTTTAAACTTTAAAACCTTTAACTCTGAACTTGATATTTGCTAATTTTTATGGTTAGCAAGTATTACTTTAATATTAACCAATGCTTAGTATAATTGGTGGCTGGATCCTGGTCAGTCACGCCCTCGAAGCGGGTGTTATCCGCGGGTGGATTTTGGGGGTGTGACACACAAGGAACAAAGCAAGGTTAGTAGTCAAAGGTTACTGTCAACAAGAAGGTATTGATTATGATGAAACCTTTGCACCAGTAGCTAGATTAGAAGCTGTAAGATTTTTCTTGCTTATGCTGCATCCAAGGACTTCAAATTTTATCAAATGGATGTAAAATCAGCTTTCCTAAATGGTAAAATTGAAGAAGAAGTTTATGTGCAACAACCTGAAGGCTTTGTTGATCCAAAATTTCAAAATCATGTTTAAAGATTAAACAAAGCCTTGTATGGATTGAAGCAAGCTCCAAGAGCCTGGTATGAAACGTTATCAAACTTCTTACTCAATTCTGGATTTACCAAAGGTACTATTGACACCACACTGTTTCTCAAAACACACAAAAACCATACCTTGTTGGTTCAGATATATGTTGATGACATTATATTTGGATCAACAAATGAAAAATTTTGCAAAAAGTTTCAAAAATTAATGACCAGCCACTTTGAAATGATCATGATCGGTGAATTAACCTTTTTCTTAGGGTTACAAGTCAAACAAAGAATTGATGGAATATTTTTGAGTCAATCAAAATATGTCAAAACAATTCTACAAAAATATTCACTTGAAAACTGCTCAGTTTCAAAAACTCCCATGGCAACAGGGAACAAATTGGATTCTGATAAAGATGGAATAAGTGTAGATATTAAAACCTATAGGGGGATGATAGGGTCATTGTTATACTTAACTGCAAGTAGACCAGACATCATGTTTGCTACATGTTTTCTGGCCAGATATCAATGTGACCCTAAGGAATCTCATTTAAAAGCTGTAAAAAGGGTTTTCAAATATCTAAAAGGCACTTCAGAACTTGGTCTCTGGTATCCAAAGGATACAAACCTTGAATTAATTGCATACACAGATGCAGATTATGCAGGGTGTAAGATTGACAGAAAAAGCACATCTTGTGCTTGTCAAATCTTGGGGGAAAAATTGGTATGTTGGGCAAGCAAGAAGCAAAACTGTGTTGTCACATCAACAGCAGAGTCAGAATATGTTGCAGCAGCAAGCTGTTGTTCACAAGTGATGTGGATGCAAACTCAACTGAAGGACTATGGAGTAAATCTGACAAAAATACCGATTTTGTGTGATTCAAAGAGTGCAATTGCAATAACAGAAAATCTAGTTCATCACTCAAGAACCAAACACATAGATGTCAGATATCACTTCATAAAAGATCATGTGGAGAAAGGTAACATTGAAATGTATTTTGTTCCAACTGAAAACCAAATTGCTGATATATTTACAAAACCTCTTGATCAAAAGAGACATAATTTTTTGATCAGCAAACTTGGCATGGTCAACATAAGAGATGAAAATGTTTCAGAAATAAAAGCAAAACAAAATGAAAACCAAGTTGATAATCATCAAGTTACTGAGAATGAAAGGACAATTAAACAAAATTCTAATGCAGAAATTCATCTATCTGATGAAAATCAGAAGATCTAATAAATCATCAATAAAATGTGATGATTTACCAGAAATTCTGATTTACATCAGGAAGTTTTGTTTAATTGTGCATAATAATCAGTAATCATCAAAAGTCCATATCTTCATACATATTCCATTTGTATAAATTTCTTTTATTAATTTTTTTTTTGTTGTTTAAAAAAGGGGGGGGGGAACATGACATGCATGAAGATAAAATTAAATCCAAAGAATTCAATCGTCACAAATATTTTTTTAAAAAAAAGGGATTTTTTTTGAACATGCAACGTCATTCGGTTATAAGGAGTTTAACAGAAACACGTAAGCACCAATATCATTAAGAGCTATGAAAGTAGCCGCCCACCTATTAAATGCTTACTCACATAAAAGGCTCAGTAGACTGTCATATTCACTGCAATAGATATCGTCTTAAATGAAGAGAAGAGTTTTTTTTTTTTTTTGTTAATATGAAACTATCACTTTCACCTATAAATATTAACAATCTGAAAAAGACATTCTTCACAACAAAATCTTCTCTTCAAAAGCCTACCATCAGAAAAACTTCTTATTTCAAAATGAACCACCCAAAATCAATGGAATCCAACCAATTCCCTCTCAAACTTTACGAACATCATAATCTCAGATTAAGATCCAACTTAGAAGGACCTGCATGGGAGGACTACAGGTTTGTGTACAATATGATCATGAGAAGTCCTTTGGGCTTTGCCATGTCTACACATGTCACCATATATCCAGAACTTCTTCAGGAGTTCTGGTGGAATGCTCAAGTTGTTATGAGTGTCACTTCTTTGTGGATAAGAAGTGAGGTTATGGGGGTAGAGATCACCCTAAAAGAGGAAACACTCAGAGATGTCCTCAAATTGGGTGACTATCGAAGGATCAGTATATTGGAAAAGGCAGAAGTGCAAAGGACCTTGACTGAAATTGGCTACAATTCAAGCAATGTGTCAAGGCAAATTTGCAAATCTGGGTTCATACCACCTTTTCAATATTTGGTAACACAGCTGAGTGTCTGCTTTTCGAAAAAGACAGGACACTTTAATGAGCTGTCTTACAGGATGATGGAAGTGGTGCATGCTATTGTACAGGAAAAACCTTACAATTATGCTATGTTTCTCATGAGAGACTTAGAAGGAAACGTCCATGACCGTAATCCTTTTCTGATCTACCCTCGTTTCGTAACCAAAGTAATCACAAGTCAACTTGACTTTGGTGGTGTGAGAAGTTGTTATACAAGAGCTGAACTGGCACTTCAAGAAAACTTAAGAGTTGCTTCCCTGGTTCCATCAACCTTTCATACAGGAAGAATAACCAATCTCTGGTTATATGTGAAGTGCATGTATAACGTGTTGGATGAAGATGATGAGTAGTTAGGTCTATCTGTGTTTGTTTTAGCTTGTTAAATTTTTTTTGTGTGTTCTAACCCACTTTTGTTCAGTAATATATTCAGTTTTTCTCAATTAAATGTTAGTTAAATATGTCAATAGGTCCAGGGGGAACTAAGAAATCTTGTCTGATGATAACAAGGAAAATCTGGTAAGAATCAAATGAAATCTGATAGGATATGATAAATCATCAGAATCTGATAAAATTTATCAGAAATTTCATTAAAACATCAGAAATCAGATGCAAAGAAACAAAAAATCTGGATTACTTTTAGATATGTTTCTTTCAATTTTTTTTCTAAGGACTGGAACAAGCTATATGAAAGAGACTTCCTGATACATCAGAACAAAAATGCGGAGTTCACAAGATCAAGGTAAGAGACTTTATCAGACTCCACTCATTCCCTCTCATCTTAAAAAAAAAAAAAAAATTCTTGATTCAGACTCCTATAAATGAATCAAATGTCTTCTGATGATATAAATATAGGAAAATTCAACTCTTTATGAAACATTTAGAGATCTTATATATATCATTAAAAGGACAACATGGGAAAGCACTCAATTGAAGAAAAGGCTTTTGATTGGACCAATTCTAAAATCAAAAAGGGTCCCACATAAAAAGGTGCAAGTTGGATACTAGTGTTTATCTTTTAAAAATCGTTGGAATCTCTAATTGTCTTGAATGAGATATACATTAACTTAGAGATAAACCAAGAGTTTTTCAAAAAAGGTTGCGTCTTTAAAAGATTAAAACATCATTAAGGTTTCATAAAAGACCTTGAATACAAACAACCCACGAAAAACACTCAAAAATCTCTGTCCGAGCTCACTATATATATCCCCTACAACAACAGAGACGTCCATCTTCAATCTCAATTCTCAAAACCCTAAAAACCCTTTTCAAAAGCAAAAACCCAAATCCTAAATGGTTGCCTCAAACAACAGTCCACCTACAGCTGAACACTCTGTTCCCCTAATCACTGAAGCCGAATATCTTCCTTTGAAGAACAACAATGAAGCAATGAACACCAATGTCGAACAATATGATGTGAAGTGTCAAATTCTCATTGAGTTTCTGATCAGAAGCCCAATAGCTCATGCTCTTACAAAGACCAGAGAGGTACCAGAAAGATTGCTACAACAGGTTGTAAACAATCTTGAAGCTCATAGTACAAATATGGAGCAAACAGCACATGTATGGGAAGATATCTTCATCAAAATCACACCACAGAAAATAAGGGAATGTTTGGAACTACCCTTAAATCAAGAGTATGAAGATGCACCACCAAAAGAAGACATGTTTGAACAACTTGATGCTGTAATGGGATGCAAGGCGAAGATTTCAAAAATCAACGAGTTCAAGAGGAACAAGATACCTACCTTCTGGCAAGTATTGATGGAAATATTGAATAAATGTTTATCATCCAAAATAGGAGGTACGGATTAGATAAATATGAATATTCTAACAATCTTGTTCAGCCTTATAACTGGGTTGAATATTGATTTTGGAACAGAAATATTTAATCTGATCAAAAGATCAATTCTGACCAAAACTGGAAAGATAGATTCACATCTACCATTTCCCAGATTTTTATCTATCATAATTTCTGATGCTTTTTCTGAAAGAAATCTGCAAACTCCAAAATCAAAATATATGTGGAGATCAGAAATTATGAGACCTTGGAGTGCTGCAGGATCATGGAAGTCAGACTTTGATGTACCTGTTCTACCAGAAAATATGATGGATCTTGTACCAGAAAATTCATCATACAGAGCAGAATACATGAGAATGTTAAGTAGGCAAGCAGAAACAAAAGAAGGATTTGAAAAGGTGTCGCCCATGGAGCATGATGCAGAAGAATCAAGCACACCAAGAATAGAGCAGCAAGATGAATCTGATCCACATCCGGCTGATGAAGATGTGCATATGACTCATGCAACAGAAGAACATCATGCTGAAGGCTCACATATTGGAGAAACATGTGCAACAAAATCTAAACTCAATATATTTTATACTTCTGAAAGTGATTCTGATGAATCAATTCAACCAAGATATGAAATATTACAAAGAAGCACTGTTTTTACAACACAAAATGTGAGTGAAACAAAAGATCCATTTTTGAGTCAGAAACTGAGGAGGAAAATGTGGTAACAACAGGTGGAGATCAGTTCACTGATCAAGGAAACCTGGATGAGAAAAATAAAAGTTTCTCAACAACTCATGGAGAATCTGAAAAGGTTCAAGGATGTGAGGAAAACCAGGACTTGAATTTTTTTCAAATTTCTGGTGAGGAAACAGAGAATTTGGATACTTCAAATCCTCTTAACCTCAGAACATCAGAAAATGTGTTTTCTGGTGGTGTTAGAAGAGAAACATCTGTTGTTTCTCCTATTTCCCAAGAACAACCATCTATGTCTCCAAAACAACTTCATAAAGAACTTGAAGATGAAGCTGCTGCTGAGAAAACAGTCATGAGCGAAAAACTTGATCTGATACTGGAAGAAATCAGAAATCAAAAATCAAAAGTCAAAGCTCTATCAGAAACTGTCAAAGCTGTGTAGAAACAAACTGAAGAAAATAGTGCAGCTCTCAAAGAAATACAAAAGTCATCAGCAAACAAAGGAACTTTTTCAGAAATGGAAAAGGCTCTTAAAGAACTAATGATATCAAGAAAAAGATGACAGAGATTGCAACTGCAGGAGAAAGTTCAAGTTCAGGAAGGCTTCTTGAAGAAATACAACTTCTCAGAGCCAACAACAGCAGTCTAACTGAGGCTTTTGAAAAGTTGGTACTGGAATTAAGTGAACAAAGATATAAAGAAAATCAGGAGTTTCAGAAGATAAAGAAGCAAGAAGAAACAAACAGTCAATCTCTTACTAACATTCACTTGCTAGTAAAAAGATTGCAATACAATGTTGCCACACTGGCAAAAGTTGATCTTCATAAACTAAAGACTCCAATTCCACAAGAAAGACAAGCAAAAGAGTCAGAAAGTCCCCAACATCAACCAGAAACCATCCAACAAGAACAAATAAAGCAAACAGAAGCTGTAACAGTTCAAAAAGAAAAGCAGACCATGGGTCCACCACCAGAAAAACAAAAGTTACCCATGGGTCCTCCACCAAGCATATCAAAGCCAGACACTTCAAGTTTCCAACATAAAGAATACACTTCAGCTCAACCATCAACTACAAACATCACTGGAGAAACAGAATTTAGCATAAGGATGGACACAAAAGAAAAGCGAAGAATGGAACATGAAGTGACCTCTTCAAAAAGGCCAAGAAAAATAATGAGAGAAGACTCAGAAGGTAACATCAAAGAATCAGAAGTGCTGGAATGTGATCTACACACAATCATGTATCCAGAAGAACATCTGAAGCACTACTATTGGAAAGGTCCAGAAGACAACCCAACAAGG
This sequence comes from Helianthus annuus, assembly GCF_002127325.2. Classification (NCBI taxonomy): domain Eukaryota; kingdom Viridiplantae; phylum Streptophyta; class Magnoliopsida; order Asterales; family Asteraceae; genus Helianthus; species Helianthus annuus. The sequence goes on from NC_035437.2 coordinate 50,658,999, forward strand.
CCACTCTCACCAATGAGTAAAGGTATTTATGAAGAAAGAAAAAATGGCAGCTGGGTGATATCGCACGACAAATTGACCAATCCAATAGTATCAATTGAAAGAGTTGATACTTTGACTACTGGAGGAGGCTTACTAGGGAATGAAAGTCAAAACAAATACACCCTAGTCAGAAAAGACAAAGATGTTCAAAAGGTCACTGATGCAGACCTGGCTGATGAAATTCACCCAATGGACATAGTCAAGATGAAGAACATCATTGATGAATGGAAAGGTGGTTCAGTAGTGATCAGGAGAGCCCTTGACAGTGTTAAAAATGCAGGAGTGAAATTATACAAAAGAGCAGCATTAGCAGACTTTGATCTATGTATCAATTTCGAGTATAGCACTAAGGTGATAATACCTCCACCCAACACAATTATTCCAGCTGAAATCCCTTCAAAATTAGCAAGAACTGGTGCAATCTTTGACACACCATAAATCTGTGCAGTCTTCAAAAATGCTCATAATGAGAAAGCTCTATTCAGAATCAGTGAAATTTGCAGGTACTCAAACCAAACCTTAAAGTATATAAGAAACTGCATAAATGAGAAACAAGAGCAACTCAAGATGAAAGGAAAGAACAATGAGCAGCTGAGAAAGAAAATTGAAGATTGCATTGAAGATTGGATGGAAGCAAGATAATGGTATAAATCGATGTACAAGGCAACTCAAAAGATAATTGATCCAAGAAGAAGCTGAAACCAGGAGACAAACACAGAAGTGGAGTGAAGATCAATTGAATGAATTGATGAGATAGAAATTTTTTTTTGAACAATATTTAGAATTTGTTTTTCTGTTTCTTTTACAATGGTTGGATGGTCTATGCTTTAACTTTTATGTTTTATGCTTTATGTATGTGGGACATAGTCACTTGATCTTTCTTTTTCAAGAATTAGTTAAAAGTTGTTTACATTTGGACATAGAGATAGTTCATTTTCTTACAATACTTAGGGGGAAACTGTTAGGAAACTTTATTTGTAAGTATTGAAAAAAATCTCAATCAACTGGGTCTCTAAAGAAGATAACAGTCCTGAAGAATACAGCAAGATGAAGAAAATCAGTTGGGACAACTGAAAAGCAAAGTATCTACTACAAAGAATCTCAAGTTGATAAAGAGTTGATTTGGATTATCAGAGAAGGTCGTTTCTGATGGATCTGATGATATTTCTGATGAAATATCATCAGTTTCTGACAAATTCTGATCATCATACTTTCTGATGATTTGTTCACCAAAATTTCTGATGAAGTGGCTTATCAGAAATTCTGATGACAGACCCACTTGTCTAAAATCACAACTCTATCCTGCCACCCATGACCGAAGCATGACATTATTGGTTTTCATGATTACAAATGCAACTTGAACGATGGATTCAATGAATATGTCAAATTGCTACTTTATGCAGGACTTATTGCATGAATAAACAATTGTTTATTCATGTCCACCGTCGTCTATAAATAGAAGGCTCGAGAGGCAGAAGATACTTGAGTTTGAAGCTTAGCATTCACATACAAACACTCAAACTCCAACTGCTCTTCTCACCCAAAGAAATCAAGATTCATTTGTGTTAGATAATAATCTTACAATCACCTTGTTAAACTAATTTGTTTCAAAGTGATATAAACTTGATAATTCTGTAGGTCTTGTTTCTTGAAAGTCTGATTTCCATTTCCGCACATCTTTTTCACATATACTGAAATCACTTGCCATATTACGTAAAAAGAAGTTGTTAAGGCCATACTGGGTCCAACAGTCCCAGCAATTAAGCTGACTTGCTATTGTTGCTTCTTAGCTTCCTCAAGCTTCTTTTCATAGTAAGCAACATCTTTCAGCTTCTTGGTCTTGCACTCAGATGCATAATGACCTTTTTGCTTGCACTTGTAACACACCACCTCAGCCTTTCCTTTATCCTTAGATCTAACTTCTTCTTTAGATCTACTATCCATCCTCCCTCTATCACTCCTCTGGTATCTCTGGCCTCCTCCCCTCAACCTCTGCTCAAATGTTTTGGTGAGCAGTGCTATTGCTTCAGCAAAAGCTGAAAAATCTGATGATGTATCAGAAGTTTCAAGACTCTGGATGTTTGATGGTTGTGGATCATTGGAAATTGTTTGTCTTTGTGGGTTTGAGATAAGAGCTAAAGATCCCCCTCTTTGAATGGTTTCTTCAAATATTTCTTCCTCTCTGGGATGAAGATGCTGTATAAGTCATGAAGACTCATGTTTCCTAGTTCTAAGGTTAAGGACAAAGTCATTGTGAGACTCCTCCATTCTCTAGGCAAAGCATCAAGAAATCTTATGTTTCTTTCATCATTTGATTTAGTTATTCCAAATTTCTTTAGCTCGTTTAAAAGTTTTGTGATCCTTTGATATGTGTCATTTAATTTTTCATTAGGTAAACTTTTAAACCTTTCATAAGATGAGACGTTGTTTGTTCTCCTGTTTCTTTTCATCCTTTCTCCTCCTTCACAAAGATTTCCAACTGATCCCATATTTCCTTGGCTGATGCACAAGCATCAACTTGTGAAAATATGTCATTGGGGATGGCCATAATTAAGAGTGATTTTGCTCTTTCATCCCCAGCTACCAGTTCCTTGTCTTCCTCACTCCAAAGTATTTTACTTTTGGGAGCTCGGGAGGCAGGGATAGCAGGTAGTTGGTCAGTTGCTGGTATTTCAGTCATTGGTATATGTGGACCCCTTTCAATGGATTGAAACAGAGCTCGGTCATGACCATTAAGGAAATTGACCATCCTGATTTTCCATTGGGGGTATTCCTCTCTGACCAGAGTCGGAGGTTTGGACATAGAACCAATATTGAAAGCATTATTCCAGGATTGAAAGCTGGCTATATTTAGAAAAAAGAAGAAGAGCGATTGATCGTTTGAAAATAATTTATTCAATCTGCCCTGATACCAATTGTTGGACCCAGTATGGCCTTAACAACTTCTTTTTACGTAATATGACAAGTGATTTCAGTATATGTGAAAAAGATGCGCGGAAATGGAAATCAGACTTTCAAGAAACATGACCTATAGAATTATCAAGTTTATATCACTTTGAAACAAATTAGTTTAACAAGGTGATTGTAAGATTATTATCTAATACAAATGAATCTTGAATTCTGTGGGTGAGAAGAGCAGTGGAGTTTGAGTGTTTGTATATGAATGCTAAGCTTCAAACTCAAGTATCTTCTGCCTCTCGAGCCTTCTATTTATAGACGGCTGTGTACATGAATAAACAATTGTTAATTCATGCAATAAGTCCTGCGTAAAGTAGCAATTTGACATATTCATTGAATCCATCGTTCAAGTTGCATTTGTAATCATAATAACCAATAATGTCATGCTTCGGTCATTGGTGGCAGGATAGAATTGTGATTTTTAGACAAGTGGGCCTTTCATCAGAATTTCTGATAAACCACTTCATCAGAAATTCTGGTGAACAAATCATCAGAAAGTCTAATGATCAGAATCGTCAGAAACTGATAATATTAATTTCATCAGAAATATCATCAGATCCATCATAAATGACCTTCTCTGATAATCCAAATCAACTCTTGATCAACTTGTGATTCTTTGAGGTAGATACTTTGCATTTCAGTTGTCCTATCTGATCTTCTTCTTCTTGCTGTGATCTTCAGGACTGTTATCTCTTCAGAGATCCAGTTGATTGAGATTTTCTTCAATACTTACAAATAAAGTTTCCTAACATTTACCTTTCTTCTTAACATTTTGTCATAGAGTAACTTTAATAACCATAGTAATATAATAATCTTTAAGATGGTAAACTTACATCTTGTGTTTTATTCAATCGTGAAGACATGCGTCTCTTCGACGTGCATTCGGCATTGGTTGGTAACTTCTTCTAAATAATACATTATTGGATAAATGTAACATCAGTAAACAACATTACTAATAGTTGTAAAAATATTAAATTCTTATATGTGTTAAATTAAAAATAAATAATTTTAATAATTTAGTAAGTACCTGAGTAACGGTTCTTCCTTCACCTACAGACACAACTTCTTCATCCTCATAGATGCCCTAGTCAACATTAATGAAATAATTAATATAATGCTAAAATAATTAAAACTTTTACTACTAATGCAAAATACATACGTACCTTGAATACATTCTCAATGTAATCGGCCTTCGATATCTCAAGTACACTATTATCGTCAGATTCAGGTTTCTTCGAAAAGCAAATCTCAGTCTCATCTCTATAAACTACTACCTCAAAAATAACGTCATCAATTCTGCTAAACACAAGCAAATCATCCTCAAGTATCCCAACATCGTTGCACATTTCCGGCCATCCTCTAGCAAACACAAAGTTTGTATCAACCTTCGACGTCTTAACATTCCAATAGAAACCCTTATAATAGATTTGAAATTTGACACTTGGTGGGCTGTTTACGTAAAATTGTTTAATGAAGCAGTGTTCGATTACCTGCATAAAATTAAAAATAATGAATACTATACGTGAAGTATGTAACTTATGAGAATAAGTGTTGACACGTTTAAGATGCAAAAGGATTCAAGTTAAGATCAACAGTCATACCGTAAAACCAAATCTTGCATAACGATTAAACGTGAAATAAGATTCACCACATATGCCATCAACAAAACATGAAAGTTCAAGCCCAAAATCACCTAATGGTCTGAAAACCAACAAAGTATCCCTCGGCAAATTGAGATCTTTAACAACACTGTCCCAACCGTCAGTTATTATTGGCGTTGAATTTTCTGTTCTGACCCTCACAACCTATTTTTTACCAGACTCATGATAGATTCGCAACTTTTTTTTTGCCAACAATCTCCCCAATTTTGATTAGCAAAGGCTATAGGTACATCCTGTATATAATTTTTAAGTAGTGTAAGAAAATATAAACCGTAACAATTGTTAAATATATATCTCAATAAAAATAAATTATGTATATAAAAACATGTCATACCAGTTTCAAAGATTCTGGGTTATCAAGAAACTTGACAAATGTAGTATACATGATAAAACCTGAATCAGTAAAAATGTTAAAAGATTGAAATTAAAAACTTGGCTTCGAAGATGAACGTTAACTTTTTGTATTAACAGACTATCTACTGAAATTAATCATAGAAACAGAGTATGCGTTAGATTTTTTATGCAAATAATAACTATTTTAATATGTTCTCAACAAATGATTCAAACACCTAACTAAACCTTTCTTGAATGTATAACAATAAACCTTTAAAATCGTATTTGTAGCAAGATAAGATTTGAATTAAAATCGGTTAAACAATATAAAGTTCATTACAATATGAATGTACATACCAGTTGCTGAAGAAAAAACAATAAAACCTCCAGTAATTGAAGTGTAGAAGACGGAGAATAAGAAAGTTGAAACCCTAGAAAATGACTGGGAAGAAGAGATTTTTGAAAGAAGTCAGATGATAGATGTTTAATGTGTAATAATGCTAAAGAAATAATGACAGTTGTGTTTTCGTTTTCCCATATTTTCAACAAATGAAAAATATTTACACATACACCCCTTATTGAATTTGTTATTTACAAACTTAATAAAAGATCTTTAAAAGATGTCTAACAAAATGTGTTTGGAAACCTCTGTTGGTCATTGGGAACAGTGTGAGTCAAACAGTCGTTAGATAAAAAGAAATTATGAGAACATATGATAACTTTCAGCAGTTGTTTTATTTTTAGCTAACATCTGTCCACGTTAGAACTTCTGTTTTCATAATGGATGACAGTCAGCAGTATAGTAAATCAACAGTCATTAGGATAAACATAAATTATGACAACAAGGTACCATTTAGCAGTGGATGTATTTTTAGGCAAGCATAGGTTTCAAAAACAGTTGTTTTCAATCGATGTAACTCAACAGTCGTAAGTCTAACATCTACTATTTGCCCAACCACTAATAGTATCAAATATTATGTTAAACATTTTACGATTGAAAACACACCTTTATAACCGCAGATGCTCTCTTTTGTCAGACTTTAGCTACAACACACCTTTTATAACAGCAAAATATGCCGTAAATTCTTCCAAAAAACTGTTATTGATATACAAAATTATATAATAATACTTATAGCAGACCTTATATAATAATACTTATTCATCATGAGCCCAACCAGTGTTATTATCAAATCCTCTGTTAAGCATTTTAAGATTGAATATCATCTGTTGTTCGTTAACATCTGTTGACCGATAGCAGACCTTTGCATTTTAGACATTTATTCATCAGTAGATGCTCTCTTTTGTCACACTTTAGCTACACATCACCTTTTACAACACCAAAATATACGGTAAATCTTCCAAAAAACTGTTATTGATAAACAAAATTATATAATAATACTTAGGAATGACTGAAATAATTAAAATGAAGATGCGACAACAAAGATTAATACTAATAAAATTTATTCATTTAGTCAACAGTGGTAAATCAAACAGTCGTTAGCATACACAGTTGTTTCATCATCAGCATATGTTCTCTTTTACCAAACTTTAACTACAACAGACCTTTTACAACTCCAAATATTGACTCTCTGTAATTTGCAGGAGCACAGATTCTTCAAAAAACTACTATCAGTGATCAAATTCTGAACATCTGTTTTATCTTTGCACTCATCTGTTCACCATCAAACCAACCCTTGATACTATTAAACCTCTGTTGACTTACCAAACAGATGTTCAAACACAATTCAACATCAACATAATCTGTTCACCATCAAACCAACCCTTGATACTATTAAACCTCTGTTGACTTACCAAACAGATGTTCTGACACAATTCAACATCAACATTATCTGTTCACCATCAAACCAACCCTTGATACTATTAAACTTCTGTTGACTTACCAAACAGATATTCAGACACAATTCAACATCAACATAATCTAAATCAAACTCAAACACTAAATAAGTAAAACTAAAACACAACATAGATTCGTAAGATTAAAATTTATTCATTTATTCATGACATTAAAAGTCCAATAATTACATGATATACTGAACAACATTAAAGTTCAAATCTAACAATAACAGCAAGAATTAAGAAACTTTAGCTTCAACTCCATCGATTGCTGAACATCTTGATGTATGTCCTTCAGCATCGCCATGAACTCCACATCTCTATCACCGCACTCTATATTACTGACAACACAAAGCTCACGCACAGAAGTTGAAGGCATCCGCATAAGATCTCTGGAAAACTGCTCTCTAGTGAACAGGCCAACTTGCAATCCATCAAAACATCTCTTCAGCTCTTGAAGAGTAGCCCTATCTTCATACAGTTGTTCCTCGATTTGCCTGACAAAACGCTGCTTTAAATCATCTGATTTTGCATTTGTGAATGACGCCATTTGAATAAACTATATTACTCGACTTTCTTGAAAGTATGATATCTTCGTAGGAAGATTTTCTGAAAAAAAAGGTGAAGTGACTATGAGTTTATATACTGAAATTTGTAATTGTGAAAACGTGTAGATTTAATATAAACATATGAATGTATATTTCAAACAACATTCTTTTAATGCAAAAACCTTTTCAAACCCCAACTTTTATGGGAAACTGTAAAATTAAATACCAAGAAACCAAAGGGACAAAATTTCGAAGTTCAAAGAACAAAAGCAGATTATCACAATTACAATTAACCTCTTCATTTACCATGTAGACGCGTCTTTAAACTCTATAAAAGACCGATGATTACTTTTGATTCAAAACATCAACAAATTGTCCTACAAAGAACAAAGAACAGACGAAGAACTAAACAGAAAAGTCAACATAATCAATGACACTAATTACAACAAAACCTGGAACAGCATAGCATTGCTCGATGAAGTTCTCCACTCTCTTCCATCAGGTTTCCAGAAGAATGCAGAAGAGTTTCTGACACAACTTCTAAACAAGATCAGAAAATCTGCAACATGCTAACTGACCTGAAATTCAAAAGAGAGCATGAAATCACATGGAGAAACAAAATAAGAAACAAACCTTCAATGCAAACGTCTCCTCTCAACTGATGTAGCACATCTGACTTTTGATTAAACGAAAATCGAACAATGCAACTCTCCCATCAAAGAAGGTAGCACATGCAACTTTTCACGATGTTGCAACAATTATACTGCAAAATCAATATTGAAAGGTTGATGTGTGATGGGAAGCTTCATTGAAACGACGATGTTGGAACAATGATACTGGAACGATAACATGTAAACAGAATCATCAAAATTCGAACAAAGAAGTGTAATAGGAGATTAGCGGCTGAATCACGAGAAAGATGCATTTGAGAGAGAACGAGAGACACGCTCACAGATATTAGCCAGAGAGATTTGAATGTGGAGCCTTCAAACCTATGTCTTATTTATAGGATTAGAATACATGGTTTGAATTTTGAATTTTGAATGTGGAGCCAAAATTTTGAATTGGGAACAGATGTTTGATTATAAAATGTTGAGGGCAGATGTTGAGGGAACTGGATTTGAGGTTTTGAATTTTGAATTTTGAATCGTCAGAGGTTTAAGGCAGTGGTTTGATGGCAGGCCTTTGAAATATGAATGTAGGTCACCTTAGAATTTTAAAGTCTTTTAATATTAGGCTTTATGATGTAATAATGACATAAGAAAAACATTGTTGGACAGCCTCTCCTATTAATACATCAGCTTTTCTTATGTTATTGGGATTTCTCATTATAGATTACTTGTACCAATCAATCTACGGGTTACTAAATTCCTGATGACTTTATTTTCGATGAACTTTAAATAGGTCTATCCTTAAAAAGCTAAATTTAAATTTATAAATTAATCTAGAATATTAATTTGGATACAAGATTGGTATGCTGAGTCCGAAACGTAATGATTTTATTATGTTTTAAATCAGTTATTTATTTTTGTAATAAAGCAACATTTCTCAAAGTTGTAATGTTAAACTAAATAATTTTCTTAGCAACATCAGTCAAAGTTATAATAGTTGTAATGTTAAACTAACTAATTTTCTTAGTATTTTGTAATAAGCAACATCAATCAAAGTTATAATGTTAAAACTGGCTAATTTTCTTAGGGTGGACGGGGCAGGGCGTTCCTCGTCGATACCCTCGCTTCTACCAATCTTATGTTGACACCCAGACCAAAAAAGTAGGTATCGGTGTCGCTTTTATTGAAGGTACCCGCCCTCTTGTGTTGTTTTTGAGGCAAACACACACACACAAAATCATCACCCCATTCTTCGGTAGCTATTCCATGAATTCGCTTACCGATTTAGGTATCCGAGGTGGCGTCTCCGGTGTTACCGATTCGGTAACCCTACCCGATCATGGGTTCCCGAAGGCCCCTTACACCTAAAAATTATATATACCTCCATAAGGATTTATACTTTATATATTCTCCTTTAAAACAACTCTTTTGGTTATGCAAAATTTTAGTCAAAGTTCTTTAGATTATAAACGACTCTTCACACCTACTTAACACGCTACATCTCATATTAAATTCATCTCTAGTATTCTTTACGTATTTAATATATTAAATTCATCCCTAGTATTCTTCACGTATTTAAATACTATATATGTATGTATATACATACATACAGACATACAACAATACTATCTTCAATCAAAATCCACTTCCAAAAACTGACTATAATCCATGCATTCAGCAACTCTACTTTCCTTTACAATATCATGCATTTGCTTGGCAATGCATACCTTAGCAGATCAAGAATCAACCTCAGCTCCTGATAATTATAAATTTGACTGGCCCCGAAAGGCGAATATTATAGATTGTCGAGCTGCATTTTTATCCATTGGAGACTGCTATCGCGAGACCATTAGAGAATTCAGAACTCGTCAAGTTCGAATCTTTTTGGGGCCAGTATGTTGTAAAGCCGTTCGAGAATTGAATTTCGGGTGTTGGCCGAGAATGTTAGGTGTTAATCCTTTTATCCCTCCGTTTCTTCTATCTTATTGCTCGGCCTTTCATGACGGTCCACTAACGATGCCGTTTGGTACTGCTCGAGTCGCTGAACCACGGGGCACAACCAAGCAACCAGAAGTGAAAGCAACGGGGTTTTAGCATCACCTTGAATTCTTAAGGAGTCTAACCGAGCACCTACACATTTATTTGGTCATATATTACAGGAAATAACATTTAATCTAGCAATTTGATTATGCAAATGCTATGTATTTTAAGTTACGTATGCTAGTGAAATAACTAGCTAGGTTGTCTTCTATAACAAATATATATTGTATTAATAATAATAGTTTTTTAGTAATAATACTTCATTCACTATTTACTTCAATTTTTCTTTAATAATTTGTGGTCCATAACTTAAAAAAAAAAAAAAAAAAAAAAAAAAAAAAAAAAAAAACTAAATACGCACTTATGTTTTTTTTCAACATTCCGATATAGACTTAATTGGAAACGATATTGTATTCAAAATAAAGTATCTTATGTTATCATAAACTATACTGAGTATGGTACAATATCGCTACTGTGGTCCGTAACAAACCAAACAGATACATGCTGAACAACATCCCTACCGGTACCGGTATTCCTTTCTATAGTTTTTTTGTTACGCTACAAGTTGGTCCAGCAGTTCATTTTATTGAAAATGACAGGTAACGTATGGATACCGACTGAACAACATCGGTGCTGATATCGGTATTCGTTTGTGTGGTTTTGAATTGATTTAAACATGTGTTGATGTCGTTCTGGCATGTCGTGATTTGTGAAATTAAACCTAATATACCTTTGTAAATAAAAATTTTATTTTAGAAACAAATACAAGTTTCCCATTGCATCTCGTGGGTGAGTTTTCACTAGTTTGGACATTAAATATTAACATCTGAACAAGAACGTTGAATGCGTGTTTTAATCTTTTTTAATATAGTATTTATATCACTACTAGAAAACTGGGTATTTACAACCGTATATCTGGTAACAAATAGTCTTTTTGTGGGATTAATTTTGATATTTTTATATTTGGTCACATATCATGTGACCGTTTTTGCTAGAGTACATTTAGTTTTGATATATTTGCATAGAAAGTTTTATCCTTTGAAATTTGACTTCAAAATTTAGTTTTTACTTGGTTTTCTTTTAATTATGTACCATATTCACGTATACACATTTATAACATATACATTCAGAATTTCATACATAACATATTAACATTAAAGTCAAAGATATGAATCAAATATCACCATTTTAGCCTAAATAACGATATTACACTTTAAAATTTTTCCCAAAATGCTACCAAAAACAATTATAAATTATCACCATTTCTTTCATTCCTTCAACCAAAACTCTAGTTAGCAAATACATTCTACCATGGCTTTAACAAAACCATCGATTCTCCTTCTTTTGTTATTTGCAATGCTGATGGGAATACTGCCATCAGGGCTAGCCGCAGCACGGATCCCGGTTCTGGGGCTCCAATCATCGCCTTCGCAATTCCCGTCCTTGGAAACCTTTCAACAATGCTGGGTATCTATGGAAGAAATGGTTGGTTGTTACTCAGAAGTTTACAGATCTTTCATCAGTGGAAAAGAAGGGCTCAGTACTATTGGTCCTTCGTGTTGTATGGCAAACAATGATATAACTTCAAATTGTTGGTCTCAAATGTTTCCTAACACACCAGCTATCCCTACATTGCTAAACAACTATTGCGCAACTTATCAAACTGGACAAGGTGACGCGCCATCCCCTTCAGTCGAGCCAGCTGACCTAAATTGATCGAATAAATGGGTGCACCATGATATGGCTAGCCTAGCCTGATTTGTATTGCTGGTTTGATTTTGTTATTTTTTTGCAAGGGTAATATAACCCACTTATTGATATTCATGGCATGCTATAAAGATATATTATTAGTTTTCTATATATTTTTTGTTGTTCACTTTGCATCATATAATCATAAAACATTAAAGCTATCGAAACCAAAACAACAATTTATTATATATCAAGATTATAATAAATTTACAATTCAAGCTATCAAACAATTTAGGGGGAGTGCATTGTCCCGGTTTCTCCAGATTTCCTTGTATGACACATCAGTTTTTTCTCAACTTTTTCCAGTTTTTCCCGAAATGCATAATGGCGTCCCAAATTTCCCCATTTTACCCATTCTCCCCGTCAATCAGTGAGCAATCTCCGAATCCTGGTTAAAAAATTAACCCCAAAATTGGGGGTGTATTCACGGACAGGGCCGGCCCAACGCTTCCACTCTGACCCCCCTTATTGAGATATAATAAATTACATATGCATCTTTGTCCCTTTCTTCTAGAAAAAATTACACCATTGATTTTTAGGGTTTCTGTCAAATTTCAATGTCGGATACTAATAGTTTTTTTTGTTGCAAAATCAAGTATTAATTTTCTAATTTGTCACAATGTTGAGTACTAACGCCAAACCTTGTTAACTTTTTTGTTAAATCTTACTAAAATGCACTTTAACAACTAGAAGGTATATTTTTTAATTTATTATATTTGACTAAAATAATTTACAGTAATGTTTTCTATTTTATTTATATTTTTTATAAAATTAAATGGATTTGAAGTTTATTATTAAGAGTAAATTACAAAAATCGTCCTTTATGTATGTCAAATATTGCAAATTGTGTCCTTTGTCTTCAATAATTACAGAAAACGTACTCGATGTTTGCAAACCCTTACAAGTTATGCCCTTTAGCCCCTAACTCAGTTAATTTTTTGTGGTTAAATATGACCAAATGGACCTCACATGAGGGTATTTTTGTGACAACTCGAATTTCCAAGATTTCTATTTCGCATTTATTGCATGTTCTTGTATTGTTTAGTTGGTTATTTGCACAATTAATTGCTATGGAATTATTTACGTTTTGATACAATGAAGTGTATTGTGTCATTGTGCATGGTTATGTGTTAATTATGATAAACTTGTCAAATGTGTAAACTTAGTGGTGAAACTGTGAAACTGTTTGAGATGGTGTGCTATTGTAAAATATAAAAACTAAGGGTGTGTAGAGTTATTAGTGAAACTTATATGGTACTTAACCCTAATCCTTCACTAAACCACACACAAAAAAATTCAAGCACGTAGTTCACATTCTCTGGCAATCATCACCAAATCATTGGCAAGGCACTCACCACTTTGATTTCACATTTCCTCTAGAATCAATTCAAGGTAATCGCTTATTGATTTCCTGGTTGTATCAATTCTTGGTGATTAGAATACTTGCAAACCCTAGCTTTGATTTGATGGTTCTGTACTTTAATTTGATTATGATTATTGTGATTATGATGATGTACTAATTGTATAATCGATCCCCTTGATGATATTGATGCATGATATGAAGAAATAATGATTGTTGTGTTGATTCTGCGTTGACAAAATATATAATTAGGGTTTTTATTCATATGAAAAACAAGAAACGTAACCGATTTGATTCTTCTGATTCTGTTTTGGAATTCACGCATTTTTGTTAGTCAGAGTATTGGATTTTGGATTGTATATGTCTGAGTTTTGCAACACTATGAATGGTCCGAGGTTTAAGTTAATGCTTGTCAGAGTATATACATGACTTCTATGACCGAGCTTTATGCATAAATTATATAACCCGAGTTCTTGAATAACTTAGATGTCCGAGCTCTTTGTTATTTATGTAGTCCGACTTTAAAAAAAAATGAATGATGTTATCCGAGCTTTATAATTTGGTGCCAAGGTCCGAGTTTTGACACCCCATGAGCTAGTCCGAATTTAAACCATTCATAAAAGGGTCCGAGTATGTTAAAGAGTGATGTCCGAGTTTTTGTCATGAGAAGCCTAGGTCCGAGTTTTATCACATCAGGACACTAGGTCCGAGTTTTAATCCCCACACACCTTGTCCGAGGTTTAATACCCCCCCCCCCCCTTGTTGATTATGTCCGAGTTTTGGTCAAGGCCACCTTGTCCGAGTTCTTTCAATGCAAGGGGAGTCCGACTTCTTGTTTGGATCAATTAGTGGCCGAGTTTTTTTTATCTAGGGCCTTTGTCCGACTTTTTAATCCCAAACCTGCATGGTCCGAGTTTTAAGCTAGCACCCTCAAGTCCGAGTTCCATGCTTAGACTTGGCCAACTTTTAATCAGGGGAAGCCCCCTCCCACACTTGTCTGTCCGAGCTTTGTTTAGGGCAAAGCTCTGTCTAATTTTATATGATGTTAAATTGAAGCTGAACGTATGTTATTAGATATTACATGATTGAACCTGTTAAGTGTGACGGTGTTATATTAGTCAGATTGTAAAGCATGCAGCTACTGTTTAGCCTGATGATCTATAAAGCGTGATATTAATTTACTACGTTAGAATAGACCGATGAACGTGAAATATAACTGTTATGCGTTGCTTGATGATGATTGCTTTAAATACACTTCGTGACACATATTGCATGCGAATCAATGCGAGCTTAACTGATTGTGTATGCATGCATAACTATAGGACGTGATTGATTATTCGTGAGCACATAGTTAACATACCGAGCAAACCAAGGTGAGTTCACACCCTTACTAAGGCATGGGATTCCCAAGGGCTTGGGAATGGGATTCAAGGAATAAGATTGAATAGATTCGTACTGACACTAATACTAGACTACCATACCACTGTCCTCGGTTGTGCAGGATACATACTTATGCTATTCACTGTCCTCGGTTGTGCAGGACACATACTACCATCTACGTAGACTTATACTTACTACTATCCTCGGTTGTGAAGGATACTTATACTTACTACTATCCTCGGTTGTGAAGGATACTTATACTTACTACTATCCTCGGTTGTGAAGGATACTTATACATATTACTATACTCGGATGTGAAGGATACTTATACTTATTACTATCCTCGGTTGTGAAGGATACTTATGGTTACGAATAGTCTAGTGGTTATACAACATGGGAAGCCCCCACCAATAGAACGTACTATCGGCCCAGTAGAGCCACATGTTACATACGAACTTACTATTACGCATTTACTTTATGTGAACTCGCTCAACTAGTTGTTGATCCTCTGTTACATGCCTTGCAGGTCGTTAGATACATGGAGCTTGCACAGGGAGGAGCTGGTCGTTGTGGGCTTGGATCGTGATTATCTTATTAAACACTTATGACATTCCGTACTTAATTATGTTGGGTTTTGAGTATACGCTTCCGCTAAACAATGATAACTTACTTATGTTTTGGAGACACCTTTCATATGGATTTGGTTTGGTTTAATTACTACTACTTTAACTATATACATTGTTCTATATGATTGGTGGCTTGATCCTGGTCAGTCACGCTCCCAAGCGGTGATACTCCGCACGTGGATTTTGGGGGGTGTGACAGATTGGTATCAGAGCCATTGGTTATAGAGAACTTGGTTTTAATATGGGAAAACGTTTTTATTAAAACCAGACTATAACCAGAACAGTGCTCTCAACGATCCACAACGACGCTTCGCTCCACGTGCAAGACTCAACACCCTAGGTAATAAGGTTTATGTTTATTGCCTACATGCTAGAATTGCATAGAACTTTGCTCGTAGTATGCTTAGATTATATTGCTCATTACTTGTTGTTGCTTGAGAACACCTATGTGCTTACACTCTTCTGTCATCGCACTACTCGCAAACCATTCTCACTTACGTTACATTTGATATAAAGGTCATGGCTGGATATATCAACATGACACAAGCCCAGTTGACGGCTCTCATTAACGAACGAATTGCTGCGGCACTTGCAGCCATACAAGCAGGAGGTCAACACGCTCAGTCGCCTGTTTACACCTTCAAAAATCTCAAGGATTGTCGGCCTAGTACCTTCAGTGGAACTGAGGGAGCTGTAGGCCTCCTCCATTGGTTCGAGAGGCTCGAAACTGACTTTGAGGTGCATGATTGCCCTGAGTCTCGAAGGGTAAAGTTTGCTTCTAGAACACTCGAAGGTGCTGCATTAACCTGGTGGGAAGCACAGGTTCAGATGCTAGGGCTGGCAGCTGCTAATGCCACCCCCTGGAACGAGTTCAAGGACCTAATTAAGGAAGAGTTTTGTAGTCGTGAAGACATCCACAAACTAGAGGTAGAGTTCCTCAACCTACAGATGGTGGGGTCTGAAATTGAAGTTTATACGAAGAGATCGAATGAATTAGCCACATTTTGTCCTACTATGGTAGACCCTCCCACCAAACGTATCGAGCTGTATCTCAAGGGTCTGGTGCCAGAAATTCAGAGTCATGTGACTGCAGCTAACCTTGGCACTATCCAGCAAGTCACTCGTCTTGCTCATCGTCTCACAGATCAGGCAGTGGATCAGAACAAGCTGCCAAAACGCATCAGTGCTACCACTACTGCTGTCACTACTTCTGCTACTCCCAGGGACAACAAAAGAAAATGGGATGGGGATTCCAGCAGGGGATCAGCTCCAGTTCAGTCACAGGTTCAGCAGCGAAAGACTGACCATTATCAGAGTCCCAGTCAGCACTCTTCAGGCAACCAGGGGCAGGGTGGATATCGGGGAATTCATCCACTATGTGACAGGTGCAACAGACACCACAGTGGATGGTGTCGCAAGGAACGATGTCAGAGATGTCTCAAGATTGGTCATGAAGCTAAGGATTGTCGAAACTCACGTCCTGTAACTCAAGAACAACAACGACCGCCTCAACCTTCACAAAACCAGCAACTGCAACCACCAGCTCCGCAGAACACACAGCAGCAGCCACAGCGTGGGAACGGGGGATGTTTCCAGTGTGGGGCTGAAGGTCATTTTAAACGCGATTGCCCTCAACTAAACCAGGACCAGACTCAGAACCACGACCATGGAAACAGGGACGACATCCGGGATAGTGTTGGGGGAAGCAATGGAAACCATGACGCCGGGGCAGCGTGTACATGATTGGTCAGGGTGACGCAAGGAACGATCACATCGTAATAAGGGGTAAGTTTCTTCTCGACGACTTTTATGTTACTGTCTTGTTTGTTTTGGGTGTGGATATCAGTTATATGTTCTTGAAAGATAGTCAAATGTCATAGTGTTAGCTTATGATGCAAGTCTAGAGGCCATTCATAGTTCTGGATTGTAATCTCATCCTCGCTGGTCAGACGTTTCCTATCGACCTCATTCCTACAGTTCTGGACAGCGCCTATAGCACGCGCACCTTATCGTTAGGCCCCAACCGAATTGGAAGAACTGTCAAAGCAACTGCAAGAGCTCTTGGATAAGGGCTTTATTCGTCCAAGCTCTTCGCCTTGGGGAGCTCCAGTACTATTCGTGAAAAAGAAGGATGGCACTTTCAGGATGTGCATAGACTACCGCGAACTGAACAAGGTCACAGTGAAGAACCGCTATCCTCTTCCTCGTATTGACGACTTATTCGACCAGTTGCAAGGGTCGAGTTACTATTCCAAGATTGATCTAAGGTCAGGTTATCATCAGCTGAGAGTCCGGGATGAGGACGTCTCCAAGACAGCATTCAGAACTCGCTACGATCATTACGAGTTTCTTGTCATGCCATTCGGGCTTACGGACGCGCCTGCAGTCTTCATGGATCTTATGAACAGGGTGTGCAAACCCTACCTTGACAAGTTCGTCATTGTCTTCATCGACGACATTCTGATCTACTCCAAGAGTCAGGAGGAGCACGAGCAGCACTTACGTCTTATCTTGGAACTTCTTCGAAAGGAGCAACTGTATGCAAAGCTTTCAAAATGCGACTTCTGGCTTCGTGAAGTCCACTTCTTAGGCCATGTGGTGAACAGGGATGGGATCCATGTCGATCCATCCAAGGTAGATTCGATCAGGAACTGGCCTGCACCGCGTACACCAACAGAAATACGCCAATTCTTGGGTTTGGCGGGATACTACAGGAGGTTTATCAAAGACTTCTCCAAGATCGCGCAGCCGCTTACTATGCTGACACAGAAAGGTGTCGTTTACAGATGGGGTAATATGCAGGAAACTACTTTTCAGTACCTGAAGGATAGACTATGCAGCGCACCTATCCTCTCACTGCCCGAGGGCACGGATGACTTCGTGGTTTATTGTGACGCATCGATACAGGGGCTTGGTTGTGTATTGATGCAGCGGGATAAAGTTATTACCTACGCCTCTCGTCAACTCAAGGTTCATGAACGGAACTACACGACGCACGATTTAGAGCTGAGAGCTGTTGTTTTTGCGCTTAAGATATGGCGACACTACCTGTACGGTACCAAGTGCACAATTTACACCGACCACAGGAGTCTCGAGCATATCTTCAAGCAGAAGGAATTGAATATGCGTCAACGACGATGGGTCGAACTGCTTAATGATTACGAATGTGCTATCAAGTATCATCCAGGCAAGGCCAACGTTGTGGCCGACGCCCTTAGTCGGAAAGACACCTTACCTAAGCGCGTGCGAGCGCTACAGCTTACTATTCAGTCCAATCTTCCTGCACAGATACGAGCTGCTCAGATAGAAGCTTTAAAACCCGAGAATGTCATGGCTGAAGCCTTACGCGGCTCAAGGCAACGCATGGAACAAAAGGAAGACGGCGCCTACTATGTAACGGGGAGTATTTGGGTCCCACTGTATGGCGGTCTACGAGAGCTTGTGATGGACGAAGCGCACAAGTCTCGCTACTCGGTACACCCAAGGTCGGATAAAATGTACCACGATATCAAAACAACATACTGGTGGCCAAGTATGAAAACCCACATCGCCACCTATGTTGGAAAGTGCTTGACCTGTGCGAGAGTCAAGGTTGAATACCAGAAGCCAGCGGGCCTACTTCAACAACCCAGGATACCACAGTGGAAATGGGAAGAAATTTCCATGGATTTCGTTACGGCTTACCTAGATCTCAGCGTGGGAACGATACGATATGGGTGATCGTGGATCGACTCACCAAGTCTGCACACTTCCTAGCTATAAAGGAAACGGATAAGTTCTCCACTCTCGCAGACATCTATCTCAAAGAAGTTGTTTCAAGGCACGGGGTGCCCACCTCCATCATTTCGGATCGGGATGCACGATTCACGTCAGAGCCATGGCAAGCGATGCACAAATCTTTCAGCTCAAGGTTAGACATGAGCACAGCATATCATCCTCAGACGGATGGGCAGTCTGAGCGAACGATTCAAACTCTTAAAGACATGCTTCGAGCATGTGTTATTGATTTCGGAAACGGCTGGGAAAAGCACCTCCCTTTGGTGGAGTTCTCATACAATAACAGTTATCACACCAGCATACAAGCCGCTCCATTCGAGGCATTGTACGGGCGTAAATGCCGATCACCTCTCTGTTGGGCAGAGGTGGGGGATAGTCAGATTACGGGTCCAGAGATTGTAGTGGACGCCACAGAAAAGATTGCACAAATACGACAACGCATGGCGGCAGCACGCGACCGTCAGAAAGCCTACGCGGATAAGCGTAAGAAGCCATTGGAGTTTCAGGTCGGGGACCGGGTTTTACTTAAAGTCTCACCCTGGAAGGGTGTGGTTCGATTTGGTAAACGAGGCAAACTCAATCCACGGTATGTTGGACCGTTCGAAATCACTGAAAGAATAGGCCCAGTAGCCTACAGACTGAACCTACCAGCTGAACTCGGTGCAGTTCACAACGTATTTCACGTGTCGAATCTAAAGAAGTGCCTGTCAGATGAGACCCTCATAGTTCCTTTTAAGGAACTCACTATCGACGAGCGGTTGCAGTTCGTCGAAGAGCCAGTTGAAATCACGGACCGGGATGTTAAGGTCCTCAAACACAAGAGAATCCCTCTTGTTCGAGTTCGTTGGAACTCCTGACGTGGCCCATAGTACACCTGGGAACGCGAAGACCAAATGAAAGAAAAGTACCCCCAATTATTCGGAACCAATGCAACCACTACTGAGGCTGAAGCTACGACTACTGAATTTCGGGACGAAATTCCAAATCAACGGGGGGATGATGTGACACCCCAGGAAAACCAGTGAACAATACAGATTACCTAGCTTCCTCAGTGAGTGCGTACAAAATTTCGGGACGAAATTTCTTTTAAGTTGGGGATAATGTGACAACTCGAAATTCCAAGATTTCTATTTCGCATTTATTGCATGTTCTTGTATTGTTTAGTTGGTTATTTACACAATTAATTGCTATGGAATTATTTACGTTTTGATACAATGAAGTGTATTGTGTCATTGTGCATGGTTATGTGTTAATTATGATAAACTTGTCAAATGTGTAAACTTAGTGGTGAAACTGTGAAACTGTTTGAGATGGTGTGCTATTGTAAAATATAAAAACTAAGGGTGTGTAGAGTTATTAGTGAAACTTATATGGTACTTAACCCTAATCCTTCACTAAACCACACACAAAAAAATTCAAGCACGTAGTTCACATTCTCTGGCAATCATCACCAAATCATTGGCAAGGCACTCACCACTTTGATTTCACATTTCCTCTAGAATCAATTCAAGGTAATCGTTTATTGATTTCCTGGTTGTATCAATTCTTGGTGATTAGAATACTTGCAAACCCTAGCTTTGATTTGATGGTTCTGTACTTTAATTTGATTATGATTATTGTGATTATGATGATGTACTAATTGTATAATCGATCCCCTTGATGATATTGATGCATGATATGAAGAAATAATGATTGTTGTGTTGATTCTGCATTGAGAAAATATATAATTAGGGTTTTCATTCGTATGAAAAACAAGAAACGTAACCGATTTGATTCTTCTGATTCTGTTTTGGAATTCACGCATTTTTGTTAGTCAGAGTATTGGATTTTGGATTGTATATGTCTGAGTTTTGCAACACTATGAATGGTCCGAGGTTTAAGTTAATGCTTGTCAGAGTATATACATGACTTCTATGACCGAGCTTTATGCATAAATTATATAACCCGAGTTCTTGAATAACTTAGATGTCCGAGCTCTTTGTTATTTATGTAGTCCGACTTTAAAAAAAAATGAATGATGTTATCCGAGCTTTATAATTTGGTGCCAAGGTCCGAGTTTTGACACCCCATGAGCTAGTCCGAATTTAAACCATTCATAAAAGGGTCCGAGTATGTTAAAGAGTGATGTCCGAGTTTTTGTCATGAGAAGCCTAGGTCTGAGTTTTATCACATCAGGACACTAGGTCCGAGTTTTAATCCCCACACACCTTGTCCGAGGTTTAATACCCTCCCCCTTGTTGATTATGTCCGAGTTTTGGTCAAGGCCACCTTGTCCGAGTTCTTTCAATGCAAGGGGAGTCCGACTTCTTGTTTGGATCAATTAGTGGCCGAGTTTTTTTGATCTAGGGCCTTTGTCCGACTTTTTAATCCCAAACCTGCATGGTCCGAGTTTTAAGCTAGCACCCTCAAGTCCGAGTTCCATGCTTAGACTTGGCCAACTTTTAATCAGGGGAAGCCCCCTCCCACACTTGTCTGTCCGAGCTTTGTTTAGGGCAAAGCTCTGTCTAATTTTATATGATGTTAAATTGAAGCTGAACGTATGTTATTAGATATTACATGATTGAACCTGTTAAGTGTGACGGTGTTATATTAGTCAGATTGTAAAGCATGCAGCTACTGTTTAGCCTGATGATCTATAAAGCGTGATATTAATTTACTACGTTAGAATTGACCGATGAACGTGAAATATAACTGTTATGCGTTGCTTGATGATGATTGCTTTAAATACACTTCGTGACACATATTGCATGCGAATCAATGCGAGCTTAACTGATTGTGTATGCATGCATAACTATAGGACGTGATTGATTATTCGTGAGCACATAGTTAACATACCGAGCAAACCAAGGTGAGTTCACACCCTTACTAAGGCATGGGATTCCCAAGGGCTTGGGAATGGGATTCAAGGAATAAGATTGAATAGATTCGTACTGACACTAATACTAGACTACCATACCACTGTCCTCGGTTGTGCAGGATACATACTTATGCTATTCACTGTCCTCGGTTGTGCAGGACACATACTACCATCTACGTAGACTTATACTTACTACTATCCTCGGTTGTGAAGGATACTTATACTTACTACTATCCTCGGTTGTGAAGGATACTTATACTTACTACTATCCTCGGTTGTGAAGGATACTTATACATATTACTATCGTCGGATGTGAAGGATACTTATACTTATTACTATCCTCGGTTGTGAAGGATACTTATGGTTACGAATAGTCTAGTGGTTATACAACATGGGAAGCCCCCACCAATAGAACGTACTATCGGCCCAGTAGAGCCACATGTTACATACGAACTTACTATTACGCATTTACTTTCTGTGAACTCGCTCAACTAGTTGTTGATCCTCTGTTACATGCCTTGCAGGTCGTTAGATACATAGAGCTTGCACAGGGAGGAGCTGGTCGTTGTGGGCTTGGATCGTGATTATCTTATTAAACACTTATGACATTCCGTACTTAATTATGTTGGGTTTTGAGTATACGCTTCCGCTAAACAATGATAACTTACTTATGTTTTGGAGACACCTTTCATATGGATTTGGTTTGGTTTAATTACTACTACTTTAACTATATACATTGTTCTATATGATTGGTGGCTTGATCCTGGTCAGTCACGCTCCCAAGCGGTGATACTCCGCACGTGGATTTTGGGGGTGTGACAATTTTGGTCATTTTACTCTCGTATGAGGTCCATTTGTTTAGATTTAACCATAAAAATACCCTCATGTGGGGTCCATTTGGTCAGATTTAACCACAAAAATTAGCTGAGTTAGGGCTAAAGGATATAACTTGCAAGGGTTTGCAAACATCGAATACATTTTCTATAATTATTGAAGACAAAGGACACAGTTTACAATAAGTGACATACATAAAGAACGATTTTAGTAATTTACTCTATTATTAATAAAGTTTGAGTTTATAAATAATATGCTAGTAAAAGAAACTTTTTAACTTAATCCAATTAATAAACCAAGTTAAGATTTATAAAACAACTCAAACAAATTTCAGATCTAGGAATATAACAGTTTTGTAAGTTGAAATAAATATGGGGCTTTGGTTTCGTATGATAAACGAAAAAATAACATGTAATATTCGTACCAGTTAGTTTGCGATGTTATGTACAAGAATTGCATCGCCGGGATTCCAGTATGCCAACGCGGCTCCAATCAGTTGTAGAGACGAAACTGGTTGTAAAATTATGTAGGAATGAGGTCGCATTGGTTCAAGAGGCGTATATTTATACTCGAATTGAAGATATAACGGATCGAGAGAATGATGGGAGTTTCGGAGTTAAACGGGTTAACGGATAAGCAGAATTTGCAGTTTATACGTAACACAGACGAGTTGTTAGTTTTGATTATGATGGAAACAAACATTAACAAAAAAAATAAGTTAAATGGACAACTTTTACGGATCCGATATGGCCGGAATCCGATGACTTTGCGGGAGAAGACCCCCTGAAATGTGGGCTTTCTTTTTGTTTGATTTAACAAGTTTGGTTAATTAACACATATAGTCCCTACGGTTTCTAAGTTTTACAAAATGACTAAAAATTTAATTATTAAAGGGCATTTTAGTCATTTTAGTAAGACTTAACAAAAAAGTTAACAAGGTTTGTCCGTACTACTCAACATTGTGACAAGGTTTGGCCTTAGTACTCCAAATTATGACAAATTAGAATGTTAATACATGATTTTGCAATAAAAAACTATTGGTACCTGACATTGAAATTTGAAAGAAAACACAAGGACTAACGGTGTAATTTTTTCTTTCTTCTAGTTTCCTAAATTCATCTATTCTGTTATTAAAATACTCGTTAAATCCACACAAAAAATTAATAAATGAATGGTTATCTATAATACTATATAAAACATAACCTATGTATAAAGGTAATTTCCACCCTATTTTTAAGATGGCATACCAAAAGCCAAAAACAAATTCTTATATTTTTACACTTTTCTTCCTTTTCTACCCTTTTAGAAAACAGGAATTAATGCGAACTGGATTGTAGAAACGAGGAATTAAATCAGCCCCTTCGTTTCATGTCCCCATCCCTGAGTTGAAATTAGGTTATTCACTTCGCAATCTCACAACCGTCCACTCTCAATTGATCGGTCAAAAATTAAGAAGAGTCCCTTCACATCCCCTCACCACCCTCATCAATTGGTTTCCGTATTTATGTAGAGGACACCTTGATTATTCTTCAATTGTTTTCACCAGAGTTGAGAACAAACAGACTGATACCCCATGACCAAATATCCACCTTCACACAGTTTTTACAGTTTTTCAACAGAATCTATGGTGAGCTTTTATTCATATTGTGTTGTTTTCTATTCAATGTTTTTCAACATTCGTGTTGCCAGGATGGTACTCTTATGTGAAGGAACAAAGACCTTTTGGCTAAAACTGGAAAGCAGCAACCGAAGGCACATCTCATGATTATAGACTTGGTATATTAACACTTTTATCTTGTAATAGACTACTTGTACACATTAATGTATACTCCATAGTGATAAAATATTTTTAATATATATTTTCACTATAGTTAGAGACTGTTTGTTTCAGCTCTTAATGGTTGTTTGTTTCGCAAGCAGATGTCTGAATGGTTTAAACATTTGTCTTTCAATGGTTAAGCATTATATCGAGTTTGAATGGTTAAGACCTCTTATCTGAATTGATCAAACAGTTGCCTCTGAACGGTTAAGCATTATACTGGCTCTTAATGGTTCAGACATCTTACGGGTTCAACACATAATGGTTCAGGCCTCTTACTGGTTCAGAACTTACCAATTCAGAAGTTGCCAAATAGCCAGTAGACTACCATTTAGATTTCAATCATACATTAGGGAGTCGGCCTACTCCTCATTAAAGGTATTGATATGAAGTTATAAAACCTTGATAAATGTGTACTTTGTATTAAGGAAAATAATATTTGATTCTCATGATTGTAGTTTCTGTTTATATGCTAGAGTTATAATTAGATAGCATTTTATTATTATTCTTCTCCACATATTTAGCCTTCGCCATAGCCTTAGTATTTTCCTTTCCAATCATGTATTGTATCAAGATCTGTACTTGCTATTTAAAGCCATCGTATTCGATGTGTTCAATATGCCTTTTGATACTACAATCAAGCATTTATATGGTATCATAAGCATTGCACTCTAACGAGTCTTGATCCTGTCCGTTTCTTTTTTTCCGGTCACCACCAATTCTGACCATCACCATGGCCCCACAAACTGTTGTTCAACTCAATGCCTCTACCATCACCCTAACCACCGAAAACTTCTCAATCTGGCGCAAACACGTTCAATCAACACTCATCGGTATGGACCTGGTCCACTTCATTACCGGAACCAAAACGGCACCCGCTGAATTCCCTGATTCGGAACGAACTAAACCTAATCCCGATTACTATCTCTGGTATTGGCAAGACTAGGTGATTTTAGCGGTTGTTCTTGGCAGCTGCTCACCCGCAATTCAACCGGTAATCGCATCGGCTGAAACGTCCCCCTCGCCTCTCATGTTTGATACTGGAGCATCCCATTATGTTGATCCCGATCATGCGTCTTTCTATTCCGTATCCAAATAGGGTGGCTCGGATGAAAATCATCCTTGGCAATGCTAACACTCTCTATTACTCACATTAGTCAACAATATATTAAAACGTCCAATGGTCCCCTTTCCTTAAAGGACGTTTTATGTGTTCCACATTTTAAAACAAATTAATTTCCGTTGCAAAATTATGTAAAACTAATCAAGTTTCTGTGGTATTCTTTCCCACACATTTCTTTGTCAAGGATCTTCGCACGGGGCATGTCTAATGCGGGGAGAGAATTACCTTGATGTCTATTATGCAAATCCTCTATCGCCACCGCAAAGAAATGCAGTTTCAATCACATCGCCTCTCGATTGGCATCACAAACTTGGGCACCCTTCCGATCGGATTCTCAAGAAAATAACCAAGTGTTTAGGTTTACAACTTAATTTTTGAATTTTCATTGTAATTCATGTTCAATCAATAAAAGTCACAAAGATTCATTTAGCATATACTCATTTACTACTACAAAACCCTTACAATTGATTTATTTGGATGTTTGGGGACCAGTTGAACAGTCTATTGATGGCTTCAGTTATTATGTGATTTTTGTTGACTTTCATACCAAATACATTTGGCTATATCCCATAAAACGCAAATCCGACGTGTCCATCCTGTTTCATCAATTTAAATTGCTTGTAGAAAAGTTTTTTCCAAACACCAATAATTTCTCTTTTTAGTGACAACGGTGGAGAATATATTGGTTTAATTCCTTATCTACAAGCTCAAGGTATTTCTCGGTTCACTACACCTCCGCATACTCCCGAACAAAATGGCGTGGCCAAACGCCGTCATCGTCACATTGTGGAAACCGGCTTAGCTCTTCTCCACTTTGCTAAATTACCTCTCTCATTTTGGACACATGCTTTTCAAACCGAGGTGTATCTCATTAATCGTCTCCCTACACCAATCTTAAATTATCAAAGTCCATATTCCATCCTCTACAAGAAAGCTCCATGCTACACCAAACTAAAACCATTTGGATTATGATAACTGGCAAGTTTTCAGGTTAACCTATACGATCTAATCACTATGTATTTACTAAATTATGTGCATTTAGACTTGATTATAAGTTTTGTGTGAATAATAGATCAAACTTAATACGAATATAAAAGTATTGTATTTTTTTTCTATTTATCTCTTAAATGTTATTTAATCACATTTTAACATCTACACTTATAATCTTTTACCAAACTATGTAAATTGGAGTAGGTAATGTATTGGCTAGTAATGTTCATTTTATATATATCCATTTAAATGGTTAGACCATGTGTAGTGGTAGCAATTTATAATGCCCCCACCATGGGGCATTATATGACATGTGGCATCCTAGTCACACTTGGGCATTATAACAAAAGTGGTGTAGTGGGCATAATGCCCTACCAATCATTAAACAAAAAAAAAAAAAAAAAAAAAACTATTTTCTCATTGGCTAGTCAAACCCATTCAAACCTTCCACAATTCATTTAGGCGTTTTCATTAAAACGCCAAACCCATTTTTCTTTGCCCTATAACGCCCTATGTAATGGAGAAGGGGGCGTTTTTTTGCCCTATAATGCCCCACTACACATGGTCTTTACTAAATGGCTAAACAAGATCAAAACTAGATTTGGATTACAACCAAATCACATGTAGTATTGTGGGGAAACATGTTTGGATATTTTAATGTTACCTTTTGGAGCCTATACCTTTCCCAAGAACTATACGGCTAAACCACTCTTAAATCTCATCATTTTATATGTTGAGTGTTGATTTGGTAATAAGGAACATGTGGTGTACATGGGGGTTAGTGAGTAGAGAAAAACCTAAATGTAACTTTAATACATAAGAGACAATGATCTGTTCATTTCAAAAATAAAGAAGGCTGGGTCTATTCGCACACGCTGTTTATCTTTTTGCACATTCAAAGCGCCTCGCTATGGCCAAAGCGGGACGCTTTGGCTTTGGTCAACAGACAAGGACTGACTTCTGTCAGTCCTTGTCTGTTGACCAAGCCAAAGCGCCCCGCTTTGGCCATAGCGAGGCGCTTTGGATGTGCAAAAAAGACAAACAGCTTGGGTTGGGGTTTATTTGGGTTGATGTGAGTTAGTTTGGTAGGGATTTTTGGTTAAATTAGTATGGTAGAGATTTTTGTAGTAAAAAAATTTTATGTGAGATTTGCCGTTGTGAATGGGAATTTGTTTTTGAATGATTGAATGTTGCCTTTTTTGAATTAAAACGTTGTTTATTTTATTTTATTAAATTTGCCGTTATAATTACGTCGTTACGTCATTATTTTTACAGAAGGTGTATAACATAAGTTCAAGTTCAACGAGCGTTAAATAAAACGAACACGTTATTTGTTTTTGAATGATTGAATGTTGCCTTTTTTGAATTAAAACGTTGTTTATTTTATTTTATTAAACTTGCCGTTATAATTACGTCGTTACGTCATTATTTTTATAGAAGGTGTATAACATAAGTTCAACGAGCGTTAAATAAAACGAACACGTTAAATAAAATATACAGAAAGCCATAAGAATTAAACGTGATGTAAATAGAAGATTAACTGCAATATATATATATATATCAGTTTGTACATACAATACACAACAAAAAGGTACAACTGAGTACATAATACATAACAAAACACTAAACAAACAAACTAAATGTACTAATCCTCGTGCGGTGGGGACGGTGGGAGGGGAGGTGGAGGCAACGCAGCGAGCTCTCGTAGCTCAACGAGCGTCTGGACCATCCAGTCAATGAGAGCGCCCTGACGTCTGAGGCGCCGGTCGAAGTCCCGAGCCACCTCACGCGCTACCGGAGGTAGGTCAGCGTAAACGTGCTGCGGGTACTGTGGAGGCTCAGGAGCTGGCTCAACTGGTGGTACGTGGACCTCCTCGACCCGGTCCTCCTGCGCCGGATCATCCTGAGCCTGAGGCTGAGGCTGAGGCTGAGGCTGAGGCTGAGCCTGAGCCTGAGCCTGAGCCTGAGCCTGAGCCTGAGCCTGAGCCTGAGCCTGAGCCTGAGCCTGACCCTCAGGCTGATCCTCAGGCTCATCGATGCCCGGAGCCCGTCGCTGAGCCCGCCGAGCGGCCTGCTGAACATCAGGAGGGGCTAAGATCCCAGGCCTCGCCTCAATAACAACCGGGATGACCTCCGGCAACTCCACTGGCTGAAAAATCAGCCCGTCAGCACCCCTGAACCGCAGACCGACATCAAAGGTACGGGTGATCTGCATAGCGGATACTGACGCGCGGCCCAACCTAGATGACGGGACCGGATCGGACAGCAGCGGATCTAGCTCGGGCACGATCCCTAGCGATCGTGCAATGGCGGTGATAAACGAGCCAGTGTGAAGATACTCGCGGAGCTGCCGGTGGTATGCAGTAGCAAAGTACTCTGCCAGGCTGGCTGCTAGATCGCAGGGCTGGCGGCGTAGTAGGCAGTAAAGAAAGAAAAGGTCACTAAGGTTGACCTTCTCCTTGCTGGAACCCCGCGGCACGATAGTCGACGCAATCACCTGGTGCAGGTATCGGTACAAGGGATCTACAATGGTGGTGGCCTTTTGCCAGGATTTCCCAAAGGGAACCCTGGAAATGGCCCTCCAGAAACTAATAAGTGTCTGCCTGTCCATCATCGTAACAGCCTGCGTATATAAATCAGTATCAAGCTCAGGCTCAGTGTACAAACCTGTGTGGACAGCAAACTCCCGCACACTCATCTCAAACTGCTGACCGGCCAGACGGAATGTAACCTCGTGTACCGGAAATAAAGGGTCCTCCACGTAATCCGCCGGATGCGGCGCGTATGTAAACGTAGAGCAAAACTCGTACGTAAGCTCAGGGTACGAGTCCTCCATCGCTAAGTCAAATAGGCGCGACCAGGGAGTATCTAGCCCAACTATGTCACGCGCCCGCTCGATCTCCCCCACGGTAGATAGCAGCTCCCAGTCTATGCCTACGTGCTCCCCAATCGGTATGGTGCGCAACCTAGCGCATCTCCCCCTCGCCCGCGACCCCACCGGAAACTGAAGATACGGACATGCCGGCTCCTCCTCGTCCCCCACCAATCCCTCATCAATATGCTCAATCTCCTCATCGGATAAATCTATCCCTGCACGTTGATCAATTAAACAAATATTAATAATTAAACAAATAATAAATAAACAAATAATAATAAAATAATAATTATTAAACAAATAATAATTAAATAATAATAAATAAACAAATAATAATTATTAAACAAATAATAATTAAATAATGATAATTAAACAAATAATAATAATTAAACAAATAATAATTAAATAATAATAAATAAACAAATAATTATTAAACAAATATTAATAAACTAATAATAAATAAACAAATAATAATTATTAAACAAATAATAATTAAATAATAATAAATAAACAAATAATAATTATTAAACAAATAATAATTAAATAACAATAATTAAACAAATAATAATAATTAAACAAATAATTATTAAAATTAATAAACTAATAATAATAATTAAACAGATTATTTAATAAAACAAATTAAAAAAAAATCAACATGAACCAAAGCGCCCCGCTATGGCCTCGGCGCGGCGCTTTGGTTCTTCATTCTGAAGAACAGAAGCCAAAATGGCAGCGGATCAACCTCAAAACAACAACAATCAAGCCATAAAATTGAATGAAATGATACACGAAAGATTAAGGGCTTTAGATCTAACCTTTATGCGGCTGAAAAGCTCGGAAAATCAACGAAAATGGCTCGAGTGTGTGTAAATCGCACTTTGTGTGTGTTTTTTGTTGTTTGGGTGAAGTGAGGGGGAAGATGCCCCGCTTCAGGGTATAACGAGGGACCAAAGCGCCCTGCTATGGCCATAGCGCGGCGCTTTGGTCCCAAAACGCTGCGTTATGGGCATAGCGGGGCGTTTTGGTGTTTTTTTAAATTTTTTAAAATTGTATTTAATTAACAAACGGGCCAATAAATAGTCTAAATTTGCCGTTTTTTCTTTTATACATCATTTTTTAATATATATGGACTATACGGCAAGTTTCGGATCAAATCGGTTACGTGTGATGTCTTATTCCGTTATCTCGTGTCATTTAGGTTTGAAATCACAAGTACTCCTGTGAGAAGTGTTATGTGTAACAGCCGCCTACCGTACATGAACATGACTTATTTTTTCATTAATTGCAGTATTATGATGTATATTGTCATTTCGGGTCGTACAAGTGCGTATTGAATCCGATTGGGTCGTGTCGGTGACATTCGGTTTTTAACGTGATGTAACGCGTATATTGAACAAACACAAACGTGGTTATTATTAAACACATTTAAGATACACAAACACAAACGTGATTATTATTAAACACATTTAAGATACATCGTGAACATATGGGATTGCATTAAGGTCGGGGGCACGATACGTAAGCATTTCGTACGTGTCGATCTGATTCCCGTATAATGTATGCCAGCCTGCTGCGCGCTCTGTTCTGTTCGATGTCCAGAGTAGGTTTGGGGGAGGCATTGGATAACAACCTTCAAGCTCTACATGTATGAAATGCCCCTTGTCGACGAACACAACCGCAACTACCAGGTGAGGTTCCTCAGCTTCGTTTGGGCCGCCCAGCATAGGGAAAATTGTATCGCTCCCACGAATGTCGAAGGTGTGAACAATCACACCGTATCGTTGGGCAATAAGAAACCCCGTCTCAGGCATCGACATGTAATTTTCGATACCTGCTCGTCCCACCCCCTGAAAATCGATCCGTTTAACCAGCGCATCATAATGTCCTACATTTTCCGGATCGAAAACCTGCCTCCAAAGCGATTCGTGCATACATAACTCCTTTAGAAGCTGTTCCCGGATCTTCAAATATGAATTTTGTTTCAATCCTAACCCAACAGCCACCGATCTAAATCCACAATGACCATCTGGTTTCACGTCCTTTATTTTAACGATGTATGGATGGATCACGTTGGGAATGTGAGATGCGTAGTTGCGGATCGCTATATCCGTCTTAGGACCGAGCTTGATATTCGGGAAATCAGGGTGTAGGTTGAGCGGTTTGGTATTCTTTCCTCTGCAAGAATCTTCGGCTGATATGTACGAGCTGTGACGGGGAAGATCGTCTGAGGCATCGACCCAAGTTTCTTCTGACGGATTGTAAGAGCTTTGTCTAGCAGCTTCAACCTTTCTTTCTTCCTGCCTTTTCAATGTTGGTCGACCACGAGTTTTCTTCAGAACAGCAGGAGGTTTTTTGTTACTGTTCCCTGGATTGAGGATTTGCTGAAACTTTTCAAAGAAGCTCCTTTTCACTTGAGGGGGTGTTGGATCGATCTGTTTTTTCAATTTTTCAAATTCCGCGTCTACATCAATATCCTCTATTTTATTCCTTGCAGGCTTGAAGTCAAGCTTCTTCCAAAACACGTCTATGTGTGTGATCCGGATTTGCTGACCTGTGGATGAAAACAAATTAGGTGGCAAAATCATAACGAGAAAGTTCAAAAATAATAATTACCTTTATTTTCCAACTTTTCCAAACGACAGGCACATGGCAAACCACAGCTGGTAAAAAGTTGGCAACCACAGCTTGCACCGTAGGCTCTCAACCCGTCTTCCTTACGCTTTAGTTCCATACTCAAAAGCTCAATCGTATATATTGAAACCTTTCTGAGAATATATGCAAGCATGGGCTGCTTCTTGTGGTGCGTCATCACTTTTCGGAGGCTTGTTTCAAAGGTACTTCTAATCTCGGCGTATTGTTTAGCAACAACATGATCAACATACAGTACAAGTTTATCCAGTGTGTTGCGATGACTTGGAAAGTGACTTTTTAATGTTGCATGCATGCTCTCAACCCTGTTGGTCGTAGTCTGGCGAAAGTTGATAGTTTGGTTAATCCAGCAAGATACAAACTTTTCACGGTACGGATCCAACCAGGATTTCTTCATATAATCATAAACCTCTAAAATTAAAAAACGTAAATAGTCAGTTTTTGTTATTATATAAAATTTGAACATAATTATGTAAGAAATACTCACGTTCACGGTCAGCTTCTTTCAGCTGTGCTTCAAAGTTTTCCAAGTTATACATGTATATTTCCTCGGTCGTGGACTCGCACAATGTCCAAAATGTACGTACGAATTCTTTCCACTCCTTGTCAGAGAATTTCTTCTTGCTGTTCTTATTAATATTTTGTTGAATATGGAACCGACAAAGATACTTATGCGCTTTTGGAAAAACTTGTTCACACGCGTTCATTAGCGCAAAATCCCTGTCTGTTAAAATCACGCGCGGTTCCATACATCCTGCCAGCATAGACTTGATCCTCTGCAACACCCATAGGTAGTTCTCTGACTTCTCGGCGGAAATTACAGCACAAGCAGCCGTAAACGATTTGTTTGTCGACGTCATGCCTACGACCTGAACAAATGGCAGGTTGTACATGTTCGTTTTGTATGTGGCGTCAATCATTAGCACATGCGGGCAGGCACACCACATAGTGAATGATTTTTCATGAACAAAGAAGACGTCTTCAACTTCGTTCGATATCTCATTCGTGCGCATGTAATAAGTGTAATTTTTTTCGATAAGAATGTTTTCAAGTTTTTGCATCGGAGACTTACCGACATTTTTTTCGGCGTTGATCTTCTGAACAGCGTTGTGTATATCTTTCGGAATAAGCTTTCTAGCCGGATTGTTTTTTGTCAGCGTTCGCCAAATACTTTGGTTGCGAATATCTTGCTCTGCCAACTCCTTAACCAGTTTTTTGTCCTCCGAAGAAAGCCTTCTCGCATACGCGTGACCCTCGAAGTTTTCAATAGGAGTGTGGTTATGCTTCGCCTTCGTCACCTCGTGTCACACCCCCAAAATCCACCTGCTGATAACGCCCGCTTCGAGGGCATGACTGACCAGGATCCAGCCACCAATTATACTGAGCATCTAATTAATAGTAGAAATATTTAATATCCGAAGTAATTAGTAACATCAGAGTTTAGGTTCGGTAATTAGTTTAACAAAACAGCGGAAGCATAAACCAAAGTAGTTTTAAAGATAGTTCTTAGTTCAAAATAATCAACCCAACACACGGGTTTGACGAACACTACACATCCCCAAGCAGCAGCTCCTGAGTCACTGTTACCTGCAAAGCATGCAGTAAGGGGTCAACAATAATGCTGAGTGAGTTCACTAGTTGTCCAGTTTTAGTTTACCAAAAACTTAAGTTGTTTAGATAAAGCATTTATAATCACGTTATGGGGAGCTACCCCATCTGTAAGCTCACTAAACTGTGGATACCGAAACTGTTGACGGAATATAAATATTCGTGCCCCGAGTCAATGTCTATCGTCATTGACCATGTTGCAAGGTCTACTAGTTCACGCCCGATCCCCCCGGTCACGGTGTGAGGTTGTCAAACCTAATAGCGCTATCAACTAATAACCCGTTCGCCCCCGGCGATTAATCGGTATTGTAAGCAGGGACTTAAGGTGATAGAGTTTCGTTTAGCATGGCTAGTTGTGATATATAAATAGTATCCAAACGTATCTCCCCCGGAGATAGTAATTTCCCATTCTGTTTTCCCCCGGAGTAATGGGTCGAAAGTATTTTCCCAAAGTTGGTAGTTTGTTCGTGTCCCTCCGCGGGACGCATGCTTTTTGTGTGTGAACTCACCTTGGGTTGCTCGGCAGATTGGGTTACTTGTCAAACACGTTGGTCACCACGTCCTAACATGGTTACCGGTATAGGTCAGGTTTGGTGTATAAGCAGTCACGTAAAATCTACACATAACTATCACGTTGCATGCAAAGATATAGACAGTGGGTTATTGGGCCGGCCCTAGCATTTAAACAGTCAAACAGTAACACGCAGATCAGTCAACAGGTAGCCCATATACACATAATGGCCCAATAACCAAAGTGAACAGCCCAGTCGCAACCAGATGGTCTCGAGTCGCAACCAGGAGGTCTCGGCTTGTCACGTTGTGGTTGCGAGTCGCAACCGTGTGGTCTCGAGTTGTCACGTTGTGGTTGCGAGTCGCAACCGTCGTAGTCTCGAGTCGCAATCGTGTGTTTCGAGTTGTCATGCTATGGTTGCGATTCGCAACTACGTGGTCTCGAGTTGTCATGCCTTGGTTGCGAGTCGCAACGGTGCGGTTGCGAGTCGGAATGCTGTCCCTTTCATGTACACGTGATGATGCAGATACATCAGTCCCATTAGTACAATGTAATCAGGCCCAAATCAGGAAACAACCAATAAGGTTTCTACTAACACTTTGCCTAATCTGACTATTAAACCAAATAGATCAAACTTTGCCATTTTTGAATCTTCAAACCACATTCAACAAGTTCATCCTATATTCATAGTTTTCTAGGGTTTTCACCTCAACAAAATCATACATTTTGGACCGAAAATCACATATTTCTAACAATATCATGATGCAAAAACAAGAAAACATACACTTTGTGACATTAAACATAACTTGGTTGGCCCTAATTATTCATAAACCATTATTCTTTAGCCATTATAAACATGTTATCAAGCTTCATACATAAGGGTTGTACACATAATGTCAAACTTCACAAATCATCCCAAAAGTTATGCGTAACAATTTTAACTAAACATTTCTAGTTCATAAACATTTTATTCATCAAGCATTCAAGGCAACCATTACACATAAGTAACACTAACCGGTTGAGAAGAAGGAGAATGAGCCGAAACAAAGGAAGAAATGAGAGAAGATGAAGTGTCCGAGTGATGATCTTGTCCGAGATTTCTTGACCGAGATTCTTGTGAGATCCGAAAGTTGGAAGAAGGTTAGGATGTAGAGGGTTTTCTAGTGAGAGGGAAATAGGAGAAGTGTGTTTGTGTTTGGTAACTAAAGAATGAAGAATGAGGGGGAGGTTGGGATTATATACAAGGTTCCAACACAAGCTTAGGGGATTTCGGCCCAAGCCGGTTACGGCCCAAAGGCCCACTCGAGACCGAGTGGCCCACTCGCAACCGGGTGGTTGCGAGTCATGGTCTCGGGTCGTGGTCTCGACTCTCATACATATATATATATATTACATACATTTCACACATATCATGTAAAAGTCACGTTTCCATTTAATAATATTTATATATACACAAAATATTACAAGGTGTTCGTTCGGAAAAACCTAGAGTGTCACACCTCGATCCTCCAAACACTTCCGGATGATTCCGAAAACCCGATCATCTCGAACGGGCAGCCTATTTTCTTGCTACCCGTTTTCCTCTGTGTAGCTACACTCTTATGCTCCCCACCAAAAGTACATTGAAACCAAATCTTGTAATTCTCTCCTCTTTTATTCGACCTCTTTGTCACAATGAGGTAACCATTGTCTTTTGCCGTGTCTTGTACCCAACGCACCAACTCTTTACGTGACGAAAAGGTCTGCGTTGTATCAAACGAAAATATAACCGGGTAACAACCTTACTCGTCAACAGACACATCCTCCGGCTCACCATCGTCACCGAGATTCGAATAGACTTGATGTTCAAAGCTCTGTTCACAACCGTAACTCTGGTTTGGATAACACTCCTGCTGTACAAAGCTTTGCTCGCCACCGTAACCGAAATTCGAATAACCTTGTTGACAACCGTAACTTTCGTTTGGATAACACTCCTGCTGTACAAAGCTATACTCGCCACCGTAACTGAAATTTGAATAACCTTGTTGTGCGTAAGGGTCCTCCACAGGGGTATTCAAATCCAGCTGCACCGTGTTATCACGATAACGAATGCCAGATACAACCTCTGTCTCCCTCAAGTTGGACGACACCGGTTTCTCAAACGAGTCAGAAATAGCGGTCCCCTCGTAAGAATCAGGAACAACCGACTCGTCAGAATAATCACCGAAAAGATAGTTACTGAACCACGACATCGTTTTTTCAAAAAATTTAACTAATAGAGCAAAGAAGATCGACAGAAAACAATTCGAGTGATGAATCTGTTGTCTGGCCAGTGATTTAAAGCCAGAATTTGGGATCGAAGCGCCGCGCTATGGCCAAAGCGCGGCGCTTAGGGTTCACGGGACGACTGAAACCTAGGAAGCTTTATGTCTGTCAGTCTGTCACTCAGTCAGTCATTCGAAACCTCGTATCACCTTTTGTCGCCCTAAGCGCCGCGCTATGGCCAAAGCGGAGCGCTTAGGGGTGTGAAAATTATTTTGGCTGTGTGTGATTAGCATGATCCATAAAGAAAATAAAACCCCTCATCCCCTTTCAAAAGGTACCAGCAGCATACAAATTAATCCTTCCCTCCCTCCCAACCTTGTCTCTGCAATTGAACACCCACACACAAATCCACTGCCAAACAACCCCTACCTCTCGATTTCTCTCTACAACATAACAGGAGATCCTAACTTTCAAACATCATCCCCTCAACACCCCACCCCTTCCTTCGACCTGTGTAACGGCCGACCATCCCCACCACCGCCTGGTGGTGGCGGCGCGTGACGACGTCCAACAGACCCCCTCCGGCCTCACACACCCCAGATACAAGCAGCGAAAGAGAGTGGGGGAGGAAAGAGACGGAGGTGATGACACACACCGAGACGATGTCGGATGGAGGCGGTGGGGGTTCTGCAGATCTGAACAAATCGAGAGTTAGAGAGAGTGTGTGTTATAAAAATAAATATAGTTTATATATTTATTTGAAATACCAAACGACACTAATTCGTTTTATAAAAATAAATATAGTTTAGATATTTATTCCAAATATCAAACAACACAATACGAATTTGTTTTATAAAAATAAATATAGCTTATATATTTATTTCAAATATCGAACAACACGTATTCTTTTACAAAAATAAATATGGTTGTATATTTATTTTCAAACACAACAACTCGACGATTCCTTTATAATATGAATATAGCTCTTTATATTCACTTCAAACGCCTAAACGACATATACACATATTTTGATACTTATCATACTAGACACATTATCCCCAAGTTTTAAGAACTTTCGTCCCGAAAGTTAAAGCAGTCACTGCCAAGCTAGCTTGTTTCAACGGGGTGTCACATCATCCCCCCGTTAGTTTGGAATTTCGTCCCGAAATTCAGTTGTAGCTTCAGTGTTGAGGTTTTCGTTTGGGAACAACTGGGGATACTTGGACTTCATCTGGTCTTCCCGTTCCCAGGTAAACTCTGGGCCACGTCGTGAGTTCCAACGAACTCGCACGAGAGGTATTTGGCTACGTTTGAGGGTTTTGATCTCTCGATCCGTAATCTCAATCGGTTCCTCAGTAAAGTGTAGCTGTTCATCAATAGTGAGTTCCTTGAAAGGAATTATGAGTGTTTCATCTGACAGACACTTCTTCAGATTAGACACGTGAAAAACATTGTGCACTGCGCTCAGCTCTGCAGGCAGGTTCAATCTATAAGCAACCTTACCGATTTTCTCGGTAATTTCGAATGGTCCAACATATCGCGGATTCAGTTTGCCTCGTTTACCAAAACGGACCA
Source organism: Helianthus annuus (assembly GCF_002127325.2). Classification (NCBI taxonomy): domain Eukaryota; kingdom Viridiplantae; phylum Streptophyta; class Magnoliopsida; order Asterales; family Asteraceae; genus Helianthus; species Helianthus annuus. The sequence goes on from NC_035437.2 coordinate 50,697,020, forward strand.
CACCCTTCCAGGGTGAGACTTTAAGTAGAACCCGGTCCCCGACCTGGAATTCTAGTGGTTTCCTACGCTTATCAGCGTAGCTTTTCTGACGGTCACGAGCTGCCGCCATGCGTTGCCTGATCTGTGAAATCTTTTCCGTTGTATCTACCACCAGTTCTGGGCCTGTGAGTTGACTATCACCGACTTCCGCCCAGCAAAGAGGTGATCGGCATTTACGACCGTACAATGCCTCAAAAGGTGCCGCCTGAATGCTAGTGTGGTAGCTGTTATTGTAGGAGAATTCCACCAGCGGTAGATGCTTCTCCCAGTTCTTGCCAAAATCGATCACACATGCTCTAAGCATGTCTTCCAGGGTTTGGATGGTGCGTTCAGACTGCTCATCCGTTTGTGGGTGGTAAGCGGTGCTCATGTCCAAACGTGAGCCAAAGGATTTGTGCATAGCTTGCCACAATTCGGAAGTAAAACGAGCGTCTCGGTCGGAAATAATAGAAGTTGGCACCCCGTGCCTGGAGACTACTTCCTTTAAATAGATTTCCGCCAAGGTAGAAAACTTATCTGTTTCCTTAATGGCCAGAAAGTGTGCAGACTTAGTCAATCGATCTACTATCACCCAAATGGTGTCATTCCCGCGTTGGGATCTAGGTAGCCCTGTAACAAAATCCATGGAAATTTGTTCCCATTTCCACTTCGGGATTTCCGGTTGCTGTAGTAGGCCTGCTGGTTTCTGATACTCGATCTTGACTCTTGCGCAGGTCAAACATTTGCCAACGTAAGCTGCTATGTGGGCTTTCATGCCAGGCCACCAGTAAGTGGTCCTTAAGTCGTAGTACATCTTATCTGAACCAGGATGTACTGAATAACGGGACTTATGGGCTTCGTCCATCACCAGTTCTCGTAGGTCTCCGTAGAGTGGGACCCAAATGCGCCCTGCCACATAGTAGGCGCCGTCTTCTTTTTGCTCTAATCGTTGTCTTGATCCCCGCAGGGATTCGGCCCTGATGTTTTCCGGTTTCAGAGCTTCAGTTTGAGCATTTCGAATCTGAGTAGGGAGACTAGACTGGATGGTAAGTTGTAACGCTCGCACGCGCTTTGGTATGGTGTCCTTTCGGCTGAGGGCGTCTGCCACGACATTGGCCTTGCCCGGATGATACTTTATGGCGCATTCGTAGTCATTCAAGAGTTCGACCCATCGACGTTGCCGCATGTTTAATTCCTTTTGCTTGAAGATATGCTCGAGACTCCTGTGATCGGTGTAAATGGTGCACTTGGTACCGTACAGGTAGTGTCTCCATATCTTAAGCGCAAAGATCACTGCTCCTAGTTCCAAGTCATGCGTAGTGTAGTTCCTTTCGTGCGTCTTAAGTTGTCGAGAGGCGTAAGCAATAACTTTGTCGCGTTGCATTAACACACAACCGAGCCCATGAATAGACGCATCGCAGTAGACCACAAAGTCGTCAGTGCCTTCAGGCAACGAGAGAATAGGAGCACTACAGAGGTTATCCTTTAGTGTCTGAAACGCGGTTTCCTGAGCTTCACCCCACTTATAAACCATACCCTTCTGAGTAAGAGCCGTGAGAGGCTGAGCGATCTTGGAGAATCCCATAATAAATCTTCGGTAGTATCCCGCCAGTCCCAAAAATTGGCGGACTTCGGTCGGAGTCTTAGGGGTAGGCCAATTCTTTATTGAGTCAATCTTTGCAGGGTCGACGTGAATTCCATCCTTGTTAACCACGTGCCCAAGGAAATGGACTTCTCGTAGCCAGAAGTCGCATTTCGAGAACTTGGCATACAGTTGCTCATTGCGAAGGAGTTCGAGGATAAGGCGTAGGTGCTGTTCATGCTCTTCCTGACTTTTCGAGTAGATCAAGATGTCGTCTATAAACACGATCACGAATTTGTCGAGGTAGGGTTTGCACACTCGGTTCATAAGATCCATGAACACTGCAGGCGCGTTGGTCATTCCAAAGGGCATAACGAGGAATTCATAATGACCATAACGAGTCCTGAATGCCGTTTTGGAGATGTCTTCATTACGGACCCTTAGCTGATGGTAGCCTGATCGCAGGTCAATCTTAGAATAGTAGCTCGATCCTTGTAGTTGATCGAACAAATCGTCGATTCGCGGGAGAGGGTAACGATTCTTGATGGTAACCTTGTTCAGCTCACGATAATCAATGCACATTCGGAACGTGCCATCCTTCTTCTTGACAAAGAGTACCGGTGCTCCCCAGGGTGATGAACTAGGGCGGATAAACCCTTTATCCAATAGTTCCTGTAGTTGAGTAGAGAGTTCCTTCAATTCTGCGGGGGCTAGTCGATAAGGTGCACGAGCTATAGGCGCTGCTCCGGGAGCTAGCTCGATTTGGAATTCGACCTGACGATGGGGAGGGAGTCCAGGTAATTCCTCAGGAAATACCTCGGGGTAGTCACGCACTACCGGAAAATCTTCAATCCTCTTTTCCTTTTCCTGTGTGTTGGTGACAAGTGCTAAGATAGCGGTGTGCCCTTTTCGTAAACACTTCTGGGCTTTCAAGAACGAGATAACGCCGGAGATTTCTCCACCTTTGCCACCTTGTACAATGAGGGGTTTGCCAGAACGGCGAGGAATACGAACTGCTTTCTCTTGACAGAGGATCTCAGCGCGATGCTTGGATAACCAATCCATACCAATAACGACGTCGAAGCTTCCAAGAGTAACAGGGAAAAGATCGATACTAAATGTTTGACTAGACAATTCTAGTTGGCAGCCTTTGATAACATGTGAGGCCTCGATGTTTCTACCATTAGCTAACTCGACAATATGAGGAGAACTTAGTAACGAAAGCGGACGCTTAAGCTTCTTACTAATACGTAGGGACACATAACTAGCATCGGCACCGGAATCAAATAATACAGAAACATAACGATCATCGAGTAGGAACTTACCCGCCACGACATTGGGGTCATTCCTTGCTTCCCCAGCTCCAATCACAAAAGCCCTTCCTCTAGCACCATTCCCAGCATTATTGTTCTGATCGTTGTTTCCAGCTCCCTGATTGTTGTTGCGGTTCTGGTTCAGTTCAGGGCAATTCTTCTTGTAGTGCCCCTTGGCTCCACACTGGAAACAACCCTTAGCGTTCCCGTGATGTTGTTGCTGCTGGTTCTGCCCCACGGGACGTGGACTCCTACAGTCCTTGGCCTCATGCCCCATTTTGTTACATCGCTGACACTGACCTTTCACACACGGCCCGCTGTGATGTCGATTGCACTTGTTGCACTTAGGGTGGTTACCGCGATAGCCACCCTGTTGTTGAGCGCCCTTGTTGCTTTCGGTTTTCCTTTGCTGTGCTGGGGCCTGAGTGGGGTTAGCATCCTTGCTTTGATTTCCTTCCCACTTACGCTTGTTGTCACTAGAAGTTCCGACAGTAGCACTGATCCTTTTGGGCAACCTGCCCTCCTCTACGGCCTGATCAGTGAGTTTGTGAGCAAGTCGAACGATCGGCTGAATGGTAGTGTGGTTGGCTGAAGTTACATGGCTTCGAATTTCTGGAGCCAAACCCTTGATGTACAGTTCGATTCTTCGATACATAGGTCGAGACATGTTTGGGCAAAGAGCAGCATAGTCGTTGGACAGCTTGGTGTGGGTTTCAATCTCTGACCCAACCATCTTAAGCGCATAGTACTCGTTCTCAAGCTTGTGGATGTCATCCCGGTGACAGTATTCCTCCTTAATCATGTCCTTGAAATCCTCCCACGCAGTAGCATTAGCAGTTTCCAAACCAAACATCTGAATTTGCGCCTTCCACCAAGAAAGCGCGTTTCCTTCAAGTGTAGCAGTAGCAAACTTCACCCAATTTGCAGGGGGACACTCACAGACAGCAAAGACAGCTTCAACTTTCTCAATCCAGTGCAGAAGGCCTATGGCACCCTCAGTGCCGTTGAAAGGGAGAGGCTTGCAATCCATGAAAGTTTTGAAAGTACACACGGGTGGTTGCGCAGGTGCATGCTGACCTGTTCGTGAGAAGCGAAGCGTATAGACTTAGAGGCGAAAAGACGATGTGGCGGTGGGATCTAAACATCCTAAAACAACGAGCTTACCTATAGGGTGAGCTGCGAAAGCTGCAGCCACTGTGTTGAGCAGGTTAGTGAACTGAGCCTGTGTCATGTTAATGTTTCCTCTTCCGCGTCCACTCATTGTCTTCATAACCAGAAAACACAGTATGAGTGTGATGTCGTAATGTAGCGAGAATGAGATAGAAGAGAGAGGTGTATCTATCTAATTTAGGCACACTAGTACGTATAGCATAACAGGAAACATAAGGTAAGCAATCAAGTAAACACTGGTCCGAGCTATGAGGTCAAATGTGTCGAGCCTTGCACTTGGAGTGTAGTGTCGTCGCGAGTCACAGGTTATAGTCTGGTTTTCTCCAAAAAGATTTTTCCCCTTTTTAAAACCAAGTTCACTATAACCAATGGCTCTGATACCAATCTGTCACACCCCCAAAATCCACCTGCGGATAACGCCCGCTTCGAGGGCGTGACTGACCAGGATCCAGCCACCAATTATACTGAGCATCTAATTAATAGTAGAAATATTTAATATCCGAAGTAATTAGTAACATCAGAGTTTAGGTTCGGTAATTAGTTTAACAAAACAGCGGAAGCATAAACCAAAGTAGTTTTAAAGATAGTTCTTAGTTCAAAATAATCAACCCAACACACGGGTTTGACGAACACTACACATCCCCAAGCAGCAGCTCCTGAGTCACTGGTTACCTGCAAAGCATGCAGTAAGGGGTCAACAATAATGCTGAGTGAGTTCACTAGTTGTCCAGTTTTAGTTTACCAAAAACTTAAGTTGTTTAGATAAAGCATTTATAATCACGTTATGGGGAGCTACCCCATCTGTAAGCTCACTAAACTGTGGATACCGAAACTGTTGACGGAATATAAATATTCGTGCCCCGAGTCAATGTCTATCGTCATTGACCATGTTGCAAGGTCTACTAGTTCACGCACGATCCCCCCGGTCACGGTGTGAGGTTGTCAAACCTAATAGCGCTATCAACTAATAACCCGTTCGCCCCCGGCGATTAATCGGTATTGTAAGCAGGGACTTAAGGTGATAGAGTTTCGTTTAGCATGGCTAGTTGTGATATATAAATAGTATCCAAACGTATCTCCCCCGGAGATAGTAATTTCCCATTCTGTTTTCCCCCGGAGTAATGGGTCGAAAGTATTTTCCCAAAGTTGGTAGTTTGTTCGTGTCCCTCCGCGGGACGCATGCTTTTTGTGTGTGAACTCACCTTGGGTTGCTCGGCAGATTGGGTTACTTGTCAAACACGTTGGTCACCACGTCCTAACATGGTTACCGGTATAGGTCAGGTTTGGTGTATAAGCAGTCACGTAAAATCTACACATAACTATCACGTTGCATGCAAAGATATAGACAGTGGGTTATTGGGCCGGCCCTAGCATTTAAACAGTCAAACAGTAACACGCAGATCAGTCAACAGGTAGCCCATATACACATAATGGCCCAATAACCAAAGTGAACAGCCCAGTCGCAACCAGATGGTCTCGAGTCGCAACCAGGAGGTCTCGGCTTGTCACGTTGTGGTTGCGAGTCGCAACCGTGTGGTCTCGAGTTGTCACGTTGTGGTTGCGAGTCGCAACCGTCGTAGTCTCGAGTCGCAATCGTGTGTTTCGAGTTGTCATGCTATGGTTGCGAGTCGCAACTACGTGGTCTCGAGTTGTCATGCCTTGGTTGCGAGTCGCAACGGTGCGGTTGCGAGTCGGAATGCTGTCCCTTTCATGTACACGTGATGATGCAGATACATCAGTCCCATTAGTACAATGTAATCAGGCCCAAATCAGGAAACAACCAATAAGGTTTCTACTAACACTTTGCCTAATCTGACTATTAAACCAAATAGATCAAACTTTGCCATTTTTGAATCTTCAAACCACATTCAACAAGTTCATCCTATATTCATAGTTTTCTAGGGTTTTCACCTCAACAAAATCATACATTTTGGACCGAAAATCACATATTTCTAACAATATCATGATGCAAAAACAAGAAAACATACACTTTGTGACATTAAACATAACTTGGTTGGCCCTAATTATTCATAAACCATTATTCTTTAGCCATTATAAACATGTTATCAAGCTTCATACATAAGGGTTGTACACATAATGTCAAACTTCACAAATCATCCCAAAAGTTATGCGTAACAATTTTAACTAAACATTTCTAGTTCATAAACATTTTATTCATCAAGCATTCAAGGCAACCATTACACATAAGTAACACTAACCGGTTGAGAAGAAGGAGAATGAGCCGAAACAAAGGAAGAAATGAGAGAAGATGAAGTGTCCGAGTGATGATCTTGTCCGAGATTTCTTGACCGAGATTCTTGTGAGATCCGAAAGTTGGAAGAAGGTTAGGATGTAGAGGGTTTTCTAGTGAGAGGGAAATAGGAGAAGTGTGTTTGTGTTTGGTAACTAAAGAATGAAGAATGAGGGGGAGGTTGGGATTATATACAAGGTTCCAACACAAGCTTAGGGGATTTCGGCCCAAGCCGGTTACGGCCCAAAGGCCCACTCGAGACCGAGTGGCCCACTCGCAACCGGGTGGTTGCGAGTCATGGTCTCGGGTCGTGGTCTCGACTCTCATACATATATATATATATTACATACATTTCACACATATCATGTAAAAGTCACGTTTCCATTTAATAATATTTATATATACACAAAATATTACAAGGTGTTCGTTCGGAAAAACCTAGAGTGTCACACCTCGATCCTCCAAACACTTCCGGATGATTCCGAAAACCCGATCATCTCGAACGGGCAGCCTATTTTCTTGCTACCCGTTTTCCTCTGTGTAGCTACACTCTTATGCTCCCCACCAAAAGTACATTGAAACCAAATCTTGTAATTCTCTCCTCTTTTATTCGACCTCTTTGTCACAATGAGGTAACCATTGTCTTTTGCCGTGTCTTGTACCCAACGCACCAACTCTTTACGTGACGAAAAGGTCTGCGTTGTATCAAACGAAAATATAACCGGGTAACAACCTTACTCGTCAACAGACACATCCTCCGGCTCACCATCGTCACCGAGATTCGAATAGACTTGATGTTCAAAGCTCTGTTCACAACCGTAACTCTGGTTTGGATAACACTCCTGCTGTACAAAGCTTTGCTCGCCACCGTAACCGAAATTCGAATAACCTTGTTGACAACCGTAACTTTCGTTTGGATAACACTCCTGCTGTACAAAGCTATACTCGCCACCGTAACTGAAATTTGAATAACCTTGTTGTGCGTAAGGGTCCTCCACAGGGGTATTCAAATCCAGCTGCACCGTGTTATCACGATAACGAATGCCAGATACAACCTCTGTCTCCCTCAAGTTGGACGACACCGGTTTCTCAAACGAGTCAGAAATAGCGGTCCCCTCGTAAGAATCAGGAACAACCGACTCGTCAGAATAATCACCGAAAAGATAGTTACTGAACCACGACATCGTTTTTTCAAAAAATTTAACTAATAGAGCAAAGAAGATCGACAGAAAACAATTCGAGTGATGAATCTGTTGTCTGGCCAGTGATTTAAAGCCAGAATTTGGGATCGAAGCGCCGCGCTATGGCCAAAGCGCGGCGCTTAGGGTTCACGGGACGACTGAAACCTAGGAAGCTTTATGTCTGTCAGTCTGTCACTCAGTCAGTCATTCGAAACCTCGTATCACCTTTTGTCGCCCTAAGCGCCGCGCTATGGCCAAAGCGGAGCGCTTAGGGGTGTGAAAATTATTTTGGCTGTGTGTGATTAGCATGATCCATAAAGAAAATAAAACCCCTCATCCCCTTTCAAAAGGTACCAGCAGCATACAAATTAATCCTTCCCTCCCTCCCAACCTTGTCTCTGCAATTGAACACCCACACACAAATCCACTGCCAAACAACCCCTACCTCTCGATTTCTCTCTACAACATAACAGGAGATCCTAACTTTCAAACATCATCCCCTCAACACCCCACCCCTTCCTTCGACCTGTGTAACGGCCGACCATCCCCACCACCGCCTGGTGGTGGCGGCGCGTGACGACGTCCAACAGACCCCCTCCGGCCTCACACACCCCAGATACAAGCAGCGAAAGAGAGTGGGGGAGGAAAGAGACGGAGGTGATGACACACACCGAGACGATGTCGGATGGAGGCGGTGGGGGTTCTGCAGATCTGAACAAATCGAGAGTTAGAGAGAGTGTGTGTTATAAAAATAAATATAGTTTATATATTTATTTGAAATACCAAACGACACTAATTCGTTTTATAAAAATAAATATAGTTTAGATATTTATTCCAAATATCAAACAACACAATACGAATTTGTTTTATAAAAATAAATATAGCTTATATATTTATTTCAAATATCGAACAACACGTATTCTTTTACAAAAATAAATATGGTTGTATATTTATTTTCAAACACAACAACTCGACGATTCCTTTATAATATGAATATAGCTCTTTATATTCACTTCAAACGCCTAAACGACATATACACATATTTTGATACTTATCATACTAGACACAACAGATAATACGAGTTTGTTATATATTATTTTCATACAAAAACTTGACACATACACGTACAACATCTCGAGACGACTAACGTGCTTTATCGATATATTTATATATTTTTATAGAAATATTTATATATTTTAAATCTTTTGGAAGCTGAGTACTTCCAAAACTTAGTAACTATTACCGACATTAGACGAAACTTAACGAGTATAACTTAGTTGTTTCTATTAAGTTATCAATGTACCGTCAAATCGTTCGGTTAACGATTCGGTAGAGCTCGGTGACACGTAATTTAGTCACTGCATTTATTTAGAAACTTATAAGATATTCCGTGTTAGGAATATTGTGGAATGCACGCTAGCAAGTCACGTCTTGGAAACGACACCACGAAGTCATATTAAGCTAGCTTTGCACAAGGATATCCAGGTGAGTTCATAACCCCAACTTTTTACGGTTTTACATTTTTATAAATGTTTTCGGGGTGAAAAGACATGCACATTTTGCAAAGCATACAAGGTTTTCGATAAACATAAACTACGTATTTCTAAACCATTTCACAGACAAGCTTTAACTATCACAAATGGTTGTGAATTTTAATAAACACAAATGGGTTACGAAAAACTTATGTTCTATAATGGTTTTTCAAACAAGCGTATTCTTCGAAATATGCATACACACGTATTCTAGTTTTCTAAACCACGGGAAAATACAAGTACAAAGGGGTACGTTAAACTAAGGAATGACACAATAGATCATGTCACGAATAGGGTAACATAAGCACCATTAATCAACTATATACTTAGAACGCGAAACAAAATGTTAGATCTAATGGGTTTCAGGCAGCCACACTCTGGGCCACGTTCTACCTAGAGTGCTTTTGTGTCTCTAGTCGTAAATCAATGGAAAAATTCCTATGGTTTGGATGCTTCCTATGTCGTCACATATGTTAATGGCCTTGCAAACCATTAGCAATCTCCGATTTCCTTGAATTTACAATTTACAAATTTACGTGTTACAGACTACAAACTTACACTTACATACCATGTTTTATACAAATACAACGCATAGGATTATGCATGCATGTTGTCAATGTCAGGGTGGACATTGACGGTTACGCAAAATTTTCAAACACAAGAGTTTACAAGTACAAGGTTTTACGAACATAATGCGTTACAAGTACGAAGTTTCACGAATACAAAGGTTACATAAAACATTCCAAAGAAAATGATTTTTAAATTCGTTTTCTCAACAATATTTAAAAAACCGGTTATTCAAAAAGATTTACTTCAAATCTTTTACAAACAAACTATGAACTCGCTCAACTTTATGTTGATTTTTTGCATGTTTCTTTCTCAGGTTACTTTTTCAAATTATGGCACAGTTGGAATAGGAGAACCACTGGAGATTCGAGCAGGGCCGGCTCAACGTTTCTTGAGGCCCAAAGCGATCATGAAAATTTGAGGCCTTTATATAAGTTACTTTTGTGAGTAATTTTTAATAGATCCTCTTATTTAATTAAAATAACATATCAACACAAAATATGTCAATCCTTAATATTCCTTGTCTCATTATTAAGATTTCAAAAATAATGCAAGTGAACTTTAAATTAAATATGCTATTTCGTATACTTTTTTTTTTATCCGTACCATTTAAATTTATTTATATACGAGAATAAAAATATATGTAAAACAATCTAATTGAAATAAGCATGTATCTCAACACCAAAATATATATTTCATCAAATATAACTTAAATATAATTGAGTTATTTTAACACATAATATAACTATAAAGTATAAACAACAACGAAGTATTAAAGTTTATAATATATATGAAACAATAATATATATATATATATATAAAACACAAAAGTAGTTTTTTTAATGGCAAAGAACGACGTGTCAACCACCGTGACACCGGGCGCTGTGGCCAAGGTCGACTACTCGACCGCCGCCAGCCCCTTGACTCTCCCCAGATGCACGGAAACCCGACCTCCACCCGCACGAAGACACGACAGTGAAATAATCGGTAAAACCTCGCCTCTCATCCAAGTCGAACGGGCGCCACCCGTATTCGCTCTTCACCCGTATTTACTTATACAAACAGATAATAGTCGGTGCGTAAAATTAGAGGCCCTTAAAATTATGGGGCCTAAAGCCCTAGCTTTATTTGGCTTATGCTTAAGCCGGCACTGGATTCGAGTACTTAGTGGGTGTTCGTTTTTCTAGAAGTCTTACCTTATTTGCTTCCGCTGTGCAATGAAGATACCGGTCCAGTCACGCCAAGCTCTGATATTTCGAGGTGTGACATGGATGCCTTTGCTACCCATGGCTTCTCCCGTGTGCAAAATCCCAACTTCATCCACGTTCGGAAAGATGTGTATTTTTAGGTTACTCGCCATCAAAATTGGCTTACAAATGCTATGATTATAAAAACCCACGATTATATCACTCTCGTCTCGTCATGTGGAATTCATAGAGTCTGAATTTCTAACAAAATCTCTCACCACCTCCTTAGCAAACCCCACTGTTGATGAATTTCTAAGTCCTCCGCAAGCCCAATCTCGTCCTTTTCCCCATAAACCTACTGCTCTTCCATCACTCAATTCCACACCATCATCCGACCCATCTACAACACCACCACACACCACTTCATCGTCACCGACCCAACAGTTTTCTGCCACTTCTACGGGCCTTCAACCTAACCAGCCTTCCACCGACCAAACATGCCCAATTTTGGCAACCCAATTGCCTGCATTCCCATCTCAGCCCAACCAGCCTATTTCTCCATCTCAACAGGTCCCATCCTCCCACCACCAGGCCCAATCTTTTATCTCGACACAACCCACCACACCTACTTCTACCGAGCCCACTTCTTCCTCAACATCCTCTGACTCTTCCACTGAATCAACCACCACCTCATCTACCTGCACTCGCAAACCAAACCCAAAATATTACAACTCAACCTTCATTAATCAAATCACTGCTCATTCAATTCCTCCCACACTCGAACCATCCACTCATAATCAAGCCTTAAAGACCCGGACTGACGTAAAGCCATGGATATTGAGTTCAATGCTTTAATAACGAATGCCACATGGGAACTAGTCCCTCCTTCACATCACAAACCTATCGGTTGTAAATGGGTATTTCGTATCAAACGACGTCTAGATGGGTCTATTGAGAAATATAAGGCGCGTCTCGTCTCTAAACGCTTTCTCCCAGAATATGGGAAGGATTACTTTGAGACATTTAGTCCGGTTACCAAACCTGTCACAATCCGTACGGTTCTTGCCATTGCGTGTCTCAAAATTGGCCACTTCGGCAACTCGAAGTTACCAACGCCTTCTTACATGGCACTTTGCATGAAGATGTTTACATGATCAAACAACCCCCGGGTTATGAAAATTCGGATTTTCCTAATCATCTTTGTCACTTGAGGAAATCCCTTTATGGTCTCAAGCAAGTACCACGTGCTTGGTACATGGAGCTCACAAACTTCCTTCTTGAACTTGGTTTTCACAAATCCGTAGCGGATCCATCTCTATTCATCTATAGCCATGATGGGATCGTCTCAAATTTCTTGGTATATGTTGATGGCATTGTCTTAACCGATAGTAGTGATACCTTTGTCTAACACATCATTCACTCATTATCTAAAAAATTTTCTATCAAAGATATTGGCATGCTACATCATTTTCTTGGTATAGAAGTTATATCAACTACTAATGGTTTATTTCTATCCCAACATGCTCATATCCAAAATCTTCTCACCAAGTTCAAAATGGATGGTGCTAAACATGTTACCACCCCTCTCAACTCCACTGAACCACTCTCTCCGGTTGATGGTTCGCCTCATGTTGATCCTACACCTTATCGTCAATTAGTGGCTTCTCTTCAATACCTTGCCTTTACACGACCCAATATCTCATTTGCCGTTAACAAACTCTCTCAATACATGTACAACCCCACTCAACACCATTGGCAAGCCTTAAAACGAGTCCTTCGTGACCTCAAAGGTACAATCCACCACGACTTATTTCTAAACCGTGGTTCTCCCATCACTCTTACTACTTTTACCGACTCCGATTGGGGTGGCATTATCGACGGGGGCCGTTCAACTACTGCGTATATCATCTTGGTTCTAACATTATCTCCTGGCGCTCATCGGGTCAAAAATCGATCTCTAGATCTTCCACGGAGGCGGAGTACAAGGCATTAGCAAATGGTGCCGCCGAACTTTCTTGGGTCCAGAACCTCTTATTGGAACTTGGTTTGAAGATGGCTAAAGCCCCTACATTACTTTGTGACAATGCCGGTGCTACTTATGTATGTGCAAATCCAGTTTACCACTCGCGTATGAAACATGTTGCACTCGATTACCACTTTGTTCGAGAAAAAGTCACTAATGGTTCACTAAAGGTCCTTCATGTCCACTTGGCCGACCAACTTGCTGACATGCTTACCAAACCACTGGGTCGGGGTCCCTTCCAATGGTTACGGTCCAAGATTGGAGTCTCCGATGGATCCTCCACCTTGCGGGGGCATATTAAGGAAAATAATATTTGATTCTCATGATTGTAGCTTCTGTTTATATGCTAGAGTATTTTTAGATAGCATTTTATTATTATTCTTCTCCACATATTTAGCCTTCACCATAGCCTTAGTATTTTCCTTTCCATTCATGTATTGTATCAAGATCTGTACTGGCTATTTAAAGCCATTGTATTCGATGTGTTCAATATGCCTTTTGATAATACAATCAAGCATTTATACTTTGTTACCCCAAGCATTCCCCTACATGTCAGGATTACCACCACAGACCCATCATTGTGGCACCAGATCATGACCTTCATTTACTACTTTACGAGTACACTAAGCATAGTATGATTAATTGATTATTATTTATATTTATTAGGAAGTATATGGATCCATCATAGAATATCATACTTAAACTTCATGGAGATGGTTTGGTGTGTATGCCAACACATTTGACCATGTCATCTCGTGTGACCGCTATGTGTGTAGTCTTGCTACATGTATACTTTTAGTTTGTGTTAGATGTTAAATTATGAAACTTGGGATGTTGTCTCAGAATTATGGAAGGTTTGCTTTTAGTTCTAATTTTCACAACAGTGCCATGTAACTGGTTGGGTTATTACATAATAACATCCCGCAAGCAAATTATTGTGTTTAAAAATGTATTAATATAATATGCTAAAACTTAGTCCTGACTAGGTGTGTTCATAAACCGTCGAAACCAACAGAATCATCCAAACCACAGAAAAAGAACGCCAGTCGTGCCATAAACCCATAAAATAGTGAAAACCATCCTCTCCAACCAACTCGGGCGGTTTGGGTTGTGCAAAACCGTAGTTTACCTATTTGGCCTAAAAATTCACCAGAACCAGCCGAATCGGACCATGAATACCCCTAGTTCTGGCAATCTTAACCAAATGTTTAAATTATGGTAAGAGTAAACTGCCATTTTGGTCCCTGTTGTTTGGTCAGTTTTGCTACTTTAGTCCAAATCTCAAACTTATTACATCTGGGTCCTTGTGGTTTGCATTTTGTTGCCATTTTGGTCCAAAATTTAAAAACCCTATTTTTGACTGTTGCAACCTCCTGTTTTGTCTTTTAGTTCAGGGGCATTTTGGTCATTTTGCTTTTCATTTAACATTTTCTTAATTCAAAAATTAATATATATATATATATATATATATATATATATATATATATATATATATATATTAATATACACACATCACAGATCTGAGTTCATCTTCATCATCGACCAGCTCTCTCTCTCTCTCTCTTCTCTGAGAACCGGCAACATTATTCCGGTCACACACACCACGACCACTCATCTCCTCCCTCAACCACCCTTTTATCTCTCCACAAACACACTTGAAACAGAGAGAGAGAATCGGAGAAAGGAGGATGGCCGACACCCAGTTTACAGCAACAATGGTAGCGACGCCTCCGCTCACGGCGGCTGTAGTGGTAGATGGGGGTGGTGGTGGTAGATGGGGGCAGTTAACGGTGAAAAATTTGGAAAAAAGGGAAAATCTGTTAGGGTTTTGAGATGGCGGCGCTGGTTAGTCAAGCTCAGGCAGTTAACGGTGGTGGTGGTGCTCAGCAGGTTGTGACGGTGGTCAGGTGGCGGCAGGTGAACTTTTCATTTTTTTTCTTTTGTTTTGAAATCGGTATTGATAGTTGATCTGATTTCGATTTGATTTAGTGGGCGTTTTGTAATTTGGATACGGTTATTGGGTTTTGATCAAGATTTGATTTTGTTTGTGTGTTTGTTTCTTAAGTTTGTGGGTGGTGTTGGAATCTGGGTTTTAATGATATTCTTGATCTGGGTTTTATTGCAAATATGATATTTGATGATGTTTTGATGATGTTCTTGATTTGGGTTTTGATGATGTTCTGATGATGATTTTGATGATGTCTGTGTTTTGATGATGTTCTTGTCTGGGTTTTGATGATGTTCTTGATCTGGGTTTTGATGATGATGTTTGGAGTGGCGGTGGTGGTGGTGCTATAAAGAGAGAGAAGAGAGAGAGAGGGAGGAGGTGGCGGTGGTGGTGGTGCTGCTGCTATAGAGAGAGAGAGAAGAGAGAGAGAGAGAAGAGAAAGATGACTATTTTGATTTGGGTTTTATTGAAAAAAAATGAAATTTAAAAAAGACCAAAATGCCCCTGCACTAAAGGACAAAATAGATAGCTTTTAACAGTCAAAAAGGGGGATTTTTGAATTTTGGACTAAAATGGCAACAAAAACCAAACCACAGGGACCCAGATGTAATAAGTTTGAGATTTGTACTAAAGTGGCAAAACTGGCCAAACCACAGGGACCAAAATGGCAGTTTACTCTTATGGTAAATTAAACTATAAAGTATAAAAACAAAGTCATGGGTCATATTAAGCAAGCCACTATTCTGAACAGTCATATTGGGCTTTTCACAAAATTGGAAAAATACATAAGGGGTCGAAATATGGCTTTCAAAGTTCCGAATTAGTGGATGCGGCCAAAGGGAGTTCCGCTTCTTGCTCGAAAAATAAGGAAAGACCCCTCCGGGCTCTCCTCTGACCACGAGTGGCGTACTCCAATTATCCATACCCTTTCTTTTTTATTTTGATTGACAACTTAGAAGCATATTAGTTGTTGATTATCAGTCTTGTTTCTCATATATTCAATTTACACTCTTACTTTGTCATCAAATTCATTAGTTTGACTACTTATCTTTTATGGGCGGAAGATCTGGATGATTGTTTTTTCTTTTGTTTTTTTCAGCAATTTTGATTTGATTTGTTGTTTAAACTGGTAATGATGATCCAAAGGCTTGTTACTCTTAAACAATATCAGTGGCTTGAGAGCTTATGCTGTTTGCTCCAAGTTTGTTTAAACAACATGTTTTGACACGTACCATTTTTGTTACAACCCGTTCTGATCCAAACTAAAATAGGCATAATTTAAAGCAACCCATTCTGACCCGTCCGACCCAACCTTCTCATTTTTTCCAGGTATACCAAAAAGTAACTAGCTAAATAATCCTATCATATAACAATGTTTTCTATATTTATTCTGGTGATTAGTATAAAATAATACAGATAGAAGAAAGACACATGATGGGTAAAAGAACTAAAAAGCTAAGGACAGAGGAAAATACCTTCTTCTGAATATATATAGTCAAATCTTGCAAGCATCAATTGGTCTCTTACCTTGCTGGTAATTCTCAAAATAGAAGTCGACCGAAAATGTTACATTCTTGTATAACCTTGGCGTGCTATCCGTAATCAGCCCGTCTAGAGGGCCAATATCCTTTTCAGTTTGAGGCATGCAGAACACAGCCAGAGTAATCCTTTGATTTTTAGTGTTCACCAAAACTCGATGCACGGGGCTCTTGAATATCCCATTACTCATTATCTGCACATGTACATATCGTTCACCATTTTGACAAGTATGTTTAATCTAGAGTTGTCACATTGACAAAATCATAAGAACACGAAGATTTACCTCGATTTGATCGCCAACATTGATGGTCAGAGCATCAGGAACAATAGGAACTCCAAACCACTGACCGTCTTTCAAAACTTGAAGACCTTCAACCTCTTTGTCTTGCAACAGAAATGTGACTGCAGAACCATCAGCATGTGGTTTGACTCCTAACACTTTATCAGGCCATGCACAAGGAGGATAATAGTTAAATCTTGCAATCATTTTTGCAGTTGTCCCATATTGGTCCAAGAAACAATTCTCCTCCAAGTTCAATGATCTAGCCAGAGCTTTAAGGATAACTTCATTTATCACCTCTATTTTGGAGGAATATTCATTAACAACCTCCCTGAAACATCATAGATGCAGGATTAGGGAAACAAGGTAGATAAAGCCCAAACTTCAAACAAGCGTAACCAAGGTTTAAAAGAACAGAAACGACTTTTGAGGCGTTTTCCCTTCGCCTCAGGAGGCGTAAGCCTCGAGGCGAACCGAGGCGTAAGCCCGAGGCGAACCGAGGCGTAAGCCCGAGGCGGAATTAAAAAATTAATAAAAAAATTATATATCTTATAAAAATAATAATACTGACTAAATTCATCATCAAATTCATCAAAATGATCAAAAACGCACATAAAAAAGACATAAATTGCTTGAAATTGACACAAAAATTCAAAAACATCAAAAACAAGTAAAAACCCCCTGAGGCGCCTCAGCCCTTATGAGGCGCACGTACAACATAAACCCCCTGAGGTGGGCCTCAGAATCGGTTTTTGGGCGTTTCGCCTCGAGGCGCGCCTAGACGCGCATGCCTCAGCCGTTTTCTAAAACTATGAGCGTAACTTGTGATAGAAGTGGATATTACGGTGCCCATAGCCATCGGATAGAAAAGGTCTCGACAAGCCCGATCATCTGGAAAATAGCCATCGGTGGTTTTGCCCAATTGTGGAACCTAAATTCTTTTATTTAAGACTCCGAATTCATCACCCAAGATTTTTCCCCAAATTTATCAATCTTCAATACTTCACTTTTAGCTTAAAAAGGCGTAAATCATTAACTAGCATAATTTACGTGTACATGTATGGTTTTAAAAAACAAGATTTTCTAGTCACTATGAAATTTCAATTATTTGGGTCAAATTTAGAAACTCTCTATAAACAGACACATCTCATAATGGTTTATTCATACCATTTTTATAAACATTTATTGAGAAATATATCTGTATGTTTATTCTAGTTTCCGCTCTGCATGTTGTTAAATAGTAGATAGATTTACCTGAAACTGGTGGGAATTTTAGGCCAAAACTGAAGCCTTTGTTGATCTTGAGGAAGAACAGTGAGATAAAGCCTGTCAGTCCAATCAAGAGTTTGGTGATCTGAGAGAACCATGTCATTTCCATAGCCTTCAAGATCATCTTCTTCCCTCAAGTACTTCTTCTTCTCCTCAGCTGATAAATCGAAGAACAGTCTGCTGACTTCACGAACTTTATCCAAAAAGGAACCATCCATTCCATGGTTAATTGCCTGAAATCCAGTCAGATATAAATTAACTAGTAAAACAAACTCAGATCAAGTGGATGAAGATATGTTCAAGAGAGACCTGAAAGCAGCCCCAAGTGGTAATAGCTGTTTTAAGCCTATCAAGCTCCAAATGAGATGAGGTTAAGAGGCTAATATCAATAACAGGAATCTCCATAGGACACGAGTCACCGGTGTTGGTGATGTTAGCGTATTCTTCATCGTCTTTGCGGATAAATCTTTCCGGCAGCTGGTCACAATGAGCTGCTATTTCCTGAACTTGTTTGTTCATGGACTCGGTAGTTCTCCAGAGCTACCAGCTAATGGGATTCAATATAGAATTAGAAGTAGATTAGATTTTGATTAAAAAAAATGTTGATGTTTAAATCAATACAATACAAAATGCGACGCCAACTTTGAAATATGTACTCACCCGCCTTAAAATACTAAAATTTGACCTCAGTATCAAGATGATAAGGTATTTGTTGTTATTATAAGTTTATAGCCTTTTGGGAGGAGGTGGATTACAAACAAGAATGGTCCTCCACAATCTCTCTGTCTGTTTCCACAAATAAAACATCAATATATTAAAAATATATTCAAACCCATAAAATAATATTCAATGAAAAATAAGTAAATAATTCATTATTAAATTAAAATCTAGTTGAAAGCTCTTAAGAGTTTTGGATACTGTTACCAGTTGGTTTAGGACTTTATGGAGCTATTGTTGAACGCCTGAGTTGTGGAAAAAATGTTGACACAATTGTCGAACGCTTGAATCAGGTTTGATACCAATTACTTACAACTGATTTTAATGATCTTACCGCGAGGAATTATAGTTTATAACTGTAACATAACTAATGAGATGAAAAAAAAAAGCAAGTGTTAATATAATTTAGTCGTTACTTTTTGTCTTTTTCTTTTCTCATCCTCATTCTTCTTCCCGTCTTTCTCGTCTCGGTATTTCATAATTAATTATAAAAGGAAAAAAATAATCTTAATTTTGACATATTGCAATAGTTCCAACTAAAGTAATATTTTGTAACAGTCCTAACTTTAACCTATTTTTCATCAGTAATTCTGTACTAACTAAAAGTTAACCCAGTTAGTTCACAAGTAACAGAAGTGTGATCAGTCACTAAATATCCGGTCACCAAACTACCATAGATAGTAATTATGTTATGGAAAACTAGCAACATACACCATACAATTATACAGCAATGATTTAGTTATCTTATTTTGGTGACACTAACAAAATAAAAAAAGTAAATATATAAGGAGCCAAACAGATAAACACTCAAGTTCAGATGAAAAGACCCTTTTGTGCACATGATCAGATCTTGCAAGCATCAATTGGTCGCCCACCTTGTTGGTAAATCTTGAAAAAGAAGTCGAGGGAGTATATGACGTTCTTGTACAACCTTGGTGTCTCGTCAGTAATGAGCCCGTCCACAGGTCCGATAACCTTGTCGGACAGAACCGGGCAGAACACAGCTAGAGTCATCCTTTCTTTTCTCGAGTTAACCAACACTCTATGCACAGGGCTCTTGAATATCCCATTACTCATAATCTGCACATTTTTATATACACTTGTTTAAAAT
Source organism: Helianthus annuus (assembly GCF_002127325.2). Taxonomy (NCBI): domain Eukaryota; kingdom Viridiplantae; phylum Streptophyta; class Magnoliopsida; order Asterales; family Asteraceae; genus Helianthus; species Helianthus annuus. Next base: position 50,716,708 of record NC_035437.2, read on the forward strand.
AAGTCTTTTCATAATTATTTATTATTACCGACAGTATTTCAGTCGGTAATCACTAAAAGTAGTTGTCGGGAATCCGTCAATAACCCATTGGATTCGAGCACCTTGGATGATTTTTACAAATATTATCGGTGTTCCATCAGGAAAGTCGACTGTGGATGATCCTTGGTAACTTCCATCAGTAATCTGTTGCAAATTAGATTACTCACGACCATATTTTAGATTGCGTTTTGCCGATGAGTTTCTGTCGGTAACCACCTTCACCATGGGAGTACCGACAAAGATACTTGTTAGTGGCGGAACCAGAACTTTGGGTCATTATAAGGTTCTTTTTATGTACCGGATACAATTAGGGGTCCAACTCATATTGTTGTTAAAAAAAACTCAAATTTTATATTTCAATATCCAATAAATTTTCATGAATTGGGGGTCAGCGGACCCTCTTGACCCTTACACACCTCCCCTCTAGTTTCGCCCCTCGCCTTTGGTGATACTACTTTGTTTTTTAGTGTTTTATTTGGTGTTGTCACGTTTGCAGGAAAATAGAAACGGATTACCTCGATTTGATCCCCGACGTTGATGGTTAGAGCATCAGGAACAACAGGAACTCCGACCCATTGATTATCTTTCAAGAGTTGAAGTCCTGCAACCTCTTTGTCTTGCAACAAAAGTGTGATGGCCGAACTATCAGCGTGTGGTTTGACTCCTAACACTTTTTCGGGCCTTGGACAAGTAGGGTAGTAGTTATATCTTGCACTAATCGGTGCAGTTGTTCCAATTTGGTTCAAGAAGCAATCCTCCTCCAAGTTTAATGATCTAGCCAGTGCTTTAAGGGTAACTTCATAAATTAACTCTATTTTGGAGGTATACTCATCTAGAACTTCCCTGTGACATCACAATGGCATAATTTTATTATTCTTCTCAAAACTCAACAAATACTCTTGAGTCACGCCGTGTTCCTGCTCCTTCATTTAACTTCAACCAAACGAACACAGACACTTAAATTAATGAACGGATTTTCTTGTTCGTTCGTGTCAGTTCATTTAACTTCAACAGAACAAAGAATAAACATGAACACTCAACTGAAAGATTTTTTCTTGTTCATGTTCGTTCGTGTGTTCGTTTGTTATTATTCTAAACAAACGTAAATGAACATACACAAACGAATGTACATAAATTAAATGAATTCGTTCAATTGATTATCCAAAACCCGGTTCTAAAATTTTGATTGAGCTGATGTATTGATACATAATGGCAATGAGTTTTACTGGTTACTTTTTTTTTTGAGCGACCAACATTTTATTGCCAAAAGAAGGGGCTAGCTAGACGCTAGAAGTCCCGAAATACAAGAAAAAAGAAAAAAAAAACATTAGATAACCAAGTCACTAATATTAAAGTCACACCAACGGTCCCAATCAATATTATATTCCCGAACTTAGACCAGTTTTTAATCCACACAAACGAATATAAATGAAGTACATCAACACACCAATACAAAGGAACCAAAATTTTAACGCACACAAACGAATATAAATGAACTAACATAAACAGATCAATACAAAGGAACCTAAATAAATAAGCATAAATGAAGTGGTCTGTCTTGTTTGTTTAGTTAAATGAATAAAAAAATGTTATGCGATCATGTTACTTTATTAATTAAAGAGTAAATTACTGTTTTTGCCCTTTTGGTTTAGTCAGTTTAAACATTTCAGCCTACAATGAAATTTTTTAACATATCTGTTGGACCGTTCTTTGACCCGAAAAGTCAGTCAGAGTAGCTCATCCTCACATATAAAGGCGGAATCAGAATATGCAAGGTTACAACAGCTTGTCCTATTAATCTCCTTTGCTTTTATTGCTTTCTGATGAAATTTTGACAGAGTTTCGCTCCAGAGCACCAACACACGTCTAAGGTCCGCTCGGATGACCACCCTATATATAGACATCCTGGTTCGCTTATATGACAGGCCATATAAGCGGACCTGTTACAATTTGACACATAAGTGGACCACAATAATTCCCTATGAGCGGACCACTATGCAACATGTACAGAAAAGCGAACCTACTTCTATTTTACATAATATTTACAGCTTGACCCCCTGTTGACCAATTTCGACCTTGACTTCTTGTAGACGCAGTCAACAGACATTCCGTGCATCAACAATATCAGACCCTAAAGTTGCATTTTATAACAATTTTGGCCCCTGACACTAACTTTGTTACTTTTTTGCAGTTAAGTGTAAGGGTAATTAGGTCATTATATACCTTAAGGGCTGTTTTTGATAATTAAAAAGTTATTTTAATATTTAAGAGATTATTAATGCAATTACTCAAGTTTTTTTTATTATTTCGTTATTTTCATGATTATTATTTAACAAAATACGTTTTAAATATACAAATAAATATGTATTTTCATTAACCATTTAGTTTTATAAAAGTCATTTTAAATAATAATTTTGTTTAAACCCTATATCGTTTTTAAAGTTGTTTCTTTTTAAACCATTTATTCTTTTAAATCATTCTTTTTAAAGTCGTTTGTCTATTAAGATTTTTAAACACTTTATTTTATACCATTCTTTTTAAAATCATTTATTTTTAAACATTTTAAGCTACTCACTTTTTTAAGTCGTTCATTTTTTAAATTTTAAAAAACGATACGTATAAAAAACAAAAGAAATGTAAGATTTGAAGAAAAAAAGAAACATTCTAATAAAAAGTTCGCAAAATACCGTTCATTTTTCAAACTTTTTTAGAATGATTTATTTCTTTTTCAAATCTTCCATTTCTTTGAACCGTTTGTTTATTCAAAATTCTTATTTTTTAACCTTTCATTTATTAAATTCGTGGGTGTTTTAGTTCCTTACACTTGTTAAATTATTTTTTTAAGGTTTTGTTTTTTTATAAGCGTCATTTTTTAAACTTTGTTTTTTAAACCACTTGTTCGTTTAGAATCGATTGTTTTTAAATTCTTTCTATTTTTTGAAATCGTTCATTTTTCTGAAGTTCTTTTTCCCTAACGGCTATAAGTAAACTGAATACAAAGTTTAAAAAATGAACGATTTCAAAAACGGTTCTAAAAGGAACGGTTTAAAAAGAAAAGGTTTTAAAAATTAACGACTTAAAATAACGAATTGTTTAAAAGTTAAAGATTAATTAAAAAGAACGGTATAACATGAATCCTTTAAAAAAACTTTTGAAGACAAACAACTTATAAAAGAATGATTTTAATAAACAACCGGTTTAAAAATGAATAATTTTAAAAATGATACACGATTAAGAAAAAGGTTAAAAAACAAATTATTTTAAAAAAACACGTTTATAAAAAACAAGCGCTTAATGAAAATACATATTTATTTGTATATACAAAACGTATTTTGTTATATAATAATTGTTAAAATAACGAAATAAAAAAATTTGAATAATTGCATCAATAATCTCTTAAATATTAAAAGAACTTTGTAGTTATCAAAAACATGCTCTAAGTTATATAATTTCCTAATTAACCTTACACTTAACTGAAAAAAAAAATAAAGTTAGTGTTAGGGGCAAAACCGTTATAAAATGCACACTAATGGTCTGATATGTTAAAAGATTTATTTTTGGGCTGAAATGGTTAAAGTAGCTAAAACACAGGGACAAAATAGTAATTTACAAACTTATTTATGGATAAATTACACTTTTCATCATTTATGTTTGTAGCTAGTTGCAATGGATGTCCTTTACCTTTAATAATTACAGCGACGGTCCTTTATTTTGAAAACCTGTTACATCTTTCGTCCTTTACCCCAAACCCAGTTAGAAAATTAAGTTAAGTTACATCACGTGCAGAGCACGTGAGGGCATTTATGTCCATTCACATAGCAACTACCCCCACCATATAAATACCACTCTTCTCCCCCAAATACCTATTTTAGGGTTTATCCAAACATGCAGCATTTAAGATCATCACCTCTGTTGCCATTAATCAACAACTATAATATCTCCAAAATTTTGGAGGTGAAGATGGAGGACAGGATGTGAATGCTCTCATATGTTACACTCTTTCTCTCTCTCTCTAGATACGCATCTATATCTATACATCTGAATCTATCTAGGCGATGAAGATCTTGTATCTATATCTATACATATGAATCTCTCTGGTGTAGTTACAGGAAGTTCCAATCTCCTCTCATTAGGTTCCAAAATCAAGATCCAGATTTCATTCTGAATTTGAAACCCCACATCCAAACTTGCCCAAAAAGAACAGATCTGAAAGACGGGAGATGGGAGGCGGTGGCTAAACGTCAGATCTAAGTGAGCGTGGTTTGGCCGGAGATCGGAGGCGGTGGTGATGGATGAATAGATCTGATAGCGGTGACGGGGTGTCTGGAAGACAGGGGTGGTGGTGATGGATGAATAGATCTGATGGAGGCGGTGGTGATGGATGAATAGATCAGAGACGTGGTGAGCTAGTTGTAGTGTCCGGCGATGGTGTGGTGGTGGAGTGGGATTTCATGTTTGTGGTGGTGGATCTGAATCCGAACACAGGGGTGGTGGGGGTGGTGGAGAAAGATTTGAGATATTGGATTCAAGCTTTTTTGTAAGTTGGAACAAATAATGGCTTGTTAATTTTGTGAATCTAAACAGGAGTTATTTCTTTGATCAGATTATTGCAATTATATTTTGTTTGAATCTATCAGTGATTGTTTGGCGGTGGGGGAGTGACAGTCGGTGGGGGAGTGACAGTCGGTGATGGCTGGATTTGGAGGAGGGGGTTATTGGGATTCACCAGGGATGTCTGTGTTGTTTGTTTAGAGAGAGAGAGAGAGTGTTTAAAGTGAGAGAGAGAGAGAGAGTGAAAGAGAAAAAAAAGGTATTTATATTTGATTTTATTTTTTTTATTTATACTATAAATAATTAAGTCAACTGCCCTTAAGTAAATAAATTTAACTGAAAATTTTAACCAAGTTAGTGCTAAAGGACGGAAGATGTAACAAGTTCTCGAAATAAAAGACTGTGGCTGTAATTATTAAAGATAAAGATCATCCATTGCAACCAGCTACAAACATAAAGGACGAAAAGTATAAATTTTCCCTTAATTATTGATTGATGGTTTGATATACCTGAAGTGAGGAGGATTTTGAGGCCAAAATTGCATCTTTCGTTTGTCTTCTGGAAGAACAGTGAGATAAAGCCTATCAGCCCAGTCAAGAATTTGATCATCCGAAAGAACCATGTCATTTCCATAGCCATCCACATCATCTTCATCTCTCAAGTATTTCTTCTTCTCATCTGCTGATAATCCGAAAAAGAGCTTACCGATTTCGCGAACTCTCTCCATTTCAATTCCATGATTAACTGCCTGAAAATCAATCAAAGTTTCATAATCCCAATAATACCAACACATTATAAATCATCAACTAACATATAACAAACAGTTATTTAGAGAAACCTGAAAGCATCCCCAAGTGGTAACAGCTGATTTAAGCTTTTCAAGCTCCAAAGGAGATGAAGTTAAGAGGCTAACATCGATAAAAGGAAGTTCTGCCTGACCGGAGTCGCTAACGTTGCCGTACTCTTTATCTTGTTTACGGATAAATCTTTCCGGCAGCTGGTCACACTCTGCCGCTATTTCTTGAACTTGTTTGTTCATCAAGATTCAACAAGGCTTTACTGTCCAAGTGATAAGTTAAATAAAATAAGTAAAATACAAATGTGACGCCTTATGATCAGCAACTTTGAATGTCAATGTCACGATAAAACTTTTGAGATTGAGGAACCTGTAGCACAAATAATAATATTTAAATGCAAGTATTTTATCGTTGATATGAAAATAAAGTAATAACAAGTGTAAATTAAATAAAGGGGTTTAAGGCAGGAGATCCAGCAAAACATAGAGAAGAAACGTGTGGGGGATTGTTTTCAAATATATTAGTTTTATTTTGTAAACTGTTTACGCTTGCAAAATTTGGGATCTCAAGATCAGTAGCGGAACTAGAACATTAACTCAGGGGTATCAAAAAAAAAAAAAAAATCACCGTGCAATCTTACAATATTAAAAAACGACAATAAATAAATAAAGTAAAATAAATACCTAATAGATTTGTCATCTTCTTTTTTTCATAGCTTGAAATCGTTCCATCATATCGTCGTCTTTTACTTCACGTAAAAAATCTTTTTCGACCGCACAAACTATAGCGTTGTCCAAAAATTCCGGGCCCATTCGATTGCATAAATCTATCTTGACAAGCTTCAATTTCGAAAAACATCTTTCAACGGTTGCGGTTGCAACCGTTAAAAGCAAAGCTAGCTTCACTACCCGATAAACTGAAGGACAAGAACTATGCGTTCCCATTTCAACCATAACACGTGCAGGATCACTTACTCCATTCAAGTTTGCAAATTTATCATCATCGCTTATAGTGTGATGAAATGAGCAATTGGGGTTTGGGCTTATTATTTTCAATTGATTGGTATCCTCGTAGTTGTGCCGTGCCGTGCACTAAAACTTCAGGGCAATTGGGCAATTGTTTACAATCTTTTATTATTTTGGGCTAACATATTGGGCAATATGGCTTATTATTTACAATCTTCAATTGATTTGGGCTAACATATTGGGCAATTGGGATTTGGGCTTATTATTTTCAATTGATTTGGGCTTGCAGACTTTTTTTAGGGGTGTCATCGTAGTTGTTCAGGGGTATCCTTGGTATAAAAACCGAAAAATATATTTTTTTTTACACCACCGATAAAAAGTTGAGCCGTAGCCCGTGCTACGGCACCGTATATATAAGGTCCGCCCCTGCTCAAGACTGTAGAAGAACATATCTAGTGGCGGATCTAAAAAAATATCAAGGGGCAACGTTTTAAAAGTTTCTTTTCTATAGAAGCGACGAAATAAAAAAAACGTCAGAATTTTTCAAAATTTACCATACCGTCAGAGCATAAAAGGGTTGCGGCGGCTACCCCTATTCTCAAGCTACATCTGCCCTGAGTGGAGAGGAAACATATTTACTAATACTAGTTCTGTTTTTCGGTGTAATTTTTAAATCGAACACTTGAAGGAAAAAACAAAATGGACATTGCGTCTTTGCTTTTGGGGCACGCCTAGTTAAGGGCATGTTTGGCTAAGCTTTTTGAAACAATTTATTGACTTATTGACTTTTTGAAAAGTCATAATCTCCAAAATGATGTTTAGCAATGAGAGTGTATGTGAGAGAAAAAACCAATAAGTCAATAAGTCACTCAATACTAACTTTTCTAAAAAGCCAATAAGTCAATAAGTTGTTTTAAAAAGCTTAGCCGAACATGCCCTAAATATGTAGAGATAACAATTAACATTAACAAGAATATTAAATTGTAACTTATCTCTAGCAGTGTGCATCGAATCCAATAACGAATTTATGAATAAATTGAAGCGAATTTTTCAAATTTTTATTTATTTTACCTGAATTCGTATTTGATTCGATTCGAATTCGAATATATTAGATTTAATTCAAATTCATCCTAAACAATAAATTATTTTACTTTCATTTTTCAAAACTATTACAAACTAGTTACATTTAACTTAAAATATAATAATCAACAAAATTAATTAACTATCAGTATGTCAAAACACCACAGTTTAGATGATAGGTTGGTTACTAATAGTGATTTAAGTTAGGTAAAAATTAAGAAAATAAGTAGTATATTGGTGGTGACAATGAAGTTTAGAACTAGTTGGTCCCATGTGGTTGGGCTTGTGTCTTCCTTTGGGAGGTCACAGGTTCGAAACCCGGCTGCGGCATTTCGGGGGGAGGACGTCCCAATGATGGATCATACCTACCGAGGCATGGTGCGGTCTTGAGGGCAACCCGGTTTTACCCAGCTGTTACCCCAGCGAGTCTCTCGTGTGGGGGCAGTATGGTTTCCGGGCGAAGGTCAGCTTGCGCAACGGCCGGGGCCCGATCGAACATCGCGTCCGGAAGAGCGGGGCTGACGGGGGATTGTCATCGACATGAACCCGGTGACCAATAGGTCCTGTACATAGAAAGTCACACTTCAAAAAAAAAACAGTTTAGAACTAGTTCTCTCTAGGGGTCGCCGGTTTGAAGCTGACCCGGACCGGGTTTAACACAATGGGCCTTCGGGCGGGTTGGTTTTCCCCGGAACTGTTGGCTTGGTGGCTCGGGTATGCATCCAACTCTGACGTTATGGATGAGAGAATGCAGTTACTCGATTGAGTGCTTCCCAGAATGTTTATCTGGTGATTTAGTTGGCCGTTCAAAAAAAAAAGTAGTATAGGTTGTTTATCATTAGATTTGGTAATCTTATGAATAATAAACTTATTAGTTATGAAAGTAATTTATACTTTGTCCCAATTTAGAAGTTATGTGTGTATATATATATATATATATATATATATATATATATATATATATATATATATTGAATTCGAATTTCGAATCAAATCGAATAGAAAATCATAACTTTATATTTGATTCATATTCGATTTATGGACTCGAATACGAACCTCGATAATCGAATTCGAATCGAATTCCGAACACCACTAGTTATCTCTACCTAATTATCCTCGTTTGTGTAGGAGCAAGGAGGGTTTTTCCAGTCTACCTAATTATCATTGTTTGTGTAGGAGCAAAGAGGGTTTTTCCATATATGCTTATTAGCATGGTTACAAAAGTTGCTAGGTGCTCTCTAGTCGGTCGACCAGGGAGTTGAGAGTACTCGGCTTAGCCGGAGAGTACTCGAGAGGTACCCGGACGTGTTAAATTATAAAAAAATTAGTTTTTCGGAATTAAATATATGTTAAATAACATAAATTTATGAATATCTATTACAAAATACGTGAAAATATATTCATTTTTTAATATTTTTTAATATGATATGCATAAAAATTATGTATTATTTTTTTTAAGTCAAACTCGGCCCGAGTTGACCTACTAGATAAGATTTTGGCCGAGGTTGCCTGTGTTTGACCGATTACGAGTAATTAGGCGGAATGAAAAAAAAGTCGATTCAACAGCCTATCTTGTATCGATTACTCAGAGAGTACTGTGTCTTGAAAATCTTGTTTTATAACCATGCTTATGAGAAAGCAAAAAGGGAATTTCCATTTTTCTTTTTTGCATCAACATTCAATTTTAAAAACTACCCCTAAAATAACAATTTTTGTACTTATCTGGAAGAGGAAAATATAAGTCAAGATTCTTCCACGTGTCTCTGATGGTAGCTATTTACCTAGCATTCGGTGATGCATACAAGGATTTTGTATGCATTTGTGAACTTTACCATATGAACACTGTTGCAAAAATGAAGTTCTCAAATCTCAAGTCGGATTTACGTAAAGTTTGTACTTTTTTGTTATTATTTTATCGTATTGTATTTTTGTTAGAAGAAAATGTTTATAGGAATAAATTCTTATGTAGGGTAGGGATAGTTTAAAAAGTGTCTAAAGTGTGAGAAGTATAATAAGTGTTTTAAACTATTAGATCTTTGATCTAATAGTTGAGATTAATAAGGATTAAATTGTAAATTGTTTTTTAATTATTTGAACTAATTTGATAATTGTAGGGGTAATAATATCTTTTTATATGTTTCAAATAAGGTAACATCTCCAAAATTTCACCGATCCTTGCTTTTTTTTTGAAAGGAAAACTTCATTAAACACGACCAACCCGAAAAAACCGGGCGGCCAACACAACACCACTATACAAATTTACACCAATCCGCCCACGAAAAATCTATACATTTTGATCTATTCTTAAACCAGAGGAACCCTAACGATTTAATCGAACAAAAAATCTCTTCCGAGTTAGGACTTTTATCACCAAAAACCAAATCATTCCTTGCTTTCCATATCAACCAACACGCAATCAACACAATGCCCTGGTACGCCAATTTCTTCTTACCTTCCAACCCACAAAAACAATGAGCATTTAGAACGTCTTTAAATGAAAATGCCACGAGATAAGGAACCTTGCACCACAAACTGATCTTGGCCCAAATAGCCGCGGCGAAACCGCAAGCAGTGAAAAGGTGAGTAGCCGTCTCGTCCCCTGACTCACATAACGGGCACGCCACGTCCCCAACCTGGATGTTTCTTTTGAGAAGCTCAACCCTCGTAGGCAATCTCTCCATCACCGCCCTCCATGCAAACACATTGCATTTGAGAGGAGTCCACCTACACTAATCCCAGATGAACCTGTTGTTGTCAACATCCTTAGAGCTCAAAAGAACGTAGGCTGAGCAAACCGAAAAGCTGCCAGAATCACTAGGCAACCACCTCCACTGATCACAGCCGTCTGAAAGAACAACATCCCGGAGACAAGTGCAAAGCGCTGACCATTAAGCCAAGACAGTGCTGTTATCAGGAGGTTTTTTCCACCGCCAAGCTGCCCAGGGATTGGAAAAAGGGCTGATAATCCGGTCACAGACGCAACAATTTTTCTCAACCTCCAGCTCGAAAAGGTTTGGAAAACAGTACCTGAGAGGATCCTTTTGCAGCCAAGGGTCCAACCAGAAGGCGACCTTCCTACCATCTCCCACCTCCCCTCTCATAAAATGCCTGAAACGATCCGGCCCCACGATCGGCCTGTCCACAACTTTCACTATGCTACCCCAAACCCCACCAAGAGCTGCTCTAACCGGCAAAAAATTCCAAGATCTGTTATGCAAATGAACAGCCGAAACAACTTTAGCCCATTGAGAGTTACCCTCCACTTTAAATCTCCACGTCCACTTAAACAAGAGAGCACTATTAACGTGACCAAGCTTACGAATCCCGAGCCCTCCCGAGCTGATAGGGGAAGTGTCACACTCCCAAGAAACCCAACACGTCTTCCTATCCGCACCAGTACCACCCCACAAAAACTTCATCATAATAGCTTCCAGCTGATTAATGACTCCAACCGGCACTTTAAAAAGAGAGAAGAAATAAATAGGTAAGCTTTGCAAAACATACTTAATAAGAGTGACCTTGCCCCCGATCGACAAAACCGATGCTTTCCAGAGAGACAACCTAGCTTCAAACATATCAACCACCGAACTCCAATTCGAAATCCGATTCATATTGGCCCCAACCGGAAGCCCGAGATACTTGAAGGGAAACTGTTCGGCCTTACACCCAATATCTGACGCTAACGCGACCACCTCCGAGTCAGCAATACCGATACCGATTAAACTCGACTTAACCAAATTAATACTAAGCCCCGAGCAGATCATCTTAGAAAAACAAGCCGTAAGAACCTCCATAACTGTTGGATCGTTCCGGTGACCCTAAACAGTCAGTAAAGGCAGTTCATCTTCGTTTACAAAGGCGGAATCAGAGTAAACAAAGTCAAAACAGCTTGTTCCTTTCAATTTCTTCATATTACTGATTTCCTGAGTCTTTTACAATGATTCTGACAAAATTTTGGCAGCACCTCGACTCACATACACACACATGTCCGTATGAAATGAGCATGCACAACTCCTATATATAGTGCCAGCCATTCCGTTTGAAGGTGACACACCCAGTTCAAACGGAACCCTCTTCAAATGGACTGGCTTCTTCAAACAGACTGGACAAGTTCAAATGGACAGGACATCTTCAAACGGACAGGACATGTTCAAACGGACTGACTTCCTAAAACATGACCAAACCCTAATTCAATCACTATTGTGCACTCATTTAACCTATCTAGACATAAGACTCGATAAGACGTAGTCAGCAGACATTTAATGCACCAACAGACTCCCCCTTGGATGTTGATGAAGTCTTCGGCGTCGAGTCTTTAGTCTTTGTCTCTTTCCAAATTTTCCTTTTCATTGCAAAAACTCTCTTCAATCTTTATCTTCCATCAACAGCTAGCATAAAGCATAGACTCTGAATCTTTAACAACCTTCAAGCTCCCCCTTGAATGTAGATTCAGAAACTGCTTCTGACTTTAAGTCTTCAGACTCCCCCTATCAGTAGGCTGGGATTTTGCTTTGCTGACATCTCAAACTAACACCTGTTACCTGCATATACTCTACCCAAAAATAAGATATATGACAATAACATTTTCAATCCAAACTTACCATTCAACCTCAATTGATAGTTTAACCAGTGATTAGAAATCCACTTAAGTATTCAGGTCCAAGTTAATGACCCTGATTACTCAATTAATCTACCAAGTTCAACTTAATGACCTTGGTTGATTTCAGACAAAACAAACTGATTTAGATCATCACTTTCAAACATTTTCTGAAAATAACAAGTATCAAGTTAATGAACTTGTTTTTGACCTTTAAACAATCCAAACTTCATCAAGATAAGCTCTTCTCATTCTCCAGTCCAGAACTTTTCCTGTATCTGCTTCAACTTTAGAGAATCCAACAATCAACTCTCCACTTTGGTTTGTCGGAAAATAAAGCAGAAATAAAATCTTTTTGGATTTTTAATAAAGCTTCTAAACTAGGAAATGAAATACAGAAACTTAAATTGCAGAAAGTAAACAAAGTAAACTATTTACAAGCATGTTTTTGGTGAGCGTGTCAGGGAATCATATCAGCTATTAGACAAGTTACCAGTACCGTTAAGCTTTAATTCATACTCAGAATTAAACAATTCACGTAAATTGTCGATATACTGATCTACTTTAAATTTTCACAAAATTTCAATTAATTCAGGATACGATTTAGATGTTTTAGGAACTTAACTCATTCATGTGTCCCACCTCTTGAATATACTCCCGTATCCAGAATCCCAATATTCAGTCTTACAGGTGAGTATACCACAGATGATATCTGTAAGGGGTTTAAATGCGAGGGCCGTGAGAGCTCAGGTCGATACTTCCGTATACGCAGAGAGATGCTGGCTTCGACTTTTCGGTGTGTCCCCTTTAGAGGATCTTTTGTTTCAACAACACTGATTTTTAATTTTATTGTTTAATCAAGTTGCTGAGGGCGATGCTATGTTTCAAGCATTTGCGGAAAGTATTATTCGGGGACTAGGTCAGAACTTCCATTCAGCAGAAGTCCCGGAATAATACCCCAGATATCACTGAGTATAAAGACCTAGTATTTCAGAAAGAGGGACCTTTCAAACGAGATTTCAGGGGTTACCTATATATCCAAGTAGTGTTCCCCACGAACTAAGTTTCGTTTTGAAATTTTAGGTTTATATCCCGAAAAAATCTACTAAATGTGCGAAAACCTATCGACACATCATCAGTGAGACTGTTTAACTCTTTATACTATACAAATCTTTAGCGTACAATAACTGTCAAACCGATGTACTATCATTTTCCCTATATACACAAGCTCTTTTTCAGGTTTTATATTGTTTTTGGATTTTGAAATTTATCATGTTTTTGTATTTTTGAATTTTTTACTGTTTTTGTATTTTTCTAAAAATCTGTATCTACTCCCCCTAAATACCAAAACAAGTAAAAAATCGACAAACCATTGCAGATTGTTTCTCATCTTCATCCGCAACAGTATTCTCATCAACGCCAACAATTTCATCCGACACCGAAAGAAGCTTCATACCGTTAAGTTTTAAAAGATATTTAAACCAAGTTTTATCAAAAGCTTTGGTGTGTAAATCAGCTTTCTGTTCGTCAGTGTGGATTTTCTCTATTCGAATCAACTTCTTCTCGAAGCAATCTCGAATGAAGTGATGTCGAATTTCTATATGTTTAGTTTTAGCGTGATGTACTGGATTCTTTGTTATATTTATAGCGGCCTCATTATCAACAAAAAGAGGTGTGTTAAGAAACTGCAAACCGTAATTGCGCATCTGTTGCTGTATCCACAGGATCTGAGAGCAGCAACTGCTAGCAGACATATACTCCGCTTCACATGTAGATAGCGCCACAGACGTTTGTTTCTTACACTGCAAGGTAACCAAGCGAGGTCCAAAGAACTGGCATCCTGCAGTTGTTGATTTTGAATTGACTTTGCAGCATCCGAAATCCGAGTCGGAATACCCTTCGAGCGTAAAGTCGCCTGTCCTAGGATACCACAACCCCAATGAAGGAGTTCCTTTCAGGTAGCGTAATATCCTCTTCACAATAATCATATGCGAAGCTCTCGGGTTAGATTGATATCTTGCTGCGAGGCACGTTGGGTACATGATATCAGGACGTGAAGCTGTTAAGTACATCAATGCATCGATCATGGAACGATAAAACATCTCGTCAGCCCTGTCTCCAGTGAGATCTGGGTGAATCCCATGATTTGTTGCAAGTGGGGTAGCAGCTGGAGTAGAACTTGACATCCCAAATTTCTCTAGAATATCACGAACATACTTCGTCTGGTCTATGAAAATTCCCTCAGGTAGTTGTTCAACTTGTAGACCCCAAAAGAATTTCATTTCCCCCATTGATGACATTTCGAACTTTTGCTTCATCACTGATTCAAAGTCTTTACACAGACTCTCATTTGTTGACCCAAAAATTATATCATCCACATAAATCTGTACTATTAGAAGATGTCCGTCGACCACTTTGGTGAAGAGAGTGGCATCCGCTTTTCCACGAATAAAGCTGTTGGCTAGTAGGTGTTGAGACAAAGTCTCGTACCAAGCTCTCGGGGCCTGGTGTAAACCATACAGCGCTTTGTCTAATCAGTAGACCTTGTTTTTATGGATTGGGTCAGTGAAGCCCGGCGGCTGTCCGACATAAACCTCCTCTTTAACCTTCCCATAAAGAAACGCCGATTTTACATCTAGCTGATATACTTTGAAGTTCTTCCAAGATGCAAATGCCAGGAAAATTCTGATTGCTTCTAGTCGAGCCACAAGAGCGTACACTTCAGTAAAATCAATCCCCTCCTGTTGAGTAAAGCCCTGAACAACGAGTCGAGCCTTGTTTCATACAACAACTCCTCTGTCGTCTCTCTTACACTTAAATACCCATTTCGTATTGATTTTCCTGTGACCATCCGGCAAATCCACTAGCTTCCACTCTCCCAACTTTTCAAACTGACTTAACTCTTCTTGCATCGCAATGACCCAAGAGTCTTTAGTAAGCGCCTCTTTGTAAGTTCTTGGTTCGATCTGCGAAATAAAACAACTCAATGAGAATTCAGTTTGTAAAGGTGCTACTGTAGAGTAAAAACATGTAAGCCCTTGGTCAATTTGACGTCTCGTGCGAACGCCTGTTTGCAACTCTCCAATGATCAGCTCCTCTGGATGGTATGAAAGAGTTCGTGGCATCACTTCGCTTGGAACATCTACATTGTCTTCCAGATTAGTAACATTCTGATCTGCATCTTGTTCACCAATTTGATTTGTTTGACTTAAAATCTGGATTTGCTCCCCCTCAGAGTCTGAATCACCATGATCAAATACTGGCATATTCTCAGCATCTTGATCATCATTCTCTACCGACTGATTACCAGGAGCAACTTCATCATCATGTTCACCAGCATTGCTAGGACCTGCTTCATCATCATTTGAAGTTTCCCGTGGTCGTCTAGAATACTCAGCTGGGAACCTGTGCTGCGACTCATACTCTCGCAAAATATCCAGCTCATCAAAGAAATCTTCACCTTCCTCTGATTCTTCTCTCATGTCAAATGAATCCCATAACTTGTCATAATGATAACGCCATGAATCTCCTGGATTCTGCGGCGGCATAGTATAACCTTGACATTCAACATTGGGAGCTTCAATAATCCGCTTCTCACTTGGAACGAAGACACGTCGCAAAGGACTTGCATAACCAACAAATATTCCCTCAATGCACTTCGGACCAAACTTTCCATGAGGTTCTATAACAGTACAGGGTGACCCGAACGGTTCTAGATACGTCAAATTCGGTTTGCGGTTATTGATCAGCTCAAAGCATGTTTTGTTGAACTTCTTGACAGTGAGAACCCTGTTGAGCGTATAGCATGCGGCGAAAACAGCTTCAGCCCAAAAATTTATCGGTAACTTTGAATCTGCGAGCATTGTTCTAGCCGTCTCGATTAGTGTCCTGTTTTTGCGTTCTACGGCTCCATTCTGCTACGGAGTGTACGGAGCACTAAACTCATGCAATATACCTCTTTCATCACAAAATTCTTCCATCTTGTTGTTCTTGAATTCAGTACCATTATCACTACGAATTCTTCTGATACGCCTTTGGTACAGATTCTCAATCTTCTTGAACAACGCCATCAGACTATCAAATGTTTCATCTTTCGTCTTCAAGAAAGAAACCCACGAAAATATGGAATAATAATCAGTAACGACCAAACAGTAGTAGTCTCCTGTAATACTTTTGACATTCACAGGACCGAATAAATCCATGTGATGTCTTTCCAGAGGTCGTGAAACTGAATTGACTTGCTTTGTAGGGTGTGACTTTTTCTTCTGTTTGCCTTTAACACAGCTTATGCACTCCCCTTCCAGATGAAAACCTTTGACGTGAACTCCTGTAACCAAATCATTGTGCACCAAGTGATTCATTTTTCTTAGATGAATATGCCCCATCTTGCGGTACCACAATCTCGATTCTTTTTCAGTTGCTCTGGACACAAAACAATGAGCCTGACCCGTGGTTGTAGTAGCTACGCTCATGTCCAACACGTACAGATCATTGACTCTTGGTGCCCTCATGATAATCCATTCCTCAGGGATTACAAATCCTGGCTTCAAGTTCAAACATTCTTTGTCAGTGAAGTGAGTAGTATACATCCTGTCACATATCTGGGAGATACTCAGCAGATTATTCTCCAGCTCAGCAATGTAATTAACTCTTTCAAACGTCACAATCCCATTGGATAACGTTCCTTCACCTACAATCCTACCACCTTGATTACCCGCGAATCCTACGTAACCTCCATTGATATTCCTCACATCATACAACAATGCAGTTTTCCCTGTCATATGTCGAGAGGCTCCACTATCCATGATCCATCTCGAAACGAGTTTTGGAAGATCCCGCACACAACACAAATTGACTTCAAAACTTCAATAAAGATGCCGATTCATGCTTCGTGATCCAGGAAGCTCCGGCAATTCAAACTGCTTAATCAAACATTGTGTCCACCCAAGCCTCATCAATCTTGGGTGTAACCTTGGTACTTTTGACTCTCGCAATTTGAATTTTAAAGTTTTCAGCCTTAAGAGGTGGAAAATTTGCATCATACTCAATCGGAATTGAATCCTCAACCTTTTTCTCCTCAGAAGTTGAAATTTTTGTCTCTGTTTTAGGTTTCCAAACTTGTTGAGATAATGCTACCCGTTTATAAAACTTGTCATTTTTAGTTACCACTTTCTTTACGAGTTCATTTTTTACTTTCGTGTTATCATTTTTCAAACTCTTTTTCTCAACAACCACTGAAGCTTTACCCTTCATGTCAACTTTCCTTTTCTGAAACTTCACAACTTCAGTCTTAGGCTTCAAATTGGTACAATTGCGAGCAATATGTTCAACCTGATTGCATCTGAAGCATGTTCGAGTATCAAATACTCGACTAGTGCCTTCAGACTGAAACTATGAAGCTCTCTTTTCAAAGAATTCTTCATTTGATTTCGAAAAAATCTTTGCTTCTTCATTAGACAGTGAACTTGAACTGTTCACAAATACCTTCTTTTCAACAAACTTCTTGTTTTGAACATTTCTCTTTTGATAACCTTACCACCCTGATAACCACCCGACCAGTTGTTTCGATTGTTATTATGAAAACGTGGTGGAATAACAGGTTTCTTATAGTAAGCTTTATCTTTCTCAAAATTCATTTGTCTCTTTGTTTAACTCAAACTGTTCACTTCTGACAACTCAACTTCAACCAATTTGAACACATTTGTTAACTTGGAAACATTAACATTCTCAATGGGAAACTCAGAATCCGAAAACAACTTATCAGATCCCGACATCTTGTACATGACAAGAGTAGGTTCGTCATTTAAGTTGCTTTTGGACTTTTGTTTCGGAATGTAATTGTCCAAGAAACATCCATCATCTTCAGCTGAATCAGACAACAACACACTTTCAGCTATGCTTTTGACAATTTCTGTCTGAACACTATCATCAGATGATGAAGAAGAAAATGTAACATCAATTGAATCAGGAAGTTTCACTTCATTTTCTTCTCCAATTTCAACCAACCCAGATTGCTTTTTCGAATAATTGTCAAGAACAGGTGGTGGAACTTGATGAAAACCCACCCCGGTTCCATCAGAGTAAACATTTTCGCCGGCTTTGTTTTTCCCGATGGGTTTGGGTAGAATGTGTTGCAAAACAAAGCTTGCGGAGTTGTAACTCTTAAGATTCAACTGGATTCGCTCGTTTTCAATTTCAGCCTCTTGTATTTTAAGTTTCAATTTAGCGATTTCATCCAGTTGTTTCTTGATTGATTCCTCTTCTAACCGAAGCACTGTTTTTAGTTGAGTATTTTCTTTATAAGTTTTACCATTTCTGTCATCATTATCTTTCATTGTGCTTTTAAGTTTCTCAAACTTTTCAGTGATCTGACGGTTTTCAAGAACTAACCTTTCATTTTCTTGCCTAACTTTTCATGGTCAATTTTATCATTTTCAATTTTGTTAGTTAATTCTTTTAACCGTTCAGTTGAAGCTTTAACTCTTTTATCACGATCAAGGATTTGATCTTCAACGATTCTGACTCTCGCAGTCAAATCTTCAACCTTCTTACCGTTGTGATAAGTGACTGTGTTACAAACTTTGCATTCCTTGATGCAATTTTTGCAAACAACATCACCATTGACTTTTTTACCTGACTCGGTCGTTGACATGTTTGAACTGACCTGGCCTTTAGACTCAGAGACGGATTTAGAATCTACCTCAAGCGCCTTAGCTGCCAGCACCATATCAGCCATTTTTCCAAAATTTTCAGCATTCAACTCCTGCGTCGTGTCAATGATCCCAATGTCAATTTTCTTTGACTTCTCTTCTTCTATCTCTTCTTTCTCTTTCTCATCTCCACTTCCCCACCATTTTTTCTGCCAATACTTATCTTCGTCTTTACTCCTTGATTAAAGTTTCCACATCAAGAGTTTTATGATCAACAACAATGTTTCCATATGGGTCAAGATAACATTCCCTATCTGGATCCCATCTCTTAGCTCTTACTGCTTCATTAAAAATACCAGCTAATCTGACCAATCTGTTCGAGGCCAACGACCTTTTGTAAATGTACTTTTGTTCTTCAGTTCTGTTGTCTTGCCAAGGAATATGTTCTGTTTTTGCCATGAATGCATATCCAACCGCATCTTCCTCAGGTAACAACTCACTCCAGTCGTAACCTTCATCGTCGTGAATTACTGCAAGAGCTCTAGACTTCTCTTTGTTCTCCTCCAGCGGCTTCAATCTTGGCGGCTCTGATTGATTCTGATGATAAATCGCCTTCTTGTAGTAATCTTCTCTGAACGGGTTCTCAGATTCATCAGCATACGCGTTTCTGCATTCACACTTAAAGTGACCTTTTTGTTTGCATTTAAAGCACGTCACTTTACTCTTGTCAAAGCCCAATTTGGTAGAAGGTCCACCAATTGACTTCCTCCCTGTGATCTCCATGAAACGTTGTGCTCGACGAACTGCACTGGCCATACACCATCTTATGTCGATCAGTTCCATCTCCTCAGGATCTATCTGATCATAATATTCTTTCGTCAAGTTGGTGTTGCCAATCTTCCCTGCTACAAGACCTTCATAAGATTTTAACACCGACGCCAAGAAAACCATCTGTTGTTTAGCAGACTCCTCGCTGAAATTCTGAGCGTTCTTTAAGTCTATAGTGATGTTGCATTGAAATAAATTCTTTGCATCAGACTGGTTTGAATTTGATGAAGATCCACTGTGATAACCACTATGATATCCACTGCTTTGACTTTCTTTGTTTGTTGTGGAGACATTCTCAGCAGAAAACGCAGTCTTGGGAGATGTATTCTTTGGCATCATGCTTTTTGGATAACACAGTCTTGGGAGATGTATTCTTTGTCATCATGCTTTTTGTATAATACAAATCCAAGTTCTGCTGATACGATGAGTGATTGACTTTGTGTGTCTTCTTTAGCTCCAGCTCGTAACTTTCAAGTCTCTCAATCAACAGATCCACTGTAAGCTCTGCAGGCTTGATCGTATTCTTCAGCATGAACGCATAATACTGCCAATCCATCTCGTCTGGTAACGAATCAAACAGCTTATCGACTAGCTCTTCTTGAGAATAGAAAATTCCATTTCTCGCCAGTTCCAGCTTTAGATGCCCAAACCTCTCAATCATTTTACAAACAGACTCATTCTTTAAACACCCAAACAAATCAAACTCTTTTCTAAGTAGTTTCTTTTTGTTTTTCACGATTTCTGTACTTCCTAAACATTTTGTTTTCAACTTATCCCAGAGATCTTTAGCAGTAGAGTACTCGATCAACGATATGATATATTCTCGAACGGATTGAAACAACAGTGCAACACACTTCTGCTCAGCAACAAACGATTCTATCTCCTCAGGTGAAGTTAAACTTTCCCCACTTTTGCCTCCATCCTGGTATCCATTTTTTAGATTCTTCTAGCTGGGAAAAGCAAAGGCTTTCAACCAATCTTCGAACTTCTTGGCCCACCGGCTATATTCCTCAATAGCCATCAACTTCGGTGGTTTGTTGTAAGTTCCGAAAGCACTTTCAACTTCCAAAGCATCCCATAGCTTTTTCTTTGTATTCAGAGGATTCTCATTCGTGTTGCTTGAAGAAGTGTCGTCTCCAGAATTTCCAGCAAATGCATACATATCGCTAAATGGGTTCATGAAAATATCATCCATCTTGTACGTACCTGAAAAATCAACAAACACTTAGAAATATTTTTGGTATTGAAAAATGACAGATTCAAACGGAATCTGTTCAAGCGAAATGGTTCAAATGGTATGGTCTTTCAAACGAAATGGTTCTTTTCAAACGGAATCCGTTATTCCGTTTGAAACAACAATAATCAAGTTTCAAACGAAACCCCTTTCAAACGGAAGTTTCAAACGATATCCCTTTTCAAACAGAAACCACTTTCAAACGGAACCCTTTCAAACGGAACGCTTTCAAACGGAACCCTTTCAAACGGAACGCTTTCAAACGGAACGGGTCAACTTCAAACGGAAATGGTCAGATTCAAATGATAGGGTCAAATTTCAAACGGAAGGGTATGCTTCGTTCAAACGGACACCAGCTTTCAAGCCATTTTTACCAGTTTTACTTTGAGTTTAGGTCTGATATTCTCAAGGGTTTGTTATTACTGTATTTTGTTTGATATGTGAAAGTTTTAGGCCATTTTAACCGTAAACACTTGTTCAAATCAGAAAAGAAAGGTAGAAATGAGAGAATTCGAAGTAAATCCGATAAAATCAAGCTGCAATGGTATGAACTCCTCGTCCTGAGCTCTGATACCACTTGTTGGATCGTTCCGGTGACCCTAAACAGTCAGTAAAGGCAGTTCATCTTCGTTTACAAAGGCGGAATCAGAGTAAACAAAGTCACAACAGCTTGTTCCTTTCAATTTCTTTCTATTACTGATTTCCTGAGTCTTTTACAATGATTATGACAAAAATTCGGTAGCACCTCGACTCACATACACACACATGTCCGTATGAAATGAGCATGCACAACTCCTGTACATAGTGCCAGCCATTCCGTTTGAAGGTGACACACCCAGTTCAAACGGAACCCTCTTCAAACGGACTGGCTTCTTCAAACAGACTGGACAAGTTCAAACGGACAGGACATCTTCAAACGGACAGGACATGTTCAAACGGATTGACTTCCTAAAACATGACCAAACCCTAACTCAATCACTATTGTGCACTCATTTAACCTATCTAGACATAAGACTCGATAAGACGTAGTCAGCAAACATTCAATGCACCAACAATAACCAACAGGAAGAGAAAAGGAGATAAGGGGTCCCCTTGCCGCATACCCTTATGGCATTGGAAATCAAAAGTTGGCGACCCATTAACAAGAACCGCCGCCCTCGCAGAGGATAAAATCCCTAACACCCGTCTGCACCAACGCTGAGGAAAGCCCATTTGAGACATTACCGAGTCAACGAAACCCTAGTTCATATTGTCATAGGCTTTCTCGAAGTCAAGTTTGAATAGAAACGCCTTCTTTTTCTTCTTCTTTAGCCAATTCACCGTCTCACTAATTATTAAAGGGCCATCAAGAATGAACTTCCCTTTGAGAAAAGCCGATTGATTCTCCGAGATGACAGAAGCAATAAATTTCTTCAAGCGATTAGCTAGGACCTTAGAAATAACTTTATTAATAGCTCCAACCAAGCTAATGGGCCGAAAATCATTAAGATCAGCAGGATCCCGAACTTTAGGAATAAGTGTTATAAACGAAGTCGCATAACCCCTATTAACCGAGCTGCTTAAGAAAAACTCATTCAAAACGTTTATGAAATCTCCCTCGAAAACATCCCGGAAGTGCTTCAAAAATTTGAAATTCAACCCATCGGGCCCGGGGGCCCGATTACTTCCATAATCCCAAACTACCACCTTCAATTCATCCACAGAAAATTCCGACACCAGCCAATTAGCATCCTGTTGACTCAGGCATTTGAGGAGACCACAAGACAACAATGGACGCACCCAAACATCCTCTTTGAATTTGCCCCGAAAAAATTCGAACACATATTTCTTAATAAGAGAAGGTTTTGAACACCAAGACCCGTTAATATGTAACCCATGAATCGAGTTACTAGCCTTCCGACAATTAATCATCGAATGAAAAAACTAGAGTTTTCGTCTCCCTCTTTGGCCCATCTAACCCTCGATCTCTGTTTCAGGTCCTTCGTCTTATTCTCTTCTATCTCCTTAATGCGAAGCAGATTCTCAGAAAGAGCCCACTCTTCCTCCTCAGCTAAGTCCCTAACTTCCAACAATTTCTCTAACTCCTCAATTTCTTCTCTCGCAATAGCCTCTAATTCCCCTTCTTTCTTAATCATATCATCCCTCCAAACCTTCACATGAGACCTAATCCATTTGAATTTTTTCAACAAGCACAAATCAGCAGGCCCAGAACCCACAAAGGAACGGGCCGCTTCTCTGACCGTCGAGTCGAACCCCGGCCGACCAAACCACGAGTTAAAGACTCTAAAGGGCTTCGGCCCGAAGTTAGACTCCTTAGTAACCAACACAATTGGGTTGTGATCCGAAAACATCCTCGGTAAGGCTCTAAAGCAAGCGTTTGGCCATAACCCAAAAAACCCGGAGCAAACCAGAAAACGATCAATTTTGCTACACTTCTTCCCATTGTCTGCCCATCTAGTATACTTTCTATCTTTCATCGCATACTCCAACAACCCGCCATTAAAAATAAAAGAATTAAAGAATCTGGCACAAGAGGCGTTGAACCGAGTGTTAAGTCTTTCCTCAGGAACCCTGACCGCATTGAAGTCCCTAAGGAAAATCCACAGACCCGAGAAGGCGTCAATTAACCCCAGAAGACGATCCCAAAGAAGTTTTTTCCCTTGAACATCCTGAGGAGCATAAATATTGGCGATATTAATCTGGTGACCACTCCCTTTGATCTTACCGCTAACGACCAGAAAATTTCTATCCTTAATGGAACTACCAATTTCGAATAACTTCTTATCCCAAATACTGACCAACCCTCCAGACAAACCGCTCAAATCCACCCAATCCACACCAAAATCCTTACAACCCCAGAATCTAGCGAAAACCCCTTCATTCACAGCACCACACTTAGATTCTTGGAACGCTGCAAACGAGATCCCGAATTTGACCTTTATCCCTTTCACCCATCTAGCTTTCTCATCCCCACCCAACCCTCTCAAATTGATGGATAAGAAATTCATACCTTAATCACATTAA
Organism: Helianthus annuus; assembly: GCF_002127325.2. Classification (NCBI taxonomy): domain Eukaryota; kingdom Viridiplantae; phylum Streptophyta; class Magnoliopsida; order Asterales; family Asteraceae; genus Helianthus; species Helianthus annuus. Next base: position 50,740,473 of record NC_035437.2, read on the forward strand.
TACCTTTACCCAATAAATCCTTCCTCACTAGCTCCTCACTGTTACCCAATTCCATTCCCAACATAACCCCCACATAAACAGTTTTACTAACCTCTTGGTCGATAGACCCCCCATCGTTCCTAGAAGCTCCCTCCGACTCATGAATGCCAGGATCCAGCGAGCCACCGAACCTTTGGCTGTGAACCTCTGACGAGACCTCTTCCGTGACCCCTTCGTTGACATCGACTGGAACCCCATGTGAATTAAGCGGCCGATTAAGGTTAACAGTAGAGACCAGAGACTGACAACCATCCCTGTTAGATCTTATCTCTTTCATCTGATTTAAAAGATTATCCAAAGAGAACGGATCACTGTCCTCAACCTCATGGGCCTTCTCACTACTCTCAACCACTTGGGCCCTGTTCCTTTTCTTGGGCCTACATTTCTCAGTAGAGTCCACTAACCCACTAGGACTGCCCACATTAGCAACACCCTGATTTTTGGGCCCACCCTTCCTAAATCTTTTTGACTTCCTACCTGCCTTAAAATAATGAATACCCCCATTCTTTGTCCCGGACTCATTGGAAACATTATCCGGAAACATGTAACTACTACCCGAAAATATAATTGTATAACACTATATAACACCAGATAACACCATATAACACTATGTAACACTATATAACACTATACATCCATCATAGACCTGGTACTATCCATTATAGAACTGCTACCAGAAAATATAACACTATAACACTGTATAACACTATAACACTGTATAAAAACCTTCATTCTCCATCCATCACTATATAACACTTTATAAAACCATTTCAGAAATTATAATTGATAAACGATAGCGGTTATGAAAGGTTATCAATTAATTTATATTCCTATAATAACTGGTGGCGGTTATGGAAGGTTATCAATTAATTGAATTAATGAGAAAATTACTAGTTTACCCTTTTGAATTAATTTAGATTGAAGACACATATTATCTCCACAATATTTCTCACACTTTTTACACTTTGTGCCATTTGTACAGAATCTTTAATCTTCTCATGTATGCGTATTGTATTTTTGTTAGAAGAAAATGTTTATAAGAATAAATTCTCATGTATGCTCTACATGAAGTTTGTATTTCTAATATATTGTAATGTAATGTAATAAGTGTTGTAATATTAAATATCTACTATTTTATAACTTATTGATATATTTGTAGATTGTTTTTAATGGCGTCCCGTTGGTGTCATACATGCATGGCCAACGATGAATTATGGGCAAGCGAGAGTTAACTATGATCAATTGATGGTAAACTAAGACGACTGACGGTTGACTACGTATAACAACCCTCCTAAAACATCCTAAACACCCCTAACGCCCTAAATATACACCGTATATACTCGTTAACGGTCCCAAATAACCTTAATATTAATAAAAATCAAATAGAAACAAATATTAGGGTCCCTCGCGGGCCGCGACCCATTCCTCTGGGTCTGTTACGGGGCACGACAGAGTAACACCAAGCGACACCGCCATGCGCCATGTGTCCCTGTGCGTGTTGGGTCTAGTAGGCTGAGTTGCAAGGCTAGAGCCTAATCTACACCCCTCGCGGGCCGCGAAGGAGACTGTGGGGGCGTCGCGGGGCGCGAGCCGCCTCTGGTCAGGCCTATAAATGGGAAACGAAGCTTCAGAATTCGTCACTCAATTTCTTTTTCTCTCCCAAACTTCTTATTAAGCAAAACTCTCGGGAATAATACCCCTAAAAAGTGAAGCTCTGCCTGGTTGTAAGTATTATAACCCCCGATCACGTATTTGTTACCCTACCCGATTGCTCTAGGGCTCCGTAACGCATGTCAAGGCTCTGCCTTACTCGGTTCGTTGGAGTTCTGTCTTGTGTTGTATGGCTAATGTGATTTGGGTTATCTTACTAACACGTATGCATTGTTTAATTTTTAATAGATTATAACCAGGAGAACCATCAGGAAGCTATTGTATTATCTAAGTAAGCAATGTGAGTACATTCTCTTTTTGTAAACCCTTTTTGTGAGTAATTGTTTCAAATATTTTACAAAACCCTAAATATTTATCAAGACACTTACAGTGATTAAGTTTTTGAAATTCTACAATTATCATTAGTATGTGGGGCTTTGTATACATTACTTGACACTCGTTACTATTGCGAATAGTAGCATGACCGCAAGCACGGGGGACAAAGGTTGCCCAGTAGCAATATTGTATTGAATAATTGGATAGATATAAACATTGTAAATCTTAATACTGTAAAGTTGTAAATACTTGTTTTGATTAAACTGGGATGCACTCGCCAGTATTTCTTGCTAATAAAATCTTTTTAAAACGCGTTTTAGGTAACCTAATATGAAGCTAATAGAAGCCAGCTGGAGAGTGTTAGTACATTAATGTCTATCGCCTCCGTCATCTCAGTTCGTAGCAGAAACAGAAGAACTTTGTGTTTACAATGTAATATCTTGTTACTAAAAGGCAAGGTGGCATTATTGTAAATAAGGAAAGTTTCCTTATCACCTTTGGCCTATAAATAGAAGCCTTAGGCTTTTAGTTAAGAACTTTTGCCATTTTTGATCTTTGGAGCTTAGAGGTTAGAGAGAGAAGCTAGAGAGAGAAAGTAGAGAGAGAAAGGCAAAAGGTGATTCACGGTTCTTGTATCTTTTCAGATCTATCAAAGAATCACGTTAATAGTACGTCTCGTGTGTTTCGGTTATTCACGTTCACGGTTTCCGCACGTCGAACGTGTCATACGCAATCGTTTCGGAGTCAAACCGGTCCTAACAAGTGGTATCAGAGCAGGAGCTCGATTGCACAGATCAAACGCACGAATTCGCACAGAAATCCTTCAGATTCAGAGTCGAATTTACTCAGATTTGTCAAATTTCTTCATACTTTCTTGTTCTTCACATTTTTATCTGAAAATCGTAAAATTAACAGTGTTTTTACGGTTGAAATTGGATGAAATTTTGATATGTTGTGCGCCTATATCTGATCTATGATCCTACAAATTTTCAGGTCAAAATTCCAAGCCGTTTGGGAGAAATCTGCGTTTTTGTGAACTTTTTGCTGAAACCGTTCGTCAAACTGTTCATCAGTTCTTGTTCGATCGAACTAGCAACTCGTTCGAACAGGTCACTCGATCGAATAGGATTTTGGTTCGAACAGGAAGTTTAATCGAACAGGAACTTGAATCGAGTAGGCCAACCGTTCGGTTAGGCTACTCGAACGGCTAGCAAAGTGCTAACCGTTCGAACAGGAATTTTGGTTCGAACAGGAATTTTGGATCGAACAGGAATTTTGGATCGAACAGGAATTTTGGATCGAACAGGAACTTTGAATCGAACAGCATATTAGTGCACTTCAATCGAACAGCTGTTCGATCGGCTAGAAAGTCATTCACTCGAACAGCTACTCGAACGGCTAGAATTTCATTCAATCGAACAACTGTTCGATCGGCTAGAAAGTCATTCACTCGAACAGCATAACATTCATTAAACACTTTGACTTTTTGACTCTGTTCGATCGAACAGCACAGCATTCCTAGCCGAACGGCTAGCACCACCGCTACAATACTTCAATCGAACAGCTGTTCGATCGGCTAGCATACCTATTCCCACTCGATCGGCTAGCAATACCTATTCCCACTCGATCGGCTAGCAATACCTATTCCCACTCGATCGGCTAGCATACCTATTCCCACTCGATCGGCTAGCAATACCTATTCCCACTCGATCGGCTAGCAATATCTATTCCCACTCGATCGGCTAGCAATACCTATTCCCACTCGATCGGCTAGCACTACCTCCTGACCGATCGGCTAGCATCCCTCCCTACTCGATCGGCTAGCATCCATTACTAATCGATCGGCTAGTAACCATCCCCATCCAATCGGTTGAAAAAAAAAATCAAATTGAATAAATATTTTAGAATTGATTTGAATCATAAAAATTTTTAATCATATCAAATCAATTAACTTTCAAAATTAAGTTTGTTAAAAGTCTTTGAACTAATCGGTTGTTTACATAATTCATTCAGGTGATTCGAGGTAATTCAAAGAAAAAGCATCATGGCTGAAGAATTTTATAACACGTTTTTCAACGCGTTCACATCTGAATCATCCGAAGTTACAACTGTTACACCAAAAACCATCACGAAGGCAATCAATGAGAACATCAAGCATGATAACTTTTACGAAACGCATTCTAAACCACCAACGCTTGAAAGCATTGAAGATTACACTTGGTGGAAAGAAAGATTTATTAATTGGGCAAAAGCGTATGCACATGAAAGTTGGTTTTGTCTAGAATACGGATACGAAAAGCCAAAAGATGATAAAGGTGAAGATCTACAGTTCAAAAAATTCTCCAGAGACGACAGAGCAGAATTTGCCGCTGAACAAAGGATGATCGCATTGATACAATCAGCAATTAGAAACGATATATTTGCATTATTAAATCATAGCGGGACATCCAAATCGGTTTGGGAAGCTTTACGTATTAAAGCTGAGGGTGGCAAACAAATTAAAAAGAACAAAATCGCGCTAATTAAAAAAGAATTTGATCTTTTTGATAGTTTAAAAGGAGAATCGGTGAGGCAAATGATAGAAAGATTTTGTCACCTAAAAATCGAACTCGAAAGATTTGAAATTGCTAAAACAAGAGAAGAAATCATCGATAAAGTGATTGAAGCGTTACCACGAGTTGATCAGTGGCAAACGTTTGTGTTTATTTTGAAAAATGATGATTCATATGATACAATTTCTCTTGATACATTGTTTGAAAAGATTGAAAGTCATGATCTAGAGCTGCAGAAGCAAAGCAAGATGACAGAGTCTTCACGACAACAGAATGTCGGCTTGTATTACAAAAGTAGTGTACTTTCAGAGAAAGGCGTTGGTTCACCAAAAACAGCATTCGTTGGTGAAAAGATGAATGAATCTCAAACAACGTCAACAAGTCATCATTCTGGATATCATTCATCTTCACAAACAAATTCAGAAGACACAGATGAAATTTTATGCAACATTGCTCTTAAACTGAAAAATTCTCCAGCAATGAGTATCAATGCAGCGAAGCAGCAAATGAGCTTTCTTGCATCTGTCCTGGAATCATATGAAGGTCTGGTAGCTGGAAAAATCGGTAATTCTGAACTGACGAAAGAAGACTACGACCAGATTGATCCAGAGGAGATGGAACTTATTGATATTCGTTGGTGTTTAGCAAGCTGCATTCGGAGAGCTCAAAGATACATGGAAATTACTGGGAAACAATCTCTTGGTGGTCCATCAACAAAGCTCGGTTTTGACAAGTCAAAAGTGACCTGTTTCAAATGCAAGCAAAAGGGTCATTTCAAAAGAGAGTGTAAGAATGCAGAAGTTGCTGAAAGAAATGAACGTCCTTTCAATGATGATTATTATCAAAAGGCGATCTACCATCGAAGCAGAGAAGAGCCAAAGTTGATTGAAGATAGACCAAAAACAACTTCAAGAGCTTGTCCTGTCATATATCCTGATGAAGGATATGATTGGTCTCAAATTTGTCCAGAAGAAGATCGAAATGATATTGTTCGCAAAACAGCTCATGGGAAAGCTACGACAGCACCAAGAAAGTTTGCGAATGTTGCTGAAATTAAAGAAGAAAAAGAACCTGCTAAAAACCATGAAGAAAAGATTGAGAACAAAGAGAAAACTCGAGAAGAGATCTTGAGTGAGAAAACACATAAAGAAAGAGATGTGGTTTACAGAAGAATGGATGAGATGCAGGAAGAATATGAGAATGCTGTCAGCAACAAACGATGGGACAAGAAGAGAGAGTGTTATTACAACAGAGAAGGAGAACCAGTTGTTCCAAAGAAAGATATAATCTTTGATGATGTTCTTCTTGCTGTCCCGTTGAGAGCTGAATATTACAGAAGAGTGACGAAAGATGATGCATATGTTAAACAATACGAGAAAGATATCCGATATGCTATGCTGTCATGCTTGAGAAAAAGGGATGAAGAGAAAATGAAGAAGAGTGTTGAAGAGATGGTAGTTAATCTGAAGAAGATTGCTGAAGAAGTCGAAACAGAAGCTGTAGAAGCTGAAGTGGTGAAAGAAGTTGAAGAACAGCAAATTGAAGAAGAAGAAAAGAAAAATGAAAAATCAGATGTTGGTGATGTTGGCGAAGAAGTCAGTGTTGAACAAAAGCTGAATGATGCTAAGATGAAGCAGCCAGAGGAAGCTGAAAACACCGAAGTGCCAAACACTAAGGTAAATTCTGATTCTGAAGTTTTAAAACCAGCTGAACAGTGCAAGAAATGCATGGAACCGTGCAGAGCTTGTACTGAAAAAGATGAGCAATTCAGAACAAAAGATCTTGAATTCACAAAAATCGAAAACATTTTCAAAAATAAATGCAAAGAAATGTTAGAAAAAGAAAAAGTTTTTAAAGAAAATGATGAAAAATTTTCAGAAAAATGTAACAAATTGGAAAAAGAAAATGAAGTTTTGAAGGAAAACATTTTGAAAATGACAAATGAATGTGAACAAAAAGAAATTGCTTGTCAAGAAATGAAAAAGGAATATGATTCAATGAAATTATCATATGAGGTTATAAAAGAGTCATATGAAAAGGTGAAAGATGAAATGAAATATGCTCAATCAAGAATGAATTATATGTCTGAAACAACAAAAGAGCTAAAACGAATGTATGCTATAAAACAAGATGTTGTTAATTCCTATATTGAGGATGTTGCTAAGCTAAAGCAACAGATTGTTGATTTAGAACAGGAAAACAACAAGTTAAAAAGTTACCATGTGTCGTCATATGTGCTTGAACGAATTTTCAATATAAAACCGGGTGATGGTGAGTCTGAGCAGAACAAGAAAGGCATTGGCTCAGAGTTTCATCAAGTTCCACCACCGGAAAAGTTTGCATTTTATGATGAGGAAAAGGTCGAAAAAGCTTTCAACATGGTAGACAAATTGCCAGACAACATTGACATAACCTATTCCAAATCTGATGATATTCATGATTCAGAGGTGGTAGGTAAAGTCGTTGAAAGTGTCTTGAACGAAGAGTCGGTTCATACAGGTAAATCTGAATCACATGATGAAGATGAAGGAAATCTTCATGATGCATATCTGAAGAACACAAAATCTGAGAAAAGTTTGAATGATGATTCAAAGGGATTGGTTTATACCATGATTGGATCGGACAAATTATTCTTAGACGTTGTATTCCCGATTCAGAATGTGATTTCAGAAAAGATTGACAAAGTTTTCAAGATGGTTGAGATTGAAAAATCTGAAATTCCAAAATTTGCTGGTAAAGGTCACAAAACTTTTTATAACAAACCTGGTTACAAGAAGAAAAACATGAAGGCTGGGTTGGGTTATAAGAAGAAACAAAATTGGAATAAAAATAAAACTCCGAATTTTCAGGCAAAAATGAACTTCGTTCACGGAACAAGTTCAGAAGAAGAGAAAGAACTCAAATTTAGACAACAGTCAAATGAAGAGTTTCAGGCCCAGAAAAAGCAACAACAACAGGTCAAAGATGTTTCAAAGAGAACATGCTTTAAATGTGATCAAACAGGACATCTTGCTCGCAAATGTCCAAATCTGAAACCTGTTGGTGTTGAGACGAAAAAGAAGTCTGTTTATGTTCAAAAACAGAAATATGAAGTTGTGAATCAAAAGTCAACCAAGTTTGAATCAAAGCAAACTTGGAAGCCAAAATTGTCAAAGGCTGACTCACAACAAACTTGGAAACCAGTGACACCCGAACTTAGAACAACACAAAGTTGGAAAACAACTGTTGATGTAACAAAACCAAACCAATTTTGGAAACCAAAAGATGTTGTTCAGAGTCCAAATGTTCAAAAAGAGTCACATTTTTACAAACGTGAGACTCCAAAAGGTCAAACATGGAGTGTTAAGAAACAAGTTGATTTAGTTAAAAATGAGAAACAAAAACAAATCTGGAAATCGAAAACAGAAACAGAAAGTTCAACTTATGAGGTGAAAAAGGCTGAGGAGTCAATTTCGATTGATTATGATGCAAATTTTCCACCACTTAAGGCTGAAAACTTTAAAATTCAGATTGCTAGAGTCAAGGTTACACCCAAGGCTGGTGAGGCTTGGGTGAATACAATGTTTGATTAAACAATTTGATTTGCCGGAGCTTCCTTTATCGCGAAGCATGAATCGGCATCCATCTTTAATGAAAAGAAAATTATTGGGTCGTATTTGATAAAATTTGAATGTGCAGGTGTTTCTGAAGAAAACTGAATGTCAACCAAAGGAGAAACGAAGCAGCCTGGCATCGGAGGATGCTGATCCCTGCAACGGTTAAACAGGGAGTTTGTTTGATTTCTGTACATAAATAAACAATATTTTCAAAAAAACTCTAAAAAAAAAAAAAATTTAAAAAAAAAAAAAACCAAAAATATGTTTTCATTTTGTCAAAAATTTGAAAATCAAAAATATGTTTGTCTCTAAATTTTTCATAAATACAAAAATTCAAAAATATGTTATTTGAATTTGCCGGAACTCCCAGGTTGGTAATTGAGGAGTAGGAATCGGCATCTTTCTTGAGAAATGTTTTATCAAGGACATTAAGTTGTACTTGATTTAACTTTCGAATTAATTGATGAAAGAACAAGGTGATGAATAAACCCCGTGTGTGAATTAAACAAAACTTATTTTCCGGAAAAAACATTTTGATTAAAACAAACTTAAGTGTTTTGAAATCATAATGGGAAAATAGTTTGTTATCAGGGGAAGTTCTGATTGAATACGCCGAAACCCTCACGGCTGAACAAACATGATTAATTTCACTAGATTGGAAAACGGTTTTCAAACTGTAAAAGATCAATGTGTTGTAAATCATGGGGGTACATTATGTTTTCTGCAAATCTATGCATGAGATGCAGAAAATGGATGGCGAGACAAAGCTATCAGTATCAGGTTGTCAAATTTTCTTTAAATGGTTTTGAATTTTAGGGGGAGTAAGAAATATTGTCAGAAAATCCAAAAACATTAGAAAATTTGAAAATGCCAAAAACATGATAAAATTCAAAAATTTGAGTTTTTGTTGATAAAAGAGGAAATGATAGTACATCAGTGGACTATCACAGCACGCTAAAGAAATGTAATGTCAAATGTGATAAATGGTCTCACTGATGATGTGACGATAGGTTTTTGTACATTTAGTAGATTTATTCGGGATATAAACCTAAAATTTCAAACTTGCGAAATTTGTGGGGAACACTACTTGGATATATAGGTAACCCCTGAAATCTCGTTTGAAAGGTCTCGTATTCTGATATACTAGGTGTTTATACTCTATGATGTCTGGGGTATTATTCCGGGACTTCTGCTGAACGGTAGTTCTGACCTAGTCCTTGGATAATGCTTTGCAGTAAATGCTTGAAACATAGCATTCTAGCCCTCAGTGATTAGACAATAAAATTGATAATCATCTGTTGTAGCTAAAAGATTCTCTAAAGGGGACACACCGCAAAGTCGAAATTGATATCTCTCTGCTGAACGGAAGTTCTGACCTGAGATCCCTCAATTCTCGCATTAAACCCCTAATTTATGTACAGACATCATTGTAGTACTCTTGCCTGTAAGACTGAATATTGAGATTCTGGATACGGGAGTATATTCAAGAGGTGGGACACATAAATCGAGCTAAGTTCCTAAAACATCTAAAGAGTATCCTGAATAGATTGAAAATTGTATGAAAATTTAAGAGGACAACTATATCGTTAATCGAGGTGAATCGTTTAGAACTTAAAATGATTAAAGCTTAACGGTGCTAGTGATTTGTTTCAAAAACTGATATGATCCTCTTACACGAACTCAAACAAAAATATTGTCTGTAAATATGTTTGTACATATTTCTTTACTGCTTTATATTTTCAGAATAATACAAAAAGATTTTGATTTCCGTTTTATTTTCGACAACCGATGTCTGAATGTTGTGTTTCAAAATCTAAGTATGCTAATCGTGTTTCTGGAAATAAATCAAGTTCATTAATTTGAAACTTGAAGTTTTTAAAATTAAAATCAAAATTTAAAAACAGTTTGTGATATCTCCAAGGTCATTAATTTGGACTTGGATGATCAACCGTGAAGGATTTGGATGCTCATATTGTTAAAATCTTAAAAGAGTCAGTTTTTCGATTTGGATTCTTTAACGCTGTCAAATCTATAAAGCATTTTGATAGGGGGAGAGAGTCAAGATAATTCTGGAAATATTCATATTATTATATCTTAAAGCCAGAATCTTGATTTAGAAAGTTTAAAGAGCCAGATTACGATTTCTGGACAATTTCAAAACACTGTCACTTATAAACGTATGAGTGTTGCAGATGTTATTCCAGACTACGATCCCGACAGCCGAGTCTGAGGGGGAGTCTGAAGACGAGCTCAATGCTAACGGAAGCGTGTAAGGAGCCAGGTATCGTTCCTGGAAGAGCTTGTAACTGGAAAGCCAGGTGTCGATCCCAAAGCACGGAAGCTTGTCGAAAGGGGGAGCCTGAAGAGTTTACCGAAAGGGGGAGCTGAAGCTGAAGACAGATCCACTGGGATTATATTCAGGCTAAAGAGAGAGAAAGAAAAGAAAAGAAGCTACGAGTCTGAATGATTGAGATTGACTGCGGCAATATCCGAGGGGGAGACTGTTAGTACATTAATGTCTATCGCCTCCGTCATCTCAGTTCGTAGCAGAAACAGAAGAACTTTGTGTTTACAATGTAATATCTTGTTACTAAAAGGCAAGGTGGCATTATTGTAAATAAGGAAAGTTTCCTTATCACCTTTGGCCTATAAATAGAAGCCTTAGGCTTTTAGTTAAGAACTTTTGCCATTTTTGATCTTTGGAGCTTAGAGGTTAGAGAGAGAAGCTAGAGAGAGAAAGTAGAGAGAGAAAGGCAAAAGGTGATTCACGGTTCTTGTATCTTTTCAGATCTATCAAAGAATCACGTTAATAGTACGTCTCGTGTGTTTCAGTTATTCACGTTCACGGTTTCCGCACGTCGAACGTGTCATACGCAATCGTTTCGGAGTCAAACCGGTCCTAACAGAGAGCACTGAATGCTTAAAGAAGTGATTATAAAAGTTATCTAAATAAAAGGAGATTTTATTTTCAATAACTAGGGTTTATCACTATAAATGTATTATAATTGAAACTTGGGTTTTATCCTATTTATTTATTTATAAAAAAGTTTGGTGTTTTAAACTCTGATAAATATTTCCTAACTACGGTCTTAATGTCTCATTTCCGCTACCAAATTAATAAACACCGATACCACTGATCTGAGCTCGTGGCGCCCGCTCCCGAGGAACCAAGTGACCAGAGAAACAACACACATAACAATTATATATATATATATATATATATATATATATATAATTGTTATGTGTGATATATATATATATATATATATATATATATAGGGAGAGGATCATGAGAAAACTAGAAAACTAATTAAAAAAGCCTAAAAAAAGCTAAAAAAACATACCAATTTTTTTCACAAATTAAAAAAAAACGCTATTTTATATATATATAAAAAAATTTGTTGTACTGTACATGTGCATTATCTATGTACTACACATGTGCATTATATTCGTAATAGTGCACATGTGCAATACAACAAAAAAAAATTATTTTTTTTTTGAAATTTTTTTTTGAAATTTTTTTTCCATAAATAAAATATAGTGATTTTTTATAAAAAATATAAAAAAAATTGGTATGTTTTTTAGGTTTTTTTAGTTAGTTTTTTTGTTTTCTCATTTATACTAGTTTTCTCATGATCCATCCCACACACACATATATATATATATATATATATATATAGGTAACGGGTACTGTACAAATTCCCTTATCGTACATTACGTACGCTACAATCTCAGCCGTCAGATCATCTTCCCGCAATGAAAATCGCATGTTGTTTTTTTTGTAATAATTTCGCATGTGATAAATTTGATGAAATGGCAGGTGTTTTTTTGTAACAATTTCGCATGTGTTAATTCAATTTCGCATGTGACAATTTTGATGAAATAGAAGGTTTTTTTTTAACAATTTCGCATGTGGTAATTTAATTTCGCATGTGATAATTTTGATGAAATAGCAGGTTGTTTTTTTGTAACAATTTCGCATGTGGTAATTCAATTTCACATGTGATAATTTTGATGAAATAGAATGTTGGTTTTTGTAACAATTTCGCATGTGGTAATTTTGAAGAAATCGCATGTTAAAAAACCAACATGCGAAATTGTTACAAAAAACAACATGCGATTGTCAAAGCGGAAAGATGATCTGACGGCTGAGATTGTAGCGTACGTAATGTACGATAAACGCATTTCTACGTTAACCAACCCCTATATATATATATTTACTAAAAGACAAGGGGTCGTGCCTATCTGCCTTCTTCTCACAACTCACACGACCCGTTTCTCTGCGACTTCCGGTTCCCCACTGCTCCCGACACTTTTTGACGATCTTCTTCCACGATCTACTCACAATGTATGTTACTAACACTTAGATTACATAGATTCGTTTTTTGCATTTTTTAATAACATCAAGATTTGGGAAAAAATCTAGGGTTCTTGAACTAGACCCGTGTCGGTTCAAAAAAATTTCCTAGATCTTGTTGTTAGTAGTTAGTAGTAGTGTTTTAAGAAGTAAATCATCCAACCATTATGGAAAAAATTAAAGCTTTTCAACCAGTTTTGCAAAACCCTTGTTCTTAACGGAAATACTCCAAATCGGAAGGGGAAACGGGTTGGTAAGTAAAAATTGACACTTGGGGTTTAATTTTTGGGTTATACCGGACATAGGGGACCAAAAATTTTAGACTTTTCGAAACCGGCTCGAAAAAGTCAGATTTTGGCCAAGACAGTAACCGAACACGGGGCCGTGCCTCTGATGGCAGGGGTCGTGCCCCCTAAAGATTTGCAGCAATGGCACCACACAGATGGTTGAGGTTCAGAACCGACAACACATTATGTGGAACGTATGGAGATCCTAAAGCTAGGAACGAGGAACCGCCTCGTCAAGTGTGTTACTCTGGAAAGTGTGGGGTAAAGAGAGAGGTACGACGGCTTGGTGACAGGACCGTTGCGTGTCTTTTTGGAGGCATCGTTGCAATCTATTTACGAATTCAACCTCAAATTCCTAAGTACTTTTAGCCTCAAAAAGGACATCGACGATATGTTTGACGACGATTCGGTGACTTTTCATTGTGGGGGTACCTAGTTTAGAGTCTCAGTGGCTCAGTTTGGTGTGGATTTGGGAATCTACATCGAGGAGGAAATTGGGGAACCGGTCTTCACTGATAGCATTATAGAAATGCCCGAAAATACACAGAATACTTTTTGGGCATAAATCGGTGAAGCGGCTTACAAACCAAGCGCCACAAAGAGCACCAAAATCAGGGACCCACTCATCAGCTACGTACATCGGGTACTGAGCGGTACCTTGTGCTAGAGAAAAGATAGTGGGGGTGTTGTGAACCTTCGGAAGCTAACTTACCTATACTGCATCTTGAACCAACAACCCCTAAATGTCGCCTACATGCTCCTCAAGAATATGGCCACCAACGCGAGAGCTACACATCCCATGCCCATATTCTTTGGAGGTTGGACGCCCAGGTCTACAAGACCTACGCCACACATACCCCACGCAGCTTTACCAAGGGGGTTGGCGTAACCCGGGCCGATATCAGCCTCTACCGAAGCCTCGACCTCATTGTCGACTGCAACAATAGTCTCATTCGCTTCAAGGATAACAAGGGCAGAATTTGGAGCCCAAATGACCCAGACCAAGTCCTCGCCATTGTGGATAACCCAAAACGTCCTCCATGTTCCTCTTATGGGTTTGCCCCCGGATCCTCCTCGCAAGGAGGAAGCGATTTCCCTAACATGCACAATTTATATAATATAAGGCAGGAAACGCTTCAGGTGAGCCGGAACGCCTTCAGCCTCGGTCAGAGTACTAGCACTTGCGTCAGGGGCATGAAAAGAAGCATCAACACCATGCACGCTGACATTTCATACATGCGGGAGCACAGGGCGTATAGGGCTGACGAGGAGGAGGGTGAGGATATGGAGTCGGATTAGGGCTTTGGCAATGGAGCTGGCGTGGTGGCAACATATAGGTTAAATCTTTTCTCCTTTTTTTTCTGATGGTGATGGTAATGTGCGGGCTGCGTCCCGTTGAACAATTAACTTGTTGAACAATTTACTTTTTCGTAGTTTTATTTTCTTTTTATACGGGTTCTGGCGATGGATATTCTCGTTTAAACTTTCGTAAGTTAGGATTTTATGTTTTCTCGTTATATTGTGTTGTTGTGGTATGAATAAATATACAAGTACCTTGGGATACTTGGATCCACCAAGCATACAGATCCCCCAACCCGAAATAGGAGGCCCTACACCTTAACAATTGTTTTATAAAAGAAACAGAAGCTTTACATGGGGCAGTATCTCATAGACATGCCCCCGTGCCTCTTTGTCATTGTAACGTTTTTTCCTTCTGGACTTGTCACATGGGGACGTGCCCCCTTGACACGCCCCCATGCCCAGCTTCTGTAAGTTTTATGATACTGACACTTTTACATGGGGTCGTGCCTCAGAGACATGCCCCCGTTCCAAGTATCTTTTTTATGAAAAAATTGATGTTTTTATTGCCCGTTTTACACATTTAATCAAAGTAACCTATTTTGGACACATTGAGGACAATGTGCAACTTAAGTGTGTGTGTGTGTGGGGGGGGGGGTGACTTATACAAACTCTACTTGGTACCGCTAAAACACTCCAAATCTTTTTTCAAAATTTTCTTTTTATTATGTTTTGTCTTGTTTATAGTTTAAGTTAGAAAATCAAGTTCTAAAAAGTTCAAGTTTTTATAAATTTACAACCGATATCGCCGTAATAAAAAAGAACCATATAAGGAAAAATTTATGAAAAAGGCATGACAAATTTTTAAAATTTGATTGTGTATATATATATAGGGCCAGGATCATTTCAGAACCATAAATATTTACAGAACACGCAGAACTCCTAATAAACAATCTTTTTATTTATATATTTTTATGTTTAGGATAATTTTATCATTTATTATGTGTATTTTTACGGTTACATACATGTTAAGAGTAATTTTATCAATTTTTATATGTAATTTTATAATTACACATATGTAAACTAGTTTTTTACATATATGTAATTAGTTATGACACATATATATAATTTTGGCAAATTAACTTATGTAAACTACTTTTAACATGTATGTAATCAAAGAAATACGTACATATAATAGATGATAAAAAGATCCTAAATACAAAAACTTATATATAAAATGATTGTTTATTAGGAGTTCTGAAAGTTCTGTAGTTATTTAGAGTTCTGAAATGAACTCAACCCTATATATATATATATATATCTCACAGGTTTACCCCTTTTCCCACAAAATTGTGAGTTTTGAGTCTTAAACGAGCATCCATTATTATATCTATACTAAATGATCATTCTTCATTTCTTGTGTGAATAGCCCGTATGGCTCTTACGAATCTAGAGCTTGACAAGACAATACATTCCCGGTCCTTACCGACTAATCCAAGTAAGTATATGATTGAGCCATTAGGATTTTAAACCTTTTTCCTTTCAACCTTATTTTCCATTTTTATCTCCCGCAAAAACACAAAAAACTCCCATTAGTTAACCCCTTTAAGCCTAAACCCTTTCATTTCAAAACCCATAACACACCATCACCTAAAAACCATATTTTTATCTTTACACCCTTTATTTTAGTAATAATCGGTTCTTTTGAAAAAACGCAAAAACATGTGACTGAGTTTTATTTTATCAAAACAAAAAAAAAAAACTATCTTGTTGCTTAAAATAAATAAGCAAATATATTGCTTCTAAGCACTTAGTTATTTCATAAAGTCAAAAAATATAATTTTCAAATGAAAACCGACTTTTTACGCCTTTAGCCAATTTTAAATAAAACTACCCTACACGTAACCAAAAACCTACCCTTTCAAAGTCATCTTTATATTTACAAAGATTAAGTAAAATGGGAGGATATTTGATTGCTTGTCAAGCTTATGGTAGGAGTAAGTTCTAGACCGAGCATTTCACTTATACATTTTCTGCCGAGTGCCTGAACGCGAGGGTAGAGGAGTGGCGAGTTACTCTAGAGGGCAAGGGCCTAAGGATTAGTCGATCTAATGGTGTAGCCGATGACGATGATGCCCAAATCACCATTGAGGATCAATTGGTCCCACAAGCAACTAAATTTAAGTAATTGGAGTCGTTTGTATAAAGGGATGGTGACATAGATAGTGATGTAACCCATCGCATACAGGCTGGCTGGTGTAGATGGAGGGCATCAAGTGGAGTATTATGCGATAGGAGATTCCCAACTAAACTAAAGGGGATGTTTTATAGGGTAGTAGTTAGGCCATCTATGCTGTATGGAACAGACTGTTGGGCTATCAAGAAGACATAAGCGCGCAAGATGGAGGTAGCAGAGATGAGGATGATGAGGTGGATGTGTGGACACACGAGGTTGGATCGAATAAGAAATGAGGTTTTTAGGGAAATATTAGGAGTGGCTAGTATATCGAATAAGATTAAAGAGGGGAGATTGAGATGGTTTGGGCATGTGAAGAGGAGGCAAACGACGGCACCAGTTAGAGTGGTGGAAACTCTTACTGTGGAGGGGTGGAGAGGAAGAGGTAGACCCAAACTGACATGGGAAGAGCAGATTAGGCATGATTTACTAGAGTTGCATCTTTCCGAGGACATGGTCCAAGATAGGACTTCGTGGAGGCGTAGGATTAGGGTTAAGGACTTCTAGAGGATATTGCAGTAAGGTCTTAGGGGTATTTTAGGGACGTAGGTTTTTCTTATTCTTTAAGTGACTTTACCAGCGATTGACTTCTTGTGTTTATGCCGGAATGAGGTTGTATGCTATTATACATGATTTACATTATAGTGTGTCACTCTGATCACTTTCTTGGTATAGATGACTTCTTTTTTTTCTATATTCAATTTGTATATATTCTTTGACTTGATGTGTTGGTATGTTTGTTCGTCTTGGAGCTGAGGGTCTCTTCTGGAAGCAGCTTCTCTATCCCTAGGGATAGAGGCAAGGTCTGTCTACATCCCACCCTCCCAAACCCTATATGTAGCTTTGCTATTTGTGGGATTTACTAGGTATGGTTGTTGTTGTTGTTGTTGTTTATTTTCAGCCGAGTGTTGAGTGACCACTTGCGAGGTATGTGAATGTATATATAGCTTAATGAAATTTTAAAATATATCTTATGCTTGAAAATATTTATTTTTCTTTAAAAGTTCTAAACAGAATCATGACGAATAGGATTGTAAATAAAATAAAAACGAGAATAAATAAAGAACTTGGATTCTCGACACTCTACAAACAAGACCCTAAACTTCTCTTCTACCCATCCCATTTGGGAGTATAAGCAATAATAAAGCGTTTTGCTTGAAGACAATCAAAGATTCAAGTGTGGAGGTATTTGATATGCGTAAAATGCAACATATAAATTGTATCAAATAACCTATAAAAACAACTCTTTTCAGTACCAATGTTGGAACAAGTGCTTTACTTTGTTTACTTTTGATTTTCAGGATTAAAAGAGCTTAAACAAACAAAAGGAACAAACTAACAACAAAAACCAACATAAATATGTAGAAAAGAAGTTGACACACTGTACCAACCCTCCAAGCTTTACTCCAAGAATAACAACAACAAACCAGAATCCCAACATAGGGCCGCGCCTGCGAGGCATGGGCCGTGCCCCACCCAAGATTCTATAAAGATGAAGACAAACAGAAAACGACAAGGGACCGAGGGCCGTGTCTCCTAAGCACGGGCCGTGGTCAACTCTCAGATTTGCAAATCTAGGTTCTTACAGCAAGTACAAGGGCCACGGGGCCGTGTCGTTGACACACGGGGCCGTGTGTGCAGAAGAGCTGACAAGAGCATTAAATGAAGACAAAGAAGATGAAGGATATGGGGTCGTGCCCACCAAGCACGGGGCCGTTGATCGGTGCATTTTAGGCATACTTTAGTTGATATTATTTATAATCTAAATGCACCGATATTATTATAAAAGACATTACTTTGATTGGTTTCTATATGTTGCGGGTTAAGATGAAAAGGAACTAAAATGATCTTATTTATCTAACTATGAGATACAATGAATAAATGATAATTATTAAAAAAATAAGGAAAACAATATTGCGTTTTCTTTGCATGAGCGTATCAATTAAGATTGTAATTAATTTGTTATGGTAATTAATATGTGGAGGAATATGTGAATTAATGTTCAACTCAATTTAATTGCTCTTTTTATTTGGAGCAGAAGAAGAACACGTATGTCATCATCAATTTAAATGTATTCTTTATTTAGTGGGCTTCTAATTTATTATATGGGCTGGAACCTAAACTAATGAAGATCTCAATAAAATTGAGCCCAGTTCGCTGGATGGAGGCAACTTTTAGGAAGTCATTGGCGGCAATGGTTTTATAAAAGAGAGGTTGGACGTCTGTTTTGATGGGGGGAGTTTTTTTAGACGGCTGTGAAGTTGAGGACGCAAGACAGAGGCACGGAAGGGCAGTCGTCTTTTGGCGGTTGTACACGGTTCAAGGCATGAACTGTTAGGTGGCTTTCTTTAAGCGTATGGTTCGTAGGTTTGAACATTTTTCTGAGGTTTATTTATAATTGGGTTTGTTTTGATATTAACAACGTCGTATAAACAATTTGATAAGTTAGTTATTTTAAACTATTTGCATGTGTTTGAGTTCTTGCTTTACAACTTGCTCGATTGATGACAAAACCTTGTAACTTGTTGGGTGACATAGAGTATGTTGACTCACATTAGTAAATAGGGTAATTAAACTGTAAAAGATCTGATGACAAAGACCCGTTTTTGATTACCACTTAAATTAACCGACTTTTCAGCACCATGTTTATGTAGTGTCCAATTAATGATTAAACTGAGTTTGGTGTGAACCTAGAATCTGAAACTTGGAGGACTTTACCTTTATCTTATGTGACTTTCCCCGTATGATTGATTTCTAGATTTTCACATTAAACACTGTTTTTCTGATTCTTATTAACTGGTAAATCTTGACCACTTGTGTTGATTTTGTGACACATTTATTATATTTGAATTTTTTGTCGTTTATCAAGCGTATTGGCAGCATACTTGCGTTGTTAGCGGGTTGGTAAATTGGTGGGTAATTGGTATAATTAAACGGGTTATTGGGTTGTATGGTGAATCTTAAAAACTATCCCTAATAATTAATCAAAGTCATTAATTCCAAGGCCATGTCTATGTGGTGTTATGAATCTGTAAACGGGTTTTTGTGTTAAACTTGCAATCGGGATTCTGGGTGGGAGTTGCTTTTCTTTAATATATAATAATTTTCTAGTTAAACACTAACAACAAATTCCCCGTTGATACGATACCCTACTTACGCTATCCACGTAGTTTAATTAGGTTTTTGATTGACTCTGACGACAGTCGTCAGCCGTGTGAACCTGCTGTTTCCAACTATAAATAGAGGTGCTTGACTCAACTGCAAATCATCTATTGGCAAACCATTTCTCTCACTTCAACCACCAGAACACCATCATCTTCCACCACATTAGTTAGAGTTAGAGTAGTCTCGGGATACAAGATCGGTAGTAAGTGCTTTCGTCAAACTATGGCCATGCTTGGCTAATCTCTTACATCACATGGTGAAGACAAAATCTTTTGTGTATTACTTTTGATTTCCAATCTTTGGTCACTTTTTATTTGGGTGTGTATAAATGACTTTAATAGCTAGTTTTTTGTATTGAAGGTGCATTTTATTCTATCATTCTTCATGTTTTGTTAATTCACACATTCGTGTCTTTATGGTCTATATAAAGCATGTTACCTGCCTGGAAGGGGGTTAGAAGGGTGGTTTGGGTAAAATGCTTGCCTCATTCAGTGTATAGATCCTGCGATATAACAACCCTCGAAAACACCCCTAAACACTCCTAAATACACCCCGTATGCGATATAAGGACCTGTATAACCTTAATTTTAATAAAATTCAAATAAAACAAAATCTATACGTTGCTCGCGGGCCGCGACCGAGTACACCTAGTGGCTCGCGGGGCGCGACAGCCCCTAGTTTGCCGGAACCTCCTTGCGCCACGTGTCCTGATACTTGTCGAGGCTATATAGGTGACTAACCAAGGCTAAGCCCTAGTCTAGTGGCTCGCGGGCCGCGAAGGGCTGACCCCAGTGGGTCGCGGGCCGTGAGGGACCCAAAATCCAGCCTATAGATAGAGGCCGAAGGCCTCAGTTTCAATACGCTCAATTCTTTTTCTCTCTGTCTCTCTAAAGTGCGAAAATTATCGGGAATAATACCCCTAAAGCACAAAGATCTGCCTCGTTGTAAGTATTTTAACCCCCGATCACGTATTCGTTATCCTACCCGATTGATCTAGGGCTCTGTAACGCATGTCAAGGCTCTGCCTGACTCAGTTTGCTGGAGTTCGGTCTCGTGTTGTATGGCTTATGTGATTTGGGTTATCTTACTAACACGTGTGCATTGTTTATTTTTAATAGACTATAATCAGGAACACCAACATGAAGCTATAAATTTACCTAAGTCAACAATGTGAGTGTATTCTACTTTTTCTCACCGTTTGTGAGTCATTCTTTTTTTCTACCAAACTGTTTTTACAAAAACTCAAATGTTTTAAGTTATACTTACAGTGATTGAGTCTATGTATTCTACAATTGCTGGCGATAAGGTGTGGTTTTGTTTACAATACTTGTAAACCGTTACTATTGGATGACGAATTAGCCAATGAGTAACATGACCACAGTCATGGAACTATGAACATGGCAAATGCTGAATGAGTATGTTGGTAGATATAAACATTGTAATCGCTCTCAATATTGTAAAGTTATAAAAGCTGTTTTGATTAAACTGGGATGCACTCGCCAGTATTTCTTGCTGATAAAACCTTTTTAAAACGCGTTTCAGGTAACTTAATGTGAAGCTAATAGAAGCCAGCTGGAGAGCACTGAAGGCTTAAGAAGTGACAATAAAAGTTACCTAAATAAAAAGGAGATTTTGTTTTCAATAACTAGGGTTTATCCCTATAATTGTATTATGAATGAAACTTGGGTTTTTCCTATTTATTATAAAATTTTGGTGTTTTGAAACTCTGAAACTAATTCCTAACTACGTCTTAATGATTAAATTCCGCTGCCAAATTGATAAACACCGATACCACTTGTCTGGCTCGCATCGCCCGCTCCCGGGGTAGGGGTCGGGGACTTCGACATGCGAGGACCTGATTCAAGCTTATTAGGACTTCCTTTATGGCAGATAGCATCAAATTGGGGGAAGTAATAACGACTTGTAATTCCTTATAAATAAACTACTATTAAAACTTTAAACCGGCTTTGCGGGACTGTATCCCTGCTGACTCAGACCAATATGGCCGAGGGTAGCATTGCCTCCAAAAAAGGTGTCACACCCCAACCGATGGCGGAATCATCGGGGCGCCGCACTGAGCGAAACAGATTGTTCAAAGAAATTCCATAACAACTAATATTACCAAATAGTTTAAAATATCATGTCCCATACCATGACCCACAAGTTAACATTGTTATTACAGACAGAGATATTCTTCAAACAAAAGCATGTTTCGACAACTCAGATTTAAACAAATAAAAATAAATTGTCTTTGTTTCTAGACTCTTTCCTAGCCTCGATTTCACAGCATTCCAAGCAAATAAACATCTTAAGCACCTGCCACATACGTTAAAGTAAAAGTCAATACACATAGTGTAAATGTGAGCTTACAAGTTTGATATAGCATAATAGAGTTCGAAATCGTTTACGCATAACCAACACGTACACATGGTGAAATGAAGCATGTAAGTTATCGACATGATCCTATCAATACCAATGACCGCGAGTTGACTGCGCAAGGCAATTCATGATGCATGATCACCACTGTGACCCATGTATTTAATTGTCCTTAACAGCCCCTGAGTGAACAGGTGCTGAGTCCAAACTATAGTACTATCGTTGCTAAGGCAGGTAGACAGCAATCCATGTGTAAACATAACAAACAAGCATTCATTGAGTCATGTATAACATGCAGTAACGGTTAGCGTTTAAATAGTGTTGCGTTGTGTGATTGATGTGATTTGAATATAGGTAATGTATGTAACACCCAAAAGTGCTAAAAGCAAAAAGGGTTCGAGTATACTCACAGCGATGATGGATTGAAGAGAGCGCTAGAGTGAGATTAGCCTGATCAGAACGATAACATAACGATAAGCGATACGTAATGGGTGAGAGGTGTCAGTGGATCGAACGGTACTCCGATCGGATGGCAATCCGATCGGGTAGCCGATCGATCGGGTGACAATCCGCTCAGATGGTCATCCGATCGGGTGACCTTTCGAGTGGATTGTTTCTTCGTTTGGGAAGGATGTGTTTGTGTATGATGGCTTGACTTTTGAAGTTTTTGTTGTAGCATTTTGAAAACATAGAAGTACCTCTACCTTTCAGGTCGATCGATCGAACGAGCGTTCGATCGGGCGACAATCCGATTGGTTGGACACTTTAGTGAGAACAAGTTCACAGCAGTTTGTCACACGATCGGATTGTAGTCTGATCGGGTGTCAATCCGTTTGTATTGAATATGTTGAAAATTGTTTGAGTGTTGAGTTCAAAACGTCACAGGGTCAGATGGTCGGTCGATCGGGTGGCAGTCCGTTCGATGATCAAAACTCTTGAAGTTGGAAATAAAGTTTAAGTGTGGGACCCAAGGTGCTAGCCGATCGGGTGGCAACCTGGTCGGGCGACAATCCGATCGGACGACAGACCGATCGGACGACAATCCGTCCTGGTCGACCTGATCGTCTTCTTCACTTGGTTGTTTTGGTAGTTTTGTAGTTTTATCGAGACGGTGTGACAACGTGTTAATCAACATGTTACGCCCAAATTACACATTCCAAAATGTAATATTATCATACTATTATTTAACAAAATTCGGGCATGACCCGTTCGTAATAAGAACAATTCCCTGTAAGACTAACGCGTAATAACTTAAAATACGACGCAGCGGAAAACAAGAGCCCAAAAATTTCGTTCTTTAATAGACATATCAAACACATGAAAGTTCAAATGCGAAATGCCATATATTCATTAAAACGGATTTATAACGTTTTATAAATACTTCAAAACCTATATGAGTTACACTATGTGACCATTCTACCCCGTACAATCCTTGCTCTCAACTCGAACTAAGTCCGCTTCACTTCAATAAAAGTAGAGAAAACCCAAGCGATACCTGTGGACACCACGTACAACCAAACCATTAGTTATTAACATACCATTCAACATTAAACTATATAATAAAATTTCGTAGAGCATTCTATAAAGTAGTCGTGGAATTGTCCAAGCGCTTTCTTAAATACTCTTATCCAAATCCAGCTCCATTTCTTCATGAAGCCAACGACCCCATACCTACATTACATTCCAACTCAACGCACATCATTAGTATCCATAAATACTCGAACCCTTTGACACGTTCATGCATATGTCTTAAGCATTGAACATTCATTCACACATACATTCACACCTACGTACTTATTATCATACATACATACATATATATATATACACTTATATATATATGTGCGTACCTTCATTCATGCCAATGTTCCTTCCTTCGCACAATCAATTAATCACGAATACATACACAAGCTTCTTTTACATGTAGGTTTATGCTGGAATGTCACATTCAAAACTTTACATAGTATAGACAATCTACGATTCAACCCACGTGGCCTTTGGATTCCTATACACATATACTTATAAAATTTCCTACACTAAAACGAAACAATCCGTTCATTCATCGACCGACAACCGAATCATATAAAACTTGTACCTAATGGTCCGGGAAATGTTCCCCTTACATAATGACTAAAATTCTTACCCAAGGTCTTAACCATAACGAATTTCATTTCATTACGCAACATATGCACATAAAATTCGACCCGTTTAAACCCACCAATTTACTTTCGGCTTAAATACAACCTTCTTCAATAATGAGGCATTATTGGCTTTGTACTTCTGATTATTACATGTTCTTTCATGATGTTTCGTAAACATAAGTATTAAAATCTATTAAACCTACTAAAAAGTGAATCGAAATTCACTTACCTCGAGTACTCCAATAAGTGTATTTGTCATCTTGCCTTATCTTGACCCGTTATCCTCCTATGCTTGACCTCTCCTTGACACGTTCCTATTATCTCATTCCATTACATCCATTCAATAGTTAGTATACATAATCATACGCATCACTAATCACACTTCTATTCACGTGTCAATCGCTTAACGAGTTCAACATGTATCATAATACTACAATGCTAATCAATCTAACAATTTATCATTCCATCATCACAACAGTCATACATGAGCTTCTAGCATGCATAATTATGTATTTACATCATGTTCGTTATTCTTTCAAAATTCCATACTTAGAATGATAACCTTTTCTAAGTTAGGCAACCTGCTTCATATGTTAAACATTTCATACCATTCTACTATTTTCTATCAACAACCCGTTTCGACCCATTGGTGCAATTATATGCATAAACTAGTTGGTAAGTGTTTTAGACACTTAAAACAATCAAATAACTTACTAATAATTTATTAAAATCAGTAGTTCATGATTCATACAAGTGTGCATAACAATACAACTATTTTTACTAAATGTTTATACTAAAATTTGTGCAGCAACTTTCTGCGCAGCAGCTGTTCACGGCACATTTTAACCCATTTATCTTCTGATTCAGTTCTTCATGTTCAAATATGATATGATCTACACTCAGAGATCTTTCTAAGCATATAAAGATCGTAACAATCGGACATTCCTATGATTTTATATGATTTTTACAAAATCAGCACAGAAGCTGAAATGCTTCCAAACAGCTTGCTGTCAAAACGAATTTACTAACTTTTCATGCTGTTTTGACCCACTAAATCTCATAACCAGCCTCTTATGACCAAATATGAAATGTAATATGCGAAACAACCTTTTCAACGATATATCATATGCCTTAAACCGAGCTACGGTTGATTTTATACGAATTTTTCAAAACAGGTGCGCAACAATAATTACTTCCAATCAGCTTTGTAAATCTTTGGAATTATGAACTAAATCTCGACTTTAAATCATCAATTCATGTTCACAATTTATGCTAAGCATCATAAACTTGTTAAAGACCATATGATACAATAATTCTCACAAATTCTTACATAGAACATGAACCACATTGAAACTACACATGCGTGAATGTATGTGTGCATTAGCTAATGATTCAGGCATTTCATCAAACGCTTGGTGTGCATACAACATTATAAACACATTGTACAAGCTCTTAATACATGAATTCAACCAATTCACATAATCATCTTCAACCAACATACATTCATACTTCAACTTCACATAAATTTCACTAACATAAAATTATTAGATTCCACCATACAACTAGCACAAATGGGTTTCACTATAATTCTTCATTATTACATTCTATACTTTTTCCCATCCATCATTATACATAATTCATCTAAAATCGTCACTTAGGCATTTCATCATACACTTGGTGGGCGTACCGTTAATTAAGCATAGTGTACAAGTATTTATAGCATAACTCTTCTTATTCACCTTCTAATCTAACAAGAATCAATCAAGTTCATAGCTTTCTTCCATCCTACACCATCTTAACTAATTTTTCTATCTCTATTCAAGATCATAGCATACATGCAAAACATTGGGTTTATGATTTCTTCACAACAATTGGGTAATATACTTAAATCATTCAATCAATCAGAAATCAAGCAAAGATTTCGAACCATTATGAAACCCTAACCCTCTATTACATATAATTTCCACATAATTTCATGATTGGGTGTAAACCCACTTCCTACAATTCATTCAAAACAGAAAATTCGACTTACCGCTTGTTGTACAAGCTTAGATGATTGAGGTTTCGAGTTCATGCATTAGTTTGGGCTCCTAATCTCTTTCAATTCTTGAGAATTTCATGAAGTTAGGGTTTGTCTTCTCCCCCCTTTGCTCTGATCGATCCACGCCATCACACCAGGGTGTGTGTTTTTATTTTTTTTCTTTTATTTATTAAACTTTCAACCTTTTAACAAGTTTAGTCCTCCTATTTACTTAGATATTTTATTTGTCATATAACCTTCCTTCTAATCAAGTTACTAACATATACATACTTAACTAGGTAAAATAATACATGACTAGACATCTTAAGTAACATAATTAATTTGCATAATTTTGGGGCGTTACAAGTCTACCCCCCTTAAAAGAGGTTTCGTCCCCGAAACCTTTCTCATTCAAACTAGACCATTCTACTCTTACCTCTTTCAAGTTGTTCATCCACTATACTTACTACAACCTAAACGCATTTGGGATCTTGGCAAATGTTTAATTCATGTATGTACGTAATCGTACACATCGTTCCTATGCCCTTATAATAAGTAAGTTACTTTCATAACTATACTTATGTTAGATTCTGCTCCAGAGCTCTTATTAGTGTCCTTCATTTCATATTGCTAGTTTCTAGCACATATCATCCCTTGCATTTCATTCATTGAATCTATTCCAATTGTATACAATTATTATTCATACAAACTTAAGTCTACGGCTTGTTTCTAATTTCCTATTTAAGCATATTACATTCATACATTTACTAATCGAAATAAATCGATTTATTTCATTCTACTCATACATCATATATGTACTTACATACTCATATATTTATACATCTACATACGTACACACATTTCCTATATTTTTCGCATACATGCATACGCTCATACATATCATCATGCATACATACGTACACATTTTCATATTCATTCGCATGATGCTTGTGCTCTTATATAAATACTTGCGTACCTACATAAACCGATATCTATACATACACATTTATACATACATAACTAGTACTTGTTCCCACACTATAAACTTACATACTTTCGCGCATACCTACTTGCATAAGTTCTATGTACATATACGGTTACATATAAACATACTTACACGCTTATCTACTTATGTACATCCCTATATGCTCATAAGAAACTTTACGAATCATCGGAATGCGTTACGGATCATTTGGAAATGCAAAATTAAGCAAAACGGAGAAGTGGGCTAGACAGCCCGTCGGCGACGGGGTGGGCACCCGTCGGCGACGGCCTCTTAAAATGCCCGTCGTCCAATTTAACCCGTAACCAGTCGGTTAGGCCGTCGGCCTCTTTCACACTTTTGGGAGCCCGTCGGCGACGGGGTGGGAACCCGTCGGCGACGGCCTCTAGAAAAGTCCCTTTACTGCAGATCCGTTTCATCGTCCGAACGCACTAAAACGCGCGTGTCTTTTGAACCGTTTACCCGTTTAACCTCCCGTTTCTTCCTACACGCTTGTAAATTCACATTCTATCATATGAACTTAAAATCCCACATCCGCCTTAAGGAAAAATCTTAACTTACACACTATCGGCTTCAAACATATCATTCGTACCTTTTCTTTCTTACATGTGCTCTAGCAAAAACTTAAAGTTTTACCTACCTTCGGCAACAAGATTTTAAAGTTAGTCATCTCAGTTGTCGAATCATAATCACTTCATTTTAGTTCCATCCACATATGAGCTTTCTTCTTTCTTACACATTCGACTACCCAAGTAATTGGGTTTGGCATAAACACTCTCAAAGAGAGTTAAGCATACACATTCGACTACCCAAATAATTGGGTTTCGGCATAAACACTCTCAAGGAGAGTTAAGCATACACATTCCACTACCCAAATAATTGGGTTTGGCATAAACACTCTCAACGAGAGTTAAGCATACACATTCCACTACCCAAATAATTGGGTTTGGCATAAACACTCTCAACGAGAGTTAAGCATACACATTTTCCACTACCCAAATAATTGGGTTTGGCATAAACACTCTCAACGAGAGTTAAGCATACACATTTTCCACTACCCAAATAATTGGGTTTGGCATAAACACTCTCAACGAGAGTTAAGCATACACATTTTCCACTACCCAAATAATTGGGTTTTTCACATTTAATCATAACTTCTTCTTTCAATCCGTATAACGGATTAAGCTTCTAGCATTCATTAGAGCATTCAAAATCACCCGTTCAAAACGGATGGTAGCTTATTCTTATTCGACTTGTTCGCTAGAACCGGTCGACTCGCATAACTTTTCATAACCTTCGTTAGCATAACCAAATCCGCAATGGATTTGCTATTTCGGATTCGCTACAACATAGCGCCCACCTGCTACCCAGTTCTACCGGACATACCTGCAATAATTGCCACGGTCTCACGAACGTCATATGCTTCTTGCGTACTGGCCAGGTGCGCAATTCACACACTAGTTTCGTGCCTTCGTGTAATCATCGCCTTATGCCCGAGAAATGGGTTTCAGTTTCGTGCACATTTCTAAAACTTCCCCAAGACCACATCATTGTCTTTCGTTTAATAATTTCCCTCCCAAGGAGACCCCTTCCTTTTTCTTTTGACATCGGTACTCATACATATTAGTAATGTGTACCTGGGGTTAATTTGCCTATTTGCACCTTTGCCCGCCTTAGCGTTCATCCCATTCTGTATTCACGGATCATCCTCTTCAAGATCTTAAGCTTACCTTGCACATAACACACTATTAGTTTCTTTCAAATACATAATCTAATACATACTTACACATTTTCGTTCCATTTCTACCTTTAGATCTTGATCGAGTCATGGATTGTACGGGTTCCTTATCACAAGAGCACACAGGTTTGAGTTCAAGTACTTATACTCTCGTACTTAATTCTCTCAAACCAGGGCTCTGATACCAACTTGTTACGCCCAAATTACACATTCCAAAATGTAATATTATCATACTATTATTTAACAAAATTCGGGCATGACCCGTTCGTAATAAGAACAATTCCCTGTAAGACTAACGCGTAATAACTTAAAATACGACGCAGCGGAAAACAAGAGCCCAAAAATTTCGTTCTTTAATAGACATATCAAACACATGAAAGTTCAAATGCGAAATGCCATATATTCATTAAAACGGATTTATAACGTTTTATAAATACTTCAAAACCTATATGAGTTACACTATGTGACCATTCTACCCCGTACAATCCTTGCTCTCAACTCGAACTAAGTCCGCTTCACTTCAATAAAAGTAGAGAAAACCCAAGCGATACCTGTGGACACCACGTACAACCAAACCATTAGTTATTAACATACCATTCAACATTAAACTATATAATAAAATTTCGTAGAGCATTCTATAAAGTAGTCGTGGAATTGTCCAAGCGCTTTCTTAAATACTCTTATCCAAATCCAGCTCCATTTCTTCATGAAGCCAACGACCCCATACCTACATTACATTCCAACTCAACGCACATCATTAGTATCCATAAATACTCGAACCCTTTGACACGTTCATGCATATGTCTTAAGCATTGAACATTCATTCACACATACATTCACACCTACGTACTTATTATCATACATACATACATATATATATATACACTTATATATATATGTGCGTACCTTCATTCATGCCAATGTTCCTTCCTTCGCACAATCAATTAATCACGAATACATACACAAGCTTCTTTTACATGTAGGTTTATGCTGGAATGTCACATTCAAAACTTTACATAGTATAGACAATCTACGATTCAACCCACGTGGCCTTTGGATTCCTATACACATATACTTATAAAATTTCCTACACTAAAACGAAACAATCCGTTCATTCATCGACCGACAACCGAATCATATAAAACTTGTACCTAATGGTCCGGGAAATGTTCCCCTTACATAATGACTAAAATTCTTACCCAAGGTCTTAACCATAACGAATTTCATTTCATTACGCAACATATGCACATAAAATTCGACCCGTTTAAACCCACCAATTTACTTTCGGCTTAAATACAACCTTCTTCAATAATGAGGCATTATTGGCTTTGTACTTCTGATTATTACA
Source organism: Helianthus annuus (assembly GCF_002127325.2). Lineage (NCBI taxonomy): Eukaryota > Viridiplantae > Streptophyta > Magnoliopsida > Asterales > Asteraceae > Helianthus > Helianthus annuus. The sequence goes on from NC_035437.2 coordinate 50,770,616, forward strand.
TGTTCTTTCATGATGTTTCGTAAACATAAGTATTAAAATCTATTAAACCTACTAAAAAGTGAATCGAAATTCACTTACCTCGAGTACTCCAATAAGTGTATTTGTCATCTTGCCTTATCTTGACCCGTTATCCTCCTATGCTTGACCTCTCCTTGACACGTTCCTATTATCTCATTCCATTACATCCATTCAATAGTTAGTATACATAATCATACGCATCACTAATCACACTTCTATTCACGTGTCAATCGCTTAACGAGTTCAACATGTATCATAATACTACAATGCTAATCAATCTAACAATTTATCATTCCATCATCACAACAGTCATACATGAGCTTCTAGCATGCATAATTATGTATTTACATCATGTTCGTTATTCTTTCAAAATTCCATACTTAGAATGATAACCTTTTCTAAGTTAGGCAACCTGCTTCATATGTTAAACATTTCATACCATTCTACTATTTTCTATCAACAACCCGTTTCGACCCATTGGTGCAATTATATGCATAAACTAGTTGGTAAGTGTTTTAGACACTTAAAACAATCAAATAACTTACTAATAATTTATTAAAATCAGTAGTTCATGATTCATACAAGTGTGCATAACAATACAACTATTTTTACTAAATGTTTATACTAAAATTTGTGCAGCAACTTTCTGCGCAGCAGCTGTTCACGGCACATTTTAACCCATTTATCTTCTGATTCAGTTCTTCATGTTCAAATATGATATGATCTACACTCAGAGATCTTTCTAAGCATATAAAGATCGTAACAATCGGACATTCCTATGATTTTATATGATTTTTACAAAATCAGCACAGAAGCTGAAATGCTTCCAAACAGCTTGCTGTCAAAACGAATTTACTAACTTTTCATGCTGTTTTGACCCACTAAATCTCATAACCAGCCTCTTATGACCAAATATGAAATGTAATACGCGAAACAACCTTTTCAACGATATATCATATGCCTTAAACCGAGCTACGGTTGATTTTATACGAATTTTTCAAAACAGGTGCGCAACAATAATTACTTCCAATCAGCTTTGTAAATCTTTGGAATTATGAACTAAATCTCGACTTTAAATCATCAACTCATGTTCACAATTTATGCTAAGCATCATAAACTTGTTAAAGACCATATGATACAATAATTCTCACAAATTCTTACATAGAACATGAACCACATTGAAACTACACATGCGTGAATGTATGTGTGCATTAGCTAATGATTCAAGCATTTCATCAAACGCTTGGTGTGCATACAACATTATAAACACATTGTACAAGCTCTTAATACATGAATTCAACCAATTCACATAATCATCTTCAACCAACATACATTCATACTTCAACTTCACATAAATTTCACTAACATAAAATTATTAGATTCCACCATACAACTAGCACAAATGGGTTTCACTATAATTCTTCATTATTACATTCTATACTTTTTCCCATCCATCATTATACATAATTCATCTAAAATCGTCACTTAGGCATTTCATCATACACTTGGTGGGCGTACCGTTAATTAAGCATAGTGTACAAGTATTTATAGCATAACTCTTCTTATTCACCTTCTAATCTAACAAGAATCAATCAAGTTCATAGCTTTCTTCCATCCTACACCATCTTAACTAATTTTTCTATCTCTATTCAAGATCATAGCATACATGCAAAACATTGGGTTTATGATTTCTTCACAACAATTGGGTAATATACTTAAATCATTCAATCAATCAGAAATCAAGCAAAGATTTCGAACCATTATGAAACCCTAACCCTCTATTACATATAATTTCCACATAATTTCATGATTGGGTGTAAACCCACTTCCTACAATTCATTCAAAACAGAAAATTCGACTTACCGCTTGTTGTACAAGCTTAGATGATTGAGGTTTCGAGTTCATGCATTAGTTTGGGCTCCTAATCTCTTTCAATTCTTGAGAATTTCATGAAGTTAGGGTTTGTCTTCTCCCCCCTTTGCTCTGATCGATCCACGCCATCACACCAGGGTGTGTGTTTTTATTTTTTTTCTTTTATTTATTAAACTTTCAACCTTTTAACAAGTTTAGTCCTCCTATTTACTTAGATATTTTATTTGTCATATAACCTTCCTTCTAATCAAGTTACTAACATATACATACTTAACTAGGTAAAATAATACATGACTAGACATCTTAAGTAACATAATTAATTTGCATAATTTTGGGGCGTTACACAACAGAACCCCATCTTGACCCAAATGACCCGATCAAACAGGAATCGCCCAAGTTCGACCAGTTAACCGGTTCAAGACAGTTTTTCTTGCTTAACCCGAAATTGGTGGTCTCGTGGATAGAATCTGGATCTTGAGCTAACACATCACTAAGAAAGAGTAGAAGACTAGAACAAGGTCTGATTCTATCGATTTTGAGTGCATTGAGTGTAAAAGAGTTGAAAGAAGGTTAGAAACCATCTTTCAATCCTTTTCACCATGAATATGTTTAGATCTATGCAAGATCTTTGTTTATTTGTTTGGAAATCGTTCAGATCCAAGTTGTTCTTGGTGGATTGACGCCAAAACATGAAGTTCATAAGAACACCATGATGACATCATCCTAGAACACCTCAAATCTAGTGATTTCACGGTTAAAAGTTAAGATTCTAAAGATAGAAAGGTGTAGGAGTGCGTGTAGATTAAGAAAGTACAAGATTTAGGTTGAAAACTTACAAGAATCGCGAGAAATCTGAAGAAAAGTGGGCAAGAAGCGTTGGTCGGACGAGAGGTGCAGCAAAGGTAGATTTGTGATGTTGACAGGGGTATTTATAGGGTTTCCATAAAAGGAAAGGGGAGAAAGGGGCTGGTCGGTCGAGTGACAGCCCGATCGGGTGGCACCTCGATCGAGTGGCACCTCGATCGGGTGGCAGTCCGATCGGGTGGCAGCTCGGTCGGCTGGCCTCTCGATTGGAGTGCACGACGCGGCAATTTTTGCAGTTTCGGTTCGCATGACGAGCGTTGCGATGCGATGGAGTTTCCTATTCAAATTACTTTTAATCCCAACTACTATATCTAACATACAATCATCCTAATTAACCTGCGTTTAGTGTTTGCGATTGATTGCGATAGCATTTCGATTAATCACCACAACATAAACATAAATAAACACGCACAAGTAACACATAAGAGGCACACACACGTAACACAATATTCAGAACGCATAATTCGAGATGCGAGTGCGATTGCGATAAGCGATAAAGCGATAAACATCGATAAATAGCGAATAAACCTCGATTATTAATAATTACTCCACATAATATAACTAACGCTATAAATAAAGTAGACTATCTACGAGTCAAAGAAGTCAAAACAGGAATTGAGCAAGGAGTGACAGATCGCAATTAGCAATCTTTTCTTCCTTTGACTTCAATCTTGACTTTGACTTTGACTTTGGAAACACGGGGTGTTACAGCCTCCCCCTGTTTAGGGAATTTCGTCCCGAAATTAGGCTTCAGCCATAACAAACAGCTGCGGGTACTTCGCGTTCATGTCGCTTTTGAGTTCCCAAGTGAACTATGCGCCTCGTTTGCCTTCCCATCAAACCTTCACAATGGGAATGCGCGAGCGTCTGAGCTGCTTGGTTTGGCGATCCATGATTTCGACAGGCTTCTCCACGAAGTGTAGTGTTTCGTTTACTTGGAGATCTTTAAGAGGTACGAACAGATCATGCTCAGCCAGAAACTTTCTGAGGTTAGACACATGGAAATCGGGTGGACGTTGGTAAGTTCCTCCGGTTGTTCGATTCTGTTTGCCACTTTTTCGATCCTTTCCAGAATCTTAAAGGGTCCAACGTATCGAGGCGCGAGTTTCCCTTTCTTGCCAAATCTGACCACACCCTTCCAAGGTGATACCTTTAGGAGTACATGGTCGCCAACGTCAAATTCAAGGGGCTTGCGTCGTCTATCGGCGTAACTTTTCTGAAGACTCCGAGCTTTCAGCAAATTGTCTCTTATTTGGAGAATTTTGTCAGTTGTTTCTTACAATAGCTCCGGACCGGTTAATTGCTAGTGACCAATCTCGTGCCACACAATAGGCGACCGACATCTTCTTCTGTATAAGGCCTCGAACGGCGCCATTTGAATGCTGGTATGATAGCTGTTATCATATGAGAATTCGACTAGAGGCAAGTATGCATCCCAATTACCACCGAAGTCTATGACACATGAGCGAAGCATGTCTTCCAAAGTACGGATCGTTCTTTCAGTCTGACCATCGGTTTGTGGATGGAATGCGGTACTCAGATTAAGCTCAGTACCGAGTGCAGCTTGAAATGTTTCCCACAGACACGAGGAAAACCGTCCATCGCGGTCAGAGATGATGTCGCGAGGCATACCGTGTCGACAGATAACTTCGTTTGTGTAGATTCGGGCTAATCTTTCTACCTTGTAGTAGGGGTGAGCAAACGTTAATACCCGACCTGACCCAACCTTTACCCGACCCGACCCGATACCCGATCCTTCATAAAAACACTAACCGATCAGTGGACCTACTTAAATAATAGGGTATCGGCTCTCAGTGTATCGGTCCTCTCGGTTCCTACCCCTACCCAAACCCGATTTTCATTTCAACTTTTCAAGTGCACTTGATAAATTGAAGATGTAATTTCAGTTACACACGTATACGTATGAAGATTCTTCCCACTTCAATATGCAATCACTATTTCAGATTTCAAAATTGGTGGATTGTATCACAAATTTGAAGGTATGTTCTAGTCACTTATAATTCTGGTATTACTGTTAATTGTTTGATTGGTATGAAACCACTGTTGTAGTGTTTGATAGCTATCATCAAATTGGTGGGTTGATGTTGATTATTATCCATTGAAAAGGCTAGTATCTAAGGTTGCACTTTTTCTCACACAAGGTGTTCGATAGAATGTCGAAGTGAAATAAGTACCATAACTAATATGTTTGCTATAATAACTGAAAACTGATAGGAATTTGCAAGTATTTGATGCTTAAACATCCAAAATTTGATAACTTAAGCATCCAAAAATTCAAAAAAAATATTAACTTCAAACATAACAACGAAAAACATGTAAAAATCCAAATAAAATCCAACAAATCCAAAGCAAACGAACTGAAACCGATACTACTTTAAGAAGTTTAAGTCCTTTCTCGTTTTTCCATATCCATCTCCAGCTATCCGTTAATCGACATCGATGTTCATGTGATCCGGTTCAACTTTATCATAAATTTCTACATGAAAATAAATATAATGATAATTACAACGTAAACAACAAACAAGGATGTATTTCGGTGTATGTCAAAACTACCTTTTCCAATGTCATCGAACTCTGCCGAATCTTCGATGTAGATTTTCTTTTTAATTGATGCACGAATCCAATCCTCTATACATATCAATGCCTCGACAATCGGAGTTGATAAAGAAGTTCGATAAGTATCGACAACTCTTCCGCCTGTACTAAACGCCTCCTCAGAAGCAACACTGGATACCGGGATAGCCAATATGTCTATAGTGATAGGAAGAAAATCTAATTAACACTATCGTATTATTATAAGTAAAAAAAATAAACTACTAATTAGTAAACATACCTTTCGCCATTTTCGCTAATTCAGGGTATTTTGAAGATGCAGCCTTCCACCAACCCAGAATATCAAATCCCTTGTAATGGGCCTCCTCTCCGTCGTCTAGGTACCTCTCAAGTTCTGACTTGGTGTTATAAGATGTAGAACCGCCATCCGCTTTAAATTCTGTAAAAAAATCGCTCTCTCCTTGTGATGATGGTTCAAAGTTGTCCTGACTTGGTGAAACTTTATCTGAATCTTGTTTTTCACTGCTTGATGCATAATGCTCATACAAAAGCTTCAATTCATCCTTTATACTATTAACTACAATTTTAACTCGTTTCTTCAAGTCATCTTCTGTCTCATCGTCTTTTTTTCAGCCCTGAATATTCTCTCAAATCCAAACTGAATAACATGAACCTTTAACCTCGGATCTAAAATTGCAGCAAAATACAGAATGTAATTAAATGATATGCCAGTCAGTAGATTTCTCCAGTACTTGTCGAACTTCAGGTGCATCTTAGCACCCATAAGTTTACCTTCCAAGTCAGATCCATCTTTCATCTTCCTTAAATGCTTGTCTATATCCATAACCTCGTGAAAAAAAATTAACGGTAACTGTTTTTGTAGCAGAAGCGTTGGCAGTTTTACGTTGAAACAATTCTAACACACTTGCCAATTGTCTCGTGTAGTTCCAGTCAGTAACTCTAGGAGCATCATCACCCATATCATTTTTATAATTTGGGATATCCAGATCATATCTGTTAAACGCCTTCTCAAATTTTTCTGCCTTGTCTAACATCTCCCAAGTCGAGTTCCATCTTGTAGCCACATCTACACCTATGAATGCTTTGCTTTCGATCTTTTCTGCCTTAACACATTTTTTAAAAATGTCTAATCACTGAGGAGACAGTCTAATATTGAGAATTGCATCTCTGATACGATCTACGCATGCAGACCCATCACGTAAGCCGTCTTTCACAATCAGATTGATTATGTGTGCCATACATCGGATGTGCAAGTATCTCTCGTCGAACAAGAGGTTGTTTAACATATTTTTTAGAAACTGTATGGCAACATCATTAGCTGACGCATTATCTAATGTAATGGTCAGCACATTTTCAATGTCCCATTCTTTTAAACATTAAATAAGGGACCTACCTATCTCGTCTCCCTTGTGGCTGAATATTTGCTTGAAGTTGATGATCCTTTTGTGTAACACCTAATTGTCATCTATAAAATGAGCTGTAACACACATATAGTTAACCCGCTGACTTCAAGTCCATGTGTCTGTGGTTAGACACACCCGTGTGCTATTCTTTGCAAAAATGACTTCAACTTCCCCTTTTCCTCTAAAAATATCTCCCCAATATCCCTCGCAATCGTAAACCTGCTTGGCATCTTAAAAGTCAGATTAAAACTTTCTATAACCCTTCTAAATCCCTGTTCTGGCATTATATCCATATAGAGAGACACTAAACAAACTAGATTATATGTTCTGCACCTAAAAAGTTTTCAATTATAATGAGAATTATGTTTTTAAACACCCATGCTTGTGCTAACACCTGAATGAAGATGAATATAAAGGCGGTCGTTAGTAAGTAAACAAAATGGTATATGAACTTCCTGAATTATGTCTTAGTCTGTCTTGAAATTAAAGTAAACAAAGTTGCCAAGAGATGCAATCAGTTACCACTTATGGAAAAATCTTAAATCATATAGCCAAATCAACATTGTATTTTGATTTTGCATTCATGACAAATAAAAGGCATTTGGAGCCTAAGTAAGTTCATATTCAAAATCAGATCGATCTAATGGTTTGAACTAGTGCCCTTGAATAGATGACATTACTTAGAATTACACCCAGTGAAGTTCTTTTATCATGAAAATAACAATTGTACTTCTGACTGACTACCAAACCATCAACGTCAAGTATCTCGTCCCTAATACAGTAGCCTCCCCTATCTTGACACCTTTTACACACATCCATCACAGGATCTACAAGTATAAGGAAATTCCATGTCTAAATGGTCTAGTTGGGGTGCTAGTTGGCGAAACAGGAGATTATCCATTTACCCTATTAACAGTAAGTATCATTACGTATTTACGCTGCTAATTCTTTCTACTTTTGTGCCTATGATATGATTTGATGTGATTATGATTTGCTCATTGGTAAAAACTGTAAACAACAAAATATTGTATGCAAACAAGTTTTCAGTGAGATTGCAAACCTGATCAGACCAGCGTTTTCTTGTACGGGTTCTGGCGTTCTGCAGTCTTCAGTTTCTTGTATGCGTTCTGCAGTCTGCAGTTTCTTGTATGGGTTCTTCAGTTTCTTCAGCCGTCCCTTATTGATTTTAGGTATAAAAGAATATTGCATGTATAACAGATGATGATTATAATTGTATTTTATGGTCCTGCGTTTTTTTTACAAGTCTGTGGGCCCTGGCCCCTTATCGCTTAATCGCTTATGAACTAACTAATTCACACTTATCGCAATACGCTTTTTCATAAACTTATCAACTCATTAATTAGCCCTGGCCCTTATCAACTCATGTAACTTTCTTTACTGTATTAAATATAACGACTTCATTAAAAATATAGCACGTTCCTTTCTAACGGATTTACCATCTCTTACACTGTTTTGTAGTCTCTCCTAACTCTAAATATGCTTTATTAATATCTGGTGTGTCGAAACATGGAAATTTAATTTCATGAAAATATCATTTTTTATGATCAGGTCATTGAATCGCCCTGCATAATGTGCACTGGCAGTATTCGAACTTTCACATGACCATGCTAACCACGTATGCATGGGTGTCATACCCTCCTAAATGCCGAAATGGTCGTGTACCCAGAAACTGCTCATAAATAACACTCTGTGCGATGGTTTTATTCCAGGTGTCATGTACTTGGTTTCTTATATTGGTGTTGCTGAACAAGAAAGTCTTGCTACGAGGTTATTAAAAACCATCTGGGACAATATATTTTTAATATTCAAATAAATTCAATTAAAAAAACAAAAGTACAGATCTTCAAATTATTTTTAATATTCATCCACCGAACCACCACCATTCTCTAATCATCAGTATTTCTCACATCTTTCGAGATGCCTGATCAATGCCACTTTTTCGATTTTTTCCTTGTCCGCATTGACAACCGTCGAGCAATGCTTGCACCTTGCCTTAGCCTTCCCGTCCTCATCGGAAAACTTCTCAAATTCGTCCCAAACACTGATGTTTGAATTAATCCTGTTTAGAACCATCTAAGAAGACATGATAAAATCATGAGAAATTGCAAACTATATGATATGATCGATTTGTTTTCTTTTTATATACTTTGTAAATCAATTGTGGATTAATATGTCTTGTGTATTCTCTATTGACAGGTTATCAAATCACGTACCTCGTCAAAGATCAGCCAACGATTGATGAATGAATGATCATAGCAGCTAAGTAGGTTAATGCAGATGATATGAATGATGAGCCGTCCTGTTTTGTTATGAATCATACAACATTTGTTTTGTTAGGCGATTATAATATCAAAGGCTGATGCTGGGCTTTTAGCCCATACTTAAATGAAATGTCAATCAAAATTGGTTCCTAGGTTCAAGTCGGTTTTTACTCGTATATACCCGGAACCGACCCGAGACCGATTTACCAAACATACAAGGAACCGAACTTTGTACCTACTAGCTTAGGTCCGGGTCGGTATCGGTTCTTTTTAGGGTCGGTTCTCGGTTAACTTCGGTCCGACCCTATTTTTTCTCACCCCTACCTTGTAGTCTTCTCGTATTGGCAGGAAGTGAGCTGATTTGGTCAAACGAACAACGATAACCGTGTAGGTCCCCTGGTCGTATGGATCGTAACAGAATTGTCAATCCAATCAAGAGTGCGGAATCTTCTTGATCAGAATATCACAGAAAACGTGTAGAAACAACAATTCACAATCAACCGGGTTTCTATTGATTATCAAACGCGAGTATTACAATCAATCAAACCCTAATTCGTCCAAGCTAGAGCTCTCATGAAAATTCTCTCTCACAAACACTGTTTTTGGCTGATTAACCTAAACCCTAAAGCAAAGCCTTGTTTATATAACACAAGGTTTGCTACTTGGGCTAGGGATTCCTACATGGGCAAGCCCAATTCGTCCCCCCTTAACCCAACTGGGTTTTGTTTAGCCCAAACTCTATTATCTAACTATTACAAAGCTAAAGCCGCTAACTATTTATCGTTTTACTAATTACAAGATATCCAAAGACCAAATCTAAGCTGTTGTCACAAATATGCACCAACAAACTCCCCCTTGACAATAGCTTCATAAAATAACTTTGTCTTCAGTCATCTTGCAATCTTCATGTAATCTTGCACTGTCTTTGGTCTTTGGATAGCTTCAGCTTCAATAGCTTCTGTCAGAATTGCCAATCCAATCAAGAGTGCGGAATCCTCTTGATCAGAATATCACAGAAAACGTGTAGAAACAGCAATTCACAATCAACCGAGTTTCTATTGATTATCAAACACGAGTATTACAATCAATCAAACCCTAATTCGTCCAAGCTAGAGCTCTCATGAAAATTCTCTCTCACAAACACTGTTTTTGGCTAATTAACCTAAACCCTAAAGCAAAGCCTTGTTTATATAACACAAGGTTTGCTACTTGGGCTAGGGATTCCTACATGGGCAAGCCCAATTCGTCCCCCCTTAACCCAACTGGGTTTTGTTTAGCCCAAACTCTATTATCTAACTATTACAAAGCTAAACCCGCTAACTGTTTATCGTTTTACTAATTACAAGATATCCAAAGACCAAATCTAAGCTTTTGTCACAAATATGCACCAAAAAACTCCCCCTTAACAATAGCTTCATAAAATAACTTTTTCTTCAGTCATCTTGCAATCTTCATGTAATCTTGCACTGTCTTTGGTCTTTGGATAGCTTCAGCTTCAATAGCTTCTGTCAGCAACAGACTCCCCTTAATCTGATGCATCCAATCACCAAATCTTCAAAACGTTAGTACTTGAGTAAACTCCAGCAACATACTGCTTCAATCTGTATACTATAAAACAAACATATCGAGAAACCATAAGAATATTTCAACACAGTAAAATAAATTATTATTATTATTCAAGAGATAGTTAAACTGTATCACAGATTAAGCATTTTCAAGTTATCACCAACACACAAAACGTTTTGTTCAACACAAAAGAACCTGTCTGATTTAAAATTTTGAACTCACTTTCTAACACCGTCCCCCCTATCAGTAACAATTCCTCCAAGAATAACAGTCTTCCGTACATTAAGAATTTTTAACAGAAAATGGCACTATTTTTGGATTTTTATATTTTCTGAAAGCAAGTAAATAACAAAAGCAATAAACACTCTGTTTTTGTGAGAATCACCGGTAATAGGGGTGTGCACGGTTCGGTTCGGTTCGGTTTTTGGGCAAAATCAAAACCGAAACCGATATGTCGGTTTTTGGTTTTTAAAAACCGTTCGGTTTCGGTTTCGGTTTTTACGTTGGTTCGTTTTTTCGGTTATTTCGGTTTTTGGAACAAAATTATGTAAGATTCAAAACATAATAAGTATAATTTATATTATAACAATCTTTTTATATGTTTACATTTAAGTTATTATAGTTAAACTCTTTAATTAAAATTGTTTACATAAACCTAACCTTCTAATCTATTTTTATATTTTTTCAAAGTTTTTATTAAGATATTTTCTTTTATAATAATTTGAAGATCATTTAATTTTTTATATTAAATTTTGTTATTTTTTATAGGTAACAAATAAATTATTTCAATTATAAATAAACATGTAATTTTTTATTATAAACACTTAACATTCAAAAATAGAATTAATATTTTCTACTAGCATTGGGTAATTTGGGTTAAACACTTAAACAATTTAAACTTAAACATAAAAATATATGGATTGTAACTTATCGGTTCGGTTCGGTTTTTTTCGGTTATTGAAAATGTTTATCCGAAAACCGAACCGAAATTTTCGGTCATTAAAAATCCGAAAACCGAACCGTCGGTTTTTGTTTCGGTTCGGTTTTTTCGGTTCGGTTATTTCGGTTATTCGGTTATAGTTCGGTTATTTCGGTTTTCTTGCTCACCCCTAACCGGTAAGAAGATCATATCAGCATAATCAAACTGTTTCACACAATTAGATAATTCTTTATTTAATTTTTCGTGAAAAGCAGTCCAAGACGATTACCAGTATGTTTGTCCACTTAAACAAAATGCATGAACATTTCAATTACCATTACCGTATGATATGTTAAGGTAATATTATTACTGAAATATTAGTGTGTCCCACTTTAGGATATACCCCCGCGATCAAGGTATGCACAAAAATTCATCGTAGTAGGTGAGTATACTGAATTCATCCGATTTGTATTTTCAACGATAGATAATTGGTGATCAGGTCAGTACTTCCGTACAACAAAGAGACCAAAATATCTAACGAGGGCTAAGACAAATACCATTTTTGGTACGATTTATGCATTTTGCACTTTTTGAATGACTCACTAGGAGAGCTTCTTCATTTATGGGATTTGGCATTTTTTTGTTCTTTTAAGATATCCTGGTTGTGCCTAGGTCAGCATGTATCTGGATGCAGCAGAAGGACAACCCTGATATCCCCAGATGAAATAACAGTATAAAGACCTTGTGATATTTGTGCTTGTAATCATTGTAAACAATTCAGTTATCAATGAAATAAAGTTATTTGATCCCAATGTTTGTTTGTTTATGTTTGACATTTTTCATGTTTTGGTTTTTATTCAATTTCAAACTTTAGCATTCTAGAGAATTATAGGCAAACTGGTGCGTAAACGTAATCATTTAAACGCGACAAATACTCTGGAACATCAATTTATGCTTAACATACCTTAAATAACCCTTACAAAACTTAGAAATAAGTTTTGAAGGCTTTGGTATCGCAAAATCAAGTTTATTCGCTTACACGGACTAAAATTGACAAACTGCGAAAGTATGCCAATTTAAACTGTAACGAACATTCCGGAACATGATCATAAGTTAAACACACCCTAAATATCCTTTACATAGCTTATAAATAGGCTTTGAGGGGTTCGGTGTGCTAAAATAAACTTTATGCTCATTCAGGGACTAAAAGCGTCAAAAAGTGCATAAGTTTGCATTTTCGCGCATAACTTACGTTCTGAATACATCTGGACATCCAAAAATTTATGTAATCATTAAATATTTTATTTTAGTGTTTGGCATGAGAAAAATCCATTCATCGCGCAATTTGGATCTTTTTTCGCGCTTATGCGCATTCCATCGTAATTAAGCAAACATCGCGATTGTACGACCAAACGAACCGACATCCGGCATATTTTGGAGCATGTTTCATGTCCACAATGTTTAAGCATCATTTTAGGGCCTTAAAGTTGGCTTAACGGGCCTTAAACATGTCGGAAATGGCTTTAAACACCAACAGGGACTGAAACTGTCATTTTTCAAAGTTGGTTGCATATCAGAACACTCAGGCGGGGCGCGTAAACCCATGTCTGTTCCTTACGCGGGCCGCGAGGCCTCCCCAGACTTGCAAAACCAGTTTTCACAGCTGTTACACTCACACAACCCAATTGCAAATGGTATTTCTCAAACCATGGACTGAATCTAGGGGCTCCAATGGTTTTGTAAAACTATGGGCACGAGGTGTACGGCCTAGATCGAAGCACGATATTCAACGAACGATCTTAACGGTTCTACTACACCTATAAATACCCCCACCCATTTCATTCATTTCCTACATTTGATCTGAGTTTTTCTCTAAGTGGTTGTGTTTATACACTTCCTACTTGAGATTACTTGGAATCAAATCTTGCGGGGACCCGTTGTAAGTATTCTTTCGCGTTTTTCATTTGTTTTAGCGTTAAAGTCAAACTGCGTTTGACTTTCTGCATTGACCAGTTTATGGTCAACGCAAAGTTCGTTTGAACTTCATAACGTGAGCGTAATCACGATGGTTATAGTCCCTAGTGACTATACCTACTGATTACCACGTTATCTAGGCTCAGTGACGAGTCGTAGTTTTGGCCAAAATGCGTTTTCTCGCGTATTTTGTACCCAAACTACTCTAGGGTATTAAAACCATTTGTTTTAATACCATACCTGTTTTCTAACTCTACTAAACATGTTCTAGCATGTTTAGCTCGTCGCTTTTAGTTTTGTGCTTGTCTAGGGTCGTAAAGGTAAAGCAATCGCTTATACTTTCGAACCCGACCCATTTGGTCGATCTTTAGGATCCGACCAAACGCTTTAGGTGACCATAGTTGTATAGGGAATAACCTTCCAAGGTTATGCCTTATGGTCACGTCGTTTAAGTAGTTGTATGATAAGTAGTTTCTATGCCTTAGGAAAATTACCAGATTACCCTTTTCACGCCAAAAATTCATTTTAAGCCTATGTAACATAATTTTTGGCATATAAACTGATTTGACAACAATATTAAACATGTTAAGGCATATCTTGCTTGTCATAGGGCTAGTTAGGCGTCCCGAACGCGTTTTACGCGAACGACGCGTTAAAGTAGCATAAGCTACCTAAACGGGTCGTAACGGGTACAAAAGAACTTAGGATAAGTTTCGTTTTAGTATGTAGGCTTTGCTAAGCCATATTGCATTAGTTCCCACACTTATTTGGTTTACGAACCCTCGTACTACCCGATCCTCCGATAGGTCCGTTTATTAATGTAGATACCTATATTAGGTGTCGTTTGAATCCGTGATCTTCTAGCTTGCTTGGTGGATATCTAAAGTCTATTGAGCAATCTCAAGTGAGTACATAGTACCCCTCTTTTACCGTTTTCCAAACATTTTGGGGTGAAACACATGTGCCTACTTGTTACTTTTGTGTTTTCTTGTTTTCACATCATATGCTTGCTATGTTCTTTAGTACACTTATAGTACATGATATCATTACATTGTTTTGCTATGTATGTTAACTTAGCATGCTAGCACCTTGATTTCATTACATTGTTTTACTACATATGTTTACTTGGCATGTTAGCACATTGATTTACATGACTTTTCTGCTTTGTATGTTAACTTAGCATACTTCGTACATTGTTTTCATATAACATGTTTACATTTGGTATAACATTTGGTTTGCACATACGAGACTTATATACATTCATTAACATTAGCTACGCCGCTCGGTAGTAAGTAATGGTACCATAGGACTTGACAAATCCCGTTCCTGACATCCTAGGTTTGTTTGGGTGTAAGGAATGACTGAATCCGAAAACATTTCTTTTGATAACCTTTACTTAGGGTTATCCATCTGTCTCAAGGATTGAATGTATGCGTTAACTTACCACATAAATGTTTGTATCATTTAAAACATGCATTTACATGCAAAACATAACTTTTTGATACATTCAAAATACTTTGTTTTGTACATTTTTACATTTTTACATTTTTACATTTTTACATTTGGTTTATCTGACAAATTACATGACTTCATTTTGGACTTTTAAACATTCGACATTGGTTTATACAAGAACATTTGATGGTTGGTTTAAACATGGACTTTATACATTGATGTTTGTTTAAGTGACTTAAGTAACGATACGTGTGTAGTATGATACAAGCATGGTAGATACGCCGCTGGTACTTCCTATATATAAGTGTTTGTATCATATTACATGTCGTAGCGTTTTTTAAATCATTCATTTTGGACTTATACATTTTACACAAATAACATATTTTTCACAAGACTTTGTTTTACAAAACAGTTTATTTTATACAACTTATTTTTACTTGTTTTTTCATTTAATCATACTTTATCCTTCATTTATACATATCATCTGATTTTATCGCTTTTCAAATGATTTACAAAACAAAACAACTTACAAGGTTCATGACTTACTTTTATTAAACATTTTCTTAAATTCAAGTCATGAATCTTATTTTCACTAAACCTATGTATCTCACAGGCATTTTTATGCTGACGTACCTATTTTCACATGTGTTTTCAGGAGCTGTTGCTTAGGATGTTGATCGTGACACGCTAGGGTGGACTTGGGCCTTAGTGACATAAAATGAAGATAGACTTAGTTTAATTATGAACTCTTGTTTCTTTTATTTTAAGACAATGTAACTCTTTGGTTCTTGTTTTGAGACAATGTAATTCCACCTTTGGTTACGAATAAAATATTATTCTAATTACCATGGTTGTGGAACAATAATTCTGTTACAACACTCCCCGACGTTTCCGCCACGATTTGATGTTTTACGTGGTCGGGGTGTGACAGAAGAGTTGGTATCAGAGCCAATGGTTATAGGTAATTAGGTTATTAGTAATGCTTTGACCTAGACTATAACCTTTCTAGGACCCCAACACAAGTTGTCTTGTGTTTAGATTTTAAAACATGCACTTCACCTATCCTTAGGTGATCACCAAAACGTGAACCCAATTTTCTGAAACGATTTTTGAAAAACAATCTTTGTTTTCAAATGATTTATTTTATGGTTTTGAACCCTTTTTGATTTTTCGAATTGATTTTGAAATTTTATCATTTGTTTTTGAATGATTCTTTTGGCCTTGTGCCTTTCAAGTTTTCAAAACCTCGTCAAAGTTTTGGGTTCTAAATAGTGTGAACACGTGCAAACTGGAAGGGTGAATGCCTGTACCCTAGGTTTTCTATCTAAGGCTAGAGTGTTCGTACAAATCCACATAATCGGACCAGTCACTCTTACCTGGGAACTCCTGGGGTGGGTGTTCACTTATAGGTGAGCATGTCTTTGCTAAGCATTATTTTTGGACCCATTTACTTTGATTAGTCACTGTGTGTCGTTTGTTTGCTTTGTGATACAGATGAATGACCACCATCTTTGCCTTTGTTGATTTTGTTTCCTCTCGTTCTTTTCATCTAATCATCTCACTCATTTCCTCTCATGTTTCCTCTTTTTAGCATGCCTCCTCGACGTGAAAACCCATTAACAAATGCCGAAATGGCAGATATTCTGGCACAGCACATGGCTGCCGCACTCCCAAACATTATAGCTCAGGTGAACCAAGCCAACAACAATCAGAATGCTCCTTGTAACTTGAAGAGTTTCAATTCGGCTAAACCACTCAAGTTTAGTGGTACCGAAGGGGCAACTGGGCTCCTTCAATGGTTCGAGAGCATTGAGAGTACATTCCACCACGTTCTGTGTCCTGTGAATTGGAAGGTCGAGTTTGCTTCTAGCGTATTTCAGAAGAGGGCTTTGACATGGTGGAACGGGGTTATGAGAGACCGTGGTGCTGAAGTTGCTTTGGCGCAAACATGGGCTGAACTTAGAACTCTTATGATGAGGGAGTTTTGTCCTCGTCATGAGCTGCGAGCGTTGGAGAGGGAGTTTGATGATTTGAAACAGGAAAGTGGTGAGCACCGGGCATATACTGATAGGTATGAGGAGTTAAGCTTACTTTGCCCAACAATGGTTATCCCACTCGATAAGGCTATCGAGAGGTACATCGATGGTCTACCTGACTCCGTGCAAGACATCATCACTGGTAGTAATCCTACCACCGTCCATCAGGCGATCAAGTTATCTGCGACGTTGAGTGAATTGCAGATTCGAAAGGGTAAGTTGCACAGAAAAGGTGACAAGAAGGGTAAGAAGCAGGAGTTTGATAAGAAGGATAGCAAGAAAGGTAAAAACAAGAAGGGAAATGATGCGGGTTCCTCAAAGGGTTCTAGGAAGTGAAAGGCTTCCCAAAACTATGTCGTTACTGCACAGGCTCAAGCTGCACAAAATCAGCCTACGCAACAACCTGCCGAGAGGCCTTATCTTGGCAACGCACCTTTGTGCAACAGGTGTAACGGTCATCATCAGCCACACCTCCAATGTCTTCAATGCACCAACTGTGGCAGACCTGGTCATCTTGCTGCCACCTGCCGTATTCCTACCAATCAAAATCGGGCAGCTCAGAACCCGGCTCAACAAGTTGCTCAGCCTCTTGCTCAGCAACAAGGTCAAGCTGCACGACCTCACTTCCCACCAGGATCTTGTTATAACTGTGGGGATCTGACCCACTACCATACCCAGTGTCCAAGATTGGCAAATGCAAATCCAGTTCAAGCTCAGGCTCGTGGGCGAGCTTTCAACATGAATGCACAAGAGGCACAAGCAGACAATGATGTGGTGAACGGTACGTTCTTTGTTAATAATCAACCTGCATCTGTTCTTTTTGATTCAGGGGCCGATAGAGTTTTGTGTCGTTATCTTTTGAGCCCTTGCTTCGCGTGTCTAGAACGAAACTAGGTAAGCCTTTGACAGTCGAAGTTGCGAATGGTGAACCCGTTGTTCTTGATTCTGTTCTTCGCAACTGCCAGTTGAACCTTAGCGACCATCTTTTCCCTATTGACCTCACGCCTATGCAACTTGGAAGCTTCGACATTATTGTGGGTATGGATTGGTTAGCCAAGCATCGCGCAGAGGTAGTTTGTTTTGAAAAGATCGTTCGTGTTCCGCTTTCGTCAGGTGAGATACTCCAGGTTCGTGGTGAGAAACCTGCTAGTAGCCTCAAGCTTATGTCTTGTTTCAAAGCTCGAAAGTATCCGCGAAAGAATTATGTCACCTTCTTGGCACATGTTACAGCAGATAAAGATAAGAGTAAGTCTATTCAAGATATCCCAGTTGTTCAGGATTATCCGGAGCTGTTTCCTGAAGAGTTACCTGGTCTACCTCCAGCACGCCAAGTCGAGTTCCGTATTCATCTCGTACCTGGTGCAAATCCTATTGCCAGAGCTCCATATCGTCTTGCACCGTCTGAGATGCAAGAGTTGTCTAAGCAGCTTCAGGAGCTTTCTGACAAGGGTTTTATCCATTCGAGTTTTTCTCCTTGGGGTGCTCCCGTTCTTTTTGTTAAGAAGAAGGATGGATCCTTCAGAATGTGTATCGATTATCGTGAGCTGAACAAGCTTACCATCAAGAATCGATATCCCATACCTCGCATTGATGATCTCTTTGACCAGTTACAGGGTGCTACTTGCTTTTCGAAGATCGATCTTCGTTCTGGGTATCATCAACTTCGTGTGCATGAAGAAGATATTCCCAAGACAGCATTCCGCACTCGATATGGGCGTTATGAGTTCACAGTCATGCCATTCGGTTTGACCAATGCTCCTGCTATTTTCATGGACTTGATGAATAGGGTCTGCAAGCCTTATTTAGATAAGTTCATCATCGTTTTTATTGATGACATCTTGATTTACTCTATGACGCGAGCTGATCACGAGCAACATCTTCATCTTACTCTGGAACTCATGAAGAAAGAACAACTTTTTGCCAAATTCTCCAAGTGCGAATTTTGGCTTAAGGAAGTTCAATTTTTGGGACATATTGTCAACGAACAAGGTATTCATGTAGATCCCTCCAAGATCAGTGCGATTAAGGATTGGGATACGCCTACTACTCCTACTGAGGTTCGTTCCTTTCTTGGTCTTGCGGGTTACTACCATCGCTTCATAGAGAACTTCTCGAAGATTGCAGTTCCTCTAACTGCTCTAACTCAGAAGAACAAACCCTTTGTATGGGGTTCTAAGCAAGAAGAAGCGTTTCAGACCTTGAAGCAGAAGCTTTGTGATGCACCTATTCTGACTTTGCCTGAGGGTAATGATGATTTTGTTGTTTATTGTGATGCATCGAAATTGGGTCTTGGCTGTGTTCTGATGCAAAGGAACAAAGTCATAGCCTACGCATCAAGGCAATTGAAGGTGCATGAGAGAAACTACACCACTCATGATCTTGAGTTGGGTGTAGTTGTCTTCGCTCTCAAAATCTGGAGACACTATTTGTATGGCATAAAATGTGTGGTTTTCACTGACCACAAAAGTCTTCAGCATATCTTCGATCAGAAAGAACTCAACATGAGGCAAAGACGTTGGGTCGAACTCCTAAACGACTAAGATTGCTAAATTCGCTACCATCCTGGTAAAGCGAATGTTGTGGCTGACGCATTGGGTCGTAAGGAACGTACTAAGCTTCATTGTGTTCGTGTTTAATCTGATTTTCAAGCTCGATCTGATATCCAAGCACGCATTTCTCAGGCTCAACATGCTTGTGTTTCACAAGATTTGATGGGTAAGGAATTACCCTATCACACTAAGCCTGATCTTGTTCTGAAGGAAGATGGATCGTATTATTTCATGGACCGTTTGTGGGTCCCAAGCCAAGATGATCTTCGCACCTTGCTTATGGATGAGGCCCATAAGTCTCGTTATTCTATTCATCCTGGCTCAGACAAGATGTATAAGGATCTTCGTACTCGGTATTGGTGGCCTGGTATGAAGAAGGATATTGCCTTGTACGTTTCAAAGTGCCTTACTTGTCTTAAGGTTAAGGCTGAACACCAACATCCTTCTGGTCTTTTGGAGCAACCAGAGATTCCAGTTTGGAAATGGGAAAACATTGCTATGGATCTCATTACTAAACTTTCGCGCACAAAGAAAGGTCACGGTGCCATCTAGGTAATTGTTGATCGTCTTACTAAGTCAGCGCATTTCTTGCCAATCCGTGAGGATTTTTCTGCTGAAAGGTTGGCTAAAATTTATGTGGATGAAATCGTATCTCGACATGGTGTTCCTTTGAACATTATTTCTGATAGAGATGCTCGCTTCTCTTCTCATTTTTGGAGAACCATGCAATCTGCCATGGGGACCCAACTTAATCTGAGCACAGCATACCATCCACAGACTGATGGCCAAACTGAAAGAACAATCCAGACTTTGGAGGACATGCTTAGAGCTTGTGTGATCGATTTTGGTGGTAGTTGGGATTCACATCTTCCATTGATTGAATTCTCCTACAACAACAGTTATCACTCTACCATCAACATGGCTCCTTTCGAGGCTCTCTATGGTCGAAAATGTCGTTCACCAGTCTGTTGGAATGAAATAGGTGAGGCTCAGCTTACTGGACCTGACCTCATCCTAGAGGCAACTGATAAGGTTAAGAAAGTTCGTGATAACCTACAGACAGCTCGAAGCCGTCAAAAGAGTTATGCGGACCGATGACACAAGCCCTTGGAATTTCAAGTTGGTGATCGTGTATTACTTAAGGTCTCACCTTGGAAAGGTGTGATCAGATTTGGAAAGAAAGGAAAACTTGCACCTAGATATGTTGGACCTACAGACTTGATTTACCTCCTGAACTTGGTAATGTTCATCCAACTTTCCACGTATCCAATCTCAAAAAGTGTTTAGCTGATGAGAACCTCCACATACCACTCGATGAAATTCGTGTTGACAAAACACTACATTTTGTTGAGAAACCTATGGAAATTTTGGATCGTGAAGTCAAATGGCTTAAACGCAAGCGCATTCCGTTGGTTAAAGTTCGCTGGGAATCTAAACGTGGACCTGAGTTTACTTGGGAATGTGAAGATCAAATGAAGGCGAAGTATCCACATCTTTTCTCACGAGTTTCCTCTAAACGAATTTCGGGACGAAATTTCCACAAGTAGGGGAGACTGTGACATTTGTGCTTGTAATCATTGTAAACAATTCAGTTATCAATGAAATAAAGTTATTTGATCATAATGTTTGTTTGTTTATGTTTGACATTTTTCATGTTTTGGTTTTTATTCAATTTCAAACTCTATATCGCTTTCTGGAGAATTATACGCAAACTGGTGCGTAAACGTTATCAGTTAAACGTGAAAAATACTCCGGAACATCAATTTATGCTTAACATACCTTAAATAACCCTTACATAACTTAGAAATAAGTTTTGAAGGCTTTGGTATCGCAAAATCAAGTTTATTCGCTTACAGGGACTAAAATTAACAAACTGCAAAAGTATGCCAATTTGAACTGTAACGAACATTCCGGAACATGATCATAAGTTAAACACACCCTAAATATCCTTTACATAGCTTAGAAATAGGCTTTGAGGGGTTCAGTGTGCTAAAATAAACTTTATGCTCATTCAGGGACTAAAAGCGTCAAAAAGTGCATAAGTTTGCATTTTCGCGCATAACATACGTTCTGAATACATCCGGACATCCAAAAATTTATATAATCATTAAAATATTTTATTTTAGTGTTTGGCATGAGAAAAATCCATTCGTCGCGCAATTTGGATCGTTTTTCGTGCTTATGCGCATTCTGTCGTAATTAAGCAAACATTGCAATCGTACGACCAAACGAACTGACATCCGGCATATTTTTGAGCATGTTTCATGTCCACAATGTTTAAGCATCATTTTAGGGCCTGAAAGTTGGATTAACGGGCCTTAAACATGTCGGAAATGGCTTTAAACACCAACAGGGACTGAAACTGTCATTTTTCAAAGTTGGTTGCAGATCAAAACACTCAGGCGGGGCGCGTAAACCCCTGTCTGTTCCTTACGCGGGCCGCGAGGCCTCCCCAGACCTGCAAAACCAGTTTTCATAGTTGTTAACAGCTGCTACACTCACACAACCTATTTAAACTAATAGTTTGATGTCTGTCGTAATGGACATGCAAAAACCTATTTAAACTAATAGTATAGAATAAGCAGGGTATCGAACCAAGGGAGGACTGTGGAAAGCGTTTTTATGCTAAGTATTGATTAACTGTTACTAAATTGAGAAATTGGTTTGTTTGATTATGTGAAAGAACTAAGTTAACGAGTAAAAAGTGTGATTTAAATCAGTAGGAAGAAAGATGGTTCCTCAAGATTTCAGGTTTTGCAATTAGCTTCAATTATTTGTTTAATCAAAACATCCACATAGACATAAATGTTTAACCTAATTAACCAATTGTGATAACCAACGACTAAGTACTCCGGTCACTACATAACGGGAGGTTATCGAATGATTATCAATTACAATTACAAACCCTAATCCCATGTCAAATATATCCCAATTACTAGAACTCTCGGGAACTGAATGCTTAGAAATCAAGGTTTAAATAAATGCAACCAGTTACAATCAGTCAATTAAATCCATGGTGAAAAGCATCGAATGCTTAGATCACCAAGTTACAATGATTAAAAACACATAAAAGTACCTAATTACATAAACCCTCCATCCGGAGGAAACCACAAAAAGTTTAGCCGCTCATCTCGCACGAAGAATCTTCAAAAGCTTGAATTGATGAAGAAATCATGGTTGATTCG
Source organism: Helianthus annuus (assembly GCF_002127325.2). NCBI lineage: Eukaryota > Viridiplantae > Streptophyta > Magnoliopsida > Asterales > Asteraceae > Helianthus > Helianthus annuus. Next base: position 50,793,331 of record NC_035437.2, read on the forward strand.
GTGATGAAATTAAGAATCTTGATGGATTTGGGGTGAAAAAGTCTTCAATCTTTTGTATTTTGATGCCTTGGATCGATTGGGAATGATAGATAATGAGAAACTAGGGTTTTTATCTTATAAAACCCTCTAAAATAAGCCCAATTCGCGCTCCCCTATTGCCCAGCTTCACCCACACTTCAGTACCGTGGGTCACAGTTTACCTTTGCTGCACTAACAGGAATTCTGAACAGGGAGTCACAGTCTGAAGTGGGGGTCACGGTATAGACTTGCTGTTGGTTTTATAACTACATACTCCTGAACCATGACTCATGGTTTACAAACCATGGGTGAAAACGTGAATTGCCTCACTTTCCTCCAACAATTGTGCAACTTTCATAGAATGGCAAGATTGGTCCCCCCAACTAAACTCCCATCATCTTCTTAACATATACCCATCATATAACTTTCGTTTAATGACCCGGAGACCCCTCAAACTTCAATATCACTTATGTCTTCAATATTTCAACTATGATTAACTTCCAATTAATTACCAAACGGCCCCTATACTTTGTAGAATCTTGTTTCTTGCATATTTAGGCACAAAGCAACTTCCAATTAAGTACCAAATGGTCCCTGAACTTTGTTCTTTCATTCTCCTATCACTCGTGGGCCTTCATATCACCCGAACAAACTTCAATATTCATCCTTGAGCTGCAATATCCCATCCAAAGCTCACAACTTCATCTTTAACCATCGTAAATGCACCAATTTACGTGTTTTCCCTACAAATCACCAAAATCTCATAGTTACTTCATTCCAAGCAAATAAACACATCAAATACACATAAAACATGATAATTAACCACTCTAAAGCTCGGGTTTCACCCTCTCCATCACATTCCCACACTTGCCTTTGCTTGTCCTCAAGCAAACCAACTAGAACTAGTCACCATAGCACAACACCTCTAAACTCCCTAACCGGTTCAACCTGTTCAGTCCCAAGTCATACCCATCCCATAGACTGACACAATCGAGATTGACAGTCTGACAAGTAAATGATGCAATTTTAAAAATTTAAGACTTGTCTATCTAAAACTAACATGTTTACAATTAGACACATGCTACACACCCCTCACAATGTACTCTCCTCTCGGGTTAATATCTGGACTAGCGTGTAATGTGCTAGTATACAAAACACTCAAAAAGCAAACATGAAATCCTGTAATCATAGGCTTGTATGACAATCACACCTCCACTGTATCATCTAACATGGCACATATCACAAGGACTTTCGGGTTTTGGGCTTAGGGTAAAGGTAGGAAATTATTTTTGGGTTCTTTTTTTTTTTTCTAATTGGCTCACAAACACTAACCAAACCGTGATACTTTATTCAAACACAACTTATACTTTTGGGTTGGTTTCTACCCAAGAACACATACGATATTCACAATACTTATATTTTTTTTCTTTTCTTTTTCATTTTTTTTCACATATTTTTCTATGTTTTTCTTTTTTTTTTCATTTTTTTTCTTTCATAACAATATCATCACGGTCGGTTTTTCACAGTAGATAATGGGCGAACAAACGAAAGGTAGTTAGGCTCAACAGGGCTACTAATGGAAATTTGGTGAATAACACAAAAGAAACACAAACACACAGGGTGTAACGGAAATCCTAATGCCTTTATCATATATGTGCACATGTCAAACTCACAGTCTCAGCATGCATCGAATCATACAAGTTCTAACACAGAATAACACGTAGCCTGCACTCAACAAATGAATTCATCATATAATGTATCCTATTCGTCTACAGGCTCAAGATCTCACCAAGAAAAGGTAAAAAATGTTGACGACATGTAGCATATGCAATTAAAACATGTTACCCCTAGATAGACATCTCTTTTCAACTCGTTTCCTATAAAACACTTGTCAAACCTACTCTCATGAAACTTAAAGGGACAACCATGACAAGGGACTAATCTAGTCTACTACCGGTAAGAAGCCTATTAGTGATTGAAACTTCAGGTTTTCGTATCCAATTAGCTTGTTTAAGGCGATGAAAAATTCAAAAGCTTCAAAATTTTCAAAATTTTCAATTTTTTTCAATTTTCATCGATTTCAACCACTTTCAATCGCTTCAAAGCTTTATCCACAAACCCTTTCCCGGGCTCCCCCATCCCCACACTTGGGATACATTGTCCCCAATGTATGATGCTTTCAAAATATAGCCCGGGAAACAAACCAACTATCCTAAATAAGCGGCTAACTCATACCAAAACAAACCAACGAAACACATCCCATAAAACGACACATAGAGTTTAAACACCACCAAGTACAAAACATGAAACAAACATAAAGAGAAGCAGTTAGTTGTTCATAACGGGGGAGAGCACATGGACCTGAACAAATCAGAGAGTGCCTCACTGATATGACGGACCCGGTGGCCCACCATAAAAACCGCCCAAATGCTCATAGAATGAGCTCATATCAAATATGTCTGCTAGATGCCCTCCTTGCTGCTCCTGTTGCTGTGCAGATGACGACTGAGGCTCTTGATGTTGTTGCTGCACAGGATACTCATACGGTGGTGGCCGGTACGGGTACGAACTCTGAAAATGTGGCTCCGAATACTGTCGCGGGAGCCACATTGAGCCATGTACTTGAGGCATCGGATGTCGAGGCATGCCTGGCTCATACGGAGGTAACTGACTATAATCCACATACGGTGGATTTTCAACAATGGGGACCCCGGCATAATAATCCAGATGCCTTCGAATTTGATTCCTGTCATAAGCTTGCAAATTCAGTTCCATTTGAGCATCCATATGCCTTACCTGATCAGATCGATGCATGTACGCCATCAACTCATCATGCTGTTGTTCTCTATTGACATCCTGCCTCGTCCCTTGATCATAGATAGCCTTCTGCCACAATTCCCAATCAGCATACTCAGGTGGCAGACTACTATCTACTCTCGCTTGCATCTCGTCGTCAAACACTCCCCATGAATAACCCGAATGTCTCGGCTCATACTGTACCAGTTCTTCTGCTCGAACACTAGACCCCTCGCCACCAAGTTCTCCAGCTGCCCTTTTTCTTCTTATCAACTCCTCATCGCTGGAGTCTAAGTCATCCATTCCGCCCTGACTCGGTTTCTCCTTACCCCACTGTAAAATCTTCAACTTTGCTTTATCACTGAATTCAATTTTCTGCCACACTTTTGTTTGCTTATATAAATGGTTCTCATGCAAGCAAACTTTGCTAAGTCGGTAAACTATATGCGGCCTATTGTACGGTTTCTCTTTTGGAAGCAAAGCTTGTTGTTTTTCTAACAACGCACTGATCAAGCGCACATGAGGTGTCAGTTTCTTTCCTTTTTGATTTCGGCATCTCTATACATTCAGCAATACCAGATGTCGAAAAGAGAACTTGATTTCTCCAGTCAGGATAGCATATAAAATTGGTATTTCCCATAACCTCAGTATCGATTTATCACCTACCCTCGGGCTCACATTCGCTGCCACAAAACTAAACAACAACCGTACCAATGGCTTAAGATGGTCTCGCTTCATTGTGACTTCTCCCTTCTCTAGCATAAACAATTCTCGTTGCGTTACACTCTCACTGGCCAGATTTTTCTGATGCAAGAACAGATCATTTTCCTTGACATAGTTATAAAACTTATCTGCCTTTGAATCAAATGGGGCCAACTGTTTCAGGTTGCAAATGACATTGTAGCCGGCTTCCCGTTCACCATGCCGGTCAATGTAGTGGTCTACGACGGGGTCGGCCCGTCATCCTTTGTCAGTGTGCTCATCCATTCTAAAACACTTTTCAAATAAATATCCCCGTTTTTGTTACCTTGAAATTCCATCACAGCCCCCCACCCAAGATCTTCTAACATCTTGTGGAAACCCAAAGCTTTGAAATCAGGCTTGTACACCACTTTCTCGAGAGTCAAATTAGCCTTAATCGTCGATTCCGCGCCCATTTTTTCATAATATAACTCCGGTTGATAGGCAGCGGCCATCTTGCTAAGCGATCCTTCCTTCCATTGAACCGTATACGGAACATGCGCAAGACCGTATTGCGGTTCTATGACCGCTGGTTGCACTTCCTCCATTTCAGCGTCCCTAATTTCGATTCCAGTGCCTCTCCTTTTCCTCTCTCTAGCCGGTGCAGCAGGCTCCACCGCTTTCTGTTTTCCTGCATCTCTTTTTCGACCCATCTGCGCACAATTAGCCAAACAACACAACACTTAATTAGTTTACTTCGGCTTAAGCGCAATCAAGAACAAGTGTATGTTCCCGTGAACACCCCCACACTTGTTCTACATCATGACCATACTTACTAGTTCGTGAAATCATCACCTATAAGGTCCGATTCACTACTTTCAATAAGACTTTCAGAATTGTTATCATTAACGGCTTTTAAACAAGTCTTACATCATCAACAATGGTCATATGTTCATCTAAAAAAAACATGTGAATACCCCCAACCTCTTTAGTTCAGCAATTCAAGAACAATGTTCGTCAATGTATGACTCCTAACACTCTTAACCAAACATAGTATGACTAAGCATGCAAGAATCAAAAACAAAACAACTCACCATACCTTGACTTCATTGATTACAAAGAATGCAGGGGCGAAAATCATACCTTTCTGCCTTAGGAGGCTTGGAAAGACACTTATGTGACTTTAGATTCACGTTAGAAGAAAAACCCCCAAATTTGGAAATTAGGGTTCTTCGTGCTCGATATGATTCGTGAGATTCTGGATGTTTTCAAAGGAAACCGAGGTTACAGATGTGTTCCTCTCGAAAAAATACTCAATTTAGAGCTTTGAATCACTCGATTTGGTCAAGGAACGAGCAAGTTATGAAGGTTAGAAGCTATGGAGTTCTTGAAAGAACTTGGTGACGAAGAAGAAACATCTCACGTGATTTTGTGGTGAAAAGCTGCTGTAAGTTGACTTAGATGGATATAAACATGGATCGGGTGTTATTATTATGGTTTTATTCGTTTTATAAGCCCACTTAACCGACCCGGTACGACATATCGCTGATGTTGACGTCGTTCTGTGGCCCACGGTTCCAAACCGTGGGTCACGGTGCAATGTTGCGGTGCGAACAGCGTTTCCAGGCCGGGGGTCACGATCTGAACCGTGGGTGACTTTATGGGCCCTGTTGTGCTGACGCCGTTCCGTGTCCCATGGTTCCGAACCATGGGTCACGGTGCATACCTACTGCGCATACAGCGATGTTGAACTGTGGGTCACGATTTGCAATGGGGGCCATGGTTCCTTGATGCTGCTCAAACAAAAGCTTTGCATTGGAGTCAAGGTTTGTATTATTCAAGAACCTTATTATGAATATACATACATACAAATTTATTATTATTATTATTATTATTATTATTATTTTTTTAAAACTAGACTCTTTTTATTTTTTTTAACTAAAACGTGACTTTTGCTTTTTTTTTCACCAAAATTATTTATTATTTTTAACTATATATATTTTCTTTTACACGCGAGAATCGTGTTTTTTTTTTCGAATAGCTTTGCCTTTTACTTGTGTACTTCTCAAAATTCTTAACTCGCTCATTCCCCTTTGAAAACTAGTGTTGTCCTCAACACTTGAATTCGACTAAGACGCATACCTGGCGAGTCGAACTTCCTCACACTTGAATTCGGCTGTGGGTGTACTACGAAAGCTTGAATTTTTTTTTTCGATTACTCGCCCGCTCCACCCCCCGTGAAAAATCTGTGTCGTCCTCGACACTCGATTTAGTGCTAAAACATACCTGGGCATCTCCGACGTTCCCACACTTGCTCGATGTCGTGGGTGTATGTTCCGGAACTCCTTCAAACCAAAAAAAAACCAAACAATATACAAAAATAAAAATGAACGAAATGAAATATGTACCGAAATCCGGGTTGCCTCCCGGTAGCGCTAAGTTTTAGTCTTCAGCCGGACTTCTCAAGACCCTCAGTCGGTCATATATTCCGGTGAACCTTCAAGAAAGCTCACCTCTTCTGGTAACGGATTCAAATCATCACCGTCTAGATACGGTTTCAGCCGATGACCATTAACTACTTGTCTTCGTTGGTCCTTCGGATCCTCGATTTCCACATCTCCGTATTGTCCCACTCGTGTAATAACAAACGGACCGGTCCATTTGCTCCTTAATTTACCTGGAAACAATTTAAGACGAGAGTTAAATAACCAGACTCTTTGACCTACCGAAAACGCCAAGCGCCTCAGCTTTGCATCGTGCACCACCTTCATCTTATCTTTGTACGCGGCTGCGGTATCATACGCCTCATTGCGTAATTCCTCCAATTCACTCAATTTCAACAACCTGTGGGCACCTGCATCAGAATAGTCAGTATTTACTTGTTTAATGGCCCACAACGCACGATGTGCAATTTCTAGGGGTAAATGACAACCCTTTCCATACACCAAACGATAGGGTGTAGTGCCGATAGGAGTTTTATAAGCGGTGCGATATGCCCATAAAGCATCATTTAATTTAGATGACCAATCCTTACGATCAGTTCGCACCGTCTTTTGCAAAATTTCTTTAATTTGCCTATTCGACACTTCAACCTGTCCACTCGTTTGTGGATGATATGGTGTAGCAATTCGATGGTCAACGCCATACCGTTTTAAGAGTTTGCCAAATTAAAGTTTTTAAAGTGAGATCCTCCATCACTAATTATCACCCGAGGAACCCCGAACCTGGAAATGATGTTTGAATGGACAAACTTGCAAACAACGGTATGATCATTTATCTTAGTGGCAATTGCTTCAATCCACTTTGAAACATAATCAACCGCCACTAAGATGTATAGGTTACCATTCGAATTGGGAAACGTTCCCACCCCAGACATCAAAAATATCAACAACCAAGATTGGTTGCATTGGCATTTCATCCCTTTTTGAAATCCCACCCATCTTTTGACAATTCGGACAATGTTTAACAAACTCAAATGCGTCTTTAAACATGGTTGGCCAATAAAGACCAGCTTCAAGAACTTTATGGCCTGTCTTTTGTCCGCTAAAGTGACCGCCACATGCAGATGAGTGAGCATGATGTAATACTTCCAAGAACTCTGTCTCGGGCACACATATTCTAATAATTTGATCAGCACCAATTCGGAACAAGTCCGGTTCATCCCAAATATAATTCTTCACCTGCGACAGGAATTGTTGCTTCCGACGCTTATTCCACGCATCTGGTATCGTACCTGAAACAAGATAATTTGCAAAGTTAGTATACCAAGGTCGGGAACTCGCAGCCATTATAAACTCATCCGGAAAGTGCTCATTGATCTCGGGTGTGAACTCCTCTACTTCAACCGGTAGTCGTGACAGATGGTCAGCAACTACATTTTCACACCCCTTCTTGTCTCTGATTTCGAGATCAAACTCTTGCAACAGTAGGACCCACCGAATCAGTCTCGGTTTGGCGTCCTTTTTCTCCATCAGGTACCTGAGTGCACTATGATCAGAGTAAACAATTACCTTGCTTCCACAAATATAAGATCGGAATTTATCCAAAGCATAAACAACGACAAGCAACTCCTTCTCTGTTGTGGTATAATTCAACTGAGCGTCGGAGAGGGTTTTGCTTGCGTAGTAGATAACTACCGGCTTCTTATCTACTCGTTGGCCAAGTACAGCCCCAATAGCGAAATCGCTTGCATCACACATTATTTCAAACGACTTTGTCCAATCGGGTGATTGCAAGATTGGGGCTTGTACCAATTGTTCCTTTAATACATTAAAAGCATTTAAACACTTATCATCAAATTCGAACGGAACATCTTTTAACAATAGATTACATAAAGGTTTCGTTATGACACTAAAGCCCTTAATAAATCTACGGTAAAATCCGGCGTGTCCTAAAAAGGAACGAACGCCCTTCACATTAGTAGGGGGAGGTAAAGTAGAAATGACTCTCACTTTTGCTCTATCGACTTCTATCCCCTTACTTGACACGACATGTCCTAAAATATACCCTCTTGAACCATAAAATGGCTCTTCTCCCAACTGAGCACTAAATTAGTTTGGACACATCTTTCTAACACCCTAGATAGTTCATCTAAACATGAATCAAATGATGACCCAAAGACTGAAAAGTCATCCATAAATATCTCTAAGGCGTCCCCGACCATATCCGAGAATATGCTCATCATACACCTTTGAAAGGTGGCCGGGGCATTGCACAACCCAAATGGCATTCGCCTAAATGCAAATGTGCCATAGGGGCATGTAAAGGTGGTCTTTTCTTGGTCATCAGGGTGGATAGCTATCTGATTGTACCCTGAATAACCATCAAGAAAGCAGTAAAATTTCTGACCTGATAATTTCTCGATAATCTGGTCAATAAAGGGCAAAGGAAAGTGATCCTTTGATGTGGCAGCGTTCAGCTTCCGGTAGTCAATACATACCCGCCACCCGGTTACCGGCCGGGTGGCTATCTGCTCGCCATTATCACCCTTGACAATTTGAATGCCTGCTTTCTTCGACACCGTTTGGGTTGGACTCACCCACGCGCTATCTGAAATGGGATATATGATCCCATGGTCCAACCACTTGATTACCTCTTTCTTTACCACTTCCCGCATGTTAGGATTAAGCCTCCTTTGTGTATCCCGTGCAGGCTTCGCATCTGCATCAGTAATAATTTTATGCATACAAACAGAAGGACTTATACCTTTCAAATCAGCGAGAGTCCACCCGATCGCAGCTCGATGGGTCTTCAGCACCTTCAGTAATGCTTCTTCTTGTTCTTTCTCCAAATTAGCTGCAATAATTACCAGGAGAGTCTGATCCTCTCCCAAGAATGCATACTTTAGATGTGCTGGCAGCTCTCAGCTGGAAGGCTCTCCACTTGATGAGACCATGGAGGCCTTCTCTCTTGAACTGCTTGTGCCTCCAACTTCCGAACTTCCTCTTCCAAATCACACATGTGATTTTCTTCTACCCTGTCACAAAACAAACAACACTCGGGCACCTCATCCTCGACATGAGGATCACATCCATCTATAATATCTGCCATGAAACATTCATCACTTTGAAACATGTCAGTAACATTAGAAAACACATTTAATCGGACCTTTCTATTGCCGAATGTCATGTCGACTGTGCCGGTGCGACAATCGATCTGAGCATGTGCAGTGGCTAAGAAAGGTCGGCCCAAGATAACATTTGGTTGATTGTTTTAATCAGCAGAGACATAGTCAAGCACCAAAAAATCAACAGGGAAAAAGAACTCTTCCACCTTAACTATCACATCGCGAACTATTCCTCGAGGAAGCTTAGGGGTCAAATCTGCCAACACAACAGTTGTGTCGGCACGACGCAGTGGACCAAAATCATATTGGTCGTACAAGCTTCCCGGAAGGATACTCACGCTAGCTCCGAGATCCAACAACGCCCTACTCATTTTAAAATCGCCAACTTGTATAGAAATTAAAGGCGTTCCGGGATCTCGTAGCTTAGGTGGAAGGACCCCATTCAATACGGCACTAACTGTATCAGTGAGATCAACTTTTTTAGGGACTTTGTGCTGCCGTTTTTGAGTGCACAAATCCTTTAGATACTTAGCATAAGCCGGAACCTGTTTAATGGCGTCAATTAAGGGTAAGTTGATTTTTACTTGTTTAAATACCTCTAAAATTTCCTCCGGTTGAGGTCCCCTTTTATTGATTATTTTCGTGTTACCCGGATCCTTCAAGGCTTCAGGAAAGGGAGGTAGAATAGATTCCCCTTCCTTAGCCTTGACTGGTTCAGAAGTTGTAGGTCGGGTGTTTTTACCATTACTTTTAACAATGTTCGGCTCCGACTCATCGTCACTCTCACCATTTTCACCTAAATCCTCCACCACACCATCCATGGGCTGTGGTGGAGTGTCGACCTTGTGATAATTTCTACCACTACGTAGAGTACTTACCTGGCCGACTGGACTGCCTTTCTTTTGATGAGCGGGATTTGGTGTTGTATCACTTGGTAGTTTCCCACTATTCTGTTTCAGATCCTTCACATCGGTTGCAAGTTGGGCCATTTGTGTAGTTAATGATTGAACGACTTTCTCTCGCATCTCCTCCTTCTGAGCAAGATTTTTCAATTCAAGTCTTCGACTCTGTAAGTCGAGCTGAATTGATTTCAACATCTCCATTATATCGTTACCCCCCGAAGTGTTAGACGACCCAGCTTGTCCTCTTTGATCATTTTGGTAGCCACCTTGAAAGTTGCCCTGAAATCTGTTCTGATTGAAGTTTCTTTGACCACCAGACTGATTGTTGCCTTGAAATCCCGGATTTTGCTGATTATTCGCATTCCCATAGCTAAAATTCGGGTGATTTCTAAGGCCCGGGTGATATGTGTTGGATTGCCTGTTGAAATTTCTTCCACCACCCCCACCTTGTACATAGTTCACATCTTCATTTTCACCAATTATGCCTGGGCATTGATCCGCTCTATGCCCTAGATCTCCACAATGTCCACACAATGGAAACTGACCATTTACCTCCGGTGGATTCTCTACTGCTCTCACTGTCGAATGTCGTGCACTTCTAGAAGATTGAGCCTTGCGTTTTGACGCCCTTGCGTTTCTTTCCAAATATTCCCAATCATCTTCTTCGTAATTCATTCCAAAAGTACCATTGGATATTGAATTTACATCCCTGGCATCTTCATCTGTTAGGCCTTCGTGGAATGTATTAATAAGCTCCCATAAATATATCTCATGATGTGGACAGTTCTTGAGCATCATTTTGAAACGATTGAACGCTTCGTGAAATAACTCACCGGGCTGTTGTCGAAACGCTCGAATATCTTTCCTTGCATTGTTAGTACGCAAATGAGTATAGAACTCATCTAAAAATTGCTGCTGCATTTCGCCCCAGGTGAATATCGAAGCTGACGGTAGCGAATGAAACCATTGCTGCGCTTTGTCTTCAAGTGTGAATTGGAGAAGTACCAATTTCACATCATCAACTGAGAAACCTTGGCTGCTGATTGTGTTGCAACGTGCATCATATGCAGCAATGTGTAGATATGGTTCTTCATGTGCATGACCATGAAACTTAGGCAGACTGGATATTGATTGCGTTCGTACTTCGAATGACCGCCCTCCTTGTAAATGTGGGATCACAACCGGTGATGGGTTGTTAACTATAGCAGGCCTGAAGTGGCTCTCTATACCTCGAACTGGACCTTGATTATTTCGACGTGGAATTCCTTCCGGTAAAATCACTGGTCGGTGTAAGTTTCGTGGCAGCGGTCTTGGCTGACCCTGCATCTGAGGTGCCGGCGGTGGTAATGGAATGTCCACTACCGGCCTTCTTGGAGCAGGCTGCTGATTGAGTGGGTCAGGTTGATGATATTGTTGTGGAATCTGTTGTATAGGCGTTGGTTGCACATATTGTTGATACCCTACGTTCCCTTGATTGACTCTCTCGGCCGCACCCAATCCGACTGTTTGCCTCTCATAGCTACCCGTGTTGACCACTTGTCTCTCGTTCTGACCCATGTAGTTATCATATTCCTCATAGCCATCATCAAAATCACCTGAGTTATTTCCTTGATCATATAAGGTTGATCTATAAAGATTTGGCATTGGCTGACTTTGCTGTGAAATAACCGGTCGAGTGGCTTGCGGAATTGATGTTGCATTAGGTGCTTGAGTTTGAATCGGTGATGGAGTGTCATCAGGAATGATTCTAACGTAAGGAGACGACTGCTGTAAATTGACAGTCTGGGTTGTAGTTGGGTGTTGAAGAGATGTTGTTTGGGTGGAAGTTGGTTGATTGTTATCAAAGTTTGGGAAAAAGGTTGAGAATGATGGTACTGGAGATGTAGAGGTAGGTTGTGTAGATTGCGGTTGTTGTGGTGGAATTGGTATGGTAGTGTTTGGTGAAGGTTGGGTAGGTGTTGGCGAGAATTGTTGTGGTTGTGAAGTTGCGGGTTGTTACTCCGGTGTTGCTAAGTTCTCCATTGTTTTAAATGTTGGTATAGGTGATTGTAGGATCTTGTTCTCACGATGTAGTACTCGCTTTGTATGCTTTACTGTTCTTTCGATCTCTGGGTCGAACACTAATGGTGATGACTTCCCGGAATTTCGAGTATGATGCATACACTTACTAGATCACCTGCACAAACAAAAACAAGAAAACCTCGCGTAAATCCGAACAAAACAGAACAAACTAAAAAGACACTATTTTTGGATTTTTTTTTATTTAACTAACTAGAACTTAACACTAAGCACTTTGCGCACGCCTCCCCGGCAACGGCGCCATTTTGATGTCTGTCGTAATGGACATGCAAAAACCTATTTAAACTAATAGTATAGAATAAGCAGGGTATCGAACCAAGGGAGGACTGTGGAAAGCGTTTTTATGCTAAGTATTGATTAACTGTTACTAAATTGAGAAATTGGTTTGTTTGATTATGTGAAAGAACTAAGTTAACGAGTAAAAAGTGTGATTTAAATCAGTAGGAAGAAAGATGGTTCCTCCAGATTTCAGGTTTTGCAATTAGCTTCAATTATGTGTTTAATCAAAACATCCACATAGACATAAATGTTTAACCTAATTAACCAATTGTGATAACCAACGACTAAGTACTCCGGTCACTACATAACGGGAGGTTATCGAATGATTATCAATTACAATTACAAACCCTAATCCCATGTCAAATATATCCCAATTACTAGAACTCTCGGGAACTGAATGCTTAGAAATCAAGGTTTAAATAAATGCAACCAGTTACAATCAGTCAATTAAATCCATGGTGAAAAGCATCGAATGCTTAGATCACCAAGTTACAATGATTAAAAACACATAAAAGTACCTAATTACATAAACCCTCCACCCGGAGGAAACCCCAAAAAGTTTAGCCGCTCATCTCGCACGAAGAATCTTCAAAAGCTTGAATTGATGAAGAAATCATGGTTGATTCGGTGATGAAATTGAGAATCTTGATGGATTTGGGGTGAAAAAGTCTTCAATCTTTTGTATTTTGATGCCTTGGATCGATTGGGAATGATAGATAATGAGAAACTAGGGTTTTTATCTTATAAAACCCTCTAAAATAAGCCCAATTCGCGCTCCCCTATTGCCCAGCTTCACCCACACTTCAGTACCGTGGGTCACAGTTTACCTTTGCTGCACTAACAGGAATTCTGAACAGGGAGTCACAGTCTGAAGTGGGGGTCACGGTATAGACATGCTGTTGGTTTTATAACTACATACTCCTGAACCATGACCCATGGTTTACAAACCATGGGTGAAAACGTGAATTGCCTCACTTTCCTCCAACAATTGTGCAACTTTCATAGAATGGCAAGATTGGTCCCCCAACTAAACTCCCATCATCTTCTTAACATATACCCATCATATAACTTTCGTTTAATGACCCTGAGACCCCTCAACCTTCAATATCACTTATGTCTTCAATATTTCAACTATGATTAACTTCCAATTAATTACCAAACGGCCCCTATACTTTGTAGAATCTTGTTTCTTGCATATTTAGGCACAAAGCAACTTCCAATTAAGTACCGAATGGTCCCTGAACTTTGTTCTTTCATTCTCCTATCACTCGTGGGCCTTCATATCACCCGAACAAACTTCAATATTCATCCTTGAGCTGCAATATCCCATCCAAAGCTCACAACTTCATCTTTAACCATCGTAAATGCACCGATTTACGTGTTTTACCTACAAATCACCAAAATCTCATAGTTACTTCATTCCAAGCAAATAGACACATCAAATACACATAAAACATGATAATTAACACTCTAAAGCTCGGGTTTCACCCTCTCCATCAGTAAACCCCTGTCTGTTCCTTACGCGGGCCGCGAGGCCTCCCCAGACCTGCAAAACCAGTTTTCATAGTTGTTAACAGCTGCTACACTCACACAACCCAATTGCAAATGGAATTTCTCAAACCATGGACTGAATCTAGGGGCTCCAATGGTTTTGTAAAACTATGGGCACGAGGTGTACGGCCTAGATCGAAGCACGATATTCAACGAACGATCTTAACGGTTCTACTACACCTATAAATACCCCCACCCATTTCATTCATTTCCCACATTTGATCTGAGTTTTTCTCTAAGTGGTTGTGTTTATACACTTCCTACCTGAGATTACTTGGAATCAAATCTTGCGGGGACCGGTTATAAGTATTCTTTCGCGTTTTTCATTCGCTTTAGCGTTAAAGTCAAACTGCGTTTGACTTTCTGCATTGACCAGTTTATGGTCAACGCAAAGTTCGTTTGAACTTCATAACGTGAGCGTAATCACGATGGTTTTAGTCCCTAGTGACTATACCTACTGATTACCACGTTATCTAGGCTCAGTGACGAGTCGTAGTTTCGGCCAAAATGCGTTTTCTCACGTATTTTGTAACCAAACTACTCTAGGGTATTAAAACCATTTGTTTTAATACCATACCTATTTTCTAACTTTACTAAACATGTTCTAGCATGTTTAGCTCGTCGCTTTTAGTTTTGTGCTTGTCTAGGATCGTAAAGGTAAAGCAATCGCTTATACTTTCGAACCCGACCCATTTGGTCGATCTTTAGGATCCGACCAAACGCTTTAGGTGACCATAGTTGTATAGGGAATAACCTTCCAAGGTTATGCCTTATGGTCACGTCGGGGGGGGGGATATTGCACGGTCCTCCCAACCGCCGGAGTGATCTCACTCCGGGAGCCGCTACCCGACCAAGCTAGCTCCGCGGTGACTTCCCCATGCCGAGTTCTTACCCTGGGCGACATATGCCACTCCCAAGACTCAAACTCAGTACCTCTGGGAAGAGGTGGGTGTCGGTGGCCAACTGGGCTACCCCAGTTGGTTAAGTAGTTTAAGTAGTTGTATGATAAGTAGTTTCTATGCCTTAGGAAAATTACCAAAATACCCTTTTCACGCCAAAAATTCATTTTATGCCTATGTAACATAATTTTTGGCATATAAACTGATTTGAAAACTATATTAAACATGTTAAGGCATATCTTGCTTGTCATAGGGCTAGTTAGGCGTTCCGAATGCGTTTTACGCGAACGACGCGTTAAAGTAGCATAAGCTACCTAAAGGGGTCGTAACGGGTCAAAAGCACTTAGGATAAGTTTCGTTTTAGTATGTAGGCTTTGCTAAACCATATTACATAAGTTCCCACACTTATTTGGTTTACGAACCCTCGTACTACCCGAGCCTCCGATACGTCCGTTTATTAATGTAGATACCTATATTAGGTGCCGTTTGAATCCGTGATCTTCTAGCTTGCTTGGTGGATATCTAAAGTCTATTGAGCAATCTGAAGTGAGTACATAGTACCCCTCTTTTACCGTTTTCCAAACATTTTGGGGTGAAACACGTGTGCCTACTTGTTACTTTCGTGTTTTCTTGTTTTCACATCATATGCTTGCTATGTTCTTTAGTACACTTATAGTACATGATTTCATTACATTGTTTTGCTATGTATGTTAACTTAGCATGCTAGCACCTTGATTTCATTACATTGTTTTACTACATATGTTTACTTGGCATATTAGCACATTGATTTACACGACTTTTCTGCTTTGTATGTTAACTTAGCATACCTAGTACATTGTTTTCATATAACATGTTTACATTTGGTATAACATTTGGTTTGCACATACGGGACTTATATACATTCATTAACATTAGCTACGCCGCTCGGTAGTAAGTAATCGTACCATAGGACTTGACAAATCCCGTTCCTGACATCCTAGGTTTGTTTGGGTGTAAGGAATGACTGAATCTAAAAACATTTCGTTTGATAACCTTTACTTAGGGTTATCCATCTGTCTCAAGGCTTGAATGTGTGCGTTAACTTACCACATAAATGTTTGTATCATTTAAAACATGCATTTACTTGCAAAAACATAACTTTTTGATACATTTAAAATACTTTGTTTTGTACATTTTTACATTTTTACATTTGGTTTATCTGACAAATTACATGACTTCATTTTGGACTTTTAAACATTCGACATTGGTTTATACAAGAACATTTGATGGTTGGTTTAAACATGGACTTTATACATTGATGGTTTGTTTAAGTGACTTAAGTAACGATACGTGTGTAGTATGATAGAAGCATGGTGGATACCCCGCTGGTACTTCCTATATATAAGTGTTTGTATCATATTACATGTCGTAGCGTTATTTAAATCATTCATTTTGGACTTATACATTTTACACAAATAACATATTTTTCACAAGACTTTGTTTTACAAAACAGTTTATTTTATACAACTTATTTTTACTTGGTTATTCATTTAACCATACTTTATCCTTTATTTATACATATCATCTGATTTTATCGCTTTCAAATGATTTTCAAAACAAAACAACTTACAAGGTTCATGACTAACTTTTATTAAACATTTTCTTAAACTCAAGTCATGAATCTTATTTTCACTAAACCTATGTATCTCACAGGCATTTTTATGTTGACGTACCTATTTTCACATGTGTTTTCAGGAGCTGTTGCTTAGGATGTTGATCGTCACACGCTAGGGTGGACTTGGGCCTTAGTGACATAAAATGAAGATAGACTTAGTTTAATTATGAACTCTTGTTTCTTTTATTTTAAGACAATGTAACTCTTTGGTTCTTGTTTTGAGACAATGTAATTCCACCTTTGGTTATGAATAAAATATTATTTTAATTACCATGGTTGTGGAACAATAATTCTGTTACAACACTCCCCGACGTTTCCGCCACGATTTGATGTTTTACGTGGTCGGGGTGTGACAGACCCAAAACCTCAGATTCTGGCAATCTATCAACGCAAGAATTAAGGTTATTAAACCATACACCACTGATGTGTTCCCCACTCATATTCAGTTCATTTAGGTTTATATCACTTTGGTAAGTTGATTATTTCATGCTTTTTGCCTACTGGTACATCGTATGATGAAGCTGCTATCACACTTAAGCAATTTAATTTCAGTTTGAGTGTAACAGTCTAACTTGCTGATGTTCTATCATTTCTTCTTTTTCACACAGTGATAACTCATTTTTGATTTTCTATTTTTTTATGTTTTTGATTTTTTAATGTTTTTGTATTTTTTATTTTTTAAGAAAAGCAGTAAACTATTTACAAAATTATTATAAAAAACCAGTTATTCAGGATTCCTCATCCCGTTGAGTTCGACTAAAGGTTCAAAGCGAGCCCTGTCAAATGCTTTAGTATAAAGATCTGCCAGGTTATCTTGTGTGTCGACTCGATGAAGTTCAATTAGTCTCTTTTCAGCACAATCCCGTATAAAATGATGACGAATGTCAATATGTTTTTGTAACAACTCTCACAAAAATCAATAATTAGGATGATAATTAGTCAATAAGGAAACCCTAATTGAGACACCCAAGTAATTCTGCATTAGCCCTAGAATTTTCAGAACAATCAGAATCAGGATCAGGGCCCCTAAAACTCAAGGGGGGCAAACCCTAGCTGGATGTTTATCTACTTAAAACGTTGTTTAAGTCTAATTGGACCAAATTTTTACTCAGCAAGGCTAGTCCCACGCGTGGCAACCCTATGACCCTAGGTGTCCCCTTACGAACCGTAAAGGGTTAGGCTTACGGTCCGTAAGCATGTCCAATTTTGTGTATAAATAGCCGACCTTGGCACTTGCATTCTGTTGTAAAATCGACGAAGAAATTCGTTTGATACGTCGAGTTATAGCTAAATTAGTCCACAACACACACTAATTCATGAAGTGCTGCCGCAATCAGGGTAATAACTCGATCGCTATTACGATTCATTTTCCGACCGATCAATATATCCAATGGATGTTTAAGTGCCGCCCACATTAGGGTTATACTTTGTCGTTCGTCTTTAATTCGATGGATGTTTAAGTATCGCACTTTGTCGTTCGTTGTGAGAATTTGATCTCGTGAGTTATCGTAAATGCTGTATTGATTATTAACCCGGTTTTGTGTGCATGGTTATTTAAATTAGATTAATCACAGACAAATCAGTAAGGCTTAAACTCTGCTCGTTAAATCTGCAATGTGAGTCCATTCTCTTTTCTCACCATTTGTGAGTCATTCTCTTTTTATCAACTGTTTTACAATACTCCAAATTATTTTCAAAAGTTATAATTACAGGGACTAAGTCGTGGATATCTTGAATTATTGGTTAGTCGGGTATTGTGCACATTACTAATTGGCTCCCAGTTAGGTTCATTGACCTACTAGGGAGAAACGTCACTATTAGAGTTCATTGACCTAATACTGGTATGACTATCGTCACCATTGTGACTTGTCACCATTGTGACAGAAAGCCAGATAAAAATAAGATATGAACCATTGTAATCGCTCTTATGCTGTAATTTTATAACTAAGAATCATTTCCTAAAACCTAAATGAACTCACTCAGTATTTCCCGCTGACAAAACCTTTTTAAAACGCGTTTCAGGTAATTACAGTAGATAGGAGTAAGAATTGGATCCGGCACCGAAAGACTTCAAGAAGTGGCTTATTAATTAAATCAAATTAAGAAATATTGTTTTATTAAAGCTACCATTGTAAAACAGGGGTGTATCCCATTTAAATCAAATTCGGTGTTTTATAAACTCTGATATTTTTCCTAACTCACGGTCCTGATGAAAATTCCGCTGCAACGTTTTTCAAAAATAACCACCGGTACCACTGGACTGCTCACGGCACCGATTCCGGCCAGATGGGGTCGGGGGTCGTGACAGTTTTGTGCGACTGTGTTTCATGGGATTATTTGTTATAGAAATTGTGGCATTATTGTCTATCATAATAGGAGTACGAGTGAAATCCAAACCGTAATCGCGCATCTGCTGTTGTATCCAGAGAACCTGAGAGCAGCAGCTACCCGCAACAATATATTCAGCTTCACACGTAGAGGTAGACACACAAGATTGCTTCTTGCATTGCCAAGACACAATCCTGCCTCCTAAGAACTGACAACCACCTGTTGTATACTTTCTGTTTGACTTGCATCCTCCAAAGTCTGAATCAGTGTAAGCAACAAAGTTCATATCACTATCAGCTGGATACCACAACCCAAGTTTAGGTTTCCCCTTCAAGTAAAAAAGAATCCGCTTCACTGCTTTCATGTGTGAATCTTTTGGATTAGCGTGATATCTGACACACAGACATACAACAAACATGATGTCGGGTCTTGAAGCAATCAAGTACATTAGAAAACTAATCATCGCCCTGTATTGAGTTGGATCAACATCTTCAGTACTTTCAAGATCTAGGCCAAGATTGTGATTTTCACATATGGGTGTGTTGAAAGTAGAGCAATCATTCATTTTGAACCGACTCAAAATGTCATACACATACTTTGTTTGATGAATAAACATCCCATCCTCCTTCTGTTCAACTTGTAATCCTAGAAAGTAAGACAGCTCACCCAAAGTGCTCATTTCGAACTTGCTCTTCATCACCTGCTCGAACTCTTTACACATGTTTTCATCTGATGACCCAAAGATGATGACATCCACGTACACCTGTACCAGCAGAAAATCTTCCTTCTTTCTCTTGATGAAAAGTGTACTGTCAATTTGACCTCTTTCAAAACCATTCTTGATCAGATGTGTAGACAGTGTCTCATACCACGCCCTGGGAGCTTGATGGAATCCATAAAAAGCCTTATCAAGCTTGTACACACGATCTGGATAATCAGGATCAACGAACCCATCTGGTTGTGAGACATACACCACTTCTTGGACTTTCCCGTAAAGAAACGCACTCTTCACGTCTAGTTGGTAAACTTTGAAGCCCTTGAATGTTGCGAAGGCTAGGAACAAACGAATTGCTTCCAACCTTGCCACTGGTGCAAACACTTCATTGTAGTCAATTCCTTCTTGCTGATTGAAACCTTTTACCACCAATCGAGCCTTGTTTCGCGTTACAATTCCTCTTTCATCCTTCTTGCACCTAAATACCCATTTAGTGACAATCTCTCTTTCACCTTTAGGAAGGTCAACTAACTCCCAAACCTTCAACTTAGCAAATTGGGCCAATTCCTCTTGCATAGCTTCAACCCAAGAATTGTCTTTTAGAGCCATATGAATGTTCTTTGGCTCCTCTTGAGAAATGAAGCAACTATACAAGCACTCGTTCACAATCCCAGTCATCTCAATCGAAACAAATAAACCTGTATTCGCTGCTATGCTTGGCCTTGTCTGAACACCTGTAGTAGGATCTCCAAGTATCATGTCAACTGGATGATCTCTATTTGCTCGTGTAGTAGCAACGGTATCCACTTCAAGATTGTCACCCAGGTTTGATCCAACCTCCCCCTGAATGTTCTGATCCGCAAACGGATTAATGAAATCATCCCCTTGATTGGGTTCAGGTTCACTATCGCTTGAATCAGGATCTGCAGCACCTTGGGAAGCTTTCGGAGCATCTGTCATATCAACATTCGATCTAGGCATGAACTCGCCTTCATCGTCTTCACTGATCATTGTTTGAATAAACTGAGAATCATCTACATTGGAAAACTTAGGAATATAAAATGATTTAAAAACACTTTCATAATCATATAATATAGCAGGTCCATTCGTTGATTGTTGAGGTTTGTATGTAATAATTTCAACATTAAACACAACCTCAATTTTACCAGTGTTTAGATTAAAAACCCTTTTATTCGGTGCGCCAGGTACGTAACCTAGAAAGTAGCCTTCGTCAGCCATCTCACCGAATTTGTGTTTGTCTTTATTTCGCACAATGGTGTAGGGTAATTGATGTGCGTGTGGTGTGATATATATTTATGTATATTTTTAGCCCTTTTTTTAACCACTTTAGTCAAGTTTTAAATTTTTAGAACACGGTATTTACTAACACCAAACACACATATGGGCAAGTGCACCCATCGTGAGCGTAGTATAGTGTTGGAAAGATACCGAGGTCGTCCGAGGACACAAGAGCTTTTAATACCGGTTTATCCTCAACGTCTAATCAAATAAAAAATTTAGGAAAAAAGTTTTATACTTGAAAATAAAAACTAAAATCTGAAAATAAAAATAAAATAAAATAAAAACAGATAGACAAGATGAATCACTTGGATCCGACTCGCCTTTAGTGTAACCTTTAATTATTTCCGAACTTTTGCACTTTTTAAGAGATTATCTTAGTTATTGTAGTAGGCCCCTCTTTTGAAGGTGACGTTACCCTCAACCCAGTAGTTTGAGTCAGCAAGGTTACAATCCTAAAGGGTCGGATTATTGAAAGATAATTAATTAAGTTATTAATGAATATTATGGTAGGCCCCTCTTTTGAAGGTGACGTTACTCTCGGCTAAGTAGTCTGAGTCAGCAGGGATACAGTCCTAAGTAGTCGGGTTAAAGTTTTAATAGTAGCTTACATATGAGGGATCAAAGAGTTTGGACCCCCGCCATCCAATACCATTGGGTATTGAAGGAGGTCCTACTAAATTTGACCCAGGTCCTTGCAGGATCTATACACTGAACAATGGCAAGACTCTTACCAAACCATTCCCTTAACCCCCAACCAGGTAGCCAACATATCTCCATATAGACCGTGGAGATATGAATGGTGGAAATCTTTTATTTTATATAGACAGTAAAATAATGCCAAGACACCACGGACAAATGATAAGGAAGAATCACCTTCAACATATGAAACTAATTATTAAAGTCATTAATACATAACCAAATAAAAAGTGCAAAAAGATTAAAAATAAAAAGTATTACACTAAATGCTTGTCTTCACCAAGTGATGTAAGAGACTTTGGCAAACATGGCCTTTGATTGTCAAGAACTCTTACGATCAATCTTGGATCCCGAGACGACTCACACACTCTATGATGGAAGATGGATGATGGTGGTGGATGATGGTGTTGTGGTGGTGGAGTGTGGGTGAAGTGTGAGAGAGGTGGTGTGCCAAGGGATGATTTGCAAGTGAGCCAAGCACGCCTATTTATACCCTGAACCGAAGCTCGGGCACGACCCTGTGTCTATTGGGCACGGCCCCGTGTCCATCCCTCTTCTCTTTCTTCATTAATTGCAGTTTGTCTGCATTAGTTGACCACGCCTCCGTGTCCGCTGGGCACGACCCCGTGTGTAGAAGCGTATCTGTACTATCAAGATTTCCTCAGGTTCTGCGAATCTTAGAGTTGACCACGGCCCCGTGTCCACTGTGCACGCCTCCGTGGTGGGTGATAGAAGCTTCTATAACTTTGTCTTTTCTGCTGACACTTGGGCCCGCCCCCGTGCTCATTGAGCACGGGGCATGTTCAGTCTTCTGTTCTCTTGTTTTTGCTTGGGAAGATGTTGTCGGGGGGGTCTAGCATACCACGTTTGTTCCTTTTCTTGTATTTATGTTAGATTTAGCTGCCTTTTTTCTTCTTTTGTTCATTTGAGCTCATTTAATCCTTAAAATACAAAAGGAAGACAAAAACACACTTTTTCCAACATTAGTACTAAAAAGGGTTAGTTTTATGCCACAATTGATGTAATTTATATGTTGCATTTTGTACACATCAAATACCCCCACACTTGAATCTTTGCTTGTCCTCAAGCAAAACCCTTATAATGTGGCTTTTCACTCCCAAATGGAATGGGTAGAAGAGAAGGTTTTTGGGCTTGTCATAGAGTGTCGGGATTCCATGATTTTTATTAGGTTTTATTTTTATTTTATTTACAATCCTATTCGTCATGATTTATTTAAAACATTACATAAGATAAATTACTTATTAGGGCATAGCATGCCTTTTTAAAATTCCATTTATATACAAGTTCACATACCTCACGGGAGATCACTCAACACTCGGCCGAAGATGTATTTTAGTGAAACACTCGAGAGCGTCATGGAACTTACTTCTACCATAAGCTTGCCAAGCAATCAGTCCTCCTCCTTTTTAACTATATACCTTTGTAAATATTAAGAGGGCTTTTGGGGTGAAGGGTTAGGCTTGAGTTACAAGTAGGTGGTTGGGTTAGTGGTTAGTAGAAAAAGGGCAAAAGGCGTAAAAAGCATCGGTTTTCGTAAGACTTTTTATTTTGATGAAGCATTTTTTTCAAACAAAGTTCTTTTTGATAAACTTGTTTGTTTATTTCTTTTGGCTTCATTATCATTTTTTTTGGAAGTCATAAGAAAAACCGAGCTTTGTTACTAAAATAAAGGGTTTAAAATAAAAAGGTTTTGGTGGGTAAAAGGGTGTTTGTTTTGGGTTAAGAAATGAAAAGGTTTAGGCTCAAAGGGCTTAACTAGGGGGATTTTAGGTAGGTGGTAAAAAAAAGAAAAATAATGGTGTAGAAATAAAAAGGGTTAGTCCTAATGCCTCCATCATTTACTTACTCGGGTTTAAGTTGGTAAGGACCGGGAATGTATCGTCGTGGCAAGTTCTAGAGTTGTAAGAAACCAAGCGGCTATTCACACAAGAAACGAAAGATGAGCATTTAGTTTAAAGATATGTATTTGTATGCTCAATAAAGGCTCAAAACTCACTTTTGTGGGAATGGGTTTTTATGTGATCAAGTATATATAATAAAATTTTAACTAGATTTGTCAGGCCGTTTCATAATTTCCTTATGTTTGTTCTTTTTATCACGACGCTATCGGTTGTAAATTTTTAAAAACATAACCTTTTTAAAACTTGTAATTCCCAACTTAAACCAAGACAAGTGACAAAAAAAATGAAAAAATTTTGAAAAAATTTGGGGTGATTAGCGGTTCCAATAGAGTTTTGTGTAAGGCTTGTGATTGACTTGCAAAAATTCAAGGTTTAGCATCCCCCCACACTTAAATTACACATTGTCCTCAATGTGTCCCAAAAATAAGTTTTTAGGTTGATTGAATGTGTTAAAAAGTGTGAAAAAGCAAAAATTTATGTTACTGGGCGTCTGGACACGGCCCCGTGGTGTCCGGACACGGCCCCGTGTTCAGATCACAAGTAACAAAAATTGGTAAAAAGTAACAGAAGCCTGGGCACGGGGGCGTGTTCAGTGAGCACGCCCCGTGTCCAGTTACCTGAACTGGGCATTTCTTGCAGATTGTGCAGCTCTGGGCCGTGTTGGGCAAGCACGGCCCGTGCTGAACTTGCTATAACGAAGAAAAATTTTCGAGCAGTTCTGTTTTTGTGCATGGGGTGCTGGTGCAAGTTTCCCTTAGTATCCTTCACCATCTTGAGTGTGTTTTATTTATTACATCATCATCCAAACACCAATTTTTAACTAAAACCATCATTTATTAAAATAACACATTACATAAAGTCCTAGAAAATTAAAAACAATGCAGAAAATAAAAGTTAAAGATAGATAAGTCAAGTGATACATAAAATCATCCTAAGGAGTTCTATTTTTTCTGTTTCATCTAAATTCCGGAAATAGCTTTCCGATTTAGTAGAACTCCGAGCGGAGAGGTGTTCCCTAGATGTTGTTTAAAGCCATTCTTCTATTTCTCTAGGGAGGAAGAAGGCAGCTTCATTCTCCTCAACATCTTGCGGAGGGGGAGTAGCACCAACTGGGACCCCTTGTAGTATATCGCGAGGAGGCCCCGGGTGTATGGTGTACCACTCGGCTGGTATGATGACTTCAGGCACCACGTTCCATGCCCTTTGGGTGATGACTGGTACCAAAGGAGGAGATGCGAGAATGTTGTTAGTGCATTATCTGTCTATTGCCTCCGTCAATCTAATCCGTAGCAGAAACCGAAGAAAACGAGAGTTACATTGTTATTTTAGAGTTAGTTAGTCAAAAAGGCAAGGTGGCATAACTGTAATTAATGAGAAACCTCATTAAACCCCTTGGCCTATAAATAGAACTCTAGGGCTTCTAATTTAGAACTTTTCCCATTTTCACATCTTGGAAAGCTAGAAGCTAGAGAGAGAAAGTTTATTGTTCGTGATTCAGGTGCTGTACGTTTTCAGATTTGTCAATAGAATCACAGTTTAGATTACATCTCGTGTGTTCGGTCACGTTCGTGTACGGATTCCGCACGTCACATGTTCGATTACGCAATCGTTTCGGAGTCAAACCGGTCCTAACAAGTGGTATCAGAGCAGGAGCTCGATTGCACGATCAAACACATCGTCTTCGTACCAGATTTCAGCCGATTCAGATCCAATTTCATCTATTTTCTTCATTTTTCACATTTTATCACGTTTTTTACTGATTTTTGTCAAATCGAACAGGTTTTCACAGTTCGTTTCAGCTGATTTTTGGATATGTTGTGCGTATAGGCCTGATCTACAACCCTACCAAGTTTCAGATCGAAATTCCAAGCCGTTTAGGAGAAATTCAAGTTTTTAGGTCTGAAGTTCGTTTGAATCAGCGTCTGGCCATTTGAAACAGTATCTTCCGTTTGAAATTTGGTCCTATCGTTTGAAATGTTGGTCCCGTTTGAACGTATCGTTTGAAAGTGATACCTTCCGTTTGAAAACAATTGCTTCCGTTTGAAAACAACACCATTTCGATTGAATTATCGATTGAAACAAGGCTTCCGTTTGAAACATCGTTTGATGCAGCATACCGTTTGAAATCCATCGTTTGAACATTAGTCTACCGTTTGAAATCTGTCACATCGTTTGAAACAGTGGTTTATGTCCGTTTGAAAAATTATCGTTTGAAACACACCGTTTGAAAAATGCTTTGAAGTGTGTGAATCGTTTGAAAAACTTCATCAATTCATGTGATTTGTCAGGTCTTATTAGTTGTGGTGCATGTGATATTATCGAAAGTGCATTGAGTAGTGTGAACGGTTCATCATTACACGTGATAAAATTGTTGTGATCAGATCTATATCATTGATTTGCATGTGATGTCAAGTTGTCGACTGGTTGTTATTGTCTGCACTGCACTGTTTCCACCACTTAGATTTGTTTGTTTGTTTTAAATGATATTGAATGTGATGTGTGGCCCATGTGTTGTAGTTGATCACTAAATTGTGTGGCCCAATCATAGAGTTATGTTGTCGTTGTATGATTGTAAGCCATAAGCACCGCCCATTAAAAGAATTCGTCCCAATCCCAGCCCGTTGCTACAACCGCCCAACTTCTTTTTGTGGCCCAATCAACAGATGGTTAGTGTGACATAAAGCGGCCCAATATGGTGATCATTAAAGATTGTTTGTTGGCTTTTGTGTGATTTAGCAACTCTGATTCACCGACCCATTAAAGAAGGGTGTTGTTGAGATCACTAAAAATTTGGCCCAATCCCAATCTTTGATTAAGCATCTTAGTTACACCGCCCCATTCATATTGTGACCCAATCAACAAGTGAATATGTAATACATATCACCGACCCACTAATTCAAGAAAGGCCCAATCATTGTTTAGTAGCCCATTTGTCGGTTGTTAAGTGTTAGTTGGCTTATTTGTCGGACACACTTAGCTTTGCACCGACCCATTGAATGTTGGCCGTTATATGATATATGATAGTTGATTTGTTGTTATTGTTAAATGGCCCAATCACAGCATCTTTTCCGCCCATCTTAGATTACAGCCCATGATTTGATAAGTTTGTGGCCCTATCAGCATTCAGATCCCATTTGTAAAGTTTGATATTGCACCGCCCGTTTTTAAAGTTTAGTGGATATATTTGGCCCAAGTTCAAAGCTTATTAGTTCAAAAGAGGGGGCCAGTTCATTTGAATTTTGTCAAGTCATTTGGATTTAAGTTCAACTTGCACAGTTTGATCACTCAAAGGTTCTGCTCGTATAAATTTTGCCGGGTCATAGCTTTTCATACGGTTTGAAAATTTGAATCTCAGTTCGCATCAAGTTCAGTTCGCCTGGTGTGTCAATCTTCAGTCTGCTCAGTCTGTCAACCTTCAATCTCGCACAGAATATTCACCAGTTCGAGTATTTTGTTTCAGTTGTTTGATAGTTTTTGAACTGATAAAGTATTTGTTTGTTTTGTGATTGTGATTCAGGTAATTGAAGAAATTCACATCATGGCTGAGGAAATCTACAACACGTTCTTCAACGCGTTCACATCCGAATCGACTGAGATTGCAAATGTTACCCTGAAAACCATTACGAAAGCCATCAACGAGAATATCAAGCATGATAACTTCTATGGAACGCATTCAAAGCCACCAACTCTTGATAGCATTGAAGATTATATCTGGTGGAAAGAACGTTTCATCAATTGGGCAAAAGCGTATGCGCATGAAAGCTGGTTCTGTCTGGAGTTTGGATACGAAAGGCCAAAAAATGACAAAAACGAAGAACTACCATTCAAGAGTTTTTTCAAAAGATGACAAAGCAGAATTTGCTGCCGAACAAAGAATGATTGCATTGATCCAGTCAGCAATCAGAAATGATATATTTGCTTTGCTTACTCATGATGGATCATCAAAGTCGGTTTGGGAAGCTTTATGAGTTAAAGCTGAAGGGGGAAAACAGATTCGGAAAAATAAAATTGCTTTACTAAAAAAGGAATTTGATCTGTTTGATAATATAAAAGGAGAGACAGTGAGACAAATGATCGAGAGATTCTGTCATCTTAAAATAGAGCTTGAACGTTTTAAAATTGATTAAACGAGAGAGGAACTTATAGATAAAGTCATTGAAGCGTTACCACGAGCAGATCAGTGGAAAACATTTGTTTTTATCTTAAAAATTGATGCTTCATATGATGAAATTTCTCTTGATTCTTTGTTTGAAAAGATTGAAAGTCATGATCTGGAGTTACAAAAGCAGAGCAAGATGACTGGTTCTTCACATCAACAGAATGTGGGCTTGTACTACAAAGGCAGTGTACCTTCTGATAAAGGCGTTGGTTCACCAAAAACAACATTTAGTGGTGAAAAGATGAAAGAACCACCAACAACATCAACACGTCATCATTCTGGATATCATTCATCTTCAAAGACAAATTCTGATGAAACTGAAGAAATTTTGTGCAACATTGCTCTTAAACTGAAGAATTCTCCAGCAATGAGCATCAATGCAGCGAAACAGCAAATGAGTTTTCTTGCATCTGTCCTGGAGTCATATGAAGATCTTGTAGCTGGTAAAATTGGAAACTCCGAATTGACCAAAGAAGACTACGACCAGATTGATCCGGAAGAAATGGAACTCATTGACATCCGTTGGTGTTTAGCTAGTTGTGTTCGTCGCGCTCAGAGGTATATGGAGATTACCGGAAAACAATCGCTTGGAGGTGCTTCAACAAAGCTTGGATTCGACAAATCCAAAGTGACCTGCTTCAGATGCAAGCAAAAAGGTCATTTCAAAAGAGAATGCAGAAACTCTGAAGTTGCTGAAGGAAATGAACGTCCTTTCAACCATGACTATTATCGAAAGGCGATTTACCATCGAAGCAGAGAAGAGCCAAAGCTGATTGAAGATAAACCGAAAGAAAAATCAAGAGCTTATGCTGTAATTTACGAGGATGAAGGCTATGATTGGTCTCAAATTTGTCCAGAAGAAGATCGATTGGAGAATGTTCGAAAAACAGCTCATGGGAGAGCTATGACAGAGGAAAGAAAGTTTGTTTTTGTTGCTGAGATTCAAGATGAAAACAAAGACAAAGCCACTGCTGTCACACCCCGATTTCCACGTGTATCACCGGTGGGCCCGGTGGGGGATTACCGTGACGTAGTTGGCAACAATATGGTCAAACCACAATATATGAATGCACAGCGGAAGCATAAAGATAAATATAATTCTACCATTTACTGTAATATCCAAATGTATCACAAGTAGTTGAATAGTATCCACAGGATGGATCAAATAAATAAAAATATTGTTCAACAGATAGACATCAAGCTTGCGAGACTTCCTTAGATGCTAGGGAGCTACTACCAGCCAATTACGTGTAGTACCTGCACTTAATCTTTTTGGGAAAATACGTCAGTTTACACTGGTAAATACAATCAACTGACTCATTTTGTAAGATGGTTAAAAATTAGTTTGGATGCACATGGCATAAACATGTTTGTTTAACTTGGGAGAATTATTTAAAAATTATAATCTTGTGAACGAATTACATGTTCCTTCTATGCGTTCAGTAGCCCGGATCCTGTCCGGGTTAAAGATCAATAGACACACCACATTTGCGTAAAACCGAGGTGGGTAAACCATCGGCTACGTCTTTTAATAATATAGACATAATACCGGTTGTACGCCTACACCCGACTGTCAAGGTCGTGGCCGTTTCTTCGAATGATGCCAAGGATATCCGGGACATGGTCATTAACCCCCCAAAGGCTTTTAAGTAACAAGACTGTTTAAATGAGCCGATCAAACTATTCAATTAACCACCTAAACGATGGAATTATTTGATGCTCAATCAAGCGGTATTTTATATACCGTAACCCAAGCCCGTATAAGGGAAAATAAGTTAAAAGTATTTACCTTTGCAATGTATATTCCTTAATCAATTAAATCACTGATATCTTTTACTGGGGCTCCTTATTCTGGAACGAAGGTTTTAAAATAACCTATTAGAATCCTAACGGGTCTTTATATTAGCCGTAGCCTAGACCGGTTAGTTTCGAGGGATCGATACGGTTTAATCGCGTGAAAGGCGAAAACCGAGAATGGAGTGTGATTCTGACCCAACAAGTTCGGAGACTTGTTTTGTATGGGTTTAATATTCACACTCTGGATTTTGGGGTCAAAATGATATGGTTTGACCCGTATCGGCTAATTTATGTAAACTAGTTACATAAGCCGAACCGTGCGCGCGATAGGCGCAACGGGTAACCGTAAGAGTCTTACACTGTTTTCCTAAGTTAATATACTTTTAAAGAGGTTGTGGTATCAGTAGGATACCTTCCATAATGCCCGTAACGAGTTTTAGTTCATTATACGCCCTGTAGGGGTTTTCCGGTTATTTTAAAGACTTTTTAAAGGGATTTCTGAGTTCTACCGGAAACCTGAGTTTCCCGATCAGTTTGATAAGTCTAAAACATCTTATTTAATATTTAAAATCAGTAGCAACTGGAATCGGGTCAAAAGACCTTGTAGAACTCAAGTTTTGGCCGAAAAGGGCATATTCGGTATTTACCGAACCGTGGCCATAACCGCAGGTTATGAGCAAGGTAAAAATAATTAAAAATCTTTAAAAATCCCAGAATATTAATTTATAACAGTGGGTACAAGTTTTGGTGACGAAATCATGGTTTAGATAGTCGTTATGCTAATTGCGCCGTTTATTACCAAAGTTTACTTTAATTGCGCTTTTTAGCATATCTTCCATTCTAGACCTCGGATTGACGTGAAACTTTAAGGACATGCTTATAATTTAGTAAGCAAGGTTATGGTCCCTTCACGTGTCCGAATATACTCGTTTTATTTTAAAAAGGGCGTTACGGTCAACTTTTAAGTAATTAACGGAAATGCGTAAAAGACTCGGATAAACAACGAACCGGTCACAAAGGTTTATACCATCATGTAACCTGGTCCTCAGAGAGTCCTAAGGCATACCTACATTGTACTAAAACGGGTCAGAACTGAAGTCAAAGCAAAAGTCAAACTTTTGCGACATTCGGCTCCGAACCGGGTCAATATAGCAAATGGCCGAATCAAACGAGTTTAGACAAGTTTATATACTTATTATCGTGTTTTATGATTGTCTAAATAGGTTGTATATCATTTGTATTACAGATTATGCAAGAATCGCAAAAATAACTTTCTGTTGACTTTTTAAGCATTCGTTTGACTCGACATTTGAGCTAGTTAGAGTGGTGATCATGGGGAACCCTTTCAGAGGTTTATTACCCACATAAACACCAACACATAACCACCTTTGATTCGACATAAGACTGAGCCATTAAGGATTTATCGTGAAGTCAAACCGTAGTTACGACGGTTTGATTTTTAGCTATTTTACTAAGTAAAACTAAACCACAAAAGATATAAACGACTTACAGAAGCTTGAACACGAGTAGGATGATAAGAGAAAGCTTTGAGAGCTTCAAGTAGGATCAGAAGAGTGTTGTTTGAAGTGTGGTGAACTTATGCTTACAATGAGTCTATTTATAGTGTAAGACTTACCCTTAGATCATTACAACACACCAAACAAATGAGTATGGATGATGGGCAGGTGTCCCAAGGTGGTATAGGTCGAGTAGGGGGCGCCCATGCCTCACTTATTGGCTAAATGATCGTTCACAAGCTCAAAAGGCATGCAAGTGCAAACTTTCTGCATTTGGGCGTCCCACGCGGCCCACATGAAGGAATCATGCACTTTGTACGCGGGCCGCCTGAGTTCAATATCAGACGCGTACAATTTAGGAGGCTCGCGGCCCGCCTCAACTTAACCAAAAACATAACGCGGCCCGCGAGAGGGTTGATTTTCAAGTTTTTTTTTTAGATCTTTTGTAATCATGACGAAATCCTGGTAATTAATAACGAAATCTTTGGTATTTATTAACCTGACCTTTCGGGTTTGAAGGGGTAACTTTGCGGTTTGGCCCTTGATTATTTACAACTAAGGGCCTTGTGTTATTTACCCGCATTGTTAAGTCCCTGGTTATGTTTGTTAATTATTCGGAAAGTCTTAACTTTCATTGTTGACGCTTTTAACCCTTCTCGTACGAATTTGATCATAACCTTCTCGTTTTAAAACGGAACTTCGCAGAATTTATACAGTATATTCTAGCGAGCGTATTTTACTGTTACAAAGCTCCGGGTACGTCAAAGGGTCACTCAGAGGTATAATTAAACATGTTGACACAGTTAACCCCTGTAGCTTGTAATCTCTCACTTTCTTCCGCGTCTCGCTTCCGTACGATCCATGATTTATTCGTTTGAGGGTACGAGCACCATTTAGGGTTACTATACAGTATACTTACCCTTGTTTGACATTTATAACCCTCGAATTTACATACTTTCAAGGTTTGTCAACATTAGTCCTTTATTTAATATGAAATGCCACGTGTAAACTTAAGACACGTGTCAATACATTATTGGACACAAAATTTCGAGGTGTTACATCCTCACCCCCTTAAAATAAATCTCGACCCGAGATTTACTCAAACAAATAGGGATATTTCTCTTTCATCGTGGATTCTACTTCCCACGTGAATTCGGGACCTCTACGGGCATCCCATTTAACTTTAACTATTGGCACATGTTTTCTTCGGAGCTTTTTCACCTGTCGGTCTTCAATCGACAAAGGCTTCTCCACAAACTTCAAGCTCTCATCTATATGCACATCTGTGTGTGGGATCACCAATGATTCATCAGCGAAACACTTCTTTAGATTGCAGATGTGGAACACATTATGAATTCCATTGAGCTCTTCCGGTAAGTTTAATTTATAGGCAACCGACCCGACCCGTTCGATAACCTCAAAAGGTCCTATGTATCGCGGGCTCAGTTTACCCTTCTTACCAAAACGCATCACCCCCTTCCAGGGTGATACCTTTAGCAACACTTTTTCACCTACCTCGAAGTGAAAATCTTTACGCTTCGGATCAGCGTAACTTTTCTGCCTATCACGGGCAGCCTTGAGACGTTCCCGAATCTGGACAATCTTGTCCGTTGTCTCGAAAACTATCTCCGGTCCTGATAATTGGACCTCTCCCACTTCCGCCCAACAAACAGGCGATCTGCACTTCCTACCTTATAATGCCTCGAAAGGCGCAGCCTTTATGCTGGTATGGTAGCTATTGTTGTAGGAGAATTCGATTAGGGGTAGGTTCTTATCCCAACTACCGCCTAGATCGATAGCACATGCTCGCAGCATGTCCTCTAACGTCTGAATAGTACGCTCACTCTGACCGTCTGTCTGAGGATGGTAAGCCGTACTAAAGTTCAAACGCGTGCCCAAAGATTGTTGGAAACTCTTCCAGAAATGTGACGTGTACCTAGTATCCCTATCAGAGATAATAGATACAGGTATGCCATGTAAGGCGACAATCTTATCAACATATAACTGGGCCAATGTATCGGAGCTATAAGTCTCCTTGATGGGTAAGAAATGAGCTGACTTAGTCAGTCGATCGACTATAACCCATATTGTGTCGTTTCCTTTGCTCGTTTTTGGTAACTTGGTGATAAAGTCCATAGTTACACACTCCCATTTCCATTCAGGAAGTTCAGGCTGTTGTAGCAAGCCAGATGGCTTTTGATGCTCAGCCTTGACTTGCGCACAAGTCAAGCATTTGGCTACATAGGCGGCTACAGACTTTTTCAAGCCTATCCACCAATAATTTGCCTTTAAATCCTGATACATTTTGTCTGCCCCAGGATGGACAGAGTATTTGGAACTATGGGCTTCCTGGAGGATAACATCTCGTAGTCCTCCGTAAATAGGAACCCATATCCGCCAATTCAATCTCAAAAGTCCATCCTTGTGAAGAGTTAACTGCTCCTCAGTTACTCCTAACTTTTCCTTATGATAATTAGCTTCCAACACAGCCTCTCGCTGTGCAGCTAATATCCTTTCAATCAAGTTATTCTTTACTTCCATCCTCCTTGCATTGATTCGGATGGGTTTCATCCTTTCTTTCCGGCTCAGGGCATCAGCGACTACATTCGCTTTGCCGGGATGGTACCTGATTTCACAATCATAATCATTCAAGGTCTCCATCCAACGCCGTTGCCTCATGTTTAGCTCTTTTTGGTTGAATAGATGTTGAAGGCTTTTGTGATCTGAATAGATCACAAACTTGATTCCATATAGGTAATGCCTCCATAGTTTTAGTGCGAATACAACGGCACCCAGCTCCAAGTCATGGGTGGTGTAATTCTTTTCATGCACTTTCAACTGTCTTGAAGCATAAGCAATCACCTTGCCTTTCTGCATGAGCACACACCCCATGCCAGTGTGTGATGCGTCGCAGTAGACTACAAACTCTTCCGTGCCTTCCGGTAGCATCAACACCGGAGCGTTGCTCAGTCTTTGTTTCAAAACATCAAAAGATTCTTGTTGTTTAGGGCCCCAAATAAACTTTTCCTTATTCTTGGTTAGAGAAGTTAAGGGTGCAGCAATCCTTGAGAAATTCTCGATGAATCTTCGGTAGTATCCTGCTAATCCCAGGAAACTACGGATCTCTGTGGGCGTCTTTGGCTCTTGCCAATTCATGACCGCCTCTACCTTAGCGGGATCCACCTAGATACCACCCTCGCTTACGACGTGTCCAAGAAATTGGACTTCTCTTAGCCAGAATTCACACTTGGAGAATTTGGCATAGAGTTTCTCGTGATGTAGCAATTTGAGAATACATCGTAGGTGTTTCTCATGGTCAGCTTCGTTCTTTGAATAAATGAGGATGTCGTCGATGAATACGATGACGAATTTGTCTAAATACGGCTTACAGATGCGATTCATGAGATCCATGAACGCAGCCGGTGCATTTGTGAGCCCAAATGGCATCACTAGGAACTCGTAGTGACCGTAGCGAGTCCTAAATGCTGTTTTATGCACGTCTTCATCTCTGACCTTCAGCTGATGGTAGCCCGAACTCAAGTCGATCTTTGAGAAATAGCTAGCCCCTTGCAATTGGTCAAACAAATCGTCGATTCTTGGCAATGGGTATCTATTCTTGATCGTGACTTTATTAAGTTCACGATAATCGATGCACAGACGCATCGATCCGTCCTTTTTCTTCACAAACAGGACAGGTGCTCCCCAGGGAGACGAACTAGGCTTGATGAAACCTTTTGCTAACAGTTCATCTAGCTGGGTCCTCAGTTCCTTCATTTCAGTCGGTGCTAGCCTGTAGGGTGCTCTAGCGATGAGAGCTGCTCCAGGGATGATATCTATTCTGAATTCCACCTGCCTATCTGGGGGCAACCCAGGTAGATCTTCGGGAAAAACTTCTGGATACTCTGAAATGACAGGAATGTCCTCTATTCTTGGTTTGGGCTCTTCGATAATCACTTGTGCCATGTAGATGACACAGCCTCTTTTTAAGCACCTTGAAACTTTGAGCATAGATACGTTCTCGGGCAGTCCATACTGCGTATCCCCTCGAATGGTGAGCGATTCACCAGTCGGGGTCTTTAGCGCAATTTGTTTTCTATTGCAGACTATCTGGGCCTGGTTGTGCGACAACCAGTCCATGCCCAGAACAATGTCAAAACCAGCTAGATTAAAGGGAAGTAGAGATAGAGGAAAAGAATGGTTCTTAATGGATATCATACATCCCTCTAATATAGTGGAGACGGTTTCTACAGTGCCGTCTGCTAGCTCTACTTCGTACTTTACATTTAGGGTTTTAGTAGGCATGTTCAACAGTTTGCAAAATTTTTGGTCTACGAAGGATTTGTCAGCGCCTGAATCGAAAAGTACTCTTGCAAATATATTATTCACGAGAAAAGTACCTGTTATTACGTTGTTGTCTTGCAGGGCTTCCTTCACATCCATTTTGAAGACCCTAGCGTTATTCTTTTTGGGTTCTTCAGTCTTCTTAGCGAACTTGGGGCAGTTGCTCCTGATGTGCCCCTTCTCACTACAGTTGTAGCAGGTTGCGTCCTTGATCTTCTTACAGTCCATAGTTTTGTGGTCTTTGGACTTGCACAGTCCACAAGCATACGTCTTTGACTGCGACTGTGAGTTCGACCCAAGCCTGCACTTCCTGAAGTGAAATTTCTGGCAGTTCTTGCATTTGGGCTTCTCTCCTGATTGTTGCCCATCCTTTCTCGACTCGCCCCCTCTCTTGCCATCACCGTTTCCACGGTGTTTCTTTCCTGACCTTCGCGAGGTATCATCCTCACGCTTCCTCTTTTCGGCCTCTTTGTTCCTCTGCGATCTCAGTCGGACCGCGTCCATCGTGAGGGACAAAGAGAGGTCAGTCACAGACCTGAAAGTCGTTGGCCGAGAGGCCTTCACACTAGCCTTTATCGCGGGTTCTAATCCCCCGATAAAACGAGCAATCCTCCTTGGTTCCGGGGTGACTAGATAAGGAACCAAGCGAGACATCGTATTGAAGCTCGTCAAGTAGGCCTGGCAGTCCAGATTTGTCATCACCAATGACACAAAATCGGACTCTATCTTCTCCACCTCATGCTGAGGGCAGTAATTTTCCCTGATGAGAGAAACGAATTCCTCCCACGTCATGCTGTAAAGCACAGCTTTTCCTGAGGCCTGAACCAGCGCCCTCCACCAAGCTAGGGCCTCGCCCTTAAATGACTGGGACACAAACTTCACTACATCCCTTTCAGCGCAGCCACTGATGTCCACTACTGTGTCCATCTCATCCAACCATGTCATGCATTCGACAGCACCCTTCTCCCCCGTAAAGTCTCGGGGTTTACAAGATACGAAGTACTTGTATGTGCAGCCCCTAGCACGGGAAGCATCAGTATACTCCCGTTCGCGACGAACACTATTTTCGTTTGACGAGTGATTGTCGTCGTCTTTCTTGGGCTTGGATGAGTGGTTATCGTCGTCCTTCTTAGGTTTGGATAGTGGTTTGCTGTGGGTTTTTGAGTGTGTCTTTGGCTTTGATGGTGGTTTGGAAACTGTTCTGCTTCGGGATTCTGTATATTGTCGATCCAGAGCTGCTTGCACAGCATTGTCGACAAAAGCCTTGAGTTGAGCGCCCGTTAAATTTATTTGGGCATTATCATAATCATTTTCATTTGTATGACTACTCCCTCCATTTGGATTCGCCATATTAGCTTGTATATGCTGCAGAAGATAATGAAAATTCTGTTTAGGAGTTTATCATTGAATTATCTTTTATGGCAATTCATCAACCATGGTATTGAAGACCATATTTGGTTAATTTGTTACTCACATTATATTTAGGATTTGAACATACTTATCCTAATTACAATTTATATTGCTAGTGGCATAAAAGCCTAGTCAGGAGGACGTTATTATAATGTTAGCCGAGATTACAGAGAATCAAGGTATGAAGGTTTGAACCGTAGTCCTTTTACTCCTTCTGACAGGGAGTCATAAACCACCACTGTCTTTTGTCTTATTATGACAGCAATTATGGCCCATAGGCACTACATCACTAACGGATGTTTGATAATTTGGCCCTTAGGCACTACATCACTTATGGATGTTTAACAAGTGATCATCTTTATTGATGATTTAACCCATGATTTATTATATCATTATTTTGGGCTTTGGAATCCTTTTAAGGATTCTTATATAAGAATGGCGTGTGTAATTTTAACGAATCACATCTGCCATGATTGTTAACATGCTTATAGAGGTTAACAGGGAATCAGAATCTTTTAATTAGGTCTTACCATCTTGGCCGGATCTTAAAAGACACCTGGCTAGGTTTCACTCTAAGATTCTTTATTCTGGCAGATCAAATTAAAAGGAATGGTTTTTGATTTATTTCATATATAGTGATTACAAAATGAAATTCATAACACAATATTCCAAAATTTTAATACGATTACACACCGCCCTAAACGGGACTTTTAAATAGTACATACCTACATAGAGGTTTAGAATAAGTGGCAAGTCCACGCAGGGACTAATACAAGATAAGTGTCCATGCAAGGACTAAAAGATAAGTCCACGTAGGGACTGAAATACGATAAATGTCCACGCAGGGACTTCTTTTAAAATAAACATTACATTAGAACATACATAAGGACTAATGGTCACGTTTCTTCTTCTTGCCCTTTAGTAGGTTTGCTAAGCCCTTGAGGAATCCTCGGTGGCTCTTACGTTCTTCCTCGAATTCTCTCTCCACACGGCTCAAATGGTGGAGTATTTCTTCTTGTTCGGGAGGAGAGAAACGTGGTTGTGGTGCTTGTTGCGGAACTGGAGGTCTGGGAGGTGCTGGATACCCATGAGCTGAGTAGTCCGGTGCTCCCATGTTCCCATGAGCTCCGTCGGGATATCGTGCATTATACCTGGCCGACACCACATATGGGTCGCGCTCATAGTTGTAGTTGTATTGTGCTTGCGATGACGGTTCAAACGGGTTGTAAGCCGTTGGACCTGTGTACGCAGGTATTGGGTGGTCATACCCAAATGGTGGCGAATTTGGTGCAGCTGGTGCGGAGTTCGCCTCCTGTATAGGACTTGGAGGTCCTTCTTCTTGTAGTGGCGGATAGTGGATACTACTAGAGTGTCGAGGGGTGCTGAAGTGGAAATCCCCTCCTCCTCGTGTGGACATACGAGCATTTGTCCTCCTACGCCTTGGCAGATCAGGCATTACTGGCTGTACCGGTGGCGGAGGTGGTGGCGTAACTGCCACAAAGCGTGAATCCTCGGAAGGATCTTGCGGATGTCGCGGTTGTTGTGATGTCTGCTGAGGTGGTGTGTAGTACCACTCATGTCGGTCGAACAACGCTTGGAAGCTATCTGGTCCCTGATAGGTGTGCCATGGAAGGATGACCCATCAGAGACTTCTATTGGATGCGTGGGCGTACCACGAGCAGGTTCTGTCGGATCAGTATCCTCGTCCATATGATCTTCGGAGAAATGATCTTGTGGCCCTAACGGAACAAAGCCTGAAGGTTCCTGGATGTAGTCAGCTGGATTAAACTGACCTCTGAAGTATGGAGTAGGGTCGTCAAAATTTCGATGCGATACCGAACGTTGTAGAGGTATGAAGGAGGGTTGCGGGTTGTTGGGATCATTCTAGGAATTTGGCCCGAATGAGTGCCGGTATGATGGCGTCGAGCTGTGCGAGGTGGAATGCCTCGCAGGTTCATAAAGGTCTCTTCGCCTCTGCGGTTCTTCACTCCTTGTAGTTGAAGGAGCTCGCGTATTTGAAGGCCCGGCTTCGTGATCGTGGTGAGTAACGATCTCTCCTCTGCCTCTTCTTCCCCTTCCTCTTCCTCGGAAAATCACTGGCGGCATATTCCCTGCTTTCAAAATCTTTAAGTAAAAATAATAAAAGAAAAGACAAATTGGGAATAACAATTCGAATTTGTCCTATGTTCTTGTCTAGACTCAAGTATGTGCAATTGTGTCACTGAGATTAAACACGTTAGGATAGTGTTTAATTCACTCAATGTTGGCTCTGATACCAACCTGTCACACCCCGATTTCCACGTGTATCACCGGTGGGCCCGGTGGGGGATTACCGTGACGTAGTTGGCAACAATATGGTCAAACCACAATATATGAATGCACAGCGGAAGCATAAAGATAAATATAATTCAACCATTTACTGTAATATCCAAATGTATCACAAGTAGTTGAATAGTATCCACAGGATGGATCAAATAAATAAAAATATTGTTCAACAGATAGACATCAAGCTTGCGAGACTTCCTTAGATGCTAGGGAGCTACTACCAGCCAATTACGTGTAGTACCTGCACTTAATCTTTTTTGGGAAAATACGTCAGTTTACACTGGTAAATACAATCAACTGACTCATTTTGTAAGATGGTTGAAAATTAGTTTGGATGCACATGGCATAAACATGTTTGTTTAACTTGGGAGAATTATTTAAAAATTATAATCTTGTGAACGAATTACATGTTCCTTCTATATGTTCAGTAGCCCGGATCCTGTCCGGGTTAAAGATCAATAGACACACCACATTTGCGTAAAACCGAGGTGGGTAAACCATCGGCTACGTCTTTTAATAATATAGACATAATACCGGTTGTACGCCTACACCCGACTGTCAAGGTCGTGGCCGTTTCTTCGAATGATGCCAAGGATATCCGGGACATGGTCATTAACCCCCCAAAGGCATTTAAGTAACAAGACTGTTTAAATGAGCCGATCAAACTATTCAATTAACCACCTAAACGATGGAATTATTTGATGCTCAATCAAGCGGTATTTTATATACCGTAACCCAAGCCCGTATAAGGGAAAATAAGTTAAAAGTATTTACCTTTGCAATGTATATTCCTTAATCAATTAAATCACTGATATCTTTTACTGGGGCTCCTTATTCTAGAACGAAGGTTTTAAAATAACCTATTAGAATCCTAACGGGTCTTTATATTAGCCGTAGCCTAGACCGGTTAGTTTCGAGGGATCGATACGGTTTAATCGCGTGAAAGGCGAAAACCGAGAATGGAGTGTGATTCTGACCCAACAAGTTCGGAGACTTGTTTTGTATGGGTTTAATATTCACACTCTGGATTTTGGGGTCAAAATGATATGGTTTGACCCGTATCGGCTAATTTATGTAAACTAGTTACATAAGCCGAACCGTGCGCGCGATAGGCGCAACGGGTAACTGTAAGAGTCTTACACTGTTTTCCTAAGTTAATATACTTTTAAAGAGGTTGTGGTATCAGTAGGATACCTTCCATAATGCCCGTAACGAGTTTTAGTTCATTATACGCCCTGTAGGGGTTTTCCGGTTATTTTAAAGACTTTTTAAAGGGATTTCTGAGTTCTACCGGAAACCTGAGTTTCCCGATCAGTTTGATAAGTCTAAAACATCTTATTTAATATTTAAAATCAGTAGCAACTGGAATCGGGTCAAAAGACCTTGTAGAACTCATGTTTTGGCCGAAAAGGGCATATTCGGTATTTACCGAACCGTGGCCATAACCGCAGGTTATGAGCAAGGTAAAAATAATTAAAAATCTTTAAAAATCCCAAAATATTAATTTATAACAGTGGGTACAAGTTTTGGTGACGAAATCATGGTTTAGATAGTCGTTATGCTAATTGCGCCGTTTATTACCAAAGTTTACTTTAATTGCGCTTTTTAGCATATCTTCCATTCTAGACCTCGGATTGACGTGAAACTTTAAGGACATGCTTATAATTTAGTAAGCAAGGTTATGGTCCCTTCACGTGTCCGAATATACTCGTTTTATTTTAAAAAGGGCGTTACGGTCAACTTTTAAGTAATTAACGGAAATGCGTAAAAGACTCGGATAAACAACGAACCGGTCACAGAGGTTTATACCATCATGTAACCTGGTCCTCAGAGAGTCCTAAGGCATACCTACATTGTACTAAAACGGGTCAGAACTGAAGTCAAAGCAAAAGTCAAACTTTTGCGACATTCGGCTCCGAACCGGGTCAATATAGCAAATGGCCGAATCAAACGAGTTTAGACAAGTTTATATACTTATTATCATGTTTTATGATTGTCTAAACAGGTTGTATATCATTTATATTACAGATTATGCAAGAATCGCAAAAATAACTTTCTGTTGACTTTTTAAGCATTCGTTTGACTCGACATTTGAGCTAGTTAGAGTGGTGATCATGGGGAACCCTTTCAGAGGTTTATTACCCACATAAACACCAACACATAACCACCTTTGATTCGACATAAGATTGAGCCATTAAGGATTTATCGTGAAGTCAAACCGTAGTTACGACGGTTTGATTTTTAGCTATTTTACTAAGTAAAACTAAACCACAAAAGATATAAACGACTTACAGAAGCTTGAACACGAGTAGGATGATAAGAGAAAGCTTTGAGAGCTTCAAGTAGGATCAGAAGAGTGTTGTTTGAAGTGTGGTGAACTTATGCTTACAATGAGTCTATTTATAGTGTAAGACTTACCCTTAGATCATTACAACACACCAAACAAATGAGTATGGATGATGGGCAGGTGTCCCAAGGTGGTATAGGTCGAGTAGGGGGCGCCCATGCCTCACTTATTGGCTAAATGATCGTTCACAAGCTCAAAAGGCATGCAAGTCCAAACTTTCTGCATCTGGGCGTCCCACGCGGCCCGCATGAAGGAATCATGCACTTTGTACGCGGGCCGCCTGAGTTCAATATCAGACGCGTACAATTTAGGAGGCTCGCGGCCCGCCTCAACTTAACCAAAAACATAACGCGGCCCGCTAGAGGGTTGATTTTCAAGTTTTTTTTAAAATCTTTTGTAATCATGACGAAATCCTGGTAATTAATAACGAAATCTTTGGTATTTATTAACCTGACCTTTCGGGTTTGAAGGGGTAACTTTGCAGTTTGGCCCTTGATTATTTACAACTAAGGGCCTTGTGTTATTTACCCGCATTGTTAAGTCCCTGGTTATGTTTGTTAATTATTCGGAAAGTCTTAACTTTCATTGTTGACGCTTTTAACCCTTCTCGTACGAATTTGATCATAACCTTCTCGTTTTAAAACGGAACTTCGCAGAATTTATACAGTATATTCTAGCGAGCGTATTTTACTGTTACAAAGCTCCGGGTACGTCAAAGGGTCACTCAGAGGTATAATTAAACATGTTGACACAGTTAACCCCTGTAGCTTGTAATCTCTCACTTTCTTCCGCGTTTTGCTTCCGTACGATCCATGATTTATTCGTTTGAGGGTACGAGCACCATTTAGGGTTACTATACAGTATACTTACCCTTGTTTGACATTTATAACCCTCGAATTTACATACTTTCAAGGGTTGTCAACATTAGTCCTTTATTTAATATGAAATGCCACGTGTAAACTTAAGACACGTGTCAATACATTATTGGACACAAAATTTCGAGGTGTTACAACTGCTGAAATCCATGAAGAAAAAGTTGAGATCAAAGAGAAAACTCGAGAAGAGATCTTGAGTGAGAAGACCTACAGAGAAAGAAATGTGGTCTACAACAGAATGGATGACATGCAGGAAGAGTATGAAAATGCTGTCAGCAGTCGAAGATGGGATAAGAAAAGAGAATGTTACTACAACAGAGAAGGAGAACCGATCGTTCCAAAGAAAGACATAATTTTTGATGATGTTCTTCTTGATGTCCCATTGAGAGCCGAATACTACAGAAGGGTGATGAAGGATGATGCATATGTTAAACAGTATGAAAAAGATATCAGATATGCTATGCTGTCATGTTTGAGAAAAAGGGATGAGGAGAGAATGAAGAAGAGTGTTAAAGAGATGGTGAACAATCTGAAGAAGGTTGTTGAAGAGGTTGAAATAGAAGCTGTGAAAGCAGAAGTTGTGAAAGAAGCTGTTACTGAAGAACAGCAAATTGAAGAAGAAGTGAAGACAGAAGAAAAGAATGAGAATGAGAAAGATGGTGATGATGGTGATGAAGTCAGTACTGAAGTGGAGCAAGATGATGATGAGATGAAGCAGACAGAAGCTGCTGAAAACACCGAAGTGCCAATCACTGAGGTACATTCTGATTCTGAAGTCTTAAAACCAATTGAACAGTGCAAGAAATGCATGGAACCGTGCAGAGCTTGTACTGAAAAAGATGAGCAATTCAGAACAAGAGAACTTGAATTCACAAAAATCGAAAACATTTTCAAAGAAAAATGCAAAGAGATGTTAGAAAAGAAAAGGTTTTTAACGAAAAAGATGAAAAACTTTCAGGAAAATGTACAAAGTTAGAAAAAGAAAATGAAGTTTTGAAAGAAGATGTTTTGAAAATGAAAAATGAATGCACACAAAAAGAAATTGCTTGTCAAGAAATGAAAAAGGAATATGACTCAATGAAATTATCATATCATGTTATGAAAGAGTCATATGATAAAATAAAAGACGAAATGAAATATGCTCAATCTAGAATGAATTATCTTTCTGACACAACCAAAGAGCTTAAACGAATGTATGCTATAAAACAAGATGTTGTTAATTCCTATATTGAAGATGTTGCTAAGTTAAAGCGACAGATTGCTGATTTAGAGCAGGATAACAACAAGTTAAAAAGTTACCACGTGTCGTCATATGTGCTTGAACGAATTTTCAATATAAAACCGGGAGATGGTGAGTCTGAGCAAAACAAGAAAGGCATTGGCTCAGAGTTTCATCAAGTTCCACCACCGGAAAAGTTTGCATTTTATGATGAGGAAAAGGTCAAAAAAGCTTTCAACATGGTAGACCAATTGCCAGACAACATTGACATAACCTATTCCAAATCTGATGATTCTCATGATTCAGAGGTGGTAGGTAAAGTCGTTGAAAGTGTGTTGAAAGAAGAGTCGGTTGATACAGGTAAATCTGAATCACAGGATGAAGATGAAGGAAATCTTCATGATGCATATCTGAAAAACACAAAATACGAGAAAAATTTGAATGATGCTTCAAAGGGATTGGTTTATACCATGATTGGATCAGACAAATTATTCTTAGATGTTGTATTCCCGATTTAGAATGTGATTTCAGAAAAAGTTGACAAAGTTTTCAAAATGGTTGAGATAGAGAAGTCTGAGATTTCAAAGTTTGTCGGTAAGAGTCATAAAGGTTCGTATAACAAACCTGGTTCCAAACAGAAAAATATGAAGGCTGGGTTGGGTTATAAGAAGAAACAACATTGGAACAAAAATGAGACGACAAATTATCAGACTAAAATTAGTTTTGTTCAAGGAAACAGTTTGGATGAAGAAAAAGAACTTAAAATTGGACGACAGTCTAATGCTGAGTTTGAGGCTCAAAAGAAAACGCAACAACCACAGGTCAAAGATGTGTCCATGAGAACATGTTTCAAATGTGATCAAAAAGGACATCTTGCA
Source organism: Helianthus annuus (assembly GCF_002127325.2). Taxonomy (NCBI): domain Eukaryota; kingdom Viridiplantae; phylum Streptophyta; class Magnoliopsida; order Asterales; family Asteraceae; genus Helianthus; species Helianthus annuus. The sequence continues at coordinate 50,837,587 of NC_035437.2, forward strand.
CGCAAGTGTCCAAATCTAAAACCTGTGGATGTTGAACACAAGAGGATTGATGCTGAGAAACAAAAATCTGAGAATGTGAGACAAAGTTCAACCAAATTTGATTCGAAACAAACTTGGAGGTATAACACAAACAAGTTTGCTTCAAATCAAAATTGGAAATCGAACCAGAACAGGTTCAATTCAAGACAGACCTGGAATTCTCACACACCCAGATTCAGAACAACACAAAGTTGGAAAACTTCAGTTGATATGACAAAACCCCAAGAGTTTTGGAAACCAAAAAATGTTGTTCAAAACCAAAGTGTTCAAAAAGATTCACATTTTTACAAACGTGGTACACCGAAAGGTCAAACATGGAGTGTTAAGAAACATGTTGATTCGGTAAAAGATGAGAAAGTTGAAGTTAAAATTGAGAAAGTTTTTGTGAAAAATGACAATGAATTTCCAGCATTGAATGAAAATTATTGTATTGCAATGCCTAAGGTTCAACAGACCTGGGCTAAATTGTTCAAGTAATTCAATTAGTTGAATGTGTAGGTGCTCAAGAATACTGAAGATTGTGAAATTGAAAGTTGGAGCAGCCTGGCACATGAAGAGGAAGCAGAGGCTGCTGGACCCTGTGTTGCTTGAAACAGGGAGTTTATGTGTTTTCTGTACATAAATAAACATTATTTCAAAATCCTAAAAAAATTGAAAAATTAAAAACCAAAAATATGTTTTTAGTTTGTTAAACTTGAAAAACCAAAAATATGTTTGTTTTTAATTTTTGTCAAAAATAGAAAATTACAAAAATATGTGTTGATTGAATACGCCGAAACCCTCACGGCTGAACAAGCATGATTACTGTCACAAGTTGAAGAACGGTTTTCTAACTGTCAAAATCAATGGGTTGTAAATCATGGGGGTACTTTATGTTAGATTTTCTGCAAATCAGAGCACTTTAAGCAGAAAATGGATGGCGAGACAAAGCTATCAGTGTCGGTTATCAAATTTTTTTAATGATTTTGCATTTTAGGGGGAGAAAATTTGTCAGAAAATACAAAAACATTAGAAAATTTGAAAAAGCAAAAAACATGATAAAATTCAAAAATTTGAGTGTTGTGTAAAAAGAGGAAATGATAGTACATAAGTAGACAGTTACAGTATGCTAAAGATTTGTAATGATTAAATAGCGTTAAACAGTCTCACTGATGATATGTCGATAGGTTTTTATACACTTAGTAAACTTTTTCGGGATATAAACCTAAATTCAAACTTGCTTATTTCGTGGGGAACACTACTTGAATATATAGGTAACCCCTGAAATCTCGTTTGAAAGGTCCCATATTCTGAGATACTAGGTCTATATACTCAGTGATATCTGGGGTATTATTCCGGGACTTCTGCTGTATGGAAGTATTGACCTAGTCCCCGAATAATACTTTCTGCAAATGCTTGAAACACAGTATCGCCCTCAGCAAGCTGATGAAACAATAAAATTGATAGTCGCTGCTGTTGTAACTAAAAGATCCTCTAAAAGGGACACACCAAAAGTCGAGCCGTCATCTCTCTGCTGAACGGAAGTTCTGACCTGAGCTCTCACGGTTTCGCATCTAACCCCTTACAGATATCATCTGTGGTATACTCACCTGTAAGACTGAATATCTGGGATTCTGGATACGGGAGTATATTCAAGAGGTGGGACACATGAATGAGTTTAAGTCTTAAAACATCTAAATCGTATCCTGAATCAGTTGAAATTTGTGTGAAAATTTAAGTGGGTCAGTATATCGACAATCTGAGTGAATTGTTTAATTCTTAATGTGTAACTAAGCTCAACGGTACTTGTGACTTGTCAAAAACTGATATGATCCTCTGACGCATATTCAAACAAAAATATTGTCTGTAAATATGTGTGTACATATTTCTTTACTGCTTTATATTTTCAGAAAATACAAAAAGATTTTGATTTTTGCTTTATTTTCGATAAACCGATGTCTGAGTTGCTAAGTTTCAAAATCTAAGTAAGCTAATTGTGTTTCTGAAAATAAAACAAGTTCATTAATTTGAAACTTGATATCAAATCAAAAATTTCAAAAACAGTTGTGATATCTCCAAGGTCATTAGTTTGGACTTGGACGATTAACTGTGAGGGAGTTGGATTCTTTAACACTGCCATATCTGTTAAGTTAGTTGATAGGGGGAGTGGTTTAGAGATGTGATTTGTTGTTTTTAAAATGTTGTTACTTATAAATGTCTGAGCGTTGCAGATGTTATACCAGACTACGATCCCAAGAGCTGAGTCTAAGGGGGAGTCTGAAGACGAGCTCAACGCAAACGGAAGCGTACAAAGAGCCAGGTATCATTCCTGGAAGAGCTTGTAACCGGAAAGCAAGGTGTCGATCCCAAAGCACGGAAGCTTGACGAAAGGGGGAGCCTGACGAAGAAAAGAGTCTACTGAAAGGGGAAGCTGAAGCTGAAGACAGATTCACCGGGATTCTGTTTGAGCAAGGGGGAGTCTGTGTAGCTGAAGATGTTAAAGCTTCAAGAAGACTCAGAGAGAGAGAAAGAAAAGTCGCTACGAGTTTGACTACAGATTGACTACAGCAATATCCAAGGGGGAGTCTGTTAGTGCATTATCTGTCTATCGCCTCCGTCAATCTAGTCCGTAGCAGAAACCGAAGAAAACGAGAGTTACATTGTTATTTTAGAGTTAGTTAGTCAAAAAGGCAAGGTGGCATAACTGTAATTAATGAGAAACCTCATTAAACCCCATGGCCTATAAATAGAACTCTAGGGCTTCTAATTTAGAACTTTTGCCATTTTCACATCTTGGAGAGCTAGAAGCTAGAGAGAGAAAGTTTATTGTTCGTGATTCAGGTGCTGTACGTTTTCAGATTTGTCAATAGAATCACAGTTTAGATTACATCTCGTGTGTTCGGTCACGTTCGTGTACGGATTCTGCACGTCACACGTTCGATTACGCAATCGTTTCGGAGTCAAACCGGTCCTAACAAATGTTCAACCTTTGGTGCAAAAGGCTGACCTCTCGAAGACATCCTTCTAGTCCCACCGTTAAGTGATTGATACGGTCGACCAATGCTTCTTCCACCCCCGTCATTTCATCAATAGCCTCTATTAAAGCGTAAACATAGTTTACAAGAGAGTCCTCTACCGTTGATGACCTCCTCCCCTGTCGGTTGTTCCTTGATTGCGACGAAGATGTTCTGCTCGCCATTCTAAGAAAACAGACCGAAAAGGTTTAAACTTATATTTGGACAGTACCTCAGACACGGCTCCGTGTTCAGCTGTCTGCAGGCTTTTAGAGCAAGGAATCTTGGAGTTTTAAATTATTTTTCCAATTTATAAGGTACTTTTAAGCATAAATAATTTAAAACAAAGTTGTATAACTCATTTAAACAAGATTCCTTGAATAATAACCTTACAAACATTACAATAAAGCTTGGAATCATGGAGATTTCAAGCTTTAATGGAGGTATTGAGTGAAAATTGAAGAAGAAGGCAATGAACAAAAGTGGAAAAGACAAGATGGTTGTTGAGAACCTTCTTTAGAATATACCTAGGATGGTATGTGTGAAGATCTCACCAGATCTTTGTCTTTGGGGTGGTCCAAATGTGCAGGAATCTTGTTGCATTTATAGAAAACGACAGCACGCTGCACACGGCCCCGTGTCGGCTGGACACGGCCCCGTGTGCAGACAAAATCCTGACACATTTTGTCCGTATTCTGACCATAGATCAGACGGGAATCTTTTGGTGGACACAGGGGCGTGTTGACCTGGACACGGGCCCGTGTCTAGAAGCTGTCTTATGGAGTTTTCCTATTTTCAAGGAATTTATTCGGATCGGGCGGTTCCTTACTGGATGGAACAACCCCAAAGTGCCTGAGATACCTTAATTGTTCTAGATTAAGACGAGAACGCAAGAGGTTGTCGGTGACGGTGATTCCTATGCTAAATGTTGGTGGACAAGTCCAACCCTTTCCCGGGCTCTCGTTAAAGAAGGTGTGTGTCGAATCGCTCGGGTCTATGTGTGCATCGAACGAAGTCGAAGGGGAGTCCTTCACGGCACAATCGACACAGGGACGACTATCGCTCAAGTCTTTTCTAGAGTTAGAGGTGATGTCGGGAACAACGAAGTTGTTTTTATCTAAATGTGATCTCAATAATTCTAATTGGGTATCGTCTTGAGATGAATTAAAATCCATCTCAAGTTCTTTTAACCAACTAAGAATTAGATCTTCTAATTGAAATAGTTTGTCAAGAAGTATTTCTCCTAGAAGGTCTGGTTGAGCGCATTCAAGGGAGAGATATGGATTATTTTTACTTTCGCCCCTCTTAAGGCTACAGGAAAACAATGGGTCTATATAGTGGGGTTTGTAATTTAGAAAATAACATTCTAATTCTTTATGGTGACCACCACATATTTGACACCACGTACCATAAGAGTGCCGAAAGTAAAAAAATATCAGTATCACTCATGTTTGTGTCAGAAATTACCAACCGTTGGGATCTTACGGTTCTGTTTTCAGTAACTGACGCTTGGGCATGGGGCGTGTTGAGTGGGCACGGCCCCGTGTTCAGCTACTGTCTGACTTAAAACAGGATTGCCAGTACCAAAGATTGGGCACGGGGCATGTTCAGCGGGCACGGCCTGTGCTGAGTTCTGCAGAAGCTGAAAAAATTAATAAAAAATCCTAAAAAAATAGAAAAAATAAGAAAAACTGATTAGGCCGTTGATTTTAAGCTTTCTTAAAATCCTTGTGTCCTCGGCAACGGCGCCAAAAACTTGATGTGCGTGCGGTGTGATATATATTTATGTATATTTTTAGCCCTTTTTTTTAACCACTTTAGTCAAGTTTTAAATTTATAGAACACGATATTTACTAATACCAAACACACTTATGGACAAGTGCACCCATCGTGAGCGTAGTATAGTGTTGGTAAGATTCCGAGGTCGTCCAAGGACACAAGAGCTTTTAATACCGGTTAAACCTCAACGTCTAATCAAATCAAAAATTTAGAAAAAAAGGTTTTAAACTAGAAAATAAAAACTAAAATGCTGAAAATAAAAATAAAATAAAATAAAAACAGATAGACAAGATGAATCACTTGGATCCGATTCGCCTTTAGTGTAACCTTTGATTATTTCCGCACTTTTGCACTTTTTAAGAGATTATCTTAGTTATTGTAGTAGGCCCCTCTTTTGAAGGTGACGTCACCCTCAAACCAGTAGTTTGAGTCAGCAAGGATACAATCCTAAAGGGTCGGATTATTGAAAGATAATTAATTAAGTTATTAATGCATATTGTGGTAGGCCCCTCTTTTGAAGGTGACGTTACCCTCGGCTAAGTAGTCTGAGTCAGCAGGGATACAGTCCTAAGTAGCCGGGTTAAAGTTTTAATAGTAGCTTACATATGAGGGGATCAAAGAGTTTGGACCCCCGCCATCCAATACCATTGGGTATTGAAGGAGGTCCTACTAAATTTGACACAGGTCCTTGCAGGATCTATACACTTAACAATGGCAAGACTCTTACCAAACCATTCCCTTAACCCCTGACCAGGTAGCCAACATATCTCCATATAGACCGTGGAGATATGAATGGTGAAAATCTTTTATTTTATATAGACAGTAAAATAATGCCAAGACACCACGGACAAATGACAAGGAAGAATCACCTTCAACATATGAAACTAGTTATTAAAGTCATTAATACATAACCAAATAAAAAGTGCAAAAAGATTAAAAATAAAAATAATTACAATAAATGCTTGTCTTCACCAATTGATGTAAGAGACTTAGGCAAACATGACCTTTGATTGTCAAGAACTCTTACGATCAATCTTGGATCCCGAGACGACTCACACACTCTATGATGGAAGATGGATGATGGTGGTGGATCATGGTGTTGTAGTGGTGGTGGAGTGTGGGTGAAGTGTGAGAGAGGTGGTGCGCCAAGGGATGATTTGCAAGTGAGCCAACCACCCCTATTTATAGCCTGAACAGAAGCTCGGGCACGGCCCGTGTCCATCCCTCTTCTCTTTCTTCATTAATTGAAGTTTGTCCGCATTAGTTGATCACGTGTGACACCTGTGCTCCGCACAATGTAGGACACTATCTTTTATCAAAGAAACAATGTTTTTTTAACCTCAAAATTTTGTTTATTTTGGTTTTACAATTTCACATTTTGATTCTAGTTCATTTTCAAGCTTTAAATCGCTTTCTGGAAAGTTAAACGCGAACTGATGCGTAAACGTACTCAGTTTAATGCGGCAAACACTCCAGAACAGTGACATAGGCTTAACATACGTTAAATAACTTTTAGATAACTTAGAAATAAGTTTTGAAAGCTTTGGTGTGTCAAAAACAAGTTTATGCACACTCAGGGACTATTTGCGTCAAACTGCGAAAGTCTGTTGATTCACATAGTATCGCACATTCCGTAACTTGATCATAAGTTAAATATGCCCTAAATATCCTTTACATAGCTTAGAAATAGGCTTTGAGGTGTTTAGTGCGCAAAAATAAACTTATTTGATCAATAGGGGCAAAAAGCGTCAAAATGTGCATAAGTTTGCATTTTCGCGCATATCTTACGTTCTGAATATATCCGGACTTCCAAAAATTTATGTAATCATTAAAATATTTTATTTTAGTGATTGGCATGATAAAATCCCGTTCGTCGCGTAATTTGGATCGTTTATGCGTTCGTTACGACTTCCGTCGTAATTAACCGAATAACGCAACCGTACGGCCAAACGAACCGACATCCGTGATGTCTTTGAGCATATTTTAAGTTCCCTATACTTTAATATCATTTTAGAGCCTTGAAATTGTTAGGACCGGTTTTGACTCCGAAACGATTGCGAACCGAACGTGTGACGTGCGGAATCCGTACACGAACGTGACCGAACACACGAGAACGTAATATAACTGTGATTCTATTGATGAATATGAAATCGTACAAAGCACCCCGAATCACCTTTTGCCTTTCTCTCTCTACTTTCTCTCTCTAGCCTCTAAGCTCTCCAACTAGCAAATGTGGCAAAAGTTCTAATCTCTAACCCTAAGGGTTCTATTTATAGGCAAAGGATATAAGGAGACTTTCGTTATTTACAATAACGCCACCTTGCCCTTTTCTATCTAATATTACAATATAAGCACTAAACTTCTTCTGTTTCTGCTATGAACTGGATTGACGGAGGCGATAGACATAAATGCACTAACAGACTCCCCCTTGGATATTGCCGTAGTCAATCCGTAGTCGAACTCGTAGCGACTTGTCTTTCTCTTTCTCTTGAGTCTTCTTGAAGCTTTAACACGTTTTCATCAACGTAGACTCCCTCTTTCTTGAACAGAATCCCGATGGATCTGTCTTCAGCTTCAGCTCCCGTTTTTGGTAGACTCTTCAGGCTCCCCCTTTCGTCAAGCTTTCGTACTTTTGGGATCGACACCTGGCTTTCCGGATACAAGCTCTTCTGGAATAGTTACATGGCTCCTTGAATCCATGCTTCCTCTTGCGTTGAGCTCGTCTTCAGACTCCCCCCTAGACTCGGCTGTCGGGATCGTAGTCTGGAATGAAATCTGCAACACTCATACATTTATAAGTAACAATGTTTTGAAATTGTCCAGGAATCGTACTCCTGGCTCTATTAAACTTTCTAAATCAAAATCCTGGCTTTAAGATATAATAATATGAATATATCCAGGATCACTTGATACTCTCCCCTATCAATAAACTTCAAAGATTTGGCAGTATTAAGCGAACAGGATTGGAAACTGGCTGTTTTACAGTATAAGAATCCAAATCCTTCACGGTAAATCATCATGTTTAGCACTTGGAATGTTGAAAATCAGCTCTCCAACATCAGTTGTCGAAAATATTTTTGGATTTTCAGATATGCTAAAAAAACAATATTTTTGGATTTTCGTTTTTAACAGAAAGCAGAAAAGAAACTTTTACAAACAATATTTTTGTGAGTCTGTGTAAGAGGATCATATCAGTTTTTGAGACATATCATCAACACCGTTGATCTTGATTAATCATTAAACCTCAAACAAATTCACTGCTGATTGTCAGTATTGTTGTCCACCTAAACTTCTACACAAATTTCAATTGATTTGAGATACGAATTAGTGTTTTAAGAACTAACTAACTCATGTGTTCCACCTCAGTATATACTCCTGTATCAAAATTCCCTAGATTCAGTCTTACAGGTGAGTAAACCAATCTGATATATGTATTCGGGTTAGTGCGAGACCTTGAGAGCTCAGGTACGAACTACCGTTCGATCAAAGAGATGAAGGCTCGACTTTCGATGTGTTCTCTTTAGGGAATCTTTTCTTCAACTGCTATTGATTCATATCTTTTGATATTTTCTCAATTTTTTGCAGAGGGAGAGCTTTGAAAGCGCATTAAAGTATTATACAAGGTCTAGGCCATTGCTTCCGCAATATCAGAAGACCAAGTATAATACCCCAGATATCAAACAATATAAAAACCTAGTATCTCAGAAGCAGGCAATCTCTCAAACAAGATTTCGGGGGTTACCCATATATCCGAGAGATGTTCCCCACGAGATAAGCAAGTTTTGATATTTAGGTTTATATCTCGAAAGCAATTTACTAACTGTGTGAAGCCTACTGGCACATCATTAGTGAGACTTTGTTTAAAATCATTTTGACTTTACATTTCTTTAGCATGTTGTGATAGTCCACTGATGTACTATCATTTCCTCTTTTTACAACAAAACTCGTTTTTATTTTTTCAATGTTTTTGGCTTTTGAGAATTTATCATGTTTTTGTATTTTTCAAATTTTCAAAATTTCTAAAAATTTTCTTACTCCCCCTAAAATCAAAATATGTTTCAATTTTCATTCTTCGGGAAAATTTGAAAACAATAGACTGAACAAATAACATGACAAACTGATGAGAATTGCCTCAAAACGCCATCCACTTGGCATAAACAATCAGAACTCCCCCTGACAACAAAATATTTTCCCATTATGATTTCAAAACACTTAAGTTTGTTTTAATCAAAATGGTTTTTCCGGAAAATATTCATTCATCATCTTGTTCTTTTATCCACAAGTACGAAATTTAAATCAAGTACAACTTAATGCCCTTGATAAAGCATTTCTCAAGAAAATGCCGATTCCTACTCCCCAATTACCAACCTGGGAGTTTCGACAAGTCAGGTTTTTCATTTAAAGAGATTCACCCAAGCCTGACGACCCTTGGGTGATTCAAAATTTACAGTCCGTAATGATGGAAAATTATCATTATCCATTGACGGAACTGACTTCTCATTTTTCAACTCAACTTGTGGCTCCTCTGACTTTGACGAGTCAGATTCATTGCCAGAAAGTGGCTCCTTTGTTTCCGAAGAAACCAAATCATCGCTAGATTTAACATCTGATTTCTTAACATCCCACATTTGGTTGTTAAGACTCACATTTCTTTTGTTAAACCTTTTAGAACTTTCACCAACCTCAAATTTTGAATTTTTGAACATTTTAAATTGTTCAGTTAGTGATTTAGTTTTATTAATAACTTTTTCTTTCTTTATTCTCTCTTTTGTCCTGAGATTTGTATCTGATAAATTCGTTCTGCTTGAATGACCATTTTTTGTTGAGCAAATCAATTCATCAGAACTTTTATCGGAATTACCAATTGTACCCGAGGACAAAATCTTTTCAAGGTACTCCCTTGCTTTCTTTCTTTTCTTTCTCAATTTGTCTTTCTGCCCTTGTGAAAGTTTCACTTTCTGTTCTTTGGGCTTTTCTTCAATTTTAATGATTTTCTTCACCGTTCTTTGAGATTCAGCCCTCGGTCCTCTCTTTGATCTCATTGGGCAATCTCTAGCAATATGACCTTTGATTTGACATTCATAGCATATTCTTGTCTCAAATCTCTGACTCTGGTAGTTAACAGCAATGTGTCCTTGAAAACCACATTTGTAACACATGTGTTATCGTACCATTCCCCCACTTTCAAACCACACACTTAAATCATAACACTGTTTGGCCTTGTGGTAATCATAACTCCTCTTGTAAGCTTGATTTGACTTTTGAGCACTTTGGTCAAACCTGCACCACTTATTACCAACTTTTTGTGAGTTTTGATTTTCAACTTTCTGTGGTTTTTGATTGGATGATTGAACTGATGATCTTTTATTTTTGTTTTGAAAATTTTTTGAATTTTTAACATTTTGTTTTTGTTCTACATTCTTCTTAAAGGTTTTTGCTTTGAACATTCACCTTTTTCGGTAGATTGTAAAACAGTTTCTTTAAATTTTTCTTTTAGTTTCAAAAATATTTTCTTTTTCTCATTTTCATCATCAGATTTATCATCACAATCTTCAATTATGACTTTGTCATAATTTGTGACATTGTCACTTATTGGAACTTCATTGATCGGTTTTTGACATATTTGATCAAATAACACTGATGAGGTCACAAAACCTTTCAATTTCTTTTCTAAATCATTGATTTTATTTTTAGCACTCTCAACTTCATTTTCAAGTTGAGAAATTTTCTCAAGATGAGAATTTATTGCCTTTTCATTTTCAGTTTTATTTTCTTCTAAAATAGATTTTTCAGTTTCTAAAACTTTTATTTGACTTAGAAAATCTGTTTCTTTTTCTTTCAAAACTTTATTTTCAAATGTTATCCAAGAAACATATTCATTTTCAATTTTAGTTTTTTCAAAATCTTTTTCAATTTTCAATTTTTCATTTTCTAATAATATTATTTTATTGTGAAATTCTTTTTCATTTTCTTTTAAATTTTTGTTTTCCAATGTCAAACTCTCCACATATTTTCAAGAGTTTGACATTATCTGATTCAGATTTATCACATTTTAAACACACTGGTTCAGATCCTGAAGTTTCTTCTTTTTTGGATGCCTCATTCTTTGGAATTACTTCTGTCTCTGTCTTGTATGTCCCTGCACAAAAAATTTTAACAAAATCAAGAGAATTCATATTTTCATCGATATAACAACCCCTCTTAATATCGTATTTAATAACATTTTTTGCAGCAAGACATATATTGACTATTCTTTTCATTTCAAAAATCACGTCTAAACTCAATTTTTCTAAATTCTTTTCTATTTCGTTTAACACACCTTTCTTTTTGTTATCATTTTCATAATTGTGTGTTTTAAGCTTACTGATGAATTCTTTTAAACAAAAATTTGAGAATCTAGAATCCTTTTTCAGATTAATCAAAAATTCATTCCACTCTGCAGGTAACACATCTGCAAATTTTGATATCTGTTCAGCACTTGTCATTCTTATCTCATACCTTTTTTAAATTTTCAAGTAAATCATCAAACTGTCTATCCAACTTATCCAACGATTCATGTTTCATACACAAGAAATTTTCAAATCTTTTAACCCAAACATTCTTATTATTACTTTTATTATACCAGCTCTCATTAGCCCAATTATTTAAATTTTCAAGACTTTTGTTTTCCTGTTCATCAAACATTTTAACCACAATTTCTTTGTTAAATGACTTGGTTCAAAAATTATTTTTAGCTCAAAGTCCACAAAATTTCAACTTCTTGGTATTTGCACCTTGTAAATCACCTGCAAATAAAATTGAAATAGATCAGATAATAACACTCAATAAAATGTGAGATAACACTTGATTGAACGTGAAATGACAAGTATTGATGCTGCCCGATCGAATGGGGATGTTGTCCGTTCGGTTGGGGTTGCTGTCCGAACGAGTGACTTTTGCTGTCCGATCGGATAGTGATGTTGTCCGATCGGCTAACTATGCTTTGAATAAAGTGGCAATTCGTTCAACCCTCTGTTCGATCGGGTGACACAAAACGACAAAAATTTATGCTGGTCGATCGGTTAGCTCAAGTGACTTGGAATCGGTTGACAACCCGTACGACCCTCTGTTCGATCGATCAGCACTACACGACAAAACAATATGCTATTCGATCGGCTTGCACTTCAAGCAATGGCACAAAAAGACAAAAACACTTGATCGATCGGCTGGCACGTTGATGCTGTCCGTTTGATGTCACAAAAAGACAAAATTCTTGATCGATCGGTTGACGTTGTCACTATGACTTTCAAAACGAAATCACATGTAACCAGATAACCTTCATTTATTATCACATGCACACCGACAATTTATGACTAATCCAATTAAATGATCTCACAAATGGCCGACAACAATGATGAGTGCTTCACATGCAAACTGAACTTTCAAAGGAATTTCTCATGCAATTTGTCAACATTAAATGATCTGACACAATTTTGAAAAAAACTAAAACAATATATGGCCAACATCTTAATACAAAACTCAATTTTTCATTGGACATTTTATAATTAGTGGGCCGGTGAAAAGCACAAGATTGGGCCAATAATATGAACAAATGTTAAATTGGTGTACAAATCACGTGGGCTGACACAAGCTATTAACGATCTGTTAATAATGATGACAAAATAGCATGATCGGTTGGGATGTGTGAAACGAGTTGCCGGTCGATCGGTCAGGGATGCTAGCCGTTAGGCCAGCTATCCGATCGGTTGGCAAGTCAAACAGGTCAACAACTTAAATGAGTGTAAAGTGCAGTGGATCGGACAGGTGCCCGATCGGTTAGGAGTCAACAAGTCAACCTTTTTAAATGTATGGCAGTGGAACGGATATGTGTTCAATCGGACTGCAGATCGATCGGTCAGCAGTCAACAAGTCAAAGACTTAAATGAAAGATAAAGTATGATGTCTTGGATCGGACAGGAGTTCGAACGGCCAGGTCAACAAGGTCAATTTTTTAAATGAATTGCAAAGTTTTTCTTTGGATCGAACAGCCAACCGTTTGGTCAATTGTCCGATCGGTTGGCACCTTTTAGAACAGTAACATCAACAGTCAACATATTCACAACTTTTTCGAACCAAAATTCAAGATTTCTCCCAAACGGCTTGGAATTTAGATATGAAAATTTGTAGGCTTGTAGATCATGTGTTTTTGCACAGCATATCCAAAAATCAGCTAATTTGGACCGTTAAAACCTGTTCAATTTGACAAAAATCAGATAAAAACGTGAAGAACAAGAAAAATATGAAGAATTTTAACAAATCTGGATGATTTTGGCTCTGAATTTGATCAATTCTTGTACGAATCTGTGCGTTTGATCTTCGCAACCGAGAACCTGCTCTGATACCACTTGTTAGGACCGGATTTGACTCCGAAACGATTGCGAACCGAACGTGTGACGTGCGGAATCCGTACACGAACGTGACCGAACACACGAGAACGTAAAATAACTATGATTCTATTGATAAATATGAAATCGTACAAAGCACCACGAATCACCTTTTGCCTTTCTCTCTCTACTTTCTCTCTCTAGCCTCTAAGCTCTCCAACTAGCAAATGTGGAAAAAGTTCTAATCTCTAACCCTAAGGGTTCTATTTATAGGCAAAGGATATAAGGAGACTCTCCTTATTTACAATAACGCCACCTTGCCCTTTTCTATCTAATATTACAATATAAGCACTAAACTTCTTCTGTTTTTGCTACGAACTGGATTGACGGAGGCGATAGACATAAATGCACTAACAGAAATGATGTTAACGGGGTTTAAAAGTGCCAAAAAAATCAAGTTTTACAAGTGCAGGGACCATTTTTGAAATTTCTGGCAGATACATTGAACTTGGTCCATTTTTGACGCACCCGTGGTATTTCAAAACAATGTGCCACACATGGATGATTTTGATCTTTGTTTTGCAATACCATTTGATGGTTTTAAGTATTCCCATGGTTTTGAAAACCATGTGCCCACATGTAAGGCCTAGATCAAGGCACGGATTACGAGGAACGATCCTAACGGTTCTTGTTTTCCTATAAATACCCCCACCCATTTTCATTTCATTTCACACCAAGATCTGATTTTATATCCTAAGTTGAAGCTCTATGCTTCATACCTAGATATCTAAATCAATATCCTCCATTCTTGGACCTTTTGTAAGTCCTCTTTCCTTCTTTTATGCGCTTTTAGCGTGAAAGTCAAACTTTGTTTGACTTTCTGCATTGACCAGTTTTTGGTCAACACGAAGTTCGTCTGAACTTCATAACGTGAGCGTAATCACGATGGTTATAGTCCCTAGTGACTATACCTACTGATTACCACGTTATCAATGCATAGTGACGAGTCGTAGTTTCGGCCAAAATGCATATTCTTGTGTATTTTGTAACCAAACTACTTTTAGGTATCAAAACCGTTTGTTTTGATATCAACCCTGTTTTCAAACTTTGTTAAACATGTTCTGACATGTTTAGCTCGTCACTTTAGGTTTAGTGCTTATATAGAGTCGTAAGTTAAGCGGTCTAAACAACCGCTTAGACTTTCGAACACGACCCGTTTGGTCGATCATTAGGATCCAACCAAACATATAATGTGACCATAGTTGTATAGGGAATAACCTTCCGAGGTTATACCTTATGGTCACTTCGTTTAGTTAGTTGTATGAGAGGTAGTTTATATGCCTTAGGAAAATGACCAAAATACCCTTTTTCGCATAATTTCATTTTAAGCATAAGTAACACATATTTTGACATCTAAACTGATTATATAACATAATTAGATATGTTAAGGCATATAATATTTGTCATAGGACTAGTTAGGCATCTCAAACGCGTGTTTGCGCGAACGATGCGTTAAAGTGGCGTAAGCTACCTTAATGGATCGTAATGGGTCGTAAGCACTTAGGATAGGTTTTGTTTTAGAATGTAGGCTTTGTTAAACCATATCACTTGAGTTCCAACACTCATTTGGTTTACAAGACCTAATTCTACCCGATCTTCCGATTTAGGTGTCAATTCCCTAACATAGTGTCTGTTACCCTAGGAATCGCTTCAACACATGAACGCTTGGTCTTTTGAGCTTTGTTATACCTTTTGAACCGGGACTATACGCAACCCCAGGCGAGTACATAGTTCCCCTCTTTTACTGTTTTCAAATGTTTTGGGGTGATTCATATGTGCAATCGATTTGTTTTCAAAATGTGTGGCATACATGTGTTCACTAAGTGCTTTTATGTGTATTATTCCGATTATGCAAACGTTATGTTTTATCCTTAAGTAATCTACCTATCTTCATAGTTAGATTCATGTAGGTATTTGAAGTACAGACTTAGATCTTCCTATCTTCATAGTGAGATTTTTAAGAAGTACTTTGCAGACTCAATGGTTGGTTTTTGTATAGTTTGTTGGTGATTTAGATAACGAAACTAGATAATACAATAAGCACATGGTGGATACGCCGCTGGTACTTCCTATATATAAGTGTGCTTATTGTATTACCTTTCGTGGCGTTATCCCGAATCACCATTAGGATTTAGTTTGGTTTCAATTCAATAATTCAATATGATATGAACCCATGATCCCTGTAGTATCTATCTATCTTCATAGTTAGACTTATATGGGATGTTTAGAGTACTAATATTGGAATCCATGTTTGGATCCATTGTGTACTTTAATGCATGTTAAATAATTCAATATGATAAGAACCCAGGATCCCTGTAATATCTATCTATCTTCATAGTTAGACTTATATGGGATGTTTAAAGTACTGATATTGAAGTCCTTGATTGGATTCATTGTGTGCTTTAATGCGTGTTTACAAGTTGGTTGGTTTATGTGTTATGTGGTAGTTGTGATTTAAATAACGAAACGGCTATAATAAAATAAGAACATGGTGTACAATTGTTTCAATGTTCATTATCAAAATCTTTGTAGAATCTCTCATATTTTTATGTGTTAGAATCTTAGAAAGATATCTGAAGTATTATCATGATTCATTGATTTGATTTAAGTAATACTTATATATGTTTTGATTTATTTCAAAACAGTTATTATTAATCCTTGATTGGATTCCTAATAACACATTCTCAAGTTTTTATGATAGTTTAATCGGGATTTCAATATAAAACATAAAATTTACTTAGTAAATATCATAATGCCATATACAAACCTATTTTTGTCACAAGTTTTCACAATTAAGATTATAATACGAAATGTTTTTGCCATTTATTTTGGCCAATAAAACCTATGTATTCACCGGCATTTTTATGCTGACAGTTTTCGCATATGTTTCAGGATTTTCGACTGTTCAAGCATGCAACGCATAGGACTGCATACGGGCCTTAGACTTCTAAAACAAAAGAACAATTACATGTATTCTTTGTTTGTAAAACAATGTTAATGATAATGAAACAATTTAGTACCAGTAGTTGTGAACAATTTGTAACGTGACTCCCCGATATTTCCCCCTCGTGTTGTTATATTACGCGATTGGGGTGCTACAGATTGGTATCAGAGCACTGGTTATAGGGAATTAGGTTATTAGCAAGCCTTGAACCTAGTCTATAACCTTCCTAGGACCCAAACATGAGTAGACTTAGGAGCTCTTTCCTAATCCTCATCCTTATTCGTGCCACAACTGCTCTATGATTTACGAATCATCTAACCTTAGATGATTTATCCCGAACCTTAGGCTTTATGCCTTGGGGTATTCCTCAAAATGTTTTCTCAAAACATTTTCATTAAAATATTTTCCAAATTGTTTTCTTAAATGTTTTTCTCAAAATGTTTTCATCAAAATATTTTTCTTTTCAAAATGTTTTCTCAAATGTTTTCGTCAAAATATTTCACAACATGTTTTATCTGAAACGATTTGTATCAAAGGATTTCTCAAATGTTTTCTTCAAACGTTTTTCATCGAAATCTTGGGTTTTAATAATATGAACACATGCAATCTGGAAGGGTGGATGCCTATACCTCGAGTTTTCTGTCTAAGGCTAGAGTGTCCACTTACCTGGGAACTCTTAGGGTGAGTGTCCACTTATAGGCTAAAGCATGTCTTCGTGAAGCATTATAAAAAACCTATCCATCTTGACCCTACCGATCAATTTCTAAGCGACCTTTGTAACCTTTCTCATTCATGTTACCCTCGGTAATGTGTTTGCTCTTATGACAATCGAAGTATCCTTGTTTTCCCAATCCCATTTCATCATATTACCTTCGGTGATATGTTTGATTCAATACAGTTGAAATGAATCTCATTTCATTTCACGACTCTACGAGATCCTATTTTATTTTAAGATACAACCCTTGTCTTTTAAAATTTCAAATTTTTTTCATTTGGATGAGAATTTTCAAAATTCAACACAAGGTTTCTTTATTTTAAAATTTTAATTTAAAAACGTTTTTGTTTTAAAAGCAATAAATATTCTTTACAGGTACAGAATTTTATAATACAAACCATTAACCCGGTTTGTATTCTCTCATCCAAAAATATTACAAAAGTTTATTTTCAAGACAACTCTTGTTTCAAAACAATAATGTTACAAGCTCATAAAAATTGGATAACTCTAACTTTTGGTTTTCTCTATAGCCGTATTTACAAAATGCCTCCTCGACAAGATACGCAATGTGACAACTGGCAAAAATAATGGTAATTCCGTACAACTTAATTACTTGATTTAACGATTAAATTCTCTCATTACGATTTAATTATTGTGTAATTAGGTCGTGTGAAGTCTAGCAATCACAGGACATTGTTTAAAATGCTAAACAATATTAACACAATCGCCATGTTGCGAGAAAACCGCAACTGTGTCCTAATATGTTGGCAAAATGCTGAAAGCACTATTCACCTGAGCACACTATTCATGCCAGCAAGTTCCGAAAACTGTCTGAACAAGCGATGAAAGGCATGGACGCACTCTATAGATGAAATACCAATAAGAATCCCTAATTAGGGACACTAAACACTAAAACGCATTAACGTTCCAGTAAATGCACATAATTACAGTTTTTCCGTTCTGTGCCAAAATATAACCGAAACAGAATGTCCGCGACACTAGAAATTAACAATTTAATGTCCGTAGGGCTTATAAATATATAATACACCTTAATTAGGCTTGTAGAGGCTAATGAAATATCCGAATCACAAGTTTCCGGTACTACGTCATAACGACCACAAATTCGTCATTTTTGCGCCGACGAACTAGTCAACAATATTTTCGCCACCCAAACAACAAAATGAATCATCTAGTGAACTAGTTAAGCACATTTTAACGTCACAAATATTGTCATAACACTAATGGTACAAGAATTTCTCTAATCCTCTAAACCCCTAAACTAAACCACACTTTATATATATGTAAACTTTTATATCTAAAAAAAAATTAAAAAAAAAATATATATATATATATATATATATATATATATATATATATATATATATATATATATATATATATAAAATCTATACACCCATTTCGGTCAACATGGGGTCCACCCCATCAACCTACCAATTTGAAAAATCTAAGTAAGGTATGGTAACTTAAGATCTTGTTTAAAAATTTGAAAGAATTATAATCTATAGACCATACCATATCCATCATTCCATCATTTTCCTTTCACAAAAAAAATCAACTAAAAACCTTTCTTTCCTTCTTCTCCATTTACGGCCAAGACAAAACCCCAATAACATATTCATCTACTTTGAAAAATCATCCCATTTTTACCATAATCAAGCCTTTTTATTACAATCTAAGCATCATTAACACACGGAGCACACTTAGGGCTTTGGTTGGAGCTTAATTTCTTCTAAATCTTCATACTAACCTTGTGCAAAGTTGTAAGCTCTCACTAACCATCTTTTTAAGCTTATTATTATGTCTAGATCATGAGTGTACAAGTTGATCATCTTGAAATCAAAGAAGAAATTCACCTAAAACCCTAAACCAAAATGTAACAACTTACTAAATAAGAAGTATTATGTGATTATTATGTGTATTAGTGTTGAGTGAGTTGTATGAGCATGTTGATTTTGTTAAAGTAGGTTGATTAAGCATGTGATTTATGATGGTCATGTTATTTATTTAGTGTAGTATTTTGTATTAGTGATGATCTTACTATATTAGGCATAAAAATATGATTTAAACATGTATATGTTTAAATCTTGAAAGATCATCATCTTCATGGTTCATGAGCTTTACATATAATTTTGATACTTGAAGAATCATGGACTTTAATAGACTTGAAATTTGATTTAATGAACTAGTAAACTTGAGTTTTATATATAACAAGTGATATAATCAATGGTTAAAAAAAAAAACTTCACATAAAAAGTCTTAACACTTTGATACTTGAAAGTCTTGGGATTTTTAGAGGTTTAAAAGTATAAAAATTATATAAACAACTTGTATTTAAAAGAACTCATTAAAAAGATGAACATAAAGTTTATTAAAACTTTTATAAACAAAATACATGTATGAAGGCTCATGAAGTGTGAAGTGAAATTGTAGAATCTATTCACTTGAAAAATTAAGTTTGATGAACTTGGTAAATTGATGATGATTTGGAAATTGAATAAAAAAAATGATTCTTAAACACGTTTTGAATACGTGGGAAAAACGCCATAGTTTGGGGAAATTATGGCGAAATTTTTTAAAATCTTAATCGCGATTAAAATGGGATTAACGGGGTGATTAGCATGGTAAATCGCGATTAGTGACTTTAATCATTATTAACAACCTAAATAGTGATTAGACAAACCCTAATGACAAGGGGTAAGTCTTAACCATCCAAGAGTTGTTTAAACACTAAAAGTTGCTTTTATTAAATAAAGTGGTTAAAATTATAAGTATAACAAATCAATGTAATTTTTGGGAAGATTATAGGTATATGCTTCAAATACTTTATTTGAAGTATGAAGTGTGTATATTATGTGTATGTATTAGCTGTAGGAATACGTACCAAAAATGAAAAATACAACGCTTATAAAAAAATATACACTTTCGCCACGACAAAAACATTACAAACATTCACAAGTGTGATGTTAGTCGCGAACCGTCACGCCTACTTAAAATGCACAATTGTAATACCATAACTCAAGGCGCGAACGTCAGACGATTCTTTATGCTTCTACAACGAGACGGACAACTTCGACACGAAAACTATATATATTACCTGAACGTCACTACAAGCCTAAAAATGAACCGTTCTAGACACTTCATATGTATTAATGACAACGAAAACCAGAAAGTTCGATAACGAGAATAACACCAAGTGTAATTATGAAAAGTAGGCTTTTAAATTAATAGTGGGCTTAAGATAACATAAATTTTGGGCTAGGTCCAAATTCTTAAAAATGTGGGCAATGACCCATTTCCATAAACCCTTATAAAAGCCCATTTGTAATAAATAATATGGGCTAGGCCTAAATACATTATTAATATGGGTTAAGCCCAACGACACTAAAATGTGGGCTAGGCCCAATGAAAAATACATGTATAATACGGTATACCTACACGTATAAATACGGTATACCCACGCATATAATACAGTATACCTACACGTATTATACGGTATACCTACGCGTATAAGTACGGTATACCTACCCGTATAAATACGGTATACGTACACGTTTAAAGCACACAAATACAAGTATACATATGGTATGTGTATATGTATAAAAGACTCTAGTATATGATGATATACTCACATACACTTATTGAAGTGTACTCTCTCACTAATGTTGTACACATACGACAACGTATTTCGACGATAAAAATAAATATTTTCAACACTTTTGTCGAATAAAGATATACACTTATATTTGTGTAACAAATATTAAGTCTCGAATCAAAGTACTCCAGGAACAAATGCCAACGTATTATAAAACTACACAAGTGTTCCAAAAACGAAATGAAAATAACAAACGTTCAAGATGAACAACGAGTACAAGGTCTAGGAAAGACCGACGTGTCTAATGAGTAGAGCCCTTGTAGGTTGACTTGCGTTTACGGAACACGTTGCTAGAATACCTCTCTCTCAGGAACGCAAAACAGTGAGTTCATGTCCCCCTTTTCTCTTAACTGTTTTCGGATTTATAACTCTCGGGGGTGAAATACATGTTACATATGTTTCAATGGTATGATTTGGCTATGAAATGAACTATTAGATCATGTGAGCATAGGCTGAAACTGAAATGCCAATAACTCTCATAAGAAACATGGACAAAGGTTAGATCTAACGGGTACGGCCGAGCCCCACTCATGGTCCATTTGTGACTACTTAGAGTGCTTTTGTGTCCCAGTCGAGGTGATTCGACAATGGTCAAGGGGATTTGACACAGTCAAGGTGATTTGACACAGTCAAGGTGATTTGACACAGTCGAGGGGATTCGACACAGTCGAGGGGATTCGACACTTATAACAGCCCACTCGGGTTGGGTACTCCCTATGTCTTCACATATATTAATGTCCTTGCAAAACATTAATGATCTGTTCATAGACGCTATACATACCTGTTTGTTATGAAAGATCTCTCACATGTTTAAAGGTTTAATTGGAGCTCACTCAAAACACATGAACTCGCTCAACTTTTGTTGATGTTTTCAAACTTACGTGTATTTCAGAAAACTAATGGGATCTTGGTGCTGGTGTTTACTATGAAGCTTTTAGATTACAAGTCATCGATGTCATCCTTTTTGGAGGGTTTAGTCCATATATCTCATCTTCAATGAGATAGAGGATGCAAAGCCTTATGTTTTAATCTTATGTCAACTAGTCCTTTTGTAAACTTAAAACTTATGTTGGTTTGTATCCTAAACAACTTATGATGTGTAATATTTTATTATGTCAATGGATGAACATCGGATGTTTTTAATCATGTAGATGTTTACTTATATCGTATGCAATGAAAACTAATCAAGTTCACACCACGCGCTTCCGTTAATGAACGGGTGTGACACGCAACCTCAAACCAATGAAGAAGTCACAGCCCTCATCGCTCAACAAATGGCTGCAGTGCTTCCAGGTGTAGTTACCCAGATTCATCAGATATACAACAACAATGCCCAGTGTAATTTCAAGACCTTTAATTCAGCCAAACCGCTAAAATTTTCTGGGTCTGAAGGAGCAACCGCACTTTTACAATGGTTCGGAAGTATAGAAAGCACATTCCGCCATGTTCAGTGTCCCAATGAGCGAAAAGTAGACTTCGCTTCGAGTGTCTTTCAAAGGAGAGCACTCACTTGGTGGAATGGTATTATGAGGGACCGAGGTGCCGAGGTAGCAATGAAACTGACATGGGAAGAATTTAAAGATCTTATGAAGAAGGAATTCTGCACACAAAGTGAAATAAGGGCACTGGAAAATGAGTTCTATCATTTGAAACAGGATAGTGGGGAAAATCGTGCCTACACTGACCTATTTGAATAGTTAAGCCTACTCTGCCCCACTATGGTCACGAAAACATTTTTACAACAAACAAAAAGATTTTTCATTGCATTTACGAAAGCGCCAAGATCCATGAATCAAACGTTTACAAAGAAAAGACAAAAGCAGGGACATTAGTAGGGAGGAGAATACCCCAACTAAAGTGCCACGTGAGGTATAGTCTACGTGAGATAGACTTGCCAAAGAGGAAACGACACCCGAAACAACAAATGAGAGTTATATGTGATATGTTGCATTTATTTGCTTGTATATACTAAGTAACATTATTATTCATTGATATATGTGCATATACGTGTACGGAATAATTATTGCTGGGAACGAGATCCCTTCGACTTCGAATCCTATTATTATTCTTGACTCGCATAATGAGACTATCGACCTCGCGTTTATTGCGGAGCTTATGGCTTGTAGTTACCAAACGAGACCCTGAGCTTGGTTCCGTAGAAGATGGTTGTTCTTCCCTCTTGAATGCGAAGGTTCCTGACTACGGCAGTGACGGCGAGGCGGAGGAGGTAACCTTGGAAAACAACCTTATCAGTGAGATGAGGTCCCTATGGCTTTTTAGAAACATGATTGACGACACTCTTGTCCAGACAAGGAAGATGATGTACTCATCTTGAAGGTGCCCCTCCAACTACTATTGTTAGGAACTCTATTTATTCCTACTTCATCTAAGCATTGTGCCATTCCGCGCGTAACGACAACGAACGTTGGCGCGTGGACCATTATAATGGTCCTTTCCAGGTTGAAGGTATGAAGACAGTAGTGTCCCTTCCCTGACTGATCGGCTGCTTTGAACGAGAGAAAAAAATTAGCGTGACCATGCAAGACAATTTATTATTACGGGGGCCCACGTAATAACATCTTGTAGTGCATGGAAATCCTGGTGGGCTCTGCGGGTCAAGCAAATGATCACTATCTATTTGAAATTCCTAAGTTGTTCCAAATCTCCATCTAGTAGAACACTAACCGAAATAGTTACTCTAACACTCTATAAAGTAGGAAGTTTGCCTTTGCCTACTTCGTGCCTAAGACTTCTACCCGTAATACGAGTCGTTTGGGACCGGTATCTAAGCAGGTGAAAATGGCTAACACTCAGAAAAGATTCTCCTCATCCATCACCTCACATGCACCCTATCACCTACTACCTATATCACCATCACCAACACCCTATTAGTAACTCTACACTCTCTATCCCGTAAAGCACCCCATCGTTTGGGTAGTGCATTCGCGCCCTGGAGAACCGCTCTACGGTTGCTACAAGGCACAATTCAGTCCCGAGGAAGAAGGCACGTACCTTCACGACCTTATCTCTGCGTTTTCACTATCACCCCTATACGTGGTAGTAATGCACAACCCCCCACCTTTTGGGAAGTATGCCCATTTTGTAAAAAACTAAAGACCTAAGAGGACCAATGTAGAAGGAAAATAACTACTACTTTCGTATTATGGAACTTCTATGACCGATGTGATGTAACCTCAAGTCCATTTTGTTTTTCATCTGTTAAAAACAATGTATCAAGTTGTCGAACATATATGGAAGCTCAGTGGTTGTTTTCTTATTTATACATTTGATAATATATGCATGTGATGTTAGATGATTACATGTTTGCTTGTGGTGATGATTGTCTATATTCATATATACCCCATAGATAATTATATGGTGAATGTTGTCTAACCTACCCAAAACTTCTTGCTAGAAGAAAATGCCGCCCAGACGTGACACAAACACGTTACCAAGGACAGAAGCCGAGCTTCAGGAACGCATATCACAGGCAATTGCACAGCACGAGGCCAACCGCTCAGAACACAGCGGTGGCACTTTCGGAAATAACCCTCCAACTGGTAATGTTAAATCACCTAAGACACATTACAAATCTTTTGGACATTTCCAATTGTGCTTTGCCAATGCTCACTCGTTAATTTGTTACATGTGTTACAGGCTGTACTTATAAGCAATTTCTGGATTGCAAACCCCTAAACTTTGATGGCACGGGAGGTGCCGTTGCTTTTGTTCGCTGGGTTGAAAAGACCGATTCCGTGCTAAGAATGAGCAAATGTGCACCTGAACAGAGAGTCACTTATATTTCTGGGTTGTTTTTGGATGGTGCACTCTCCTGGTGGAACCTCCAAGTTCAAACTCTTGGCGAAACTGCTGCATATGCGCTCAGTTGGGATGAGCTTAAGGAATTAATGCACAAGAAATACTGTTCAAGAGCTGAAATCCAGAAACTGGAAACTGAGTTCTGGAATCTGAAGATGGATGGACCAAAGGTTGCCGAGTATATTCAGCATTTTCATGATTTATCAAGGGTCGTTCCTTATCTTGTCGAGCCGGAATTCAAGAGAATCGAAAGGTTTATTTGGGGACTTGCGCCTCAAATCCTGAGCATGGTTACTGCCTCAAAGCCTCCAACTATCGCAGAGGCTATCGATTTGAGTGTTACACTTACTGAAGAAGCTCTTCGTATGGGAAAGTTTTCGAAATCCGAGATAAACAAGAAAGAGACTCACGTGGAGTCTTCAGGCGACAACAAAAGAAAGTTTTCAAATCTGAAGAAAGGCACTCAAGTAATTCATGACCACTCAAATGAAAACAAAAGAAGGGAAGCAAACCCGCCGCGTGGCATGAAAGCTTGTGGAGCCACCAATAAGGCTAGTGGAAAGGTTTATCTGGGGACTAAGCCGAGATGTGACGAATGCAAGTTTCACCATGAAGGTCGATGCCTGAGACCTAAGTGTGACAAATGTGGAAAAGAAGGACACAACAAGGATGCCTGTTGGGCAAGATATCCCAACCAAGGAGGATAGGATAACTACAACCTAGGCGGAAACGATAATGGTAGAGTTCCAGGTTGTTTCAACTGTGGTGACGTGGGGCACTTTAGAAAAGATTGCCCTAAGAAGAACCGAGCGAGGAGGAGTCTTCGCGATCGGAGCTCGTGAGCGCGCCAGGACCCGAATGTTGTGACGGGTACGTTCCCTATTAACCAACACTATGCATCCATTCTATGTGATACTAGCGCCGACCTTAGTTTTGTATCAGTAGAATTTAAGAATACATTTGGCCTAGTTTCAAGTAAGCTAGACGTCCCATATCCTATAGAACTGGTAAATGGAAAGTTAGTTAGAGCAAATGAGGTGATTAAGGGTTGTACTTTGGAACTTGCAGAGCAAGAATTTTTTTTACTGAGCTCCTACCTGTTGATTTGGGAAGTTATGATGTTGTATTCAGCATGGATTGGCTATCCAAGAATAGAGTTGAAGTTGTTGGTCATGAGAAAATCATTTGCATCCCTTTTGCGAATGATGAAACACTTATAGTACACGGCCTTCATGCAGTTGATGCGAGGACGCTGGGCCCCATAAGGCGATGGATTGCGACATCCCACAATGGTCATAAAGTCGCAGAAGTGCCTCCGAAAGGGGTGCATAGCCTTCCTTGCTCATGTTGTCGATAAGGAGACCAAGGAGCCGAAGCTAGAAGACAACCCTATTGTGAGCGAATTTCCAGAAGTCTTTCCCGAAGACTTTCTTGGGCTACCTCCACAGGAACGAATGGGGTTTTGAACAAACCTAATGCCAGGAGCGGCACCAGTGGCGAAGGCACCTTACCGATTAGCTCGTCCGAGATGCAAGAACTATCGGCTCAACTAAAAAAAGTTGCTAGACAAGAGAATTTATCGAGCCGAGCTTCTCACCCTGGGGAGCTCCAGTGTTGTTTGTCAAGAAGAAGGACGACAGTTTTCTTATGTGCTTATACTACAGGGAGTTAAACAAGCTAACCAATCAAGAATCGGTACCCCTTACCGAGAATTGATGACTTGTTCAACCAATTTTAAAGTTCTAGCTACTACTCCAAGATCGACTTGAGGTCGGGATATCATCAACTGTTGAATGATTACGACTGTGAGATTAAGTATCACCTGGACAAGGCGAGCCTTGTAGCAGACGCCTTGAGCCACAGGGAGTGCGCAAACCCACTAAGGATGCGAGCCTTGGAGATGACCATACCAACGAATTTCGTTACTCGGATTCGTGAGGCTGAGCAAGAGACGCTCAAACCAGAGCACCTACAAGCTGAAGCATTACGTGGATGGGAGTGCAATCGTTGCCCAAGGAAGATAACATTGTACTCTCTGTAGCGAATTTGGGTTCCATCCTTTGGCGACCTACGGGCGATTATTTTGGATGAAGCATACAAGTCAAGGTACTCTATACATCTGGGTTCGGATAAGATGTACCAAGACTTAAAAGAATTTTATTGGTGGCCTAAGCTTAAAAGCGACATTGCTACTTATGTTTGGAAATGCCTTACATGCGCCAAGGTTAAGGCGGAATATCAAAAGCCTTCAGGTTTGCTACACAACCTGAAATTCCTGTATGGAAATGGGAAAAAGAAACCTCGATGGGCTACATTACTAAGTTACCCCAAACCTCAAGAGGCCATGATATGATTTGGGTAATTGTAGATCGACTTACAAAGTCCGTGCATTTCCTACCGATCAGTGAAAAGATAGCACTAAGAAATTGGCTGAAATATATCTCAAGGATATTGTGGCCCGACATGGAGTGCCTGTTTCTATTATATCGGACCGAGATGGTCGGTTCGTGTCAAGAATATGGCAATCATTCCAAAAGGCCTTTGGATCTCAACTGAATCTTAGTACGGCCTTTCACCCGCAAACGGACGGCCAAAGTGAGCGAACGATACAAACTTTGGAGGAAATCTTGCGTTCTTGTGTGATGGACTTGGGTGGAAGCTGGGATACTCACTTGCCTTTAGTGGAGTTCTCCTACAATAATAGCTATCACACTAGCATCCAGGCTGCCCCGTTTGAAGCATTATATGGACGAAAGTGTCGGTCCCCGCTATGTTAGGCGGAAACCGGGGATAAACAACTCATTGGTCCGGAATTGGTCCAGGAAACCACAGACAAGATCATTCAAATACGAGACCGTATCAAGACGGCTCGCGACAGACGAAAGAGCTATGCCGACAACCGACGCAAACCATTAGATTTCGAGGTCGGAGACATGGTATTGTTGAAAGTCCCACCTTGGAAGGGCGTAGTAAGATTTGGTAAACGTGGGAAGTTAAACCCACGTTACATTAGACCCTTCAAAATCCCGGAAAAGATCAGAACTGTTGCGTATAAGTTAGATCTACCAGAGGAACTGAGCAGTGTACACGACACGTTTCACGTGTCAAATCTCAAGAAAAGTCCCACTCAAGAAACAGTTGTCATCCCAGCGGACGAGATACATGTCCACGACAAACTCCAATTTACCGAAGAACCTATTGAGGTTACGGTCTGGAAGGTCCACAAGACACGGAGGAGTCGTAGGAAGCTAGTCAAAGTTCGCTGGAACTCGAGTCACGGTCCCGAGTACACGTGGGAACGTGAAGATCAAATGAAATCCAAGTACCCTCACCTGTTCCAAGGCTCCCCTGCAACTGGTAAAACGACATGAATTTCGGGACGAAATTCTTTTAACGGGGGGAGAATGTGACAACTGGCAAAAATAATGGTAATTCCGTACAACTTAATTACTTGATTTAACGATTAAATTCTCTCATTACGATTTAATTATTGTGTAATTAGGTCGTGTGAAGTCTAGCAATCACAGGACATTGTTTAAAATGCTAAACAATATTAACACAATCGCCATGTTGCGAGAAAATCGCAACTGTGTCCTAATATGTTGGCAAAATGCTGAAAGCACTATTCACCTGAGCACACTATTCATGCCAGCAAGTTCCGAAAACTGTCTGAACAAGCGATGAAAGGCATGGACGCACTCTATAGATGAAATACGAATAAGAATCCCTAATTAGGGACACTAAACACTAAAACGCATTAACGTTCCAGTAAATGCACATAATTACAGTTTTTCCGTTCTGTGCCAAAATATAACCGAAACAGAATGTCCGCGACACTAGAAATTGACAATTTAATGTCCGTAGGGCTTATAAATATTATAATACACCTTAATTAGGCTTGTAGAGGCTAATGAAATATTCGAATCACAAGTTTCCGGTACTACGTCATAACGACCACAAATTCGTCATTTTTGCGCCGACGAACTAGTCAACAATATTTTCGCCACCCAAACAACAAAATGAATCATCTAGAGAACTAGTTAAGCACATTTTAACGTCAAAAATATTGTCATAACACTAATGGTACAAGAATTTCTCTAATCCTCTAAACCCCTAAACTAAACCACACTTTATATATATGTAAACTTTTATATCTAAAAAAAAATTAAAAAAAAATATATATATATAAAATCTATACCCCCATTTCGGTCAACGTGGGGTCCACCCCATCAACCTACCAATTTGAAAAATCTAAGTAAGGTATGGTAACTTAAGATCTTGTTTAAAAATTTGAAAGAATTATAATCTATAGACCATACCATATCCATCATTCCATCATTTTCCTTTCACAAAAAAATCAACTAAAAACCTTTCTTTCCTTCTTCTCCATTTACGGCCAAGACAAAACCCCAATAACATATTCATCTACTTTGAAAAATCATCCCATTTTTACCATAATCAAGCCTTTTTATTACAATCTAAGCATCATTAACACACGGAGCACACTTAGGGCTTTGGTTGGAGCTTAATTTCTTCTAAATCTTCATACTAACCTTGTGCAAAGTTGTAAGCTCTCACTAACCATCTTTTTAAGCTTATTATTATGTCTAGATCATGAGTGTACAAGTTGATCATCTTGAAATCAAAGAAGAAATTCACCTAAAACCCTAAACCAAAATGTAACAACTTACTAAATAAGAAGTATTATGTGATTATTATGTGTATTAGTGTTGAGTGAGTTGTATGAGCATGTTGATTTTGTTAAAGTAGGTTGATTAAGCATGTGATTTATGATGGTCATGTTATTTATTTAGTGTAGTATTTTGTATTAGTGATGATCTTACTATATTAGGCATAAAAATATGATTTAAACATGTATATGTTTAAATCTTGAAAGATCATCATCTTCATGGTTCATGAGCTTTACATATAATTTTGATACTTGAAGAATCATGGACTTTAATAGACTTGAAATTTGATTTAATGAACTAGTAAACTTGAGTTTTATATATAACAAGTGATATAATCAATGGTTAAAAAAAAAAACTTCACATAAAAAGTCTTAACACTTTGATACTTGAAAGTCTTGGGATTTTTAGAGGTTTAAAAGTATAAAAATATATAAACAACTTGTATTTAAAAGAACTCATTAAAAAGATGAACATAAAGTTTATTAAAACTTTTATAAACAAAATACATGTATGAAGGCTCATGAAGTGTGAAGTGAAATTGTAGAATCTATTCACTTGAAAAATTAAGTTTGATGAACTTGGTAAATTGATGATGATTTGGAAATTGAATAAAAAAAATGATTCTTAAACACGTTTTGAATACGTGGGAAAAACGCCATAGTTTGGGGAAATTATGGCGAAATTTTTTAAAATCTTAATCGCGATTAAAATGGGATTAACGGGGTGATTAGCATGGTAAATCGCGATTAGTGACATTAATCATTATTAACAACCTAAATAGTGATTAGACAAACCCTAATGACAAGGGGTAAGTCTTAACCATCCAAGAGTTGTTTAAACACTAAAAGTTGCTTTTATTAAATAAAGTGGTTAAAATTATAAGTATAACAAATCAATGTAATTTTTGGGAAGATTATAGGTATATGCTTCAAATACTTTATTTGAAGTATGAAGTGTGTATATTATGTGTATGTATTAGCTGTAGGAATACGTACCAAAAATGAAAAATACAACGCTTATAAAAAAAATATACACTTTCGCCACGACAAAAACATTACAAACATTCACAAGTCTGATGTTAGTCGCGAACCGTCACGCCTACTTAAAATGCACAATTGTAATACCATAACTCAAGGCGCGAACGTCAGACGATTCTTTATGCTTCTACAACGAGACGGACAACTTCGACACGAAAACTATATATATTACCTGAACGTCACTACAAGCCTAAAAATGAACCGTTCTAGACACTTCATATGTATTAATGACAACGAAAACCAGAAAGTTCGATAACGAGAATAACACCAAGTGTAATTATGAAAAGTAGGCTTTTAATTAATAGTGGGCTTAAGATAACATAAATTTTGGGCTAGGTCCAAATTCTTAAAAATGTGGGCAATGACCCATTTCCATAAACCCTTATAAAAGCCCATTTGTAATAAATAATATGGGCTAGGCCTAAATACATTATTAATATGGGTTAAGCCCAACGACACTAAAATGTGGGCTAGGCCCAATGAAAAATACATGTATAATACGGTATACCTACACGTATAAATACGGTATACCCACGCATATAATACAGTATACCTACACGTATTATACGGTATACCTACGCGTATAAGTACGGTATACCTACCCGTATAAATACGGTATACGTACACGTTTAAAGCACACAAATACAAGTATACATATGGTATGTGTATATGTATAAAAGACTCTAGTATATGATGATATACTCACATACACTTATTGAAGTGTACTCTCTCACTAATGTTGTACACATACGACAACGTATTTCGACGATAAAAATAAATATTTTCAACACTTTTGTCGAATAAAGATATACACTTATATTTGTGTAACAAATATTAAGTCTCGAATCAAAGTACTCCAGGAACAAATGCCAACGTATTATAAAACTACACAAGTGTTCCAAAAACGAAATGAAAATAACAAACGTTCAAGATGAACAACGAGTACAAGGTCTAGGAAAGACCGACGTGTCTAATGAGTAGAACCCTTGTAGGTTGACTTGCGTTTACGGAACACGTTGCTAGAATACCTCTCTCTCAGGAACGCAAAACAGTGAGTTCATGTCCCCCTTTTCTCTTAACTGTTTTCGGATTTATAACTCTCGGGGGTGAAATACATGTTACATATGTTTCAATGGTATGATTTGGTTATGAAATGAACTATTAGATCATGTGAGCATAGGCTGAAACTGAAATGCCAATAACTCTCATAAGAAACATGGACAAAGGTTAGATCTAACGGGTACGGCCGAGCCCCACTCATGGTCCATTTGTGACTACTTAGAGTGCTTTTGTGTCCCAGTCGAGGTGATTCGACAATGGTCAAGGGGATTTGACACAGTCAAGGTGATTTGACACAGTCAAGGTGATTTGACACAGTCGAGGGGATTCGACACAGTCGAGGGGATTCGACACTTATAACAGCCCACTCGGGTTGGGTACTCCCTATGTCTTCACATATATTAATGTCCTTGCAAAACATTAATGATCTGTTCATAGACGCTATACATACCTGTTTGTTATGAAAGATCTCTCACATGTTTAAAGGTTTAATTGGAGCTCACTCAAAACACATGAACTCGCTCAACTTTTGTTGATTTTTTCATTCTTACGTGTATTTCAGAAAACTAATGGGATCTTGGTGCTGGTGTTTACTATGAAGCTTTTAGATTACAAGTCATCGATGTCATCCTTTTTGGAGGGTTTAGTCCATATATCTCATCTTCAATGAGATAGAGGATGCAAAGCCTTATGTTTTAATCTTATGTCAACTAGTCCTTTTGTAAACTTAAAACTTATGTTGGTTTGTATCCTAAACAACTTATGATGTGTAATATTTTATTATGTCAATGGATGAACATCGGATGTTTTTAATCATGTAGATGTTTACTTATATCGTATGCAATGAAAACTAATCAAGTTCACACCACGCGCTTCCGTTAATGAACGGGTGTGACACGCAACCTCAAACCAATGAAGAAGTCGCAGCCCTCATCGCTC
Source organism: Helianthus annuus (assembly GCF_002127325.2). NCBI lineage: Eukaryota > Viridiplantae > Streptophyta > Magnoliopsida > Asterales > Asteraceae > Helianthus > Helianthus annuus. The sequence continues at coordinate 50,869,698 of NC_035437.2, forward strand.
AACAAATGGCTGCAGTGCTTCCAGGTGTAGTTACCCAGATTCATCAGATATACAACAACAATGCCCAGTGTAATTTCAAGACCTTTAATTCAGCCAAACCGCTAAAATTTTCTGGGTCTGAAGGAGCAACCGCACTTTTACAATGGTTCGGAAGTATAGAAAGCACATTCCGCCATGTTCAGTGTCCCAATGAGCGAAAAGTAGACTTCGCTTCGAGTGTCTTTCAAAGGAGAGCACTCACTTGGTGGAATGGTATTATGAGGGACCGAGGTGCCGAGGTAGCAATGAAACTGACATGGGAAGAATTTAAAGATCTTATGAAGAAGGAATTCTGCACACAAAGTGAAATAAGGGCACTGGAAAATGAGTTCTATCATTTGAAACAGGATAGTGGGGAAAATCGTGCCTACACTGACCTATTTGAATAGTTAAGCCTACTCTGCCCCACTATGGTAACACCTTTGGACCGGGCCATTGAGAAATACATCGATGGTTTACCTGACCCTGTCCAAGACATCGTCACTGGCAGCCAACCTGCAACGTTCAGGGAGGCTAAGGAATTAGCTGCTATCTTGACTGATTCGCAGGTTAGAAAAGGTAAGTTATTTCGACAAGGAGACAAGAGACAAGACACCGAATCAGTTAACAAGAATTCGAGAAAATCAAAGGCCGAATCTTCTAAATGTTCTAAGAAGCGCAAGGCTTCAAAGAATTTTGCAATTCCTGCACCTGCTCCACTGAACTCAGTACCCTTTAAGGGATTTTATCGTGGGAAGCAACCTCGATGCAATCATTGCAATTATCATCATGCGTCAAATTCCCCTTGTCGCCAGTGTACACTTTGTGGTTTGTTTGGACAACTAGCTGTGACCTGTCGTATCCAGAATCAAGCAGCCCCTACTCAGACTCGCCCAAAAGCATGTTTCAATTGTGGTGACTTAAATCATTTCAAGCGAAACTGCCCCAAGCTTGCCAATGCTAATGGACGAGCATTCAACATCAATGAGGCTCAAACCAATGATCAAGCGCTTATGATCATTTGAACCTCTAGTTTTCCTGTTTATTTTACAAGATCAATGTACATATTTTAAACAATGTTTGTAATGACAACATAAATTTCAAGAAGTTTATCTTTATCTTTGTTATTCAATTTTCAATTTCAAATTCTATTATGATTGCACTATGTGTGATTTCAAATTTCATGATAATTCTGAGGATTCTGTTCTTTAGGAACTAAATCTTATAATTTAGTATAATATGATTGCACTCTGGTGCATTCATACAAATTTGGTAACACGATCAATACAAGATAATACTTTTTTATGATCATAGCATTATACACATGATTTGTTTATCTAATATGTATAGCACATGATTGTAAATCCAATTTGCTTCATATGTTGATATTAGTACATACTTGGTACATATTTTTTCATTACATTTCATGCTATGTATGTCCATTTAGTGCATACTTAGTACATTATTTTACATTACATTTCATGCTATGTATGTCAATTTAGTGCATACTTAGTACATTATTTTACAATACATTTCATGCTATGTATGTTCATTTAGTGCATACTTAGTACATTATTTTACATTACATTTCATGCTATGTATAGTGCATACTTAGTATATTATTTTACATTACATTTCATGCTATGTATGTCCATTTAGTGCATACTTAGTACATTACATCGTATGCTATGTATGTCCATTTAGTGCATACCTAGTACATTGTTTTAAATTGCATTTCTGTTACACATGTTCATGTAGCATATGGACACATTGTTTTACATTTCTACCTTGTATGTTCACTTAGCATACCTAGCGCATGATTTGAGAATAATTTTTCCTTGATATCCTTACATTATGATGATAATGTATGATTAGTATATGTTGCATTCTACCTGTTTGGTTAATATGAAACATATATATTTGTACTAGAATAAAATACATACTGCTAAATTTGTCATAGGAAAAATAAGTAGTGTTATCATTGCTAGTATGAAATATAATTCAATTTGACAGATGTTATGTTGTGACAATGTTTATTTGGTTTAGTTGATAGTTCGACCTTATTAATTGTTTACCCTTGCTTAACAAGAGGAGCTATGTGGACCATGTGACGAAACAAGTAATTATGGGTGCACACTTAATTATGAGTTTCGACGCATGAGAATCATAGTAAGCCTTGTTAAGTATGGTGGTATAAAATCTAGAATGATTAAGGTAACGGGAGGAGTATGATGCGATAAGAACATGGTGACTCCGATGGTACTTCCTATATATAAGTGTTCTTATTGTGTTATTCTTCAGAACGTTGCTGAAATCATTTGGTGATTTTATGTTATCTTGGACCATTATGTGATTATGTGTTTGTTTATTATTTGAGTGGTTATTTCCAATAGATATAAGCAAGTACATTCATTAACTCAAATCGAGCCGACCGGGAGTATGATATGGTGTTAAAGATGACGATCTTGATACCATAGGTATGTTGACCCGTCTCCTATGCATGAGATGCTCATGGTGCATTGGATGTACCTCGTGGGACGCTAGAAACCATGTACATGAAGGGCTTGAATGTACACCCCCTTTGTTTGCTAGGAATTACACTAGGAGCTTAGTATAACATAGTGCCTTACTTAAATGATTTTTGAACACTAGTTGACTGTCACAAGTTTCAAAGAAGTGAATACCTTGAGACGCTTTGAATACCCCAAATCATAATTTGAATTCCTTAAAATTTCCAAATGATGCTCCGCATCTTTGGGATCTAGCAATATGCTTATCCATCAGTTGTTTCAATTCCACTCTACGGTCTCCTACAAATAAATTTCGGGACGAAATTTCCTGAAGTAGGGGAGACTGTGACACCTGTGCTCTGTAAACACACACAATGTAGGACACTATCTTTTATCAAAGAAACAATGTGTTTTAACCTCAAAAATTTGTTTATTTTGGTTTTACAATTTCACATTTTGATTCTAGTTCATTTTCAAGCTTTAAATCGCTTTCTGGAAAGTTAAACGCGAACTGATGCGTAAACGTACTCAGTTTAATGCGGCAAACACTCCGGAACAGTGACATAGGCTTAACATACCTTAAATAACTTTTAGATAACTTAGAAATAAGTTTTGAAAGCTTTGGTGTGTCAAAAACAAGTTTATGCACATTCAGGGACTATTTGCGTCAAACTACGAAAGTCTGTTGATTCACATAGTATAGCACATTCCGGAACTTGACCATAAGTTAAACATGCCCTAAATATCCTTTACATAGCTTAGAAATAGGCTTTGAGGTGTTTAGTGCGCAAAAATAAACTTATTTGATCAATAGGGACAAAAAGCGTCAAAAAGTGCATAAGTTTGCATTTTCGCGCATATCTTACGTTCTGAATATATCCGGACTTCCAAAAATTTATGTAATCATTAAAATATTTTATTTTAGTGATTGGCATGATAAAATTCCATTCGTTGCGTAATTTGGATCGTTTATGCGTTCGTTACGACTTCCGTCGTAATTAACCGAATAACGCAACCGTACGGCCAAACGAACCGACATCCGTGATGTCTTTGAGCATATTTTAAGTTCCCTATACTTTAACATCATTTTATAGCCTTGAAATGAGGTTAACGGGGTATAAAAGTGCCAAAAAATCAAGTTTACAAGTGTAGGGACCATTTTTGAAATTTCTGGCAGATACATTGAACTTGGTCCATTTTTGAGGCACCATGGTATTTCAAAACAATGTTCCACACATGGATGGTTTTCATCTTTTTTTTTTGCAATACCATTTGATAGTTTAAGTATTCCCATGGTTTTGAAAACCATGTGCCCACATGTAAGGCCTAGATCAAGGCACGGTTTACGAGGAACGATCCTAACGGTTCTTGTTTTCCTATAAATACCCCCACCCATTTTCATTTCATTTCACACCAAGATCTGATTTTATATCCTAAGTTGAAGCTCTATGCTTCATACCTAGATATTTAAATCAATATCCTCCATTCTTGGACCTTTTGTAAGTCCTCTTTCCTTCTTTTATGCGCTTTTAGCGTGAAAGTCAAACTTTGTTTGACTTTCTGCATTGACCAGTTTTTGGTCAACACGAAGTTCATTTGAACTTCATAACGTGAGCGTAATCACGATGGTTATAGTCCCTAGTGACTATACCTACTGATTACCACGTTATCAATGCATAGTGACGAGTCGTGGTTTCGGCCAAAATGCGTATTCTTGTATATTTTGTAACCGAACTACTTTTAGGTATCAAAACCGTTTGTTTTGATATCAACCCTGTTTTCAAACTTTGTTAAACATGTTCTGACATGTTTAGCTCGTCACTTTAGGTTTAGTGCTTATATAGAGTCGTAAGTCAAGCGGTCTAAACAACCCCTTAGACTTTCAAACACGACCCGTTTGGTCGATCATTAGGATCCGACCAAACATATAATGTGACCATAGTTATATAGGGAATAACCTTCCGAGGTTATACCTTATGGTCACTTCATTTAGTTAGTTGTATGATAGGTAGTTTATATGCCTTAGGAAAATGACCAAAATACCCTTTTTCGCATAATTTCATTTTAAGCATATGTAACACATATTTTGACATCTAAACTGATTATATAACAAAATTAGATATGTTAAGGCATATAATACTTGTCATAGGACTAGTTAGGCATCTCGAACGCGTGTTTGCGCGAACGATGCATTAAAGTGGCGTAAGCTACCTTAACTGATCGTAATGGGTCGTAAGCACTTAGGATATGTTTCATTTTAGAATGTAGGCTTTGTTAAACCATATCACTTGAGTTCCAACACTCATTTGATTTACAAGACCTCATTCTACCCGATCTTCCGATTTAGGTGTCAATTCCCTAACATAGTGTCTGTTACCCTAGGAATCGCTTCAACACTTGAACTCTTGGTCTTTTGAGCTTTGTTATACCTTTTGAACCGGGACTATACGCAACCCCAGGCGAGTACATAGTTCCCTTCTTTTACTGTTTTCAAATGTTTTGGGGTGATTTATATGTACAATCAATTTGTTTTCAAAATGTATGGCATACATGTGTTCACTAAGTGCTTTTATGTGTATTATTCTGATTATGCAAACGTTATGTTTTATCCTTAAGTGATCTACCTATCTTTATAGTTAGATTCATGTAGGATATTTGAAGTACAGACTTAGATCTTCCTATCTTCATAGTGAGATTTTTAAGAAGTACTTTGCAGACTCAATGGTTGGTTTTTGTGTAGTTTGTTGGTGATTAGATAACGAAACTAGATAATACAATAAGCACATGGTGGATACACCGCTGGTACTTCCTATATATAAGTGTGCTTATTGTATTACCTTTCGTGGCGTTATCCCGAATCACCATTAGGATTTAGTTTGGTTTCAATTCAATAATTCAATATGATATGAACCCAGGATCCCTATAGTATCTATTTATCTTCATAGTTAGACTTATATGGGATGTTTAGAGTACTAATATTGGAATCCATGTTTGGATCCATTGTGTACTTTAATGCATGTTAGATAATTCAATATGATAAGAACCCAGGATCCATGTAGTATCTATCTATCTTCATAGTTAGACTTATATGGGATGTTTAAAGTACTGATATTGAAGTCCTTGTTTGGATCCATTGTATACTTTAATGCATGTTAGATAATTCAATATGATAAGAACCCAGGATCCCTGTTGTATCTATCTATCTTCATAGTTAGACTTATATGGGATGTTTAAAATACTGATATTGAAGTCCTTGATTGGATTCATTGTGTGCTTTAATGCGTGTTTACAAGTTGGTACAAGTTGGTTGGTTTCTGTGTTATGTGGTAGTTGTGATTTAAATAACAAAACGGGTATAATAAAATAAGAACATGGTGGATACGCCGCTGGTACTTCCTATATATAAGTGTTCTTATTTTATTATTCTTGTAACGTTATTCTTGTGTACAATGTTGGTGCATGCGTCTGTCGACTTCGTCTTGTATCGAGTCTTGTACATAGAATGTTAGATCAGGACACGTAGTTCGAGATAATGTAATTCCGCTTGAAAGGAGTTAATTCCGCTTGAATGGTATCTATGTAATTCCACGCGGAATTAAGTTCCGCTAGGAATCTTAATTCCGCTTGGAACTCCTTTCAAACGTAATCAGAGGCCTATAAATACTCCTCAAGCGAGATTAGTTGTAACGGTTCCGGTTTGTGCAACGAAGTGCTGCCGAAGTGTCGTCTCACTGTAAATTGTCATCAAATCAATAAAATCGACAGTTAAGAGTATATCTTGCTGAATTGACCTTGATACGTTTGTTTCCGCCTCTCGTATCAAGCATAAACTCTTCTGATTGACTCGTGCGGGTCCGAAAACGATCCTACAAGTGGTATCAGAGCTCAGGAGGAAGAGTTCATACCAATTTAGCTGTAAATTCTGATTTCTACACCTTCTTTTTCAAATTAAACTTGTTTTCACGGTCAAAATGCCTTGATTTTCACATATCATGTGCGCTTTACTGTTTTAACAAACCCTAGAAAGTTTCAGAACTAAAATCGGCCTATAACTTGATCAATTTGATAATTTTCACATCGAGATGATAACGTCAGCGTAATTCCGCACGAGATTAGGGGTTAATTTCGCTTGAAAAATTAATTCCGGTTGAAAGTTCACACGGAATTAGGTGATTCCACTTCAGTTGGCTAATTTCGTTTGAGTGGTTCGCGCGGAATTAGTGATTCCGTTTGAAAGTTTTGATCTAGATTGATAATTCCGCATGGAATTATAATTCCGTGTGAAAGGGTGTTGTTTTTTAAACAAAATTAGAGTAATTTCGTTTCAGAGGTTAATTCCGTTTGTTAATTCCGTTTGGACTGTGTATTCCTGTTTGAAGGTGATTTCGTTTGAAAACAGTAATTTCGCTTCAGTGATTCCGTTTGAATAGGACAATTTGTGAGATTTTTGAAAACCGAAACATGGAAGAGGAATTTTATAACGCCTTTTCTACCCCGATCACTATTACCCAGCAGACAATATTGGAAAATGAAACGAGGACGATGCAAAAACCGCCTAAGCTCATGAACATCGAGGAATATAAAGGTTGGGGGGGACGTTTTGAAAACTGGGTTCAAGCAAATTATTTGGATGCTTGGGAATGCATTGAGACGAAATACGTTAGACCAATGAATGACGACGAAGAGGAGATTGCTATCAAAGATATGAGTGCTGATGATAAAAAGAAATACAAAAATGAAAAAATGATGCTAAGTCTACTACAACAAGCTGTGAAAGAAGACATCTTGGTTTTATTGTAACATAATGGAAGTGCTTATTCGATTTGGAAAGCTTTAAAATCAAAGTTTGTGGGAAGTCAAGAGATGGTTAAAAACAAGAAATCACTTTTGAAGAAAGAGTTTGATCAGTTTCGTGGGTTTATGTGACACTCGAGGTTTTTCCGAACGAACACCTTGTAATATTTTGTGTATATAAATAGTATTAAATGGAAACGTGATCTTTATTTGCTTAACGTATGTTGAATGTACGTATTATATGTTTATGTATGTGAGTCGAGACCACAACTCGCAACCGGGCGGTTGCGAGTGGGCCTTTGGGCCGTAACCGGCTTGGGCCGAAACCCCAAACCCAACCCGAAACATCCCCTTGTATATATATATCCCACCTTTCCCCCACTTCTTCCATTTTTTTTTTACACACACAAACACTCCTCAAACTCTCTCAACTAGAAACCCTCAAACAACATCCAAACTCTTCCAAATTCTCGGTTCAAGCAAGGATCTCGGACAAGGACTCGGTCAAGATCACCACTCGGACACTCCATCTTCTCGGTTCTTTTTCTTTGTTTTCGGCTCCTTCTCCTCCTTCTTAACCGGTTAGTGTTGTTACTTTGTGCATAGAATTTATGTGATGTTTATGAACAAGAATGTGTTTGGTTAGAAACAATATGCATGATCTTTAGGATGATTTGTGAAGTTGGTCATATGTGAAAGCCCTTTTGTATGCAAGCTTAGTAACATGTTTAAATGACTAAAAGAATAAGTGGCTTATAAATGATTAGGGCTAACCAAACTATACTTCTTTAATTCTTGCAAAAATGATGATGAGTAAACATGAGATTTCGGCCATATAATGTATGTTTTCTTGTTTTGCATCATGATCTTGTCAAATATGTGATTTTCGGTTCATAAATGTGTGTTTATATGGGCATGAAAACCCTAGAAAAACTATGAACTTGATGAACTTGTTGAAGATAGTTTGAAGATTTAAAATGGCAAAGTTTGATCTATATGGTTTAATGGTCAAATGAGGAAAAATGTTTGTAGAAATCTTATTGGTTATTTCCGGATTTGGGCCTGAATTCTTGGTACAAAATGGACTGATGCATCTGCATCATCACGTGTGTATGAAAGTGACATATTACGACTCGCAACCACAGCATTCCGACTCGAGACCACGCCGTTGCGACTCGCAACCATAGCATGACAAGTCGAAACCACGAGATTGCGACTCGAGACCACTCTGTTGCGACTCGCAACCAAAACGTGACAACTCGAGACCACGGTTGCGACTCGCAACCACAGCATGACAAGCCGAGACCACCTGGTTGCGACTCGAGACCAGCTGGTTGCGAGTGGGCTGTCCATTTTGGTTATTGGGCCATTCTGTGTTAACTTGGACTGTCTGTTAAGTGGACTATGTGTTGCTGTGTTCTGTTTGACTGTGTTACTGATAGGGCCGGCCCAATAACCCCATGATTATTTACTTGTATGCATGTTACGTACTTGTATGTGTTTTACGTGAATGCTTGTACACCGAACCTGACCTATACCGGTAACCATGTTAGGACGTGGTGACCAACGTGATTGACAAGTAACCTAAACCTACCGAGCAACCCAAGGTGAGTTCACAACTTAAAAGCATGCGTCCCGGTGGTTTGGGACACGAGACTAACAACCCTATCCCCTGGTAAAAGGGGATACCATTTACATACCATCCCTAGTATTGGGAACACAACTTACTTTTCCTTCCCTGGTATTGGGAAACCTTTTTGGTTAATTACTGTTTATACGGATTGCAACTAACGGCACTAAACGAAACTCTATCACTCAAGTCCCTACTACAAATACCGATTAGTCGCCGGGTTAGGCGAACGGGTTATTAGTTGATAGCGCTATTTAGGTGTTTACCAGCCTCACACCGTGCCCTGGTTTGGGATCGGTCGTGAACTAATGTACTCAGAAATCCGTCAATGATGATAGAACATTGACATCGGGGCATCCTGCGGATACGCAACGGTTACCTAGTGTTCGGTATTGGAAAAACAGTTTAGTCGCTAACTTTTGGGGTAGCTCCCCAGGGCATGTATAAACGGATAAATTAACCGGTGAAACAAGTTTTTGGTAATTAAAACTGGACATCTAGTGAACTCACTCAGCATTATTGTTGACCCCTTACTGCATGCTTTGCAGGTAACCAGGGACGAAGGAGCTTGCAGCTTGGGAACGTGTAGTGTCTGTTCACCCTTGTGTTGGGTGTTACCTTATTTTGAATCATGAACTTTGTTTTAAACTACCGTACTTATGCTTCCGCTACTTAATACTGTTTTGGAATTTGAAACTTTAAACTCTGAACTTAATATTTGCTAAGCTTATGAATAGTAAGTATTACTTTTGTTATTAACTTAAGTATTCGGTATAATTGGTGGCTGGATCCTGGTCAGTCACGCCCCCGAAGCGGGTGTTATCCGCAGGTGGATTTTGGGGGTGTGACAGATTGGTATCAGAGCCATTGGTTATAGTGAACTTGGTTTTAAAAAGGGGAAAATCTTTTTGGAGAAAACCAGACTATAACCCGTGACTCGCAACGACACTACACTCCAAGTGCAAGGCTCGATACTTTTGACCTCATAGCTCGGACTAGTGTTTACTTGTTTGCTTTATGTTTCCTGATTTACTATACGTACTAGTATGCCTAAAACGGATAGATACACCTCTCTCTTCTATCTCATTCTCGCTACATTACGACATCGCACTCATACTGTGTTTTCTGGTTATGAAGACAATGAGTGGACGTGGAAGGGGAAACATCAACATGACGCAGGCTCAGTTCACTAACCTGCTCAACACAGTGGCTGCAGCTTTCGCAGCTCACCCTATAGGTCAGCATGCACCTGCGCAACCACCAGTGTGTACTTTCAAAACTTTCATGGATTGCAAGCCTCTCCCTTTCAACGGCACTGAGGGTGCCATAGGTCTTCTGCACTGGATTGAGAAAATTGAAGCTGTTTTCGCTGTTTGCGAGTGTCCCACTGCAAATTGGGTGAAATTTGCTACTGCTACGCTCGAAGGAAGCGCGCTTTCTTGGTGGAAGGCGCAGATTCAGATGTTTGGTTTGGAAACTGCAAATGCTACTGCATGGGAGGATTTCAAGGATATGATCAAAGATGAATACTGTCATCGGGATGACATCCACAAGCTTGAGAATGAATACTATGAGCTCAAGATGGTTGGGTCGGAAATTGAAACTTACACCAAGTTGTCCAACGATTATGCTGCTCTTTGCCCAAACATGTCTCGACCTATGTATCGAAGAATCGAACTGTACATCAAGGGTTTGGCTCCAGAGATTCGAAGCCATGTCACTTCAGCCAACCACACTACCATTCAGCCGATCGTTCGACTTGCTCACAAACTCACTGATCAGGCCGTAGAGGAAGGCAGGTTGCCCAAAAGGATCAGTGCTACTGTCGGAACTTCTAGTGACAGCAAGCGTAAGTGGGAAGGAAGTCAAAGCAAGGATGCTAACCCCACTCAGGCCCCAGCGCAGCAAAGGAAAACTGAAAACAACAAAGGCACTCAGCAACAGGGTGGCTACCGGGGAAACTACCCTAAGTGCAACAAGTGTAACAAGCACCACAATGGGGCATGTAACAAGGGCCAGTGTCAGAGATGCCACAAGATGGGGCACGAAGCCAAGGATTGTAGAAGTCAGTTCCCAGCTAGACAGAATCAGCAACAACCCCAACAGCAACAGCAACAGGGAAACAACCGGGCATGTTTTAAGTGTGGAGCTGAGGGGCACTTTAAGAAGGATTGCCCTGAACTGAATCAGAACCGCAACAATAATCAGGGAGCTGGGAACAACAATCAGAACAACAATGCTGGGAATGGTGCTAGAGGAAGGGCATTCGTGATTGGAGCTGGTGAAGCAAGGAATGACCCCAATGTCGTGGCGGGTAAGTTCCTACTCGATGATCGTTATGTTTCTGTGTTATTTGATTCCGGTGCCGATGCTAGTTATGTATCCCTACGTATTAGTAAGAAGCTTAAGCGTCCGCTTTCGTTACTAAGTACTCCTCATATCGTCGAGTTAGCTAACGGTAGAAACATCGAGGCCTCACATGTTGTCAAAGGCTGCAAACTAGAGTTGTCTGGTCAGACATTTAGTATCGACCTTTTCCCTGTTACTCTTGGAAGCTTCGACGTCGTTATTGGTATGGATTGGTTATCCAAGCATCGCGCTGAGATTCTCTGCCAGGAGAAAGCAGTTCGTATTCCTCGCCGTTCTGGCAAACCCCTCATTGTACAAGGTGGCAAAAGTGGAGAAATCTCCGGCGTTATCTCGTTCTTGAAAGCCCAGAAGTGTTTACGAAAAGGGCACACCGCTATCTTAGCACTTGTTACCAACACGCAGGAAAAGGAAAAGAGGATAGAGGACTTTCCAGTAGTGCGTGACTACCCCGAGGTATTTCCTGAGGAATTACCTGGACTCCCTCCCCATCGTCAGGTCGAATTCCAAATCGAGCTAGCTCCCGGAGCAGCGCCTATAGCTCGTGCACCTTACCGTCTAGCCCCCGCAGAATTGAAGGAACTCTCGACGCAACTACAGGAACTTTTGGATAAAGGATTTATCCGCCCTAGTTCATCACCCTGGGGAGCACCGGTACTCTTTGTTAAGAAGAAGGATGGCACATTCCGAATGTGCATCGACTATCGTGAGCTGAACAAGGTTACCATCAAGAATCGTTACCCTCTCCCTCGAATCGACGACCTATTCGATCAATTGCAAGGATCAAGTTACTACTCTAAGATTGACCTGCGATCAGGCTACCATCAGCTAAGGGTCCGTAATGAAGATATTCCCAAGACTGCATTCAGAACTCGTTATGGTCATTATGAATTCCTCGTTATGCCCTTCGGAATGACCAACGCCCCTGCAGTATTCATGGATCTCATGAACCGGGTATGCAAACCCTACCTCGACAAATTCGTGATCGTGTTTATAGACGACATCTTGATCTACTCGAAAAGTCAAGAAGAGCATGAACATCATCTACGCCTTATCCTCGAACTCCTTCGCAACGAACAACTGTATGCCAAGTTCTCGAAATGCGACTTCTGGCTTCGAGAAGTCCATTTCCTTGGGCACGTGGTTAACAAGGATGGAATCCACGTCGACCCTGCAAAGATCGACTCTATAAAGAATTGGCCTACCCCTAAGACTCCGACCAAAGTTCGCCAATTCTTGGGATTGGCAGGTTACTACCGCAGATTCATTCAAGGGTTCTCAAAGATTGCACAACCCCTCACTACGCTCACTCAGAAAGGCGTCACCTACAAGTGGGGTGAAGCTCAGGAAACCGCGTTTCAGAAACTAAAGGATAACCTCTGCAGTGCTCCTATTCTCTCGTTACCTGAAGGAACGGACGACTTTGTGGTTTACTGCGATGCGTCTATTCATGGGCTCGGTTGCGTGTTGATGCAACGCGAGAAAGTTATTGCTTACGCCTCTCGACAACTTAAGACACACGAGAGGAACTACACAACGCATGATTTGGAACTGGGAGCAGTGATATTTGCGCTTAAGATATGGAGACATTACCTGTACGGTACCAAGTGCACCATTTACACCGATCACAGGAGTCTCGAGCATATCTTCAAGCAAAAGGAATTAAACATGCGACAGCGTCGATGGGTCGAACTTTTGAATGATTATGAATGCGCCATCAAGTATCATCCGGGCAAGGCCAATGTTGTGGCAGACGCCCTCAGCCGAAAGGACACTATACCAAAGCGCGTGCGAGCATTACAACTTACCATCCAGTCTAGTCTCCCTACCCAGATTCGAAATGCTCAGGTTGAAGCTCTGAAACCGGAAAACATCAGGGCTGAGTCACTGCGAGGATCGAGACAGCAACTAGAACAAAAAGAAGACGGCGCCTACTATGTGGCAGGGCGCATTTGGGTCCCACTTTACGGAGATCTACGAGAGCTTGTAATGGACGAAGCCCATAAGTCCCGTTATTCAGTACATCCTGGTGCAGATAAGATGTACCACGACTTGAAAACCACTTACTGGTGGCCTGGCATGAAAGCCCACATAGCAGCCTACGTTGGCAAATGTTTGACCTGCGCAAGAGTCAAGATCGAGTATCAGAAACCAGCAGGCCTACTACAGCAACCCGAAATCCCGAAATGGAAATGGGAACAGATTTCCATGGATTTTGTTACAGGGCTACCTAGATCTCAACGCGGGAATGATACTATTTGGGTGATAGTAGATCGATTGACTAAGTCTGCACACTTTTTGGCCATTAAGGAAACGGACAAGTTTTCTACCTTGGCAGAAGTCTATTTAAAGGAAGTAGTCTCCAGGCACGGGGTGCCAACTTCTATTATTTCCGACCGAGACGCTCGTTTTACTTCCGAGTTGTGGCAAGCTATGCACAAATCCTTTGGCTCACGTTTGGACATGAGCACCGCTTACCACCCGCAAACGGATGGGCAGTCTGAACGCACCATCCAAACCCTGGAAGACATGCTTAGGGCATGTGTGGTCGATTTTGGAAAGAACTGGGAGAAACATCTACCGCTGGTGGAATTCTCCTACAACAACAGCTATCACACTAGTATTCAGGCGGCACCTTTTGAGGCATTGTACGGTCGTAAATGCCGATCACCTCTCTGCTGGGCGGAAATAGGTGATAGTCAACTCACAGGCCCAGAACTAGTGGTGGACACAACGGAAAAGATTTCACAGATCAGGCAACGCATGGCGGCAGCTCGTGACCGTCAGAAAAGCTACGCTGACAAGCGTAGGAAACCGCTAGAATTCCTGGTCGGGGACCGGGTTCTACTTAAAGTCTCACCCTGGAAGGGTGTGGTTCGTTTTGGTAAGCGAGGCAAGCTGAATCCACGGTATGTTGGACCATTCGAAATTACCGAGAAAATCGGTAAGGTAGCTTATAGATTGAACCTGCCTGCAGAGCTGAGCGCAGTGCACAACGTTTTTCACGTATCTAATCTGAAGAAGTGTTTATCGGATGAAACACTTGTAATTCCTTTTAAGGAATTGACGATTGATGAACAGCTACACTTTACTGAGGAACCGATTGAGATCACGGATCGAGAGATCAAAACCCTCAAACGTAGCCAGATACCCCTTGTGCGAGTTCGTTGGAACTCACGGCGCGGCCCAGAGTTTACCTGGGAGCGGGAGGACCAGATGAAGTCCAAGTATCCCCAGTTATTCCCAAACGAAACCCCCAGCACTGAAGCTACAACCGAATTTCGGGACGAAATTCCAAACTAACGGGGGGATGATGTGACACCCCGTTGAAACACGCTAGCTTGGCAGTGGCTGCTTCAACTTTCGGGACGAAAGTTCTTAAAACTTGGGGATAATGTGACACTCGAGGTTTTTCCGAACGAACACCTTGTAATATTTTGTGTATATAAATAGTATTAAATGGAAACGTGATCTTTATTTGCTTAACGTATGTTGAATGTACGTATTATATGTTTATGTATGTGAGTCGAGACCACAACTCGCAACCGGGCGGTTGCGAGTGGGCCTTTGGGCCGTAACCGGCTTGGGCCGAAACCCCAAACCCAACCCGAAACATCCCCTTGTATATATATATCCCACCTTTCCCCCACTTCTTCCATTTTTTTTTTTTACACACACAAACACTCCTCAAACTCTCTCAACTAGAAACCCTCAAACAACATCCAAACTCTTCCAAATTCTCGGTTCAAGCAAGGATCTCGGACAAGGACTCGGTCAAGATCACCACTCGGACACTCCATCTTCTCGGTTCTTTTTCTTTGTTTTCGGCTCCTTCTCCTCCTTCTTAACCGGTTAGTGTTGTTACTTTGTGCATAGAATTTATGTGATGTTTATGAACAAGAATGTGTTTGGTTAGAAACAATATGCATGATCTTTAGGATGATTTGTGAAGTTGGTCATATGTGAAAGCCCTTTTGTATGCAAGCTTAGTAACATGTTTAAATGACTAAAAGAATAAGTGGCTTATAAATGATTAGGGCTAACCAAACTATACTTCTTTAATTCTTGCAAAAATGATGATGAGTAAACATGAGATTTCGGCCATATAATGTATGTTTTCTTGTTTTGCATCATGATCTTGTCAAATATGTGATTTTCGGTTCATAAATGTGTGTTTATATGGGCATGAAAACCCTAGAAAAACTATGAACTTGATGAACTTGTTGAAGATAGTTTGAAGATTTAAAATGGCAAAGTTTGATCTATATGGTTTAATGGTCAAATGAGGAAAAATGTTTGTAGAAATCTTATTGGTTATTTCCGGATTTGGGCCTGAATTCTTGGTACAAAATGGACTGATGCATCTGCATCATCACGTGTGTATGAAAGTGACATATTACGACTCGCAACCACAGCATTCCGACTCGAGACCACGCCGTTGCGACTCGCAACCATAGCATGACAAGTCGAAACCACGAGATTGCGACTCGAGACCACTCTGTTGCGACTCGCAACCAAAACGTGACAACTCGAGACCACGGTTGCGACTCGCAACCACAGCATGACAAGCCGAGACCACCTGGTTGCGACTCGAGACCAGCTGGTTGCGAGTGGGCTGTCCATTTTGGTTATTGGGCCATTCTGTGTTAACTTGGACTGTCTGTTAAGTGGACTATGTGTTGCTGTGTTCTGTTTGACTGTGTTACTGATAGGGCCGGCCCAATAACCCCATGATTATTTACTTGTATGCATGTTACGTACTTGTATGTGTTTTACGTGAATGCTTGTACACCGAACCTGACCTATACCGGTAACCATGTTAGGACGTGGTGACCAACGTGATTGACAAGTAACCTAAACCTACCGAGCAACCCAAGGTGAGTTCACAACTTAAAAGCATGCGTCCCGGTGGTTTGGGACACGAGACTAACAACCCTATCCCCTGGTAAAAGGGGATACCATTTACATACCATCCCTAGTATTGGGAACACAACTTACTTTTCCTTCCCTGGTATTGGGAAACCTTTTTGGTTAATTACTGTTTATACGGATTGCAACTAACGGCACTAAACGAAACTCTATCACTCAAGTCCCTACTACAAATACCGATTAGTCGCCGGGTTAGGCGAACGAGTTATTAGTTGATAGCGCTATTTAGGTGTTTACCAGCCTCACACCGTGCCCTGGTTTGGGATCGGTCGTGAACTAATGTACTCAGAAATCCGTCAATGATGATAGAACATTGACATCGGGGCATCCTGCGGATACGCAACGGTTACCTAGTGTTCGGTATTGGAAAAACAGTTTAGTCGCTAACTTTTGGGGTAGCTCCCCAGGGCATGTATAAACGGATAAATTAACCGGTGAAACAAGTTTTTGGTAATTAAAACTGGACATCTAGTGAACTCACTCAGCATTATTGTTGACCCCTTACTGCATGCTTTGCAGGTAACCAGGGACGAAGGAGCTTGCAGCTTGGGAACGTGTAGTGTCTGTTCACCCTTGTGTTGGGTGTTACCTTATTTTGAATCATGAACTTTGTTTTAAACTACCGTACTTATGCTTCCGCTACTTAATACTGTTTTGGAATTTGAAACTTTAAACTCTGAACTTAATATTTGCTAAGCTTATGAATAGTAAGTATTACTTTTGTTATTAACTTAAGTATTCGGTATAATTGGTGGCTGGATCCTGGTCAGTCACGCCCCCGAAGCGGGTGTTATCCGCAGGTGGATTTTGGGGGTGTGACAGTTTAAAAATGAGAGCACGAAGCAAATTATTGAAAGATACTGCAATTTGTTGATGAACATGAAGAGATTAAGCATCAATAAAGATAATGAGGAGTTGATTGAAAAGCTAGCTGATGCATTGCCACACGAAAATTGGGGCACATATCTCATGATGCTAAGAAACAAGAAAGGATTTAGCAGTCTGACACTAAGCAAGTTCATTGAAAAGATTGAAGCTCAGGAGATGGAACAGAGAAAGATTTCAAGAATGAAAGATTTTGATGGTGAACAAGACATTGGGCTTTATTACAAAGCAGGGTTAAATGAAAAATCCACAAACATGTCACCGAAGGTTCAAACTGCTTTCAATGCAAAGAGTTCATCGGGAAGCTCATCCAAAGGATCAAACAGCAACACAAGTTTTTCGTCATATCCATCATTTGATCTGAACATTTCAGCAACCAAGAATGGCAAAAAGTTAAAATGCAACATTGTACTGAATCTGGAGAATGATCAGGAGTATTCTGAAGAATTAGCCAAAAGCCATATGTCTTTGTTGGGGACTATGTTAGAGTTTTACGGAAGTTTTGTTGCAGGTCAGATCGGGAATCCAATGCTTACAAAAGAGGATTACGATCAGATCGATGCTGAGGAAATGGAATTGATGGATATTAAATGGTGTTTGGCAAGTGTGTTAAGACGAGCTGAGAAATTTAAGCAGATCACAGGAAGAGATGATTTACGTGAAGCTAATGTTTCTACTTTAGGTTTTGATAAATCTAAAGTTACTTGTTTTCGTTGCAGGGAAAAAGGACACTTCAAGAGGGAGTGCACTAATCGCGAAGCAAGTGGAACTCAAAATCCGTTCAACAACAATGATTACTATCGGAAGGCCATTTATCATCAAGTTGCTCAACAACAACAAGAACCACAAGTGGCACATGGTAGAAAAGTGATTGAAGAATCTTCAAAGAGAGCTTGTCTGGTGAATCAAGATGATCAAACAGCTTCAGCAGGTTTCAATTGGGACAAATATGTTTCAGCTGATGGAAAAGCATGTTTGATAGATCAAGATGATGAAAAGTTACCAGAAGGGTTTAGCTGGGAGAATTTCAATTGGGATGATTATGATTTGAACAAAACTTCAATTCACAAAGGTTTTGTTGCTCAAATTGAAGAAGATAGTGATGATGGTACTGATTATTATGCAAAAAGGATGGAAAAGCATTTGAAAATGATGGCAGAAAGTGATAGTGAGGATGAAAAAGCTAAAAAGAAAAAGGCCAAAACACCGGTCAGTAGTGATGATGAGGATGTTCCGGTGATCAGAAGAAATGTAAAAGAAGTTCCAGCTTTCAAGATTAATGAAGAAGCTGATGCAAGGAAGAGTCCGGTGATTTGTGAAAACTGTGAAGCTGTAAAGAAACAAAACAGTACTTTGATTCACAACATGAACAGGTTGAAAGAATCTTATGATGTGCTGAACAAAGCTATGAATCAATACAATGAATCCAGTGAAGAACAGGCAACAGCAATGAAGACACTTCAAGGAGCGTTCATGATAAAGCAGAAAGTTGTGAACAATTACATTGAGAAGTGTGTTGTTTTGGAACAAAAACTGGATGGTCAAAGAATTGAAACAGAAAGAGTTAATCGATTGTTAAAAAGTTACTCATGTACTTCTTATGTCATTGACATGATTTACCCAACTGTAGAAGGTATGAAGGCTTTTGAAGATGATGAAGTAACTGAAGAAAATAAAGTATTTGAAGAAAAGACTCCTGAAAAGAAGAAATAAAAGAAGAAGGATATTGAAGTAAAGACATCTGGTAAGAAACAAGGTGTCAGTTACAACAAGTGTCCACCCCCGCTAGAAAATGGATATTCGCCAAGAAATCCAAATTCTGAAAGAGTCAAAAAGGCAACCAACTTACAGTGGGAGTCTGAACCTTCAGTCGAATTGCCAGAAAGTATTGATGTCACGTTTACATCGTCTAACACTGATCAACAATCTCAATTGATGAAGAAAGTAGTGGATCATGTGTTAGATAACGATGAAACCGAGGAGTCAAACTCGGAGTCTATTTCAGATTCAAAGTCTGAGTCCAGCACTCCAAGTCAAACCGAAAAACACGGCAAAAGAGTTTACAATAAAGAATTCATGTTATCAAAATCTAATTTGAATGATGAAACATTTAAAGTGGCATATACTTTGAATGATTCTGACAAATTATATTCTGATGAGGAATTTCCAATAAGAGGTGTCAAACCTGAAATGATCAAAAAGGTTTTCAAATTAACAGAAATTAATATTTCTGAAATAAAAGATGTAAATCTTACTGATAAACCTAAAAAATACATCTCAAGAGTTCAACAAAGAGAAAACAAGAAAAAGGGTTATAGTTCTGGTTCTGGTTATCGAAAGAAACCAAACCATAACGGTAATTTCAAAAAGAAAGGTTAAGGTTTTATTCCACCAGAAAATCATAAAAATGAAAAATATGTTAGAGATTTTAAATCAAAGATGATTTTTGTTTCAGGTACATCATCTGAAGAAGAGAAAGAAAATCTATTCAGAAATCAAACGAACAGAGAATTCCTTGCTACGAAGAAGCAAGATGAGGTGAAGAATGAAGTTGTTCAAAAGAAAGAAACGAGAACATGTTTTCAATGCAAAATAACTGGTCATATTGCCAAGAATTTTCCTAAGGCAATTCAATCAAAACAAGAAATGTCTCGTAAACTGAAAGAGAAAGTGATTGAGTTTGAACCACCAATTGATAGAACAAAACTTTTCAAAAATTCAAAATTTGAAATTGGTGAATGTTCAAACAGGTTTTACAAGAGAAGGGCAAATCTTGACAACCAGAAATGGATTGTTAAGAAATCTGGTGATAGTTCTAGCGATGACTCTGGTTCATCAAAATCAGAGGAGCTATCTTTTGGCGATGAATCTGATTCCACAAAATCAGATGAGCCACAGGTTGAGGAAAAAGGTGAAAAATCAGTTCCGACTGTGAATGATGTGAATTTTCCACCACTTCGGGCTGAAAATTTTAAAAAGAAAATTGGTAAAGTTGAAATTTCAAACCAATTTTATTCTGATAAAAAGGTTTTTGATGTTGAAAAGGCCTTTAACCCCAAAGTGAAACACATCGTTGGAAAAATGATTGACAGAAAAGTCAAAGGAGTTAAAGACTTCTATGAGAAGAAGATGGTAGGTAAGAAACCGAGTGTTAGTAGCTCGGTATCACCCAAGACTGGTCAGGCTTGGGTGGATATATTCTTTGTTTAAAAAACCTGACTTGCCGGAGCTCCCAAGTGGGTAATCGTGGAGCATGAATCGGCATCTTTATTAAAATTGTTTTGAAAAATTGAAAATGGTTAAGTGTGACTTGCCGGAACTCCCAGGTTGGTAATTGGGGAGTAGGAATCGACATCTTTCTTGAGAAATTCACAGGTTGGTAACTGTGATATTTCGATCTGCAAGTCGTAAATCAAGGACATTAAGTTGTACTTGATTTTCTACAAATAGTATGTTTGGTTTGTGAATCTACAAGTGGTTGAAAAACAAAGTGATGAGATAATCCCCATTTCCTACAAATGGTAAAATCAACAAAACTTATTTTCCGGAAAAACCATTTTGATTAGAACAAACTTAAGTGTTTTGAAATCATAATAGGAAAATAGTTTGTTGTAAGGGGGAGTTCTGATTGTTTATGCCAAGTGGATGGCGAATTGAAGCGATTCACATCAAGTTGTCAATTTCTTGTACAGTTTGTTTTCAAGTTTCTTTAAATGTTTTTGAATTATAGGGGGAGTAAGAATTTTCAGAAAATCCAAAAACATTAGAAAATTTGAAATATCCAAAAACATGATAAAACAAAAATAAATGAGTTTTGTTGTGAAAAGAGGAGATGATAATACATCAGTGGACTATCACAACATGCTAAAGAATTGGAAAGTAAAAATGTGATAAACAATCTCACTGTGGATGTGCCAGTAGGTTATTGCACATTCAGTAAATTGTTTTCGAGATATAAACCTAAATTTCAAACTTACTTATATCGTGGGGAACATTTCTTGGATATATGGGTAACCCCCGAAATCTTGTTTGAAAGTCCCTCTTTCTAAGATACTAGGTCTTTATACTCAGTGATATCTGGGGCATTATCCCGGGACTTCTGATTTTGCGGAAGCAATGGCCTAGTCCCCGTATAATACTTTGCATTTGCTTGAAATATAGCGCTGCCCTCAGTACAAAAATGATAAAACATTGAAAAATGCTAATCATGTGCTGTTGAAGAAAAGATTCTCTAAAGGGAACACACCAAAAGACGAGCCGTCATCTCTCTGCTGAACGGAAGTTCTGACCTGAGCTCTCACGGTTTCGCATTTAACCCTTTAACAGATATCATCTAGGTATACTCACCTGTAAGACTGAATATTGGGATCTGGATACGGGAGTATATTCAAGTGGTGGGACACGCGAATAAGTTTAAGTTCTTAAGACTCTAATCTCATATCTCGAAACAGTTGAACTTTGTGTGAAAATTTAAGTGGATCAGTATATTGACAATCTAGGTGAATTGTTTAGAACTTAAAATGTTTAAAGCTTAACGGTGTTGGTGATTTGTCTCAAAAACTGATATGATCCTCTTACACAAACTCATAAAAAGATTGTCTGTATATATTTTTGTACTGCATTTTATTTTATTAAAAAAATCAAAAAGATTTTGAGTGTGTTTTAGCTTAAATTTTTGAAAAGTCAAAAAGATTTTCGACAACTGATGTTGAAGAGCTGATTTTCAAAATTCCAAATGCTAAACATGATGATCAATTTGAGGGGGAGTTTGTGTATAATGAACACAAATTGTGTGTGTTTTGCTTACAAGTGGTAATCAGAAGTTTTTTTAAATGATTAATCATTCTTGATTGTTTGACAACTTACAAGTGGTAAGCAGAAATTATAATTTGTCAAATTATAAATTTATGAAATTTACTGTGAGGTAGAGAATGTGCAGGTTTGAAGTAAGAGTTGGGTTAATTGATCCTGAGGAGCTTGTGATTAGATAAAGCCAGGTTCCGATTCTTGAGGATTCCGTGTATAAGAGAATGCCAGGTTTCGATCCTGATCAGAAAAGAGTCAGGTGATGATCTTGAACCTGTGGAAGCCAGACTGCGATCCCAACTTATCGAAAGGGGGAGTCTATAGATGGTAAAGAGTCAGGTTATGATTCTGGAAGCATGTATTCTCACAAGTTGCTGATGAACATAAGGAATCAAGAGATCTGATCAAGAGAATTAGAAAGAAGCAAGAGCCAAGTGCAGATTCTGGTAAAAGAGTTCGAGAGGAGTGTGTTAGTGCTGATAAAGAGAAGAGAGTGATTTGAGGATGCTTTACATTGTAAGATACTTCAAAAGAGCCCGAAGACTGATAAAGACTGAAGATGTTGAAGACTCGACACTTAAGACTCGTCAACATTTGAGGGGGAGTCTGTTGGTGCATGCGTCTGTCGACTCCGTCTTGTATCGAGTCTTGTACATAGAATGTTAGATCAGGACACGTAGTTCGAGATAATGTAATTCCGCTTGAAAGGAGTTAATTCGCTTGAATGGTATCTAGGTAATTCCGCGCGGAATTAAGTTCCACTTGGAATCTTAATTCCGCTTCGAACTCCTTTCAAACGGAATCAGAGGCCTATAAATACTCCTCAAGCGAGATTAGTTGTAACGGTTCCGGTTTATGCAACGAAGTGCTGCCGAAGTGTCGTCTCGCTGTAAATTGTCATCAAATCAATAAAATCGACAGTTAATGAGTATATCTAGCTGAATTGACCTTGATACATTTGTTTCCGCCTCTCGTATCAAGCATAAACTCTTCTGATTGACTCGTGCGGGTCCGAAAACGATCCTACATACAATTGTTTCAATGCTCATTATCAAAATCTTTGTAGAATCTCCCATATTTTTATGTGTTAGATTCTTAGAAAGATATCTGAAGTATTATCATGATTCATTGATTTGATTTAAGTAATACTTATATATGTTTTAATTTATTTCAAAACAGTTATTATTAATCCTTGATTGGATTCCTAATAATACATTCTCAAGTTTTTATGATAGTTTAATCGGGATTTCAATATAAAACATAAAATTTACTTAGTAAATATCGTAATGCTATATACAAACCTATTTTTGTCACAAGTTTTCACAATTAAGATTATAATACGAAATGTTTTTGCCATTTATTTGGCCACTAAAACCTATGTATTCGCCGACATTTTTTTGCTGACTGTTTTCACATATGTTTCAGGATTTTCGACTGTTCAAGCATGGAACGCATAGGACTGCATACGGGCCTTAGACTTCTAAAACAAAAGAACAATTACATGTATTCTTTGTCTGTAAAACAATGTTAATGATAATGAAACAATTTAGTACCAGTAGTTGTGAGCAATTTGTAATGTGACTCCCCGATATTTCCGCTGCGTGTTGTTATATTACGCGATTGGGGTGTTACAGCACGCCCTCGTGTCCGCTGGGCACGACCCCGTGTGCAGAAGCGTATCTGTTCTATCAAGATTTCCTCAGATTCTGCAAATCTTATAGTTGACCACGGCCCCATGTCCGCTGGGCACGCCCCCGTGGTGGGTAATAGAAGCTTCTACAACTTTGTCTTTTCTGCTAACACTTGGGCATGCCCCCGTGCTCATTGAGCACGGGGCGTGTTCAGTCTTCTGTTCTCTTGTTTTTGCTTGGGGAGATGCTGTCGGGGGGTCGGGCATGCCACGTTTGTTCCTTTTCTTGTATTTATGTTAGATTTAGCTGCCTTTTTGCTTCTTTTGTTCATTTGAGCTCATTTAATCCTGAAAATACAAAAGGAAGACAAAAACACACTTTTTCCAACATTAGTACTAAAAAAGGGTTAGTTTTATGCCACAATTGATGTATTTATATGTTGCATTTTGTACACATCAATGGTTCAAAGCCTTCTAAGTTTGGTTTTTTGTTAAACATCAACTCATGACAAGTTTTGTTAAAACGTTTAACAGTTAAAACTTTGTTTAGGACGTAGCAAGCTGTATTCACAGCTTCACCCCAGAAAAGAACTGGTAGCTTTGAATCTGAAAGCATCGTCCTAGCGGCTTCAATCAACGTCCTGTTTTTCCTCTCAGCGACTCCATTCTGTAGAGGCGTATAAGGAGCAGAATATTGATGTTCAATTCCCTTGCGAAGATAATAGAGATCCAGAATATGATTCTTGAACTCCGTGCCATTATCACTCCTTATCCTCTTGATCTTTGCATCATGGACGTTTTCCAATTTTGTAAAAAGATCTATCAACATCTCTGCTGTCTCATCTTTTGTACCTAAAAAGAAAACCCATGAATAACGTGAGTAATCATTAGTGACAACAAGACAATACTCCTTTCCACCTATGCTCCTCACGTTCACTGGACCGAATAAATCCATGTGAAGTAATTCATAAGGGGCATCTATGGAATTTACTGTTTTAGACCTATGAGGTTTCTTGTGTTGTTTTCCCTTTTGACAGGGTAGACATTTATCTTCCACTTGAAACCTCTGCATTGGAACCCCTTTCACTAGCTCATTTTTAACAAGGTAATTCATTTTCCGATAGTGAATATGGGCCATGCGTCTGTTCCATAACATCGATTCAGCTTCAGATGCTTTTGATAGTAAACACGCCACCACAGCAGTTGGATCCTTAGCACCCATGTCCATGACATAAGTTTCATTTCTCCTTGGCGCTCGCATCACTATCCAATCGTCCGGAATCTCCAAACCTAGTTTCAACACTAATGCTTCGTTCTTGGTAAAATGGACCGAGTGACCCTTGTCGCAGACTTGTGACACGCTCATCAGGTTGTGTTTAAGCTGCTCAACGTAGTTCACTTTGTCCAATGTGATCTTCCCATTGGTCACTTTTCCTCGTCCTATAATTCTACCACCTTTAGTACCCGCAAAATTCACATGTCCACCATCATAATCTTCAAACTCAGTCAACAATCTCGCATCCCCCGTCATGTGCCTGGAGCAGCCACTATCAACATACCATAAGTTGATAATCCTCCTTAGCAGCTCCTACACACACCAACCAAGAAATTAGTTAGATTGGGGGACCCAAGCCTTAATGGTCTTGGGTCGTCCAAATTCACCAACTACTGGAACATCCATCCAATATCCATTACTCCTAACTGGAGTCTTGGATCTCAGACTTGTTGATGGAATTTGATTTTGATTTCCACTAGGCCTTTGGTCCTGAGGGTTCCTATATGTGTTTGGACTATTTGACCTTTGAAAATTTTGATTCCAAGAAGCTTGATTGTTATAATTTCTAAAGCCATTGTTATAAAAAGTTCGACCACCGTTATTTTGGTATCGAATTTGATATTGACCTTGACTTCTGAAATTATTAGAATTATAATTGTTCATTCTTGGTGAACTGCTTCTAGGTCTCTCATATCTGCCTGGTGGAGATTTAGGCTAAAATCTTGGTTGATTTCTTTGAAAACGAGGAACTAGTGGAGTTCTTTTTTCAGCCTTATCTACACCAACAGCAACATTTTATGGTTGCTTAGGCGCTGACTTCTTTGGAGAGTTGGACTCTTTCTCCTTTTTATCACCAATCTTCTCTGGTGACTTCTCTCTCTTTTTCTCACTCACTTGTGCTTCATTCTTTTTGTTAGGACAGCAGCTAGCTACATGTCCTTTGGTGTGACATTTGAAGCACGATCTCTTTTTCGAAGAATTCTTATCTGAAGCCTTTGAACTAGATTCAGGTTTTGATGATGATGCCTTAGAAGGATTTGGTTCAGTTTGCTTAGTTTCAAAATTTTCTTTGTTTTTGTTTTTAGCAAACTCTACATTCGATTCGTTTTCAGTAACAGCTGTTTCGTTTTTCATGTCACTTCCTTGAACAAAATTAATCTTTTTAACAAAAGTTGGATTCTTATTCTTAGGATGTGAAGTTTTCTTTTTTCAAAACAGGTTTGTTGTTATTATCCTTCTTAGCATCATCACTCTCAGACTCATCACCTTGACTTGATGTGGAACTACTTGTTGCTGTTGACATAAAATTTGTTAGCTCATCTTCATCAGGTAGGAATGAATAATCATGACTAAGAGGAGGTGGGACTTCATTAAAGACCTTGAATCCCACACTAGTCTTGTCATTACTCTTCTTTAACCCACCCATCATGTGTTTCATAACAAAAGTAGAGTCCCTGAATTGACCTAATTTCTTTTCAAGTTCAACAATTTTGAGTTGTGCATCTGACAACTCTTTGCATTTTTCAGAAATCTCTTTTGTTTTCACAACCATCATGTCATGAGCTAAGTCTATGACTTGAAGTTTTTCGTTTAGTTTGCAGGTTAAAGCTTCAATTTCACTTTCATAACCTTTTATCTTCTTCAAGTATGAAGATTCGTTTCTTTTAGCAAAAAAGTTTGATTTTTTAATGTTAGACATCTCACTTACCAAACTTTAGTTTTGTGTGGACAACCTGTCAACCTCACCCTATAATTCACGACATTTTAAACACACAGAATTAGACTTTACCTATCCTGTTTGTTTGTCAAGGTTGGCCATTAGAGCTGCAAGTTGAGCTTTCATTCTTTTGTATTTAGCATACTTTTCTTCAGCTTCCCTTTCATGGTCAGACTTTTGCTTTTCCTCTTCAGCATCTGTTGTCTGATCACCCTTCTCTTCTTCAGCTTTACTCTCTATCTCAGCCTCAGCATCCACTTTTGCTTCAGCATCTCCCATAGTTGCTTCATCATCATCATCAGCTGGCACTATCTCTGCCATGAATGCCTGAGTGGCATTCTCATTATCTTCTAGATAAATACTCCAATCATATGAACCTTCTCGTGCTGTAGAGATCAAAGCCTTTGAGCTAGAATTGTTTGATGCATTCCTGTTGTTTGAACTCTGATTCGAAGTCTCTTGCTTTTGTTTTTGACATTCCCTAACTTTGACATTTAAAGCACCTCACTTTGGTCTTGTCAAAACCAACAGTCCTCCCTACAAACTTCTTTCCTGTTCTGTTCATGAATCTCTTCACTCGTCTAGAAATCATGGCCATTTGCCATTGCAAATCCATCTCTTCGAGATCACCAGGATCAATCTGATCATAGTCTTCATCTAAAGTGGCAGGATCAGATATCTTCCCCTGAATGTAGTTCTCATAAGAAGCAACGAATGAAGCAAGTAGAGCCAGATGTTCTTCAGCAGATTCACGCTCATAGGCATTGACTTTGTAGTACTATTCTGCTTAGAAGCTGATGTTCTCTTGGCTCCTGTTGATCCTCCTGAAGCAGCTACAAAACACACATCACCATCCTCATTCACTGTGACCTGCTCATTCTCACACGAAAGAAACGCAGTAGCTGAGTCGCTAGAAGCGTTGTGAGATGAAGAAGATGTAAGTCCATTGTAAATCCCTGGATCTTGAACCTGATCATATCCAGTATCTTTCTTCTTCATACTGAGCTCATAAGCTCTCAGCTTGCCAACTACTTCTTCCAGCTCCTTCGTCTCATAATCTGCTTCTCCCTTGATCATGAGAGTGTAGATATCCCACTTAGTAGGTAAGGCATCGAGCAACTTGTCATTCTTCTCTACGTCAGAATAGCAATCGGTCTCATAATTTTCCATTTCTGACATCAGATGGTAGTAACGAGTGATGATGTCCTCAAGCGATTCATGTTTCATGTACTTGAAAACAGCGAACTGCTTCTTCAGTAGATCAATCTTGTTTTTCTTAACATCTGCATTTCCCGCATATCGCTTTTCTAATGCATCCCACATATCCTTTGAATTAGAGTACTTCTTGAAGGTATGCTTGATGCTATCAGGTAAGGACATTTTTATTGCAGCCAAGGCTCTCTTTTCAGCCTCATACATCTTTTTTATCAGCCTCTTGCATGTTCACATAGGCTGTTCTACGTGGTCTACCCTCAAAGTCATGTGTTGGGTTTGTGTACCCATCTTCAATACATATCCACATGCGTGTGTCCTGATATTCAATGAAGGATTGAAAACAATCCTTCCATGTCAAATAATTTTCCACCTTCATCATCTTAGGCGGTTTGTTGGTAGTGCCAACCTCATGCTCCATTTTCAAAAGCTCATTCAAAGTAGACATGTTCGATATTTTAAACGTTGCAGACTGATAAAACCGTACAAAATATCTCCGAAAACAGTGGTTACCAAATTATATCGTTAGAATCGTCTCGAAAAGACGAATCCAATAATTTTTTTTAAATGCAAGGAATTTAACGGTGCAGACGGTTTTGTCAAACGAGCTACAGATCACTTTCTATTCACGACAACGTGAATTTTTTCTTACGCTTGCCAGAGAATATTCCACCACTTTAATTATGCTATTAATTTCGTTCAACAGGTCAATTTCGCTGGTTATTTCGCTGAACAGGTTAATTTCGTTGGTTATTTTAAATTCGCTGGTTTTTATGCTGTCAGGTTCGCTGGTGAATTTCGCTATTACGACGACTGGTAAAGTCGCCGATCACAGTAATAATTTCGCTGAGGAAAATTATACGGTTACCAGAGTCTCCTTTGGATTTTAAGTTTGCCGAGTCAAACAATTTCGCTGGTCACCGAGATATTAAGTCACAAATTCGCTGGTCTGTTAAGTTCGCTGATCCAGTAAATTCGGAAACTTAATCTGTTCGAAAATCTGAAGATTCTATCTCCTCTCCAACACAAATCTGCAAAATCTGACAACCTAATCAGCACAATATTTTTGAAAAATATGAAGAACTGATCGAAAAACACGAAGAACATTCTTCGAATCTTCAAGTCTTTCAGCCAAAAACTTTTCCAGAATCAACAAAGTCTTTCCAGAAATCCTGCAAAACAGCAACCAAACAAATCCGAAGATCAAAAACAGCCAAAAATTTTGAAAATTTATATCAAACACACAAAAATTTCAAAACCCTAATTTTTCAGGTTTCAAAATTTTCGAAAACTTCCTGTTTCTTCCAAGCACAATTCTGAACCAAGCCTTCAAGGGCCTAATGCTCTGATACCAATTGTAGGTCCCTTGGTCTTATGGATCGTAACAGAATTGTCAATCCAATCAAGAGTGCGGAATCCTCTTGATCAGAATATCATAGAAAACGTGTAGAAACAACAATTCACAATCAACCGGGTTTCTATTGATTATCAAACACGAGTATTACAATCAATCAAACCCTAATTCGTCCAAGCTAGAGCTCTCACGAAAATTCTCTCTCACAAACACTGTTTTTGGTTGATTAACCTAAACCCTAAAGCAAAGCCTTGTTTGTATAACACAAGGTTTGCTACTTGGGCTAGGGATTCCTATATGGGCAAGCCCAATTCGTCCCCCCTTAACCCAACTGGGTTTTGTTTAGCCCAAACTCTATTATCTAACTATTACAAAGCTAAACCCGCTAACTGCTTATCGTTTTACTAATTACAAGATATCCAAAGACCAAATCTAAGCTGTTGTCGCAAATATGCACCAACAAACCCAGATGCTATCGTGACCTGCGGTTGTACGTGGGAGTTTGGTTATGTAGTCCATGGCTATGCTTTCCCATTTCTACATCGGGATTACGGGTTGTTCAAGCAAGCCAGAGGGTCTGTGATGCTCGGCCTTGACTTTTAAGCAAGTTAGGCATCTTCCAACATAGAGGGTGATATCTCTCTTCATGCCCGGCCACCAGTACTTGTAGTGAAGGTCCTGGTACATTTTATCGGCACCGGGATGAATAGAATACCGGGATTTGTGGGCTTCGTCCATCAGAATCTGTCTCAAATCGTTCCGCTTAGGGATCCAAATTTGGTCTAGATAATGGAATATCCCATTCAATTTATTCACTAACTGGGCTCCATCGTGATGAATTCTTTCCTTCTTCAAAGTACGCTCGGTAAAACATGCATGTTGGGCTTCGCGAATGAGAGACTCGAGATAATGCTGGGCTGGAACATTATGGACGATATGCAAATAGCTTCGTCTGCTGAGTGCATCGGCTACGACATTTGCTTTGCCAGGATGATAACGGATCTCACAGTCATAATCGTTGAGAAGTTCTACCCATCGGTGTTGACGCATATTAAGTTCTTTCTGGCTGAAGATGTGTTGTAGGCTCCTATGGTTGGTGAAGACCGTACACTTTGTACCATAAAGGTAGTGTCGCCAAATTTTCAACGCAAAAACAACTGCGCCTAGCTCGAGGTCATGGGTTGTATAGTTCTTCTCGTGGATCTTGAGGTTACGAGATGTGTAGGCGATAACCTTGTCTTGTTGCTTGAGCACGCAACCAAGACCAAGGTTCGAGGCATCGCAAAAGACAACGAAGTCATCGTTTCCGTCCGGTAAAGCAAGGATGGGAGCATTGCAAAGCATGTTCTTGAGGGTTTGGAAAGCAGACTCTTATTCAGTTCCCCAAACAAAGGATCTGTCTTTATGCGTGAGAGAGGTAAGCGGCACAACGATTTTAGAGAACCCTTCGATAAATCAGCGATAATATCCCGCTAGTCCGGGAAAAGAACGGACTTTAGACGGGTTCTTAGGCGTAATCCAACTCTTAACTACTTCAATCTTCGCGGGATCGACATGAATACCTTGACTATTGACAATGTGACCGAGGAATTGAACCTCCTCCAGCCAAAATTCACACTTGGAGAACTTGGCGAAGAGTCGATTCCCCTGGAGTAGCTGGAGAACCAAACGTAGATGCTGCGCGTGTTCGGCTTTCGACTTGGAATAGATCAGGATATCATCGATGAACATGATGACGAAGCGGTCGGGAAATGGTTTACACACGCGATTCATCAGATCCATGAAAACCGCGGGTGCGTTGGTTAGACCAAAAGGCATAACAATGAACTCGTAATGGCCGTAACGGGTGCAAAAAGCAGTTTTGGGTATATCCTCCTCTTGGATGCGAAGTTGGTGATAGCCTGAGCGTAGATCGATCTTCGAGAAACACGTAGCACCTTGTAGCTGATCAAACAAATCATCGATTCGAGGCAGGGGATAGCGATTCTTGATTGTTAGCTTATCAATTCCCTGTAGTCGATGCACATCCGGAACGACCCATCCTTCTTTTTGACGAAAAGGACCGGCGCGCCCCACGAGGAGGAGATTGGGCGAATAAAGCCTTTATCAAGTAGTTCCTGGAGCTGACTCAAGAGTTCACGCATTTCGGACGGGGCGAGTCGATAAGGAGCTTTAGCAACAGGGTTGGCTCCAGGAATGAAGTCGATACGAAAGTCGATATCACGACTTGGCGGTAAGCCGGGGTGGTCTTCAGGGAAAACATTCGAAAATTCACACACAATGGGACATCATTCACTTTGGTCTTCCCTTTCTTTTCCTTCTCCGCTACTACAATGTTAGCCAAGAAATCTCTGTATTCGTTGCGGAGATACTTGCTAGCTTGGACACATGACATAAGCTTGAGGTACTTCGAAGCGGTTTCACCATAAACACACAATAAATCACCATTCACGAGCGAAAATCGAATCATCTTATCGAAGCACACAACTTTAGCATGGTTTTCGCGAAGAAAGTCCATGCCTACTATAATGTCAAAACTTCCGAGCTGCATCGGGATGAGATCGATTGGGAAGATGTGATTGTTGAGCTCAAGAGTACAATCACGAAGAACAGAATTGACTGCGACAGTTCTTCCGGTGGCGACTTCAACATCGAACGTCGAGGGGAGATGAGAGCGCTTACGATTAAGGAGCTTCTCAAACTCAAACGATACAAAACAGTTATTGGCTACAGTATCAAATAAACATGATGCATATATACCATTCACAAGGAACGTACCATTGACCACATTGTTGTCAGCCTGGGCCTGGCGCACATTGATGTTGAAAGTTCTGGCGAGGGCGGCTTGTTGCTGTTGCTGCTGAGGCCGTTGTTGCTGCTGAGGCTGCTGTTGTTGAGGCTCTTGTTTCACAATCCTGTTCGGGCACATGTTTGCGAAGTGGTAAGTACATGTCGAGCAGGCAGGGTGGGGGCTAGTGTAAGCACGTTTAGCAGGAGGTGCTTGAGTGACTGGTGCTGGAGCTGATTGGTGTTGTTGTTGCTGAGCTGGTACTGCTTGGAGAGGAGCAGCGGCAGTGACAACACAGTTCTTGTTGCTAGAGTTGTTCTTGTTCTTCCTCTTGCGACGAGAGGATTTTGACGATTGCGGGGCAGCGGTGGCTGTTTCGGCAGATGCAGCAGTGGTAGCTTGATGCAGGTTCTTCGAAGCTTTATCCCAAAACCCAGCTTTGACTCGCTTGTCGTTGATTTCAGCGGCAAGCAGGTAGGTTTCCTCGATTGTTGCTGGCTTTGAAGCATGCACAAAATCTGCGACACAATCTGGCAGGGCTCGAATGTACTTCTTGATCGTCATGTCAGCATTCTTTACTTGATCAGGACAGATAATACTGAGCTGCTTGAAGCGAGCGGTTAAAGCTGCGCTGTTACCATATTTCTGCTTGATGTGCCAGAATTCGTCCTCCAACTTTTGGCGCTCATGGGGAGGGCAGAATTCTTCGAGCATGACGTTCTTCAACTCATCCCACGACAGACCATAAGCTGCGTCGTTTCCGTGTTTGTTCCTCTCGGCCATCCACCAGTCTAATGCGCGGGACTGGAAGACGCCGGTAGCATTCAGAGTGTGGAGATTGTCAGGACATCCACTCTGATGCAGGGTGACCTCGATCGAATCAAACCATTGAAATAAAGCCGTAGGGCCTTCCTCGCCAGTGAATTCTTTCGGTCCGCATGCCTTAAACTGCTTGAAGCTAAACCCAGACTTTGGTGAGTCTGTCCTAGATTCTTCAGACGATTTGCTCATATTTTCGTACAGTTCACTGATGACTTGAGGTACTACCTTTGCCATTTGCTTGGCAACCATAGCGGCGAGGCGTTTATCTGCTTGCTTTCGGTGAGCAGCTTGAGTAGCGCGAGATCCAGATGACGACATTGTCTGCAACAGACATCGCCACAGGACTCAACACAATATAATCGAATCTCACCTCACACGCCTAATACTACTAAAGCTCAGGAACACGATCACATAACCACATAGACACGTAACCAAAGATTCACTTAAGCACAGAAGCACATAAGCACATAACACGTAAGCACATAAGACACGTAGAACACAATGGAGCACATAGAGGCAGTCAGAATACGGAAACCTATCATTCAAAGTTCGCGAGCGTTCGAGAATAACGACTGCGATTATCGAATACATCGAGCAACATGGCGTAAGATGGCTCCACAAATTGTAGCGATTTGTCAACGTTTTGTGATAAATGTGCGGTGCGAGTCATGTGTGTCGATCAAAGCAAGAGCGAAAAGCGAATAAATCACCAAAATCGAAGCATATAAACAGTAATCCACATAGAACACACATAAAATCGGCAAATATCAGAGTCGGGAGGTGCGGGCTCAGAATTGAAACACATAAAAATTGGCGAAAATGAGAGATCGAAATCGAGTATAGATTGTCTTAGGCCGGTAGACATTGACTACCCAAAGCGATTCGACTATTCACAAGGACCTTCAGCACACACTTTGGCCTTCGGGACTGTGCTCTTGCCTCGAATTTGGGCGAATGGCACACATCCTTCCAGTTACGGTGTGACTTCCAGTCGTTGGAGTCCGTCGAGACTTTGGTGTGAGTTTTGTAAAACAAAATAGGGCGGAATAAGTCGTCAAGGTTCGGGTTTAACCCCTAACTTAATAACTTTGTTCCTATTTTGATAAAAATAGAGACGGTAATCCGCGTTAAAGTATGGATTTCACTCCTGATTCAACGCAAATTCTCGCGTTTTATAGAAAAATACAGATCGAATAAGCGATTTAATCGAGAGTTTGTGGTTTTCACACCTAATCTCGATTTAATCACTCGTTCAAAAATAGTACAGTGCGACCACCTTAGAAAAGGTAGTTGTGATAGTATAGCGTGAATGCGAGCGAGAAATAGCAGGTAAGCTTGCGCAGAACCCCTACAGAATTCGCACAAGTCGTTCCATTGGTACTTAAACTATAGACTAGGTCGTTTCTAAGACATCGACCCGGACTAGGTCGAGTCTTGCCTAATTCCCTATAGTTATGGCTCTGATACCAATCTGTCACACCCCAATCAATGGCAGAATCATCGGGGTGCGACACTGAGCGAAACAGATTGTCAAAGAAATTCCATAACAACTAATATTACCGAATAGTTTAAAATATCATGTCCCATACCATGACCCATAAGTTAACATTGTTATTACAGACATAGATATTCTTCAAACAAAAGCATGTTCCGACAACTCAGATTTAAACAAATAAAAATAAATTGTCTTTGTTTCTAGACTCTTTCCTAGCCTCGATTTCACAGCATTCCAAGCAAATAAACATCTTAAGCACCTGCCACATACGTTAAAGTAAAAGTCAATACACATAGTGTAAATGTGAGCTTACAAGTTTGCTATTGATGTCGATAACTTACGTGCTTCATTTCACCATGTGTACGTGCTGGTTATGCGCAAGGTAGTTCGTAATGCATGATCACCACTGCGACCCATGTATTTAATTGTCCTTAACAACCCCTGAGTGAACAGGTGCTGAGTCCAAACTATAGTACTATCGTTGCTAAGGTAGGTAGACAGCAAACCATGTGTAAACATAACAAACACGCATTCATTGAGTCACGTATAACATGCAGTAACGGTTAGCGTTTAAATAGTGTTGCGTTGTGTGATTGATGTGATTTGAATATAGGTAACGTATGTAACACCCAAAAGTGCTAAAAGCAAAAAGGGTTCGAGTATACTCACAGCGATGATGGATTGATGGGAGCGCTAGAGTGAGATTAGCCTGACCAGAACGATAGCATAACGATAAGCGATACGTAATGGGTGAGAGGTGTCAGTGGATCGGACGGTACTCCGATCGGATGGCAATCCGATTGGGTGACAATCCGCTCGGATGGTCAGCCGATCGGGTAACCTTTCGAGTGGATTGTTTCTTCATTTGGGAAGGATGTGTTTGTGTATGATGGCTTGACTTTTGAAGTTTTCGTTGTAGCATTTTGAAAACATAGAAGTATCTCTACTTTTCAGGTCGATCGATCGAACGACCGTTCGATCGGGCGATAATCCGATTGGTTGGACACTTTAGTGAGAACAAGTTCACAGTAGTTTCACTCGATCGGATTGTAGTCCGATCGGGTGTCAATCCGTTTGTATTGAACATGTTGAAAATTGTTTGAGTGTTGAGTTCAAAACATCACAGGGTCGGATGGTCGGCCGATCGGGTGGCAACCCGATCGGGCGGCAGTCCGTTTGATGATCAAAACTCTTGAAGTTGGAAATAAAGTTTAAGTGTGGGACCCAAGGTGCAAGTCGATCGGGTGGCAACCCGGTCGGGCGGCAACCCGATCGGATGGCAGTCCGATCGGACGGCAATCCGTCCTGGTCGACCTGATCGTCTTCTTCACTTGGTTGTTTTGGTAGTTTTGTAGTTTTATCGAGACGGTGTGACAACGTGTTAATCAACAGAACCCCATCTTGACCCAAGTGACCTGATCAAACAGGAATCACCCAAGTTCGACCAGTTAACCGGTTCAAGATGGTTGTTCTTGCTTAACCTGAAATCGGTGGTCTCGTGGATAGAATCTAGATCTTGAGCTAACACATCACTAAGAAAGAGTAGAAGACTAGAACAAGGTCCGATTCTATCAGTTTTGAGTGTATTGAGTGTAAAAGAGTTGAAAGAAGGTTAGAAACCATCTTTCAATCCCTTTTCACCATGAATATGTTCAGATATATGCAAGATCTTTGTTTATTTAT
Source organism: Helianthus annuus (assembly GCF_002127325.2). Classification (NCBI taxonomy): domain Eukaryota; kingdom Viridiplantae; phylum Streptophyta; class Magnoliopsida; order Asterales; family Asteraceae; genus Helianthus; species Helianthus annuus. The sequence goes on from NC_035437.2 coordinate 50,905,614, forward strand.
GTGGAAATCGTTCAGGTCCAAGTTGTTCTTGGTGGATTGAAGCCAAAACATGAAGTTCATAAGAACACCATGATGACATCATCCTAGAACACCTCAAATCTAGTGATTTCACGGTTAAAAGTTAAGATTCAAAAGATAGAAAGGTGTAGGAGTGCGTGTAGATTAAGAAAGTAAAAGATTTAGGTTGAAAACTTACAAGAATCGCGAGAAATCTGAAGAAAAGTGGACGAGAGGTGCAGAAAAGGTAGATTTGTTATGTTGACAGGGGTATTTATAGGGTTTCCATAAAAGGAAAAGGGAGAAAGGGGTTGGTCGGTCGAGTGACAGCCCGATCGGGTGGCACCTCGATCGAGTGGCACCTCGATCGGGTGGCAGTCTGATCGAGTGGCAGCTCGGTCAGCTGGCCACTCGATTGGAGTGCACGGCGCGACGATTTTTGCAGTTTCGATTCGCGTGACGAGCATTGCGATGCGATGGAGTTTCCTATTCAAATTACTTTTAATCCCAACTACTATATCTAACATACAATCATCCTAATTAACCTGCGTTTAGCGTTTGCGATTGATTACGATAGCGTTTCGATTGCGTTTCGATTAATCACCATAACATAAACATAAATAAACACGCACAAGTAACACATAAGAGGCACACACACGTAAAACAATATTCAGAACGCATTATTCGAGTTGCGAGTGCGATTGCGATAAGCGATAAAGCGATAAACAAGCGATAAACATGCGATAAACATCGATAAATAGCGAATAAACCTGATTATTAATAATTACTCCACATAATACAACTAACGCGATAAATAAAATAGACTATCTACGAGTCAAAGAAGTCAAAACAGGAATTGAGCAAGGAGTGACAGATCGCAATTAGCAATCAGCAATCTTTTCTTCCTTTGACTTCAATCTTGACATTGACTTTGACTTTGGAAACACGGGGTGTTACAAAAGGGACATGCCACATTTGCATTAATAACTTACTTAATTATCTTTCAATAATCTGGCCTTGCGGGACTATATCCCTACTTACTCAGACCAATATGGCCAAGGGTAGCGTTGCCTCCAAGACATGCCACTATAACTAAGATAATCTCTTAAAAAACCCAATGTGCGGAAATCATCAAAGGATACATAAATGATGAGTCGGAACCAAGTGATTCTTTCTTGTTAATTCTTTTTTTTATTTATTTTAGTTTCTTTCTTTATTTTACATGTTTAAACCTTTTCTCAAAATTTGGGTCGATTAGACGTTGACGATAAATCGGTATTAAAAGCTCTTGTGTCCTTGGAAGACCTCGGTATCTTACAATCAGTACACTACGCCAACGATGTGTGCACTTGCCCTAATGTGTTGTAGAGAGTGATAGTTTATATCGTGTTTTATAAATATAAATGTCACACCCCCAAAATACCAAATGCGGAAACACCGCGGGAGGTGTGACGTACCAGGATCCAGCCACCAATCACATTGAACCACAACATAGTATTAAATAAAAGTTTCCATTTATTTTATAAAGTAATTCCAAAACACAACTTAAAAATAATATGTTCATCGGAAGCATAATGTAAATAATTATTCCAGTGTTTCAAAACAATGTGCAAAACCAATGAACATGTATCCAAGAGCTACAACCCATGACCACTACAGCACTCCCAGATAGCAAGTTCCATCCATGAATCTAACGACCTGCAAGCATGCAGACAAGTGTGTCAGACGACGCTGGTTTGTTCAAAGTTTGTTAACACGTTAAGTTACCAGATATGAGTTTTAAAACATTTCAGAGATTCGATGTTGTTAATAACTCGATTACCGCAGATGGCTCCAGATTATTTGGCCTTCCCCAATGCTCTATCAAACATTGGTGAAGTGGTTAAGGTAATTAGTTCACGACCGTCCTCCCCGGTACGGTGTGAGGGTGCCAAACCTAATAGCGCTATCAACTAATAACCAAGTTGCCTCCCCGGCAACCAATTCGGTATATGATGGGACTTAATGACAGATATGAGTGTATTAACTAACATCCCGAGTTTAACATTCCAGTCAAACCCAATAACCCAGTATTCCTCCCCGGAATACCTACCAAATGTCCCACCCTGGGACGCATGCTTGAAAAAGGGCAGTGAACTCACCTTAGATTTACTCGGTATATTAAGTTACCCGTTCCAATTAGTCAACCAACCCTATCGTGGTTACCAATAATATCAGTTTCATAATCAACCAACTCATGTATTTCACACAGACCACAAAGATCACAGTATTACATATAGAAAGTATTCAGTCTTCATACAAATCAACATATCCCATGAGAATGTTACACAAGTCAAAACAGGCTTCTCATTCTTAATCAGCATTCTTATCATGTACCAGATAGCATTTACAAACACATGTATCCCTTGACATATATATAACATACACAGTTTCTGTTTGTTTACACACATGCAACATTTCCCACGAACTCCCTTTGGCGAAGAATCCCCTGACGAAGGATTAACCTTCATCGGGATTGAGTGTGACGAAGAGTCCCCCGGCGAAGAGTCATTCTTCGTCAAGGATGATTTTGACGAAGGATCCCTAAAGGTTCGTCGAGAGTAACCGAAGAATTACATCCTTCGTCGTTGTGCTCATAGACAGTTACCATTCCATGTATTTCATATCAACAGTTAACAAATTATTAACATGATTTATAGATCAAACAGTATGTCAGACGTTACTTACGTATGTTCCCAAATGACCGTTCATCACTGTTTTTTCCATTGTGTGCATGAATTACCAGATATTTACCAATCCTTATTTACCCACTCGATCCCGAATCAAGTATCCCATCCCGAAACAATCCTAACAAGCATTCCTAAATACAATATTTGCTACCAAGATCACTATCAGATTTGCACCACCGGCAAGCTAACAAAATTACTTACAATCACCCTAAACCATACGATTATCTCACATAAGCCACATACGCATACACAGTCTACATATAAACAACAATCAAGAGATAACACAAGTACGGATCTAATAACCAAGAGAGAATGAAGTCGCGCGTTAGAACAATGCCGAAAACGTGCTTAGGGAAGTTTAGCCGAGGAGATGATGCCTCGAAGGGGTTTGCTGCCGTCGCTAGGTTTAGAGAGGGTCTAGGGTTTGCAATGCGTCAATTATGTGATATATTAGAACCCTCTACGTGATGTATGCTCAAGTTAGTGAACTGGGCCCTTCCCGGGCTTCGAAGACATCTGGGCCGGTGAAGAACCCTTCTGGCGACGAACTCCCCGGGCGACGAAGTTCATCCTTCGTCGAGATGGGTGACGACGAAGACTCATTCTTCGTCGAGCAGATTTGTGGCGAAGAGTCCATCTTCGTCACAAGGGGTTTTTTGCCATTTGATTTCATTACTTATTAACCATTAACATAACGCATTAAATCAACTAATCACCAGAATACTCTAATCTTTCAAACAATACACAAGACATAACATAAAACAAATTGTCAAAACAAGGTTACAAAACAAGTGATACTTAGAGGAAAGAACTTGAAATCCCGGGTTGTCACATCATCCCCAACTTGAAAGAAATTTCATCCCGAAATTTGATAAGCAATCCAAAGCAACACGTAGTTAGGTCAGGATGACTGTGGATTTTCCCCAGGTGCCACATCATCCCCAACTTGAAAGGGAATTTCGTCCCGAAATTCACCAGTTGTAACAGGATTAGATTGGTCAGTTGGGAATAGATGAGGATACTTGAGCTTCATTTGATCTTCGCGTTCCCACGTGAACTCCGGTCCACGTCTTGAGTTCCAACGAACTCTCACAATCGGAATTCGACTATGCTTACGGACCTTGACTTCCCGATCCATAATTTCGATGGGTTCTTCGACAAACTGCAATTTGTCATCGATTTCAACTCTTGAAACGGTACCACAAGTGTTTCATCAGACAAACACTTCTTTAGTTGCGACACGTGGAAGACATCATAAACATTACCCAACTCAGCAGGTAACTCGAGCTTGTAGGCCACTTTACCGATCCGTTCCAGGATTTTGAAAGGCCCCACATAACGTGGATTAAGCTTACCGCGTTTTCCAAACCGTACCACACCCTTCCAGGGTGAGACTTTCAACATGACACGATCGCCTACAATGAATTCCAGTAGTTTCCTACGCTTGTCAGCGTAGCTTTTCTGACGGTCGCGCGCTGCCGCCATACGATTTCTAATATGAACAATCTTTTATGATGTCTCGAGTACAAGTTTCGGGCCTGTGATCTGGCTGTCACCCACCTCAGCCCAACAAAGAAGTGAACGACATTTTCGTCCGTACAATGCTTCAAATGGAGCTGTCTGGATACTGGTATGGTAGCTATTGCTATAAGAAAACTCTATCAAAGGCAAGTGTTTCTCCCAACCCTTGCCAAAATCAATCACGCACGCTCGCAGCATGTCTTCAAGTGTCTAGATGGTTCGTTCACTTTGACCATCCGTCTGTGGGTGATAAGCAGTGCTCATGTCGAGACGCGAGCCGAACGATTTGTGCATCGACTGCTACAAATCCGAAATGAAACGCGGGTCACGATCAGAAATAATAGAGGTTGGCACCCCGTGCCTAGAAACCACCTCCTTAAGGTAAACAGCAGCAAGTTACGAGAACTTATCCGTTTCCATGATTGCTTGGAAATGCGCTAACTTCATGAGATGATCAATGATCACCCAAATGGTATCGTTCCTGTTTTGAGTTCTCGGCAAACCTGTGACGAAATCCATCGCGATTTGCTCCCATTTCCACATGGGTATCTCTGGTTGCTGAAGCAGGCCTGAGGGTTTCTGATACTCTACCTTGACTTTCGCGCAAGTCAGACACTTACTCACATAAGCCGCGATGTGGGCCTTCATCTTCGACCACCAGTACAAAACTTTGAGGTCCTGATACATCTTATCCGAACCCGGATGAACAGAGTATCGAGACTTGTGCGCTTCGTCCATCACAAGCTCTCTGAGATTACCAAACAAAGGGACCCATACACGTTCCATGAAATAGAGAATACCATCAGATCTCTCTACAAGTCGTTTTTCCATGCCCCGCAAGTACTCTACTTCAATGTTTTCTTCTTTCAACGCTTCAGTTTGTGCAGAACGGATCTGGTCCGGTAAGTTAGAATGGATGGTGAGCTGCAAGGCGCGGACACGTTTGGGTTTCGTTTCCTTCCGACTAAGGGCATTAGCTACAACGTTAGCCTAACCTGGATGATACTTGATTGCACAGTCGTAGTCATTTAAGAGTTCTACCCAGCGACGCTGTAGCATATTTAATTCCTTCTGATCAAAGATATGCTGAAGGCTCTTGTGGTCGGTATAAATAGTGCACTTAGTACCGTACAAGTAATGCCTCCAGATTTTGAGCGCAAAAACCACGGCCCCCAACTCTAAGTCGTGAGTCGTGTAATTTTTCTCATGAACTTTCAACTGTTGAGAAGCGTAATGTCACACCCCAACCAATGGCGGAAACATCGGGATGAGACGAAGTGTGAAGATTGCTAGAGACATCATAACGCTATTTGTGACAATATTTAGAAAATCCAAATTTCATTTCATTTCATAACTTCAAATAGTCAACATTACAAGAAATTCAAATACGACAAGTTTAACAAAACAACATGATAACATAACAAAATTTTGATACAACATTTTAAACCCTAACGTCTATATGTGTATCTAGGCATCAACGCTACTTCATTTCATAGCATCATCGTCCTCAACCTGTAACATGTTTAAAATAAAGTTCAATGCAAAAGCAAAGGCGAGTATACAAGTTTGATACGTACATAGCAAAAGATAAGTTTGAACAATTCCTCATAGCAAGCATGTGATTCAAGATAAACATTTAAACATGGCATGTGTCTAACATATCAAACCAAGAAAACGCAACTTGCTCATGACATAACCAAAGTTTCAGTAGAGGCGGGTCGTTAATCCTATAGCGCTACATATGTCAAGGTTTGGCTCGTACGAAGTTAATGATAAGTTCAACACATAAGAATAACCCAAATTTAAAGTATCAAGTCATCACATATACAAGCATGTTATAGGAATGTTCGTGTGTTTAGACAAAAGTTCATGTGTAAGTTTCAATAGGTAAACATGTTACACCCCAAAAGTAGTAAAAGTAAAAAAGGGGAAAAGTACGAGTATACTCACAAAGTTTGCATATGTTTTCCGATTATCCAATTGTTGACGAGTAGAGATTTAGAGTCCGAATGTATAAGGGTTAAGGTTCAAGTATGTTTAGAGTCGAGATTCGGTGTTTAAAACAACATAAAAATAAGATATGAGAATAACATGGAAAATAATCATTTAGTACATATGATGCTTGTTCTTGACACTAGGAAACTCGAAGGAGTTTAGATGTTTTCATGGAACAAGGTTCCATTAGAATCGTGACAAGTTATCATAGTCTAGGATGATGTAATCTAGTACCCCGACATATGAACACTAGTTCATCATCAAAGATTCGATTATTCGAATAATATATTTAGGTTATATAATATATGTCCAATAGTTCAAGCATGAGGTAGAAGATTAAAATCTTCATTTTGGTACCTCTAAATGTCATAGAAGTCACGTAGGAGGTAGGAAGATCAAGTCTTCCATTTAGGCACCTCTATGTGTTCACCACTACACTTGATGTAAAAAAAAACAACCAAGGAGGGTCATGAACATACAATAAAGAATAAGAAATATACACACTAACTAAGAGAAATCATCAAATCATGTGAGGATTGTATGTTTGGACAACCCAAGTTGTTCCATAATCACTCATGTATCAAAGACAAAGTTTGACATGACTTGTGGGTTAAAAACCCTAAACAAAACACCAAGTTTATGAGGTTTAATCCTCTGATTTTAAATGTCTCAACCTTGTTTTTAAGCTTAACCAACCATGGGATAAGTTGTAAGCATTAGGACATAGGTATGAGATGTGTTAGACACAAGTTGCATAGGTTTAAACAAGTTTTTGATGAACATAAAAACAAACAGAAAGTTTATGGACTATTTCGGGGCATTTCCAGGTCTGATTTCTCCAAGGAGAAGTCTAGGAATCGAACCCCATGATTATACAAGCAAGTAGGAAAAAGAATCGAGTGAATCGGATAAGAATTGAGTGAGTTATGCTCATTTTCGTGAAGGGGTGTCAATCTACTCGAACCCTTACTTTCAGCTACGGTTTGGTGGATGTTTTGTGAGTTTTTAGGGTTGCAAAAGTGGTAGGGAGGCTGGTTATAAGTGGTATTTATAGGGGGAAGGATTAGGGTTTCAATGGGTTGGGCTTTGGAAGTGTTTAGAAGGGGTTACACCTTGAAACTAGCCCACAAAACCCAACTATATGGGGCTGAATTTTGCTGAATTGGGCTGCCATATTTCTTTATTTTTTTTATTTTTTTAAAACATTATAATGAGTAATTTTGTTAATTATGTTGTGTAATAATATGCAACAATGTTTCCCCTAACTTGTAACAAGGTGAAATATGAAATAAAACATGATTTAACTAGGTAAAAAGTGTAATGTACAAGCTTTATTTACGAAGCAAGTTCCGTATTTTACAACGATTACGATGAAAGAATGGTTATAAGAACACAAGATTTCCAAAGATAGAATTTCACGTAAGGTTTCTAAATGTAGGATGTTTGAAAACGCAGGGCGTTACAGTCTCCCCTCCTTTAGGAAATTTCGTCCCGAAATTTATTCAAGAGGAAGGCTTGAAAGAGTTTTTGGCATAAAGGTGATCATTAAGAATTGAAACTTGGGAAGTTTGAAAGTTTTGAAAAGTACCAAATTTTGGAGAACATCAAGGTAGATTTGCAAGGGGAAGTTTTTAAGGATAGTATAAAAAATCATACTTTCGTAAATCCTGTTTATTGAGAGGAACGAAAAGGTTTGTTACTTTAAATAAAGCAATAGAGGTATACTAAGTATAGTTACACAAGAATCAAGAATAGGGAGGCTATTTTATAGGTAATGAGGTTAGTTAGGACTCAAATGTTTAAACAAGCTGGATTGCGAACGAGTTTTGTATAAAATAATACGAGTATAGAATGAACGAATGGCTCTTAAAGAGTACAAGTATGTGAATAGCATAAGTGTTGGATAGATGAACATAGTGTGTTAAGGATGAAGTCTCGTCATGAATAATCGGATATAATGCGTTTGTGAGTTGCGTGAAGTTGTATTAGGTCCAAAAGGTCTGCAACACACTGAATTTCTCATGGCACGTTTTACGAAAGTTTGGTAACATGGTGAAAACACTTATATATAGGAAGTACCAGCGGCGTATCCACCATGTTTTAACCACATTACGTCCGTTTCGTTACTCGGGGTCATGTTACGTTCCGTGTCTTACCATACACAGTAGTACACTCTATGGTTCTCATACGCCTATCACTATAATCCCGTGTGCACCCGCGATTATACTGATCGTCGCATGATCCACATAGCTTGTACTAGTTATGTATGAATCAAGGTATACATGAATTTGAAAATAAGAATGTGTACGTAGAAGAATGTCGTATGTAAGCATGTTTATGTTTAAGCATGTATGGGACCCACGTAAGCGAATCCCTCGGATTACGCTCGCGTATAGGTACGAATGTACGAATCATGAGTAAGGATGAAAGTATGAGCATAAGTTCAAGTATGAATACGCATGTATGTATGAGCATAAACATAAAACGTGTAAGTTGTATGTGTACAAGTAGAAGCGTAAAACGTATAAGTAGTATGTGTATGAGTACAAGCATAAAACGTATGAACATAGGTGTAGGTATGAAAATAAATATTGCGTATATGGTGTACGTTGAGACATTGCGGAGAAAAAAAAAAGTTAAGTATGTAGGTACGAACGATATAAATGATGTTATCGCGAGATATCGACTAAAATGTGTATGATGATGTGCATGTATAGTTGTTTAAACAAAACGTTGAGTGTGCCGAATCAAAATTAGATTGAGCTTGGTTTGAAAGGTAGAATATAGTTTGTATATGTAAAGGAACATAAAGTACTCATTGATCATGCTTAACGTATTTTGTGATGATTGAAATGCTACTTTTGTTTAAAAAAAAGGAGTTCACGTATGTTGAAAATTTTCGGTCCCCATGAAGTCTTCTAGCCCACGTGTTTTGAATTTGGATGACGAGTTAAGCGTTGTAGAGAAGGTTTTTTTTTTTTTTAAATAACGGGTTTGTTTCATTTGCATCAAAACATGAAAATTTTGGACTTTGAAAGTTCTTGTGAAAACGTCGACCCTTAGAAAAGAAATTTAGTAAAAGAATTTAGTGATTGTTTAAAAATAATTTTAACAAAGGATTTATTGATGTTGGAAAGAGTATTTGGTAAACGGTCATATAACATCTACGAGGTCTTATAAGTAATTGAGAAAGGTTAGTTTGATTTTGATTAAGAGTGGAAGTCTCTAGTATGATGATATAATGTGAACGTGTTTCAGTTAATAAATCAGATGTGAAGTTCATGGGCAAGAGATTCATTAGACCGATTAAATTGATAGGTAGCATTTCGTAAGGTTTGGAAATTCGTGTAGTAAAACGGTAAAGACATGATTAAGAATCTCGTGTATATGATTTGAGTGAAAATGGATGGTAGAATAAGAAGTACGTTTGATAAACAATGTATTTTGAAATCGGTATAAGTAGGTATTTTGAATAATGATAAAATGATTTAGGTATAAAACATGATCGGGTTTGCATAATAAAATATTTTGAAAGATAAGTTTTGGGTAACGGTCACCTAAGTAAGGGAATCACCCCTAACTCGTTGGTGAAGTCGTTTTAAGGGAAGAGGGGTGGAGTCAATCGTCAAGGTAAGGAAGTCACTCCAATCTCGATGATACATCTCCACTAGTTGTTACAAGGAATATGAATTTAAATTATATGAAAATCATGCGTATATAAGTGTATCGAAAAGGTTCGATATGTTGTGCGTGTGAAAAGAGAAATCAAAGGTAAACTCGAGGTTGAAAGATTGCATCGTATAAAATGAACAATAGAAACACATGTTTGACCAAAGTTTGGAGTGTTCCAAAACGGAACTTTGACTAACCAAAGTGGTCGAAAAGTCTTTTGAGTTTGAGGAGCATGTTTTGGCCTAATAGGTAAAATACTCTCGCCGACAAGTCGGTTAACGGTATTTACCCTTCCGGTTACTACATGTCCCAAATCAATCGAAATTTCGAGACTTGGCGGGATTTATGAAAAAAATGCCAAGGAGTGGAACTAGTCGACAAGGTGCGGGTTTCACCCCTAACTTGACGATTTCGTATCCTAAGTGTGGTTGGTACTCGTCGGGTCAAAATTTAACTTCGACGTGTTGACGAGGGTCCACTAGAACTTGAAATTTGAGATTTACCATTAAGATGTGGATTTCACTCCTAGCTTAATCGCGATATCTCGTGTAAAAAAAGAATAGGTAGATTGAGAGTCGTTCACCAAATTGTGGGTTTCACGCCTATTTTGGTGAATTCGTCTCATTTGTACAATATGAGTGTTGTCGGATTTAGAATAATCGAGTAAAATGCATGAGGGAAGTGTATGTCGAAGGAGATACACAAACAAGTATAAACACATAAGAAAGCATATCAAGGATGATACTTAAATAATGAAATAAAACAAGTATTAACACATAGAGAAATATGTCAAGAATAACACATAAAGAATCGAACAACGAAACAAGTGTTAACACATAATAAAACAAGCATTAATGCGTAAGAATAACATGTCGAATATTACACATGAGTAACATACATGTTTAAAAGAGCATAAATAAGTAACAAATAAAGTATCATGTAGTAGTCCAAGCAAAGCATACGAATAAGGTTCTAAAACTATAGACTAGGCTAAAGCATTCCAACTTTTCCTAATTCCCTATAGTTATGGCTCTGATACCAATCTGTCACACCCCAACCAATGGCGGAAACATCGGGATGAGACGAAGTGTGAAGATTGCTAGAGACATCATAACGCTATTTGTGACAATATTTAGAAAATCCAAATTTCATTTCATTTCATAACTTCAAATAGTCAACATTACAAGAAATTCAAATACGACAAGTTTAACAAAACAACATGATAACATAACAAAATTTTGATACAACATTTTAAACCCTAACGTCTATATGTGTATCTAGGCATCAACGCTACTTCATTTCATAGCATCATCGTCCTCAACCTGTAACATGTTTAAAATAAAGTTCAATGCAAAAGCAAAGGCGAGTATACAAGTTTGATACGTACATAGCAAAAGATAAGTTTGAACAATTCCTCATAGCAAGCATGTGATTCAAGATAAACATTTAAACATGGCATGTGTCTAACATATCAAACCAAGAAAACGCAACTTGCTCATGACATAACCAAAGTTTCAGTAGAGGCGGGTCGTTAATCCTATAGCGCTACATATGTCAAGGTTTGGCTCGTACGAAGTTAATGATAAGTTCAACACATAAGAATAACCCAAATTTAAAGTATCAAGTCATCACATATACAAGCATGTTATAGGAATGTTCGTGTGTTTAGACAAAAGTTCATGTGTAAGTTTCAATAGGTAAACATGTTACACCCCAAAAGTAGTAAAAGTAAAAAAGGGGAAAAGTACGAGTATACTCACAAAGTTTGCATATGTTTTCCGATTATCCAATTGTTGACGAGTAGAGATTTAGAGTCCGAATGTATAAGGGTTAAGGTTCAAGTATGTTTAGAGTCGAGATTCGGTGTTTAAAACAACATAAAAATAAGATATGAGAATAACATGGAAAATAATCATTTAGTACATATGATGCTTGTTCTTGACACTAGGAAACTCGAAGGAGTTTAGATGTTTTCATGGAACAAGGTTCCATTAGAATCGTGACAAGTTATCATAGTCTAGGATGATGTAATCTAGTACCCCGACATATGAACACTAGTTCATCATCAAAGATTCGATTATTCGAATAATATATTTAGGTTATATAATATATGTCCAATAGTTCAAGCATGAGGTAGAAGATTAAAATCTTCATTTTGGTACCTCTAAATGTCATAGAAGTCACGTAGGAGGTAGGAAGATCAAGTCTTCCATTTAGGCACCTCTATGTGTTCACCACTACACTTGATGTAAAAAAAAACAACCAAGGAGGGTCATGAACATACAATAAAGAATAAGAAATATACACACTAACTAAGAGAAATCATCAAATCATGTGAGGATTGTATGTTTGGACAACCCAAGTTGTTCCATAATCACTCATGTATCAAAGACAAAGTTTGACATGACTTGTGGGTTAAAAACCCTAAACAAAACACCAAGTTTATGAGGTTTAATCCTCTGATTTTAAATGTCTCAACCTTGTTTTTAAGCTTAACCAACCATGGGATAAGTTGTAAGCATTAGGACATAGGTATGAGATGTGTTAGACACAAGTTGCATAGGTTTAAACAAGTTTTTGATGAACATAAAAACAAACAGAAAGTTTATGGACTATTTCGGGGCATTTCCAGGTCTGATTTCTCCAAGGAGAAGTCTAGGAATCGAACCCCATGATTATACAAGCAAGTAGGAAAAAGAATCGAGTGAATCGGATAAGAATTGAGTGAGTTATGCTCATTTTCGTGAAGGGGTGTCAATCTACTCGAACCCTTACTTTCAGCTACGGTTTGGTGGATGTTTTGTGAGTTTTTAGGGTTGCAAAAGTGGTAGGGAGGCTGGTTATAAGTGGTATTTATAGGGGGAAGGATTAGGGTTTCAATGGGTTGGGCTTTGGAAGTGTTTAGAAGGGGTTACACCTTGAAACTAGCCCACAAAACCCAACTATATGGGGCTGAATTTTGCTGAATTGGGCTGCCATATTTCTTTATTTTTTTTATTTTTTTAAAACATTATAATGAGTAATTTTGTTAATTATGTTGTGTAATAATATGCAACAATGTTTCCCCTAACTTGTAACAAGGTGAAATATGAAATAAAACATGATTTAACTAGGTAAAAAGTGTAATGTACAAGCTTTATTTACGAAGCAAGTTCCGTATTTTACAACGATTACGATGAAAGAATGGTTATAAGAACACAAGATTTCCAAAGATAGAATTTCACGTAAGGTTTCTAAATGTAGGATGTTTGAAAACGCAGGGCGTTACACGTAAGCTATCACCTTTTTGCGTTGCATTAACGTACAACCGAGACCTCGAATAGAAGCATCACAATATACCATAAAATCCTCAGTACCTTCGGGTAGAGACAGGATCGGTGCACCGTAGAGTTTTTGTTTCAACAATTGGAAAGCATCTTATTGTTTCGTTCCCCAAGAATATACGACACCTTTCTGTGTTAGTGCGGTGAGAGGTTGACCGATCTTTGAGAAGTCTTTGATAAATCTGTGATAGTACCGGGCGAGACCAAGAAATTGCCGCACCTCCGAAGGATTCTTTGGTGTCGCCCAATTTCTGATAGCATCATTCTTTGCAGGATCTACGTGTATCCCCGATTCATTCACAATGTGGCCAAGGAAGTGTACTTCTCGAATCCAGAAGTCACACTTAGAGAATTTCGCGTAAAGCTGCTCCTTCCTCAGAAGCTCTAAGATAAGACGCAGGTGTCACTCGTGATCCTCCTTGCTCTTTGAATTGATCAGAATGTCGTCGATAAACACGATAACGAAATCGTCAAGATACGGTTTGCACACACGATTCATGAGGTCCATAAAGACCGCTGGTGCGTTCGTCAACCCAAACGGCATAACAAGAAACTCATAATGGCCATACCGCGTTTGAAAAGCCGTTTTAGGGACATCCTCCTCTCGAACTCTCATCTGATGATAGCCCGATCTTCAATCGATTTTCAAGTAAAAACCTGACCCTTGCAACTGGTCAAACAGATCGTCGATGCGCGACATAGGATAACGGTTCTTGACGGTCACCATGTTGAGTTCCCGATAATCAATACACATACGAAAGGACCCATCTTTCTTCTTCACAAACAGAACTGGGGCTCCCCAAGGCAAAGAACTGGGTCGGATAAAACCTCTATCCAACAGTTCTTGAAGTTGATTAGATAACTCTTGCAACTCCCCAGGTGCAAGACGATAAGGAGCTCGAGAAATTGGGGCCGCTACTGGTGTAAGATCAATCTGAAATTCCACTTGACGATGATGAGGTAAACCAGGAAGTTCCTCAGGAAACACATCAGAAAATTCACGAACAACTGGTAGGTCTTCGATCTTCCTCTATTTAGGCTGAGGATCAGTAACAAGTGCTAAAATAGCAGGATACCCCTTTCGTAGACACTTCTGAGCTTTCATAGCTGAGATGATACCAACCATCGCCCCACTACGATGCCCTTGAACTGATAGAGATTCTCCACTGGGGAGAGGAATACGTACGATTTTCTCTTTACAAAGAATTTCAGCTTGATGCTTAGACAACCAATCCATATCCACCACTATGTCAATACTACCGAGGGTAACAGGAAGAAGGTCAATGTCAAACACTTGACCCACAAGATCTAGTTTACATCCCAAAATAATGTGCGAGGCTTCAATCGTCTTACCATCTACTAATTCTACCACATGCTTAACTTCAAGAGGTGTCGGAGTTAACCCTAATCGTTGACTGAACTCTAAGGACACATAACTCCAATCGGCACCGGCATCAAATAACACAGAAGCAAAGAGATTGTTCACAGAAAACGTACCAGTCACGACATTTCCGTCGTTCCTAGCATCACCAGCACCAATCGTAAATACCCTTTGTTGGATCGTCGTTGACCCTGAATGAGTCGATCAGAAGAGTCGTTTATCGAATTCAAAGGCGGAATCGATGAATCAGACGCTCAAACTAAATATAATGCTTCTTGTATTAATTCTGACAATGTTTACAACCTGGAAGCAAATCGGCAGCACTTCGTTACACAATCAGGTCTGTGCCAAATGAACTAACCATGCACCCATATATAGAAGTTCTGGTTCGCTTATGTGTACTTGTCCTAAAAGCGAACCTGTTTAGACAATGTGGTTCGCTTTTATGTACAATGTCCATAAAAGCGGACCTCAATGCTAATTCATCACATTTCGTTTCTCGAACCTCGTGCACACAATATTCTATCCTATCTTAATCTAATACATGATACAAGACGAAGTCAATAGACGTAGTGCACCAACAGACTCCCCCTCGGATATTGACGAAGTCTTCAGTGAACATTCTCTGTTATGCCACCTCTTCGGTCTTGATCATCTTTGCCAACTTGTTCAGATTGTAACAATATAAGTATCCTTCAATCTTTCTCTTTGATCATCTTTACAACTTCATCATCAGTAGGCTCCCCCTCTTGTCAAGCCTTCGTGCTTTTAGGGATCGACACCTTGCTTTTCAGCTATAAGCTCTTTCAGAAATAATATCTGGCTCTTTGCACACCTTCGTTTTCTTTGAGCTCGTCTTCAAACTCCCCCTTAGTCTCTGCTCTCGGGATCGTAGTCTGGATCTTTCCTGCAATCACTCATACAAATGATAAGTAACAACATTTTGAAACCATTAATCAGATTCTCTAATCTACTCCCCCTATCAATAAACTCAACAGATATGGCAGTAAACAAGAATCCAACTCCCTCACAGTTTATCATTCAAGTTCAAGTTAATGACCTTGAAGATATCACAAACTTGTTTTTGAAGTTTTCTAGAAACTTCAAGTTTCAAATTAATGAACTTGTTTTATTTTCAGAAACACAATCAGCTTACTTAGATTTTGAAACTCAGCAACTCAGACATCGGTTTATCGAAAATAAAGCAGAAATCAAAATCTTTTTGTATTTTCTGAAAATATAAAGCAGTAAGAAATATGTACAAGCATATTTACAAATAATATTTTTGTTTTGAGTATGCGACAGAGGATCATATCAGTTTTTGACAAGTTACAAGTACCGTTGAGCTTAGTTACACATTAAGAATTAAAGAATTCACTTAGATTGTCGATATACTGATCCATCTTAAATTTTCATACAAATTTCAACTGATTCAGGATACGATTTAGATGTTTTAAGACTTAAACTCATTCATGTGTCCCACCTCTTGAATATACTCCCGTATCCAAATCCCAGATATTCAGTCTTACAGGTGAGTATATCACAGATGATATCTGTAAGGGGTTAGATGCGAAACCGTGAGAGCTCAGGTCAGAACTTCCGTTCAGCAGAGAGATGACGGCTCGACTTTTGGTGTGTCCCCTTTAGAGGATCTTTTAATTACAACAGCAGCGACTATCAATTTTATTGTTTCATCAGCTTGCTGAGGGCGATGCTGTGTTTCAAGCATTTTGCAGAAAGTATTATTCGGGACTAGGTCAGTACTTCCATACAGCAGAAGTCCCGGAATAATACCCCAGATATCACTGAGTATAAAGACCTAGTATCTCAGAATATGGGACCTTTCAAACGAGATTTCAGGGGTTACCTATATATTCAAGTAGTGTTCCCCACAAAATAAGCAAGTGTTTGAATTTAGGTTTATATCCCGAAAAGTTTACTAAGTGTATAAAAACCTATCGGCATATCATCAGTGAGACTGTTTAAAGCTATTTAATCATTACAATTCTTTAGCATACTGTAACTGTCTACTGATGTACTATCATTTCCTCTTTTTACGCAAAACTCAAATTTTTGAATTTTATCATGTTTTTGGCTTTTTCAAATTTTCTAATGTTTTTGTATTTTCTGACAATTTTTCTCCCCCTAAAATGCAAAACCATTAAAGAAATTTGACAAACCGATACTGATAGCTTTGTCTCGCCATCCATTTTCTACATCTCATGCTCTGTTGTGCAGAAAATATAACATCAAGTACCCCCATGATTTACAACCCATTGATTTTGACAGCTACAAAACCGTTTCTCAATCTGTGACATTAATCATGCTTGTTCAGCCGTGAGGGTTTCGGCGTAGTCCATCACCACTTATTCAAAATAAACTACCATCAAACATCTCAATCATCAACCAAACAAACAAACAACCAACAAACAAACAACAATCATCAAACACAACACAAATTTATACAAAACAACAAACAAACTCCCTGTCTGACCAAAACCAGGGATCTTCAACCTCTTCCTGTGCAACACTCTTACAATCTTCAGCATCATCGATCACCTGCACATTCAAACTTTATCAAATACTCAAACAATTTTACACACAAAAATTTCAATCAATAAAGATAGATGCCGATTCATGCTTCGCGATAAAGGAAGCTCCGGCAATTCCAACCGCTTAATCAAACATGGTATCCACCCAGGCCTCAGCAGCCTTAGGTGTAACCTTGATTCTAGCAACCTGAATTTTAAAGTTTTCAGCCTTGAGCGGTGGAAAATTTGCATCATAGGCAACCAAAACTGAATCCTCAGACGTTTTCACCTCAGAAGTTGAACTTATTGTGTCAGTTTTCGGTTTCCAAATTTGTTTCTGTTTCTCATCTTTTATCACATCAACACGTTTCTTAACCGACCACACTTGACCTCCCAGAGTACCTCTTTTGTAAAAATTTGTTTCTTTCTGAACCTTTTGAGTTTGAACAACATTTTTAGGTTTCCAAATCTCTTGAGGTTTTGTCACACCAACCGATGTTCTCTGACTCTGTGTCGTTCTCAATCTAGGTGTGTGAGAGTTCCAGGTCTGTCTAGAATCAAACCTGTTCGGGTTTGATTTCCAATTTTGATTTGAAGCAAACTTGTTTGTGTTAAACTTCCAAGTTTGTCTCGAATCAAATCTGGTTGACCTTGGTTTCTCATTTCCAGATTTCTGTTTTTCAACATCAACAGACTTTGGATTTTGACACTTTCATGCAACATGTCCAATTTGATCACATTTAAAACAAACTTTCTTTGACATATCTTTTAGCTGTTGTTGTTTCTTTTTCATTACCTCAAACTCTGCATTAGATTGTTTTCCAATTTTGAGTTTTTCTTCTTCGGTGAAGCTTTTTCCTTGAACAAAAGTCATCTTTGTCTAAAAATTGGACCTTTCAGTTCTGTTTCGATTATGTTTCTTCTTATACCCCAAACCAGACTTCATGTTTTTCTTCTTAAAACCAGGTTTGTTATAAGACCCTTTGAAACCTTTACCAGCAAACTTCAACATTTCAGACTTCTCAATTTCAACCATCTGAAAACTTTGTCAATTTTCTCTGAAATCACATTCTGAATCGGGAAAACAACATCTAAGAATAGTTTGTCCGATCCAATCATGGTATAAACCAATCCTTTTGAATCATCATTCAAATTCTTCTCGGATTTTGTATCTTTCAGATATCCATCATAAAGATTTCCTTCATCTTCATCCTGTGATTCAGACTTACCTTTTGTAGACTCATCTTTCAAAACACTATCAACCACCTTACTCACCACCTCTAAATCATTAGCATCATCAGTTTTGGTGTAAATCACATCGATACTTTCAGGTAATTGGTCAGCTATGTTTAAACCCTTTGCCACCTTTTCCTCATCATAAAAAGTATAATTGTCTCTCAATGGTGGTGGTACCTGATGAAATTCTGAACCAATACCTTTTATACAGTTATTAGTATCTTTATCATCGGGTGTGATGTTAAAAATGCGTTCGAGAATGTACGAAGAGTTATGATAACTTTGAAGTTTTGTAACAATCTTTTCTTTTTCAGCCAAGACTTGTTTAAGATTAGCAATTTCATCAACACGTTTGTTTAATTCAATTTGCTTTTCTTTAAACTGTCTTTCATACATTTCTTTGGTTGTTAAAGTTTCAGACAATCTTTGATCAAAACTTTTGACTTGGCTCTTCAAAGTATCATAAGCTTCTTGTAATCTCTGACTTGACCATTTTAAAGAATCATACTGTTTTTGTAACTCTAGAAACTTAGATTCTTTCTCAATGCAATCAACACATTTTGTTTCACATTTTTCTTTCAAAACCTGATTTTCTTTTTCAAAATCATGACATTTCTGTGTTAATTTCTCAACTTTTAATTTTAAACTTTGCTCTGTGTCAATCCTTTCTTTACATTTCAGTTTTAAAGCATTTTCAAGTTTGTTCATTTCATTATCTTTTGTTTTTAATATTTCTTCTTTTTCAGTACAGGCTTTGCACTTTTCAATGCAATTCCTGCACTTATTTTCCTTTTCTACAACCAATTCAACATTTGATAATTCAGAAGATTTTATTACCTCAGTGATTGACACCTCGGCGTGCTCAGCTGCCTTTATCTCCTGTATCTTCTCAACTTTTTCTTCCATCTCTTTTAGCTTCTGTTCTTCCTCAGCTTTTTGATTCTCTTCACCAGCAAGCTTCGCAACAGTCTTTACCTCTTCAATCATCTTCTTCAACTCTTCTTCTTTTCTCTTCTTCATCTCTACCACCTTTGGTAGACTTGATTCAAAGACTTCTCTCAACTTGTTCATCAACTCTGGCAGATAGCTTTTATCAGAAAGCCTTTTCGTGTTGAAAGTACGCTCACTTGGAAACACATTGGTTACAGCATCAAAATCAACTTTTGACGGATCTACCACTGGATTACCCTGTGGGTCCAAGTAACACTCCAACTCTTCATTCCATCTCTTGGCTCTCTGTGCTTCTTGAAATGGTTCATACAGCTTGCCAATCTCCCATCTTGCACTGTCTCTTCTCCACCAGGTATCATGATCATCTTTTGCAACAAATCATAACCAACAGCATCTTGTTCTGGAAGAACTTCTTTGCTCCAGTCATAACCTTCATCCTCATAAATGACTGCAAGAGCCCTTGATTTTTCTTCCTGCTGTTTCAACCTTGGTGGCTCAGACTTATTTTGATGGTAAATCGCTTTCTTGTAATAATCTTCGTTGAACGGGTTTTCAGAATCATCAGCAACATACGAATTTCTGCACTCGCGCTTGAAGTGACCTTTTTGTTTGCATTTGAAACATGTCACTTTGGATTTATCAAAACCCAGTTTGGTAGATGGCCCTCCAATTGACTTCCTCCCTGTAATCTCCATGAACCGCTGTGCTCGACGAACTGCACTGGCCATGCACCATCTGATATCCATCAGTTCCATCTCCTCGGCATGGCCGGCCCTGAGGGTGGGCAGGGAGGACCACCGGCCAGGGCCCGATATTTCGAAGGGCACGTTATTTTATAAAAAAACCCGATATGTATATAAAAATATTTTTTTAATAGAGTATACCCATACAAACACCAATATAGGCCCACTTATAAAACTATTCTTATGGTTTAGATTAGTTACTAGCTCATTGGCATTAGGTTTAAACCTTTAGTGAGCCTAATAACCAATTTCGTTAAAGCATAAGGGCACGTTTTTTCGAGCTCGAACTGGATACATGAATTCTCAGGGCCGGCCCTGCTCCTCGGGGTCTATTTGATCATACTCTTCTTTTGTCAAGTTGGTATTTCCAATCTTCCCTGCGACGAGGCCTTCATACGATTCTAGTACAGATGCTAAGAAAACCATCTGTTGTTTTGCTGATTCTTCACTGAAATTCTGCCCATTCTATAAATCAATTGCAATATTACACTGAAATGCATTCTTTGACGCAGATTGGTCTGAAGTGTTTGAAGAAGAACCACTGTGAAAACCACTGTGAAGACTTTCATTGTTGACTAAGTTCGAACTTTCAGCAGAAAATGCTATTTTTGGAGAACCAGCATTTGGCGCATTTCCTCTGTAATAAATCTCCACATTCTGCTGATACGCTGGACTGTTGACTTTAGATCTCTTTAACTCGAATTCATGGCTTTCAAGCCTTTCAATCAGCAAGTCAACCTTTAGATCATCTGGCTTAATTGTATTCTTCAGCATAAGAGCAAAATATTGCCAATCTTGATCATTGGGCATTGCATCAAACAATTTATCCACCATCAATTCTTCAGAATAGTCAATGTTATATCTAACCAACTCCATTTTCAGATGTCCAAATCTCTCTAACATCTTACAAACAGATTCATTTTTCATGCAATTGAACACTTCAAACTCTTTACGCAACAATTTCTTCTTGTTTTTGACAATCTCGTTACTCCCAACACACTATCTCTCCAATGCTTCCCACAATTTCTTTGACGTTTTTTCTTGTTTAAGCAATGAAATAATATCCTCTCTCACTGACTGTTTGATCAACGTTATCATTCTGTATTCAACAACAACATTCTTTACATCTTTTTCTGAAAAATCTTTCTCCTCGATTAACTCTCCCCCTGCTTTCTCTGGTGCTTGATATTCAGTTACTAACTTTAACCAGCTTTCAGGAGCGAAAGCTTTCACCCATCCTTCAAACCTGTTTTTCCACCAATTATAATCTTCGACTTTCATCAACTTTGGTGGCTTATGTTGGCTTCCGTACATGTTTTCGAACTTCAGATTATCCGAAATCTCTTTTGAATATTCTTTCAACTCAGATCTTCTATCTGACGATTCGGAAGTGAACGCGTTGTAGAATGTATTGTAGAATTCTTCACCGTTGTTCGACATTTTTGATCACCTGAAAATCAGTAACCTGGAAGCAAACAAACAAACTTAATCAGTTCAAACAATATCAAGTAATTTGAAATATACTAACACTCGATGTCGTGAAATGATCTTGACACTTGGATGAAATCAGATTGATCGTATGAGCGAAAACCAATTTGGACTAACAAGCGAAACTGGTTGAACAGATAAGCGAACCAGCAACTTTGACCAAAAGAGCGGATCAATAGCTTGACTGAATAAGCGAACTTGATTAGACCAAATAAGCGAATGCCTTGTTGACAAATGAGCGGACCAAATTTATGCCTAAATATGCGAACCGATTGAGTTCGTTCGAGTGGACCGATTGAGTTCGTTCGAGCGAACCTGAAATGTCTATACAAGCGGACCAGAAACAATCCGGATAAGCGAATCTATCACTTGTTCGTTTGAGCGGACCTGACTGAAAAGCAGTCCGAACGAGCGGATCTAGGCTGTTTTGGAGCAGATCTAGGTCACAAGAGCGAACCGAGCATGTTATTTTGAACGGATCTCCGATTAACCGTAAAAGCGGACCTTAGTTTTTACCCAATATTAACCATTTTTAATTCGAATTTTAACTCAAAACTTTCAAGGGTTTGTTATTGTCCACTAATACATGTCCTGTGAAAAATTCGTCCGATTTTAACCATGGAAACTTGTCCGAATAGAAAAAGAAGGTGTAGAAGACAGAAAATGAATCAAATTTGAGCTGAACTCTTCCTCCTGAGCTCTGATACCACTTGTTGGATCGTCGTTGACCCTGAATGAGTTGATCAGAAGAGTCGTTTATCTAATTCAAAGGCGGAATCGATGAATCAGACGCTCAAACTAAATATAATGCTTCTTGTATTAATTCTGACAATGTTTACAACCTGGAAGCAAATCGGCAGCACTTCGTTACACAATCGGGTCTGTGCCAAATGAACTAACCATGCACCTATATATAGAAGTTCTGGTTCGCTTATGTGTACTTGTCCTAAAAGCGAATCTGTTTAGACAATGTGGTTCGCTTTTATGTACAATGTCCATAAAAGCGGACCTCAATGCTAATTCATCACATTTCGTTTCTCGAACCTCGTGCACACAATATTCTATCCTATCTTAATCTAATACATGATACAAGACGAAGTCAATAGACGTAGTGCACCAACACCCTTCCACGAGCACCATTGCCCCCATTGTTGCCGTTGTTGTTGTTCCCAGCATTGTTGTTCTGACGGTTGTTGTTATCACTGGCATTTTGATTCAGCTGAGGGCAATCCCGTTTGATGTGACCCTCATTCCCACACTGGAAACACCCCTTCCTATTGCTTTGATTCTGATGGGGCTGCTGCCTCTGCTGTTGCTAATGTTGTAGTTGTTGCTGCTGATTCTGCTGCTGCTGTTGCTTTGGGAATAGAGCTCTACAGTCTTTTCCATATGGCCAACCTTATCACACCTATGGCAAGCTCGGACACATGGTCCATGATGATGATAACCACACTTGTTGCACTTTGGCTTCCTACCAACGTAGGAGCCTTGGCTCGGATTGCTTCTCTGGCCTTGGTTAACTGAGGACGACTGACTGAAACTATGATTATTGCTATTGTCTGCCCTTTTCTGCGATTGGCTTGCACTGGTCGCTTTATCAGCATCGTTCCATTTACGCTTGTTATCAGTAGCAGGTGTAGTAGTAACAGTAGGAGTAGCAGAAACACGAGGCGGTCGCAAACCACGCTCGACCTCTTGGTCGGTAATCTTATGTGCTAAACGGATGATCTGAGGCAGGTTGTTAAGATTTGCAGCAGTGATGAAACTCTTAACTTGTGGTGCTAAACCCTTGATGTACAATTCGATTCTTCGAGGTGGCGGTCGTGATAAGTTAGGGCACATGTTTGCTAGCTCATGAGATCGTTTCGTGTAAGCCTCGAACTCGGACCCTTCCATCTTCAGATTGTAGTATTCGTTCTCGAGTTTATAAATCTCGTCACGAGGACAGTACTCCTCCCGCATCAACTGCTTGAAATCATCCCAAGTAGTTGCATTAGTCATTTCAATACCCAACATTTGCACTTGGGCATTCCACCAAGTTAAGGCACCAACCTCCAATGTGCCTGTAGCATAGTTCACCCGGTCCCCCACGGGACAGTTACACATAGCAAATAGTGATTCAGCTTTCTCAAACCAACGAAGTAGCCCCACAGCTCCTTCAGTCCCACTGAATGTCTGTGGCTTACAATCCATGCACGTCTTAAACGTGCAAACAGGCGGATTGTTTTGATTCTGGTTCACTTGTTGACCTAAGGACGAATGAGAATATAACACATGGGTAAGTTTTGAGTACACGACACAAGAATAAAGGGTATTTGGCACACATCGTACCAGCCTGATAAGCCGCCAGGGCTTCAGCCACACGAGTGTTGATCAGGTCGGTCAATTCGGCCTGAGTCATAGCAATGTTGCCACGTCCACCATTACGTCCACCACGTCCACTCATGATTCTATATAAGAGAAGGGAAAAGGTTAAGGGTCGAGATAAAGTAGGAGTCAAACCTCACTATGACTTCTAAGACTACTGAGTTTACATCAGACAACAGAGCGGAACCCCCTTCACACTCGTTAGGTCCCACTGGGACTCACATGCACCCCACATTATTATTATGTGTGCACCCATAATAACAATGCAATTTGCATGTTCATCTCAGCTCCTCCCAACTCGTGCTAAAAGGTTCCTCAAATTCGAGTAGCAAGACAAAAGACATCACAAAACATAAATCATGAAAGTCTAGAGGAATGTCGCCCTGAGACTCTATCAACCACATAACATAGGCAAGTAACACAATGAATTCAATCTGTAGTGCTAATTGTGTGCAATCGCACGCAACATCATACACAAGTGTACACTAGATATGCTATGCAATAAGTAAACGAGAGACGAACCTTACAATCTGGAGCTGAGTGTCATGGTCAATTTCGAAACTGTTCGGTTATAGTCTGGTTTTATAAAAGCGTTTTAAAACCTAGTTCACTATAACAAGTGGCTCTGATACCAAACTGTCACACCCCCAAAATACCACATGCGGAAACGCCGCGGGACATGTGACGTACCAGGATCCAGCCACCAATCACATTGAACCACAACATAGTATTAAATCAAATTTTCCATTTATTTCATAAAGTAATTCCAAAACACAACTTAAAACAAATATGTTCAGCGGAAGCATAATTTAAATAGTTATTCCAGTGTTTCAAAACAATGTGCAAAACCAATGAACATGTATCCAAGAGCTACGACCCATGACCACTCCAGCACACCCAGATAGCAAGTTCCATCCATGAATCTAACGACCTACAAGCATGCAGATAAGTGTGTCAGACGACGCTGGTGAGTTCAAAGTTTGTTAACACGTTAAGTTACCAGATATGAGTTTAAAACATTTCAAAGATTCGATGTTGTTAATAACTCGATTACCGTAGATGGCTCCAGATTATTTGCCCTTCCCCAATGCTCTATCAAACATCGGTCAAGTGGTTAACGTAATTAGTTCACGACCGTCCTCCCCGGTACGGTGTGAGGGTGCCAAACCTAATAGCGCTATCAACTAATAACCCTGTTGCCTCCCCGGCAACCAATTTGGTATATGATGCGACTTAATGATAGATATGAGTGTATTAACCAACATCCCGAGTTTAACGTTCCAGTTAAACCCAATAACCCAGTATTCCTCCCCGGAATACCTACCAAATGTCTCTCCCCAGACACATGCTTAAAAAAGGGTAGTGAACTCACCTTAGATTTGCTCGGTATACTAAGTTACCCGTTCCAGTTAGTCAACCAACCCTACCGTGGTTACCAATAATATCAGTTTCATAATCAACCAAGTCATGTATTCCACACAGACCACAAAGATGACAGTATTACATATAGCAAGTATTCAGTCTTCATACAAATCAACGTATCCCATGAGAGTGTTACACAAGTCAAAACAGGCTTTTCATTCTTAATCAGCATTCTTATCGTGTACTAGATAGCATTTACAAACACACGTATCCCTTGACATATATATATATATATATAACATACACAGTTTCTGTTTGTTTACACACATGAAGCATTTCCCACAAACTCCCTTTGGCGAAGAATCCCCTGACGAAGGATTAACCTTCGTCGGGATTGAGTGTGACGAAGAGTCCCTCGGCGAAGAGTCATTCTTCGTCGAGGATGATTTTGACGAAGGATCCCTAAAGGTTCGTCGAGGGCCAGTAACCGAAGAATTACATCCTTTGTCGTTGTGCTCATAGACAGTTACCATTCCATGTATTTCATATCAACAGTTAACAAATTATTAACATGATTTACAGATCAAACAATATGTCAGACGTTACTTACGTATGTTCCCAAATGACCGTTCATCACTGTTTTTCCCATTGTGTGCATGAATTACCAGATATTTACCAATCCCTATTTAGCCACTCGATCCCGATTCAAGTATCCCATCCCGAAACAATCCTAACAAGCATTCCTAAATACAATATTTGCTACCAAGATCACTACCAGATTTGCACCACCAGTAGGCTAACAGAATTACTTACAATCACCCTAAACCATACGACCATCTCACATACGCCACATACGCATACAAAGTCCACACATAAACAACAATCAAGAGATAACACAAGTACGGATCTACTAACCAAGAGAGAATGAAGTCGCGCGTTAGAACAGCGCCGAAAACGTGCTTAGGGAAGTTTAGCCGAGGAGATGATGCCTCGAAGGGGTTTGCTGCCGTCGCTAGGTTTAGAGAGGGTCTTAAGGGTTTGCAATGCGTCAGTTATGTGATATATTAGAACCCTCTTCGTGATGTATGCTCAAGTTAGTGAACTGGGCCCTTCCTGGGCTTCGAAGACATCTGGGCCGGCGAAGATCCTTTCTGGCGACGAACTCCCCGGGCGACGAAGTTCATACTTCGTCGAGATGGGTGACGATGAAGACTCATTCTTCGTCGAGCAGATTTGCGGCGAAGAGTCCATCTTCATCACAAAGGGTTCTTGCCATTTGATTTGATTACTTATTAACCATTAACATAACGCATTAAATCAACTAATCACCAGAATACTCTAATCTTTCAAACAATACACAAGACATAACATAAAACAAATTGTCAAAACAAGGTTACAAAACAAGTGATACGTCGAGGAAAGAACTTGAAATCCCGGGTTGTCACAATAAAGCTTGGTAAAAAGAGTAAAACGTACTTAAAAAGACATTAAAAATCCATACACTCCCATCACGTCACAGAGCTAGCGGATCTGATGACTAAATGTCTACCACCGTGAACTTTCCAAGATCTTCTAATGAGAATGGGTTTCAGTAAAGACCTTGTATGAAAGCATATACTATGTATGAACGATTATTATTTCCTTAAATGCTTTATTTTGTCTATACTAATGTTTGTGCACACCTTATGATTTATAGAGAGAACTTATATAGAATAATTGCTTACCTTATGGTTTTTGTTTCAGTCATTTTGGATTTATGATCAAGTGCTTTATATTGAGACTTTAGTATGACTATTGGGGGTCTCGAATTAAGCTCAATTCGATCGATTGTAACTCTCTGCTATAGTTTCAACATAAGACTTGATAAGTGTTTTAAACTTTGCTAAAGTTACTTAATACTCATCATTAAGGTTCAGTTAGTCAAGTGGGAGAAGGTTAGACTTCTACAAATAGTTGTGGTCTTAGTTGGTCATATAATTTAGATTAACCATTTGACATTGTTATATTATATGTTTATTAAGTATAAGTCATTATTTAATGGAATGACATTATGTTAGAATATGTAGGGTTTCCCTTTAGGTGTTCTAAAGACGAGAATAAATAGATGTATCATACACCAAATCAATCTCTCACATACTTACTAAGTTTAATCCATCCTAAAAAAGACACTTTAAAGTGGAACCACGAATATCATAACGGGATTATAGCTTCATTAACGTTTGTGAACATAACCTTTTTCTCACAAGTAAGTGTCCCTAAGTGCCCCTAATTTTATGTCCATGCTTATGCTTTAGCTTGATAAACATGATTAGGGTTTTTATGTTTTAACGCATGTTTTAATAATATAATCAACCTAAAATATTACTTCGTTTTGTTTTTTATTAGCCATCGTTGATGAATATGTATCAAATTTTTTGATGATTTAACTTCTAGAATGAACTATGATATGTATGGATTATTTAATGATATGGATGACTTACTAAAGTAAATGACACCATCTATATAATTTTGATGCGTATTCAATGGTGGTATTAAGTGATTTTTTATAAATATCTTTTTAGTAAAGGGGTTACAATATTCGTTTTTAACACAATTTTACACATCTTCTATCGCCGGCTAATGAAAATAACCAAACTTTTCAAGACTCAACAAAATGTTGATGGAACCTATAATTTTCAGTAAAGAAAAACAACAAACCGGTAATATGCTGTATCACATTAATGTATAAACTTATAGTGTTAGTTACTAAAAATCATAATTATCATATGTTGTACCTATGACTTATTGTCTAGTGGTATGATGCCTCTTCACAAATGTGAAGTTGTGGGTTCAAATCCTTATAAAAAATTAAGGTATTGAAAAGTTTGCCATTCCAAAAAATATTATTATATGTTGTATTTGTAGGATGGGTTTGATTATATGAAATTGTCAACGGGTATCAACTTCAGGAAAAAAAAAAGACAAAATATAACTGGTAATAACTACTGTAGTCGTATTGTTTGTTTTATAGTATGGCTAGAATAAAAATAAGCACCGTATGATCATCTTGATACGAAAGTCAACTTTGATTAGTTTAAGGAAGGTGAGTACACAATTCAAAGTCATCGTCACATCTATATGTATCAATTTGATAGTTAATCACTCACTAATTTGCCGAGGCATGGTTGAATCCCAGTCAGGTGTTGCTCCGGTAAACCGCGAGTCAGTGACCATTCAAGTTCACCAAATAGCGGCCAACTATGACCAGCTGCCAGAAAGATTTATCTGTAAAGAAGATGAAGAGTATGGTAACATCACCAAGACTGTCGAGTCTTCTCAAACGGAGATTCCTGTTATTGATGTTAGCCTCTTAACTTCATCTCATTTGGAGCTCGATAGGCTTAAAACAGCTCTTACCACTTGGGGGTGCTTTCAGGTTTTTTTTTTTTCTATACATCATCTATCTAACACTTCTTGCTAGTGGAAAAACTAGAACTTTTTAATCAGAGGGTCGGCTTATGTCTTTCCTTAAGAAAATATCAGATTTCATACAAAAAAATATATAAATCCAACAAACTTTGGTGATAAAGAGTCAGCAGACCCTCTGGACCCCTTGTTCCACCCCGCTTGGTCGGAGTTTGTGTTACTGATTAATTGATATTTGATCGGATTTCAGGCAATTAACCATGGAATTGAAGGTCCCCTTTTGGATAAAGTTCGCGAAATCAGCAGACTCTTCTTCAATTTATCAGCAGAGGAGAAGAAAAAATGCTTGAGGGAAGAAGGTGATGTTGAAGGCTATGGAAATGACATGGTCCTCTCAGATCGCCAAACTCTTGATTGGACTGACAGACTGTTTCTCTCTGTTCTTCCTGAAGATCAACAAAGGCTTCAATTTTGGCCTCAAAATCCTACTAACTTCAGGTAAATCGGTCTCGTAAGACCACAAAAAACTAATGTCAAGTTGAACATGCATCTTTGATGTTTCAGGGAAGTGGTTGATAAATATTGCTCCAAAGTTGAGTTGATCAATGAAGTTATCTTTAAAGCCATGGCTAGATCATTGAACTTGGAGGAGAATTGTTTCTTAGACCAATATGGGACAACAAATTCAAAAATTTTGGGAAGATTTAACTACTACCCTCCTTGTCCATGGGCTGATAAAGTGTTGGGACTCAAGCCACATTCTGATGGTTCAGCCATCACATTTCTGTTGCAAGATAAAGGGCTTGAAGGTCTGCAAATTTTGAAAGATGGTCAGTGGTTCGGAGTCCCTATTGTTCCCGATGCTCTAACCATCAATGTCGGCGATCAAATGGAGGTATTCTTTTTTTTATGTCAATGTGAAAACTCTAGATCAATCTTTCTTGTGAAAATATGATTTGTTTGGAGATCAGCAAATATTTGATGAATGATATGTACATGCGCAGATAATAAGTAATGGAGTGTTCAAGAGCCCGATACATCGAGTGTTCGTACACAAAAAGGACCAAAGGATTACTGTGGCTATGTTCTGCATGCCTCAAACTGAAAAGGATATTGGACCTATAGATGGGCTGATTACGGATGACACGCCAAGGTTATACAAGAACGTCACTTTTTCTCTCGACTTCTATTTAAAGAATTACCAGGAAGGTACGAGATCAATTGATGCTTGCAAGATTTAACTATGTTCAGAAGATGGTCTTTACATCTGTTCTTAAGTGTTTGTTCATTTTGTCCATTTTTATTTGTTTTTATTTTGTTGTTGTCGCCAACATAAGAACAGAAACCATTGTTAAACATAAGAATTTGTTTGTGGGATGTCATTTAGCTAAAAAAAGATTTGTGGGATTGAACTACTAGACTGCGTAATCCTTCTCCTTTTTTCTAAACAAAGAATTTTATCATTTTCTGGATTCAAAAATAAATGTATCAATGACAACGATTAATTACGCATACAGCTAGGGAGTTAAGTCACACTGTAATTACATATCAACTTTAACTAGTGGATCAATCTTATCCCTTACTAGAAGTACACTGAGAAATCATATGCGAAACCAAATTGATCATGTATCATCTCTAGTTTGCACAACATAAATCTTTAATCATAATGAGAAAAACAAATTATGTGTATGTCACACCACGACAACGGCGGAAACACATGGTGTGTGTGAAAAGATATGTTTCACAACCAAGATTACACAAACACATAATTTAGAAAAGATATTAATTAAGACATCTAAAAATATTCAAGTAACAATACATGTCCAAAAATGTATTTAAAAGTTGTTTATCAAAACAGGGGATTTTCATCTATTTCCCAAGGCTATGAAAAATAAACACAAATCCTCCAACCAAAAATCCGATCGCCATTACGTTCCATACCCTAGCCATGTAGTCTGGTTAACACTTTCATGATTTCCGTGAAAGATATGTTAAAAATCGTCAATATATAAAATATATAGGTGAGTTCACAGGTTTTCGATTTAAATAAATACCACTATCTGAAAACTAGTGTGCGCAACAGAAATAGGAAATGTACAAAATATAAATTAGGGTTGCAAATCCTTAGGTCGATGGCATTCCCATGAACCCATAACCAAAGCCAAGACTAATTACATTGCCCTGCATGTTGTTTCATGGTAACAACTAGTTCGGAATATCATTGCACCCATTGGTCCTTCCGAGTTGACGCTAATCAACCAGGGTGGGTCTTGTCAAGATCCAGTAGTACTATTCATATATTCTTATGGCTACACTGCTTTGTATTAACGGTTACAGTGAGACTACACGTCCCCTGTGACTTTACTGCTACCCATGCGCCCATCTCATCTACAATTTCATGTTTCCACAAGTTACTACACTTTTTAACATACATATGTTTCCCCACGTTTAAAAACATTAAAACGTAAAGGGGTCTTAAAGGGGTCGTGAAGACTTACCTTAAGCAAATACGTAAATAAAAACAGAAAATAGCTAGCCCAAATCTGAGGGAAGACCACCTACATGTGTCCTAATTAACTTAACATGACACCGGTCCAATAGTGTGTGTCTTAACCGACAAGTCGTACCCCACCTCCCAAACCACTATATATATTCCCCGTTCAATTAAAGATATCCTATCAGAGGCCTGCTAGTGATAGGTTAACCCGTTACGAGTTACACGTAACTAAATAAATAACCTTGTTAATCTTGTACAAGTTATTCAGATTCATTTCTCCAACCCCGATCATTTGCCCATGTTCCTCTACGTCAATGACCGTTGTAACAAATATATTCGTATATATTTGTTAGCTTATATTATGTTTCCATTTGCCACTCCACTCGACTCACTTCACCATATATTTATCTTCCCATTAGGATAAATATAATAGGTTCTTGTCGATCGAGAGATTTTGTCCGAAGTAAGTATTTATAAATTTTTATTAAGAATATATATCCCAAATATACTTATGACACCCCGTACAAAATTGAGTTATACATATTTATACTTGATTCTTTTTACACAATATCTCACTCATACTTTTCATCCATTAGGGTGGGGGTGGTCACTAGTGATAGAATTCTATCACTCACAAGCATCCAATCATGTTCCGCCACGTCATCAACCATTTTTTCATCACTTACAACCTTTTTTAGTGGCAATGGTCATCACTCACCACCACACCCAACAATTTCCCCCAACCAACAATTACCCTCACAAAATCTGGCCATCACGCGTTGAAAAAATCACGCGTTAAAGATATTTGCATTTATCACGCGTTATAAACAACTGGTGGCGGTGGGAATTGTTATCTTATCACGCATTGAAAATGGCCATGACGGAGCTATAACCGACCGCCCCCACCGCCCTTAAACTTACTTGTATATTTTGTTTATAATATATATATTTTTCATACTAGAATATATCATTCTTTTGGGACGTAACACTATTAAGATGTAGCTTGTAGCTAGGAAGTAATACATACACGTATGTCAATTCGTCTTAGTTTTCGTCCAATATGTCGTGTTTTATTCTCGTAGTATTCCGGTCGTTCAACTTATCAAAGTTAACCCCGAAACATATTTGTTTTGGTTAATTTGTTAGATTTCCAATTAGTACGTTTTCTTCGAGATTATCATTCCCATAATTTCTTAATATATTTCTCATGGTATAAAAATAACTTTACTTACTCGCTTTATTTATAAAAACATAGTTTTTTTTTGTATTTTTCTACAACTTTCACGTTTTTATAACCTAAACTTTATAAAACGTCATTTTTCTATAAAAATAATCTTATTTTTATTAATTTCACCAAATTACCATAAATCCTCATAAAATATCTCAAGGTTGTCAAAATTACATTTTTGACACCAAACTATCAAAAGTTATATTCTTGACTCTACTCTTATAAATTTCCATTTTAAAACCCTCATAATTTCCAAAATTACTTTTAAGTCTTTTAACTTTTCAAAAGTTAATTTTGGAACTTCTAACTTTCAAAAATTACATTTTTAGTCTTTAGATTTTAAAGCTTATAACCTTTAGCAAACATCAACTTACATTAACAAACCAATTCTTCCCATGAACATTTTTATGACATTATTTCTTCCATTTGTCATGATATGCCATTATTATATACTTAGTCACTTTTTTTATGTTTTTTTTAGTCTTTTAGTCCATTCACCAATTTTCATCAAAACTAACTTAGGTTACTTTAACGTATTATGTTTTTAAAACAATCTTTTGTTACTTAACAAGGTTTTAAAACATCATCAACAACAGTATCCTAACCCACACCCAATGTTATCACCCTAATATATCCATTTTAGTTTGTTTAAGCCTTATAACTCCCACTTTAATCATCTTGTTCACCAATTTTGATTATTTATTTATTGATATTGATATTGATATTAATACTAATGATTGTATAATAAAATATTAAAAAGTAACAAAAATATTATAAAATAAAGTGTCTTGATTATTTATTTATTGATATTAAAAAGTAACAAAATTATTATAAAATAAAATAACATAAAAAACATAATCATTACTTTTGACTTTATAATAAAACATAATTATTATTTTTGACTTTATAATAAAATAATATAATAAAGTAGTTAATCATTACTAAATCATTACTAAATTTGACATTTTGGTATGTTAATCCTTATCTTGGGTGTATTTACCACACCCCATTTTTAATGCCATATTTATATTTAAACATTGACTAGTTCAAGTGTCAATTGTTTATATATGCTTTCGTTAGGTGCATTTTTGAGTTATACGTGTAGCCGTGCTATGCGAATTTATTTTTGTTACCGGGATATTTACTTTTTATGTTTTCTATTAGAATTTTGTACTTCTAAAACATCCTATATTTTTTATAAATGCCATTTATTCTATTTCCCGGGCATCTAGGATTGTTTTTGGTTATTTATTGTTATCAGCAACGTTCATTCCGGACTAGTTATACTCATGCGATCACCTCACGTCTTTAATTAAACTGCTGCAATCCTATGCATTCTAATGGACTACGTTATTTTCTGGTACACAATTAACCTTAGTTAATATAAATATATACTTAAATTCGCTAATTATTTTATTAACGTCGTACAGAATTACACCTGAAATTTTGTCGGATGTCACATTCTCCATTGTTAAAAGAATTTGGTTCTGAATTTCAAGCCAAGGCATCCTAAATAGGAGGCTTCTCAAATAATCGGGGATACTTTGTTTTCATTTGATCTTCCCTTTCCCATGTGAAATCTGGTCAACACTTTGCGTTCTAATGCATTTTCACCAACTTGATTTTGCTACACCTAAGCTTCTGAACTTTCCAGTCCATGACTTCGATCAATTCTTCCATAAAGTGAAGCTTATCATCAATACGAATCTCGTCGGTAGGGGTGATCAACGGTTTCATCCAAGAGACACTTTTCAAGATTCGACACGTGGAAAATATCATGTATCCCACTAAGTTTGTCGGGTAACATGAACCTATAAGCCACGGGACCAATCCTTGCCAAGAATTCAAAGGAACCAACATATCTTAGATTTAGCTTCCCGCACTTTCCGAATCTAGCCACACCCTTCCAGGGTGAGACATTCAATAAGACCTTGATGTGATGCATCACAATAAACTACAAAATTGTCCATACCTTCAAGGAGGGATAGGATAGGCGCATCACACAACTTTTTTTTCAATAATTGGAAAGCCCATTGCATTTTGGTCCACTCAAAATTCTTATCATTTTTTGTTAACATGGTTAGGGATTGTGTTACCTTGGAAAAGTTTTCGATGAATCTCTTATAATAGCCTACAAGACCTAAGACTTAATCAATGTAATGGGTGTATATTATGTGCTAACTGAATATAGTGTGGCACATGTTATTGAGTGAAATCATAATACATGCTATATGAATATATGAGTTACTGAATGTATCGAGTTATGAATTAAACGACACATCCAAGGTTCTCAGCATCACACAACGTGTCACCAACTAAACTACTCGTTACTGTCAAACTTTTAAATATGATCACATTAACATTGTTTTTTGGACACTTAGGGTATTGCATGACCGTACACATGTATGTATATACATTATTTAAACCTTAGGTCGCGTGTAACGGACCTAACCACGAATTAACGCTAGAAGTACGTTGTCATACCGAGCAAACTAAGGTGAGTTCACTACTCTTTCACAAGCATGCGTCCCCAGGGAGGGAATATAACAACCCTCCAAAAATATCCATGAAACACCCCGTAATTGAAAAACCGAACTCGCGTATCGTCATTTAATTTAAAAAGAAAAAATAGGATTTATATTTCTGTCGCGGCCCACGACAGACCAAGAGAAATCCTCTGTGGGTCGCGGAGACCCCATAACTTGCCGGACACTCCTAGGGACACGTATCGTATACGTGTCAAGTCTTTACCAATGATTGGTCAGCCCTAAACCCTAGCTAGAGGGTATGGCAGCCCACGACGGGCTTAGACTTGAGCTCCGTCGGGAGCGACGATGTCTCAGAACACCTATAAATAGAACGTTTCAGCCACAGTTTCAATCGTTCAACTTTCTTTTCTTTCTCTCAACATATAGAACGAAAATAATACCCCAAAATCAGAAAGCTCTGGCCCGTTGTAAGTGTTTTAACCCCTGAACTGATTCGATACCCTGTCAGAGAGATCTTGAACCCAGCAACGGATGCCAAAGCTCTGCCTGATAAAGGCTATGCTTTGTAAACTACGTTGGGGTTCTGATCTCGTGACGTATTGATAAAGTTGAATTGCGGTATTATACTAACACACATGCATTGTATATTTTTAATAGGAACTCAAGAAAATCATCAGAAAATATTACCAGGAAACTTATAGTAAAACCTAAGTTTAGAAAGTCATTATCTCTTTTTACCAAATTGCTTTATAAAACCTTAAATGTTTTTCAGTTATGCTTATAGTGATCGAGTCTTTGTATTCTACAAATTACTGCCGGTATTATGGGGTTTTGTATACATTACTTGATATAACTTCACCATTTGACAAAGGGCTAGCCAATGGGTGAGATGACCGTAGTCACAGATCCGTCGAGTGACAGGTACTTTGGAGTTTTTGTTAGATAAAAACATTGTAATCTCCATCCTGATATTGTAAAATATAACAATGTGTCTTTTCATTAAATGGAATGTACTCACTAGTATTTCTTGCTGTTAAAATATTTTTAAAACGCGTTTCAGGTAACTTGTTGTGAAGCTATTATAAGCCAGCTATGAAGCACTGAAGCCTTAAATAAAGTGGCTATAAGTTACTTGAATAAAAAAAGAAGTTTATGTTCTCAGCAATTAGGGTTTATCCCTATAAATATATTGTAAATGGAACATAGGTTTCAACCCATTTGTTTAATATAAAAAGTTTGGTGTTTTGCAAACTTTGAAATTATTTCCTAAGTGCGATCCTGATGTTTTAATTCCACTTCAAAATTGATAAACACCGATACCACCCGTATTACTCGCGGCACCCGCTCCCAGGGTGGGGTCAGGGGTTGCGACAGAAGGTGGTATCAGAGCTACTGGTTTAAGCCATCTAGGTGTTCTTTTAATACCTAAATTTTAAACAATTATGTTAGGAAATTATGAAAATAACTTCTGTGTTATTCTGTATAAGTAAATCTTAATATTTATATTATGATTTTTATGTTATTTTGATGATTTTTGAGTTCACAATATGAGTGATCAAAATTCATCTGACGCCTATCGTCACTTGTCCCACTCTCCAATGGATGAAGGACCATCTGATACAGCATCCGGATACGTAACTGATTCCGATGAACCTTTTGTTTTTAGAGCCAAATCTGAGGAAGCTTTTCCACCTAAGAAAAGAGGATGGTTCAATAAGGAGAAAAGAGAAAAGAGAAGAAAAAGGAGAAACCAACAAGCAACAATAACTATAGCTGAAGAAACTTCTCAGATTCCAGTAACTAGACCTCTGTGGGAAGAACTGGATAGGAGACTAGCCAATCTTGATATATTCTGAACCGCAGGAAATATACTCGACCTTACTCGTCTAGCAGAACCACAACCATAGCTATTACCCTTATACCCAGAGCAACCCATAGCACCTATACCAATGTACCCAGAACCAAATCATGAAAATCAATTACCAAAACCAGCTTTCAACCCAAATGAAATACCCAGGTTACCAGCACCAAACCCACTAGAACAATGGTGGACTAATGATTGGGCATTTCAAAACCTAATGAACGATCCATATCCCTACATGCCATACGGAGAACCCAAACCAGCTTACAACAAATCCGCACCTGCCATAATGCCCCCCATGAGTCACGAAAACGTAGTCGAACTTCGCCACTAGGGTGAAGATTTGATTGAGGAAGGAAATATGATACGTCGCATAGGAGAGAATCTCGTCTACAAATATGATGAGAGAACAACCTAATACTATATACTATATACATATATATATGTATATATATATATACACACTTACTTTTATTTAATTTGATATAAAAAATATTATATATATATATATATATAATTTACTAAATATATATATATATATATATCACACACACAGATATATATATATATATATATGTATCGATGCATAAAATTTCTAACCTTTAGAATTTTAGTTGTGTGTACTTGATGCATAATATATATATATATATAAATACTTACATTATATATATATATACACACATATATATATACTATATTAATAAGCATATCTAAAGGACTTCTTAAGGTCATATGAATTTCTTTAAAACACCCCTAAAGCATGCTGTACAACCCTCTAAAGCACAATATAATTTACAATCCCAATTATACCCTTCACTCAAAAAACACACGGGTACACAAATCAATTTTAGGGTTTCTCATTCTCATTACATTTTATCCGCCCCCATCGACATGCTTTCTCTCCAGGCGATTCAAAGGATTCAAAAGGAGATCTAGCGTTTCTCTTGGCCATTCAAGATATGCCTTTCTCAAATTTCAAAAGCACAAATGAATTTCACTGGCTTTCAATCACCCTTAAATCTTGGGTGGGCTTTCAAATTTCAAAAGCCCTAAACATTTTCAGATCTGAACATAAACCAACCACGAATACTTTTTCAGATCTACCCTCTACTCCATGGTTCTAGCTTCTTCCTTTCTCTGGTTTTAGATATGATGGCCATCGTGTTATGGAAGAGGTTTGCGACAAAACTGCGGCGATGGAACCTTTGAAGATCGACCGTGATGGCGGCACTTAGGGTTCCGGCCGTGAAATCGACTTTCTGGGGTTTAATATTGGATGTTCATTATTAGGTAACAACATTGGTTAATGCATATTATATAAAATTTCATTAAACTTTTGAACCCTAATTTTGTTCTATTTTACTCTGGACAAATTTGCTCTTTGCTCTGGAGATGCTGTTCATTGAGATAGTAAGCCTGCAATTTGATAATCCTTTTTTGTGATTATTTCATTTAGTTTTTTTTTAAATACTGAAAATTTTCATATCCTGAACAAAACCAAAAGATAAAAACCCACCACACCATCTTTTAGTTTTCTCATGGGGGAAGAACAAAAAAAACTGGATTTTCTTTTGTAAGGTGCTTTGGTTAAGTGGTTTCTAAGAACTCACGTAATTATTATTTGTGTAGAAAGGGCCACACAAGGAATTTAGTGTTTAATATATTTTTTTACTAAGCCCAAATATGTGGTTTATGATTTTTTTTTTAATTTTGGTGATGGATGAAGTTTTTAAGTACTTGCACTCTTCCTTTTGTTACGCATTATCTTCCAATTAACCTTAAATTGATAATTTAAAGTTTATTATTTGGAATAGATTAATACTCAAATTTGTTTAGTTTGCCTGTTGGGACTTTAAATAAAATTTCAGATTACAAATCTATCTCTTAACATTGTAGGTCAAGAATAAGAGAAGAGAAAAAAAAAGATGGTCTTCTGGGCTGAGTCTTTCAACTTTGGTAAGTAAAACTCATCTCTAAAAGCTTTGAATTAATATAATTTCTACGAGCTTACATCTCTGTTTTTGTACTTATAAATATGACTATTCAAATTCTAATCATTTTAGTTGATATTCAAAGCTTCAAATCACGTCATTAATCTTTGTTTTGTTCTCACATGATGGTTTTCTATGTTGGATGTAGTAAATTCGCGGTCGAATTGATTTGCCGCATGGAAAAGTCTTATTGCTGTTATAAAACGAGGTAGCGAGCTTGTCGGAGCACAAGCTGCAGGTCCATCGTATCGGGGTGGTCTTTAACAAATGGTATACCATGTTTGTTACCTATAGATGTGGTGTTGCATAATTTAAGCTATTTTATTTTCAATTGAAATGGTCATTGCAGTTGCAGCCAACTGTACCAGCCTCAAGTATTCTTGAATTCCAGTTGTCCATTCTAAAAACGCATTTCCTTAGGTTCGGCTTTTTCTCTCATTGTAATTTGATGCATGAAAATCGTTTAACAATAGCGATTTTCTAATTGATCTTTAATTATAAATTTTAATCATAAGTCTAAGTATGGTATGACAAGCTACCAACAAGCATGAGCGTGCCATGTCATATGCCTTTTCTCACCAAGTATATATCTTTTAAAGGTGACAAGACATGCAGGTTGATTGGGATGGGTAATGGGTCAAACATGTTTAGGTTAACACGAGTCACTTTTTAAGCCGGGTTGGAGCGGGTCCATGCGTTGCGCTTTATTCTTTTGGGTATGAAACATTGTTTTTCAATTTGTTTTTTTAATCCAGAGACATTTTACATGTATTGAATTGGGGTCATTGTGCAGGTTTAAGTAGCTGTATATTTGGGTAAGTGTTTCTTGCAGCTGTACCTCCTGGCCTTGTGCAGCCGTCTTCGAAGTGCAAGTTGGTGTTTACCCGACGGAAACGATGACTTCATTGTCTATTGTGATGCCTCGAACCTTGGTCTTGGTTGTGTTCTCATGCATCTAGACAAGGTTATCGCTTACGCCTCTCGTCAGCTCAAGATCCACGAGAAGAACTATACAACCCACGACCTCGAGCTAGGCGCAGTTGTTTCTGCGTTGAAGATTTGGCGACACTACCTTTATGGTACCAAGTGTACGGTCTTCACCGACCATAGGAGCCTACAACACATTTTCAGCCAAAAAGAACTGAATATGTGCCAACGCAGATGGATAGAACTTCTCAACGATTACGACTGTGAGACCTGTTATCACCCTGGTAAAGCAAATGTCGTTGCTGACGCTCTAAGAAGACGAAGCTATTTGCATAGCGTTCGTAATATTCAAGCCCAACACCATCTCGAAATCCGAGACGCTCAGCATGTTTGTTTTACCGAAGGCACCTTGAAGAAGGAAAGGATACTTAACAATGGCGCCCAGCTAGAAAATAAATCGAATGGTATATTCCATTTTCTGGACCGAATTCGGATTCCCAAGCGTACCAATTTACGACAAATTCTGCTGGACGAAGCCCATAAGTCTCGATATTCTATTCATCCCGGTGCCGATAAGATGTACCAGGAACTCCGCTACAAGTACTGGTGGCTGGGCATGAAGAAAGATATCGCTGTCTACGTTTCGAAGTGCCTGACTTTCTCGAAAGTCAAGGCCAAGCAACAAAGACCTGACGTGCTTATCGTGGTACACACAAATTTAATCCAAATAACAACTATAGATAGTGGTAAATGGTATCAAACTCAGGGAGTATGTGGAAAATGTGTTGATGTTATAGCTTTGCACTTTAACTAAAATTAACCTAAATTGCAGAAATAAAAATCAAGAGTTTGGTTTGTTTGTTTTTTAAGAACTAAATTACTAACTATTCGCAAATCAAAATTGGTTGTTTAACAGATTAAGGAAGAATGACCATCTTAGGATTCAGTTTCTTTAAACACTTGTGCAAAATTCCAACTAGAAAGAGTTACATGGACATAACTCGTGTATAAACAATTGTTGTGATAAAAGGGAACAAAGTACTCGGATTATATGAATGCGAGGTCGTTTCCCGATGATCAATCAATCAATATCCAACCCTAACCCTTCCCGTGATATCTCGATTGCAACGGCACCAAGAACGTATGAATTAGACTAGAATTGCAATACCAATTAACAAGCTACAATCAATTACTCATACACCATGATAATCAGAGCAAACACAATGTTGTCATTCTAGAAATTCAGAAATAAACACACAAGAGTTCAAGAGAAACCTTCACCTAAGATGATCACCGAAAGTTTAGCCGGACATGGCTTGGTGAATCATCATAATTTCAATATCCAAGTTCATACGAAAAGAAAATACAAACCGAATGATTAGAAATTGTTTAGAACCACTTGCCAAAGGCAAAAATCATCCTAGAACCTTAGAGAAACGTCCAATCCTGAGATAATACCAAAAGACACCACTAAAAACTGTTTTAATGGGCAGTTACGAGTTTTTCCGTCATCTCCACCGTAACTTACGGTGGCCACCGTAAGTTACGGTGACTTACGGTGGCCACCGTAAGTTACGGTGGACGACAAATTGTTACGGTGATTTGCTACTGAGTTACGGTGAGGAAATCATGAGTTTCAGGGCCACCGTAAATTATGGTGGCTACCGTAATTTACGGTGAAGCCCTGAATGTTGGGTTTTGCTTCTTCGTTCCTTCCATACGCGACCCGTTCCTTTCCAAACCATCCAAAGTTGCGTTTTATCCCCTTTTAGCTCCCGAACCGCACCTGAAACATAAACAACCGTAGTTATCTAATTCAAGATAATTACGCGATTAAGTGAAGTATTAATTCGTCTTTTAACATGATTAAGGGTTGTCCTATGGACCACCCGTCACATCTCCACACTTAACCATTGCTTGTCCCAAGCAACTCGTCAAAACGTTTTTAAAACAAGCAATCAACATAAATCAAGCGCAAACATGCAATCCTTTTACTAACCCCTTTTTAACACCCAAAATAACGCAACCCTCGCTATGTCTCTCCTCTCGGCAACAAGTAAGCACTAGCAACTATGAGCTAGACACACCAAGGCTAACGGGTGGTTGCACAACTATAGGCTTGTACCTAAATAAATCCTTCTCCTAACAAATGCCAAACATGAATGCAAATCCAAGGGCTTTTAAGGTTGTAATTAACGTGGCTAGGTGTACGGGTAGGAAATGGAATATATATGAAGTAGCGAAAAATTTAACCCGGTCTTTTATTACACAATAAAATAAACAAACAACTAACAAGCTTAACTACTATGTACAAGATAACTAAATATCACTTCTTCTTTTTTTTTTCATTTTGCATTGCCTTTTCCTTTTTTCTTTCTTTTCTTTTTCTAATTTTTTTTCAAAGCAATCAACAAAATACATAACATTAAATAAAATTACATACTACTAAACAACCACTAACACTATAAGACCGGGTTAAATCGGGTAAACTTTTAAGTAACTAGCTAGGGGGTAACAAACGATAGGCTTTTAGGCACAAAATTGGGCAACTAAATGTCCAAACCCCCGCCCCTTTCACTACCATGCTCATATATATAACTTATGAGGTCCAACCCCCCAAATCCCACACTCGCTCACACCAATGACGAGGCTACCTAGATGACCTTATCCTTTTCGCATTCATATTCAACTAACGACTCAAACCGTATCAAGGCACAAGTTCTAATGCACCCCCACCCGTTGCCACTCTCATCAAAGATAAGTATTATTTATTTACATATGTGGCTTCAACTCTCACCAAGAATAAATGGGTATTAAGGGTTGCCGGTGCATCATTTGGGGCTAATTCAAGGTGTTCAAATTCTCACATTTTTCGCTTGATTTAATTTTTTTTTTCAAAAATCTCAAAAAATTCCCCTCATCCCCACACTTGGGATACATTGACCCCAATGTATGGTTTTGCGAGGCTTTGATCGCTTAACCTTTTCAACATCACAAGAAAGCTCAACACTCAAACCCCAAACTTCTTTTTGGTATTTTTCATTTTATATTTTTTTATGTTTTTCTTCTTTTAACGACATAACACCACCAACTAGCACCAACCCGATACAAAACATCAAAATACTCGACACCACCTAACCACCCGACCATAGACATATCAAACTAAATAAATATTCACAAAATATACAAGGAAGGAACACGACCTGACTAGTAATAGCGTGGTTGCGGAGGCCCAAAAATGGAAGACATCATGTCATTCCACTCTCCAAAAGCGAATGCACCGCTACTACTCCCACCTTGTTGTGGAGCTCCTTCTTGTTGGCGCGGGTCGATCCATTGTGAATGATGGAGCGGCAGGGTCGGATGCGATACACTACCATCGTAAGGTGGTAGAGACGCATAATCCACATGTTGTGGATCCACAACCATCGGCCGCCCAGCGTGCCAATATGCATGCATTCTCCTTGCGTGGTCATCATGGTAACGATTATTCATTTCAAATTCATGGGAATACGCGTGTGTGTGATTCTAGGCATCTTGACGATCAAAGCTATGCTTCAAAGACCGCTCGTGTGCTGATCAAATAACGTCCGCTCTGAACCCGACCATGACTCGAAAATAGGTGCCGGAGGACGTTGATTCTCAATAACCTCTTACATCGTGCCATCATAAGCCCAATTTGGCTCATACGAACGCTCCGTATAATCGTAAAAAGCACCACCATAAGCTCCACCTGGACCCCGTTGGCCCACATTCACATCCGCACCACCATGAGGTTCATCCTCATAATCTTCATCACCACTTGGCTGTTCCGCATCACTTTCTGGTTCTTCCGCCTCTCCCGGTAAAAGAGCTCTCGCATCAACCTTTAGTGCTCGCCATCGTTGACCCTCCGACTTAAGTTTATGATACCTCTCCGATTGGGTGTAGGTCCAACCGATACCCAACTTCTGTAAAGTAAAAGGCTGATGCCTTTTTGGGTGGCCCCTATCCTCCGACGTAATTGCCTTTTGCTGCTTC
The DNA here is from genome assembly GCF_002127325.2 of Helianthus annuus. Classification (NCBI taxonomy): domain Eukaryota; kingdom Viridiplantae; phylum Streptophyta; class Magnoliopsida; order Asterales; family Asteraceae; genus Helianthus; species Helianthus annuus. The sequence goes on from NC_035437.2 coordinate 50,949,328, forward strand.
ATCAATCCCGTGATGATTCGGCAATACGGGACAATATCTCTCCCCAACTTATTCCGACAAATCCAGAGGTGGTTCATGATCAAATAGCGGATTGGAAAACGCGGAGACCCATTGAGTAGCGAATAGAGGACGGGTACTTCTGGGTACCTCACCTGCTCCTTATCCCCCCTTCGCGGTATGACATTTAGAATGCAAATGGCTAATAACAACTTCGCTTCAATTTTCAGATTCTTCCGGTACAAGATTCCACTATATGTACCGGGCAAGAATAACGCCGCCAACATGTCATTCCAACGTGGGTGCTTCTCCGGCTTAATCAAAAGGTTATCAAGGACAGGAATCATGTAGTCACGAGCCGGAAAACTGTCATATTTCCCCAATTTCTTTAGTGTATCGAAAGACATCTCTACCGGAATCCCATGCACTTAACCCGTTAACTTCATTTGTGACGGCTTCTCATATCTGTTGCACTTGAGAGTTGCCATCCATTCTTGGATTTCATCCATGAATAAATTTTTGTGATCCTTGTCGTAGCAACTTAGAGCCGACTCCCATCCTAGGGCACAAAATTGGGCAAACACGTTGAATGGCTCAAATTCAACCTCGCTCACCTCCCTTTCACAAATGAATGCGGCTGCCTTGTTTTTCAATCGGTTCATACTATCATGGTATAAAGTTGGCTGCCATTCTTCTGGTTGCTCATCCAACGGACCCGACTCCCATTTTGGCTTTTCAGATGGATCCAATTCCATCATTTCTTCCTCCTCGCTTTCACTCTCGCTAACTCTACCCAAGTATTGCCTTTTCTTTGGTTGTACTACCGGCTGTTTGCCCTTTCCTTTCGACGAAGAAGATGAACTAGCTCCCGCTCTCTCCTTCGTTTTGACCATTTTCCTACACATAAGAAAGCAAACAACACAACCAAACATAAAAGATTAGTCCTTTCTCCCCAAAAACATCCCCACACTTGCTTGTTACTATGGTTGTAGATGGTAGTGAACCAAAATTTTATAAATCATTTTCAAAGAAATTTGGGCATGGTGTCTCTACAATGTAGAGATTCCCAAAAGTTCACCACTTTAATCATCAAGCCTACATCTACAAACCAAAACAATATTCAAGTAACCATTTTCATAACAACATCTAAGAACATGCAAGTGGGTATGAACAAGTAACAAGAATAACTTTCTTTCTCACAATGCATCAACCAAACATTGTAAATAAACTTCCATACCTTTGTTTGAAGATGCTAGAACACAAATGAAGCAAGAACTTCAAAAACCCCCAAAATTTTCGGACCTAGGGTTTGTGATTCGGACCAGAAAACCTCGTTTTCTTACAAATATCTTGGCAAAATCAGCAACTACGTGAAAAATTAGTCAAGATAGACCTACATTTCACTTGATTTGGACAAGAATTGAGTGAGATATAGAAGATTTAAGGTTGAAGAAGGTTTGGGATTTGTGGGTCTTGTGAAAGTGATGGATAAGAGGTTGAAGGAGAAGAATGAAGCGAAAAAGGAATGGCTGGGGTTTAATTCACATGGATGATTGTTTTATTATTGTTTTTTTATGTACTGCAGAATCCGGAACGACCCTTTCAGTCGCCAGGTCCACCGTAACTTACGGTGGACACCGTAACTTACGGTGGATGCTGGCAAAAAATGTCTACCGTAACTCAGTAGCATTTCACCGTAAAGCCCCATCAATTTTTCTTTCCACCGTAAATTACGGTACCACCGTAAATTACGGTGGTACCTGGGCATCCATTCTTCGCCAAAAATGTGATTTTAAGTGTACCTTTTTATATTTTTTTCAGTTTTTTCGATTTTTTTGTGTTTTTAAAATTTTTCAAAAACATATAAAATCACCCTACCCCCTCGAAAGTCCCGTGTTGTCCTCAACACAATGCTAGAGCCATTCGTGACTCGAATGTCCCCACACTTGTTTCAAACACAAGCTTCAAGCGAGTACGGCAATCGTGCAAACTATACTAAACAAACTAAACAAAATACTAACTATTTACACTACCAAACCTGGGCCTCTCATGGTTTTTCCTCATCGACCGGGCGTAGAATGTAGCCCACTTATTCAAGTTCCAAGTTGTTTATGTCGTTCCCCTCCAAGTATGGCTTCAACCGATGACCGTTCACTATTTGTTGTTTGTTCGTTTGCTCATCTTGGATGTCTACATCACCAAACCTCCCAACTCGCCGAACGACATACGGGCCCATCCATTTACTTTTGCCCACGAACATCTTGAGTCTTGAATTGTACAACCAAACCTTTTGACCCAATTCAAAGGTTTTCTTCCTCAATTTTGCATCATGTACTTTCTTGAGCTTATCCTTGTAGGCCGATGCACACTCATATGCTTCATCTCTAAGCTCTTCGATTTCGCACAATTGCAATTTTCTCATCTTTCCCGCTTCATTGTAATCCGCATTGACCGTTGTGATTGCTCAATATGCCCGATGCGCTAACTCCATTGGCAAGTGACAACGCTTCCCATAAACCATCCGGTAAGGTGTTGTGCCAATCGGAGTCTTGTAGGTCGTTCGGTATGCCCACAATGCATCGTCTAACTTGCTAGACCAATCCTTCCTATCCGTTCTTACCGTCTTCATGAGGATTTCTTTTATTTGACGGTTGGACACTTCAACTTGTCCACTCGTTTGCGGATGGTAAGGTGTGGTAATCCGGTGATTCACGCTATACCTCTTCAATAATTTTCCGAAGTTAAAGTTCTTGAAATGTGACCCTCTGTCACTGATAATAACCCTTGGAATGCCAAAACGGGCGAAGATGTTGTATTGAACAAACTTACAAACAACTGAGTGGTTATTTGGTCTTGTTGCAATGGCTTCAATCCACTTAGAGACGTAATCTACCGCCACCAAAATATATAAAAAACCGTTCGAATTCGGGAAGGGGCCCATAAAGTCAATGCCCCAAACATCAAATATTTCTACAACCAAAATTGGTTGTAATGGCATCTCATCCCTCTTCGAAATGCTTCCCATCCTTTGGCAATTTACACAATTTCTTGCGAACTCACAAGCATCCTTGAAAATAGTGGGCCAATAAAACCCACATGAGAGAACCCGGTAACCTGTTTTGTGCCCACTAAAGTGACCTCCATATGCAGATGAATGGGCATGAGTTAAGATTTCCAAAACCTCCGTTTCGGGCACACACCTCCGAATGACTTGATCCGGCCCAATCTTGAAGAGATCCGGTTCATCCCAAATGTATTGCTTCACTTGAACCATAAATTGTTGTCGTCGTTTCTTGGTCCAATGATTTGGGATGGCACCCGTGGCTAAGTAATTTACATAGTGAGCGTACCACGGTGCAACAAAGGTGGAAACAACTAAGAGTTGCTCGTCGGGAAACCTTTCATTTATTTCACTCACATCATCTATTCCTTCCACGGGGATCCGAGACAAGTGATCCACCACTACGTTCTCACTTCCCTTTTTGTCTCGGATCTCCAAATCGAACTCTTGTAACAACAATACCCATCGGATTAAACGAGGCTTGGCGTCTTTTTTCTCCTTCAAGTATCGAACCGCACTATGATCCGAATATACCACAACTTTGCTCCCCCAAATATACGCACGAAACTTATCCAAAGCATACACCACCGCTAATAGTTCCTTCTCGGTTGTGGTGTAATTCAGTTGCGCTTCGGATAAAGTTTTGCTTGCATAATAAATGACCACTGGTTTCTTGTCAACCCGTTGACCCAAAACTGCACCAATAGTAGTGTCGCTTGCATCACACATAATCTCGAACGACTTTGACCAATCCGGTGGTTGCAAAATAGGAGCTTTAACCAAGTGTTCCTTCAAAACAGTAAAAGCTTGCATACACTCATTAGTAAAATCAAATGGGACATCTTTTAATAACAAGTTGCATAAAGATTTGGTGATAACACTAAAACCTTTTATGAAACATCTATAGAACCCTGCATGTCCCAAAAATGATCTTACACCCTTAACATTTTTCGGAGGTGGCAACGATGCTATAACACGTATTTTTGTCTTATCCACCTCCATTCCCCTTTCCGAAATCACATGACCTAGCACAATTCCCTCTTGCACCATAAAATGAATTTTCTCCCAACTAAGCACTAGATTTTTCTCAACACATCTTTTTAAAACTTTTTGTAATTCGTTGAGACAAGCATCAAAACTAGTGCCAAAAATGGAAAAGTCATCCATAAACACTTCAAGCGACTCTCCAACCATGTCTGAGAATATACTCATCATACATCATTGGAACATTGCTGGTGCATTACACAAGCCAAATGGCATTCGCCGAAATGCGAAAGTGCCATATGGACAAGTGAAGGTGGTCTTGTGTTGGTCATCCGGGTGTATTGCTATTTGATTATAACCCGAATACCCATCCAAAAAACAATAATACTTTTGACCCAACAGTTTTTCAATGATTTGGTCAATAAAAGGTAACGGGAAGTGATCCTTAGAAGTGGCGGCATTCAATTTCCGGTTGTCAATGCATACACGCCACCCGGTGACCGGTCGGGTGGCAATTTGTTCACCGTTTTCATCTTTGACTACTTGAATGCCGGCCTTCTTAGGCACAACTTGGGTGGGACTCACCCAAGCACTATCCAAAATCGGATAGATGATTCCCGCGTCTAACCATTTGATTACCTCCTTTTTTACTACCTCCAGTAGGTTCGGATTCAATCGCCTTTGAGCTTCTCGTGTCGGCTTTGCATCATCGGTGGTAATAATCTTGTGCATGACGATAGATGGACTAATTCCTTTGAGATTGGCAATCGTCCATCCAATAGCTCCTTTGTTCTCCTTCAAAACTTCCAACAAAGCTCGTTCTTGCGCCATCTCTAAATTAGAGGCAATAATGACCGGTAGAGTGTCATTATCCCCTAGGAAAGCATACTTCAAGAGGCCTAGCAAGTCTTTGAGCTCCAACCTTGGTGGTTCTTCTAACGATGGTTTAGTACCCGAGTCTATTTCCACCGGCAAGCTTTCAAATTGATGAGTCCATGGTGGTCGACCTTCTTTCAAAGCCATAGCATGTTGCTTTTCTTCTTCAACCCCTAATGCACACGCATGTACCTGTTCAGAAAAATCACACAAACAAATATCTATGTCATCCTCCTCGTACTCGTGCGGGTTGCATCCATCGACTAAATCTGCCATGAAACACTCATCAACACCAACGTCATTAGAATTGTTAGTAAAAACATTCAAGCGTATTTTTCGATTCCCAAAAGTCATATCGACTGTACCAAATCAACAATCGATCATGGCATGCGCGGTGCTCAAAAATGGCCGACCCAAAATAACATTTTGTTGTTGTTTTGGTTCCGCGAATGAGTAGTCCAAGACTAAAAAGTCAACCGGGTAATAGAACTCATCAATTTTTACAATCACATTTGAACCATCCCTCGAGGTAGCTTATGGGACAAATCGGCTAAAACAACCGTTGTCTCCAGTCTTGCTAACGGACCAAAGTCGTATTGGCCATATAAGCCCCCCCCCCCCCCCCCGGTAAAACACTTACCCCGGCTCCAAGATCAAGTAACGCCTTTGCCATTTGAAAATTACCAACTTGTATATTTATCAATGGCGTACCCGGATCTTTGAGCTTAGGGGGAAGCTCCCCGTTCAAAACCGCACTTACTTGCCCGGTCAAGTCTACCCGCTTTGGCATCTTTTTCTTTTGTTGCCTTTTTTTGTGTACATAATTCTTTTAGAAATTTAGCATAAGCGGGTACTTGTTTAAACATGTCCCACAATTCCTCTTTTTGGGGACCTCTTGATGCAATAAAATTTTTCCTACCCGGGTCAAGTAAGGCCGATGGAAATGGGACTTGACTCGGTTCACCCTCTACTTTTTCACTTTTCTTATTTTCACCCAACCCCGGTTTGTTAACATTTGTTTCTTTAGATTTAACCGGTGAAACTTCATCATCACTTTCATGACCCGTGATGTCCTCAACTACCCCCTCAACCAAATCTGGTGACAAATTGGCCTTAAATTCTTTCCCACTTCTCAAAACACTAACATGATTAATATTAACATTGTTACCTCGTGACGAATCATGTGAAGGATTTACCTTAGTGTCGCTAGGAAGTTGACCTTTGTTCTTCTTCAACTCCGCCACGTCGGTCGCCAATTGACCCATTTGGGTTGTTAGTGATTGGATGCTCTTGTCACGAACCACATCCTTTTGCATCCGGACTTCATCGAGTTGATTCCTCTTTTGCATATCTTGTTGCATAGCCCGAAGCATATCCATGACCTCATTCCCGCTTGATGAACTTTGACCTGAACCACCTTGACCCATTTGTTGGAATTGCCCTTGATACCCATAATTGTTTCCACCCCGATAATTGCCTTGATTGTATTGTTGACGAGGTGCAAAGTTACCTTGGGCTCCTTGAAAATTTGGGTTAGCTTGGTTCGCCGCATTTCCATAACGGAAATTAGGATGATTTCGTAACCCGGGGTGGTATGTGTTGGAGTTCATGTTGAAATTTCGACCACCCCCTCCTTGAATTGCATTAACCTCTTCTACTTGCTCATCAACCACCCCTACTACACAAACTTCCGCCGTATGGCCTATTTCATTGCAATTGGTGTACACGTTGTACACTTGGTTTGTGGTTTGAACATTGCCACTCTCTACTCCATGTACTTGTGGTCTTGTGTCACATGCCTTGCCCGCCTTGAAGATTGAGCTTTCCTCTTTGAATTCACTGCCATTTGCTCTAAAAATGCTCAATAAACATGTTCATAATTTGTACCGAATGTACCATTAGTGATTGACATTAGATCCCGTGCATCCTCCGAACTCAACCCTTCATGAAATGCATTCAACAATTCCCAAAGTTGGATCCCGTGATGAGGGCAATTCCGTAACATCATGTTGAACCTTTCAAAGGCTTCGTGAAACATTTCCCCCGATTGTTTTTGAAAACTTCTCAAACCTCTTCTAGCATCATTGGTCTTTTGAGAAGTGTAATATTCATCTAAGAATATTTGCTGCATGTCGGCCCATGTAAAAATGGACGCGGAAGGCAAAGTGTGAAACCATCTCTTTGCTTTATCCTCTAGGGAAAACTGGAAAAGAACCAACTTGACATCATCCGCAAAAAACCCTTGACCTCCAATAGTGTTGCAAATGGAGTCGTATGTCTCCAAATGAAAGTAGGGTTCTTCCGTTGCTAACCCCTTGAACTTTGGTAAACTTTGGAGAGCGGTTGTTCTAACTTCAAAGGTTCTTCCGTCCGCAGGATGAGGAATTACTACCGACAAAGGATTGTTAGTGATAATAGGCCGGGAGTGAGCTTCAATTCCCCGTACTACTTCCCGTTGATGTCTTTGCGGGGCACCTAATGGTGCTCTTGGTTGACCCATTTGCCCTTGCATAGGCCCTTGAGGAGCAAATGGTGGCTGATATTGATGTTGATGCATTGGTTGTTGTTGTTGAATAGGCCCTTGAAATTGAGGTTGCATGTTTTGAAGCCGCACTTGATGTAACGGTGTAGGGCGTTGCAATTGTGGCCCTTGCGGTCTAATGTGTTGCACTCCAACCGGTAGTCTACCCATAGTTTGAAATTGTTGAATTGGTTGACTTTGTTGACCCGCTTCGCCTTGTAGTCCCAAATATCCTCCATCACCCCCATAATAAAAATTTTCCTCTTCATATCCCCTAAAATCCTCTTCATACCGATCGTCGTATCCATCCCCTTGAATTCCCGGAGATTGCCCAAAGGGAAGAGTTGAATATTGAAAACCCAATTGGTTTTGTGGTCTATAGGATGAAGTAGCATGCACAATAGTTGAATTTGGTGCGATTGTGAAGTTAGAGGATGATTGACCCGTAGTTGGGGGGAAGAAATGGGAAAGTGGTGGGATTGTGGTAGAGGGGTTAAAGGTAATAGTGGGTTTAACTTGGGTAGTGATCGGTTGCGTAGCATTGGTTGGTGTAACTTGGGTAGTGGTATTAGGTATGGTGGTGTTTGGTGATGGTTGTGTGGAAGTAGGTATGAAAGATGAGGTCGTTTGACCTGTTGTGGGTGGTACTTGAGATTCTTGCATTATGTTTCTTGGTGTAATAGGTGACGTGGGTGAACCAAAATTCTGTTTTTTCGTAATAAAACTCTGTTTTGCCTCAATGTTCTTTCAATTTCCGGATCAAACGATAGTGGTGACGACTTGTGAGAGCCTCTAGTATGCATACACTTGAAAGTACCTGCACACTAAACACAACCAGCGTAAACCCGAAAATAACAAAAACAAAACTACTAAATTAACACACGTTGCACACTACTCCCCGGGAACGGCGCCAAAATTTGACGTGCTTATCGTGGTACACACAAATTTAATCCAAATAACAACTATAGATAGTGGTAAATGGGTATCAAACTCAGGGAGTATGTGGAAAATGTGTTAATGTTATAGCTTTGCACTTTAACTAAAATTAACCTAAATTGCAGAAATAAAAATCAAGAGTTTGGTTTGTTTGTTTTTTAAGAACTAAATTACTAACTATTCGCAAATCAAAATTGGTTGTTTAACAGATTAAGGAAGAATGACTACCTTAGGATTCAGTTTCTTTAAACACTTGTGCAAAATTCCAATGTGAAACCGAAATATAGAGAAAAAGGATAATAGTACTCCCCTCAAGATGATATCTGATGAAACGAGACTTCCAAAGTTGTGTCTGTCATATGCTCCGGTCCAAGATATGTCGGATCTGCAAGTATGTCACATGTACACCAAAACAGAGCAGTAACAGAATAAACATAAAAACCATAATGTACATAAATAGAAATACTAGAAATCCCAACAAAGACAAGACATAAAGTAAAGTGTTTGAAAATAAAATACAATCCGGGGGTGTTTAAATAACAACCAAAATGAACACCCGAAATATAAAGTACTGAAATGCTACTACCACCACCAGCTACTCATTATCACCGTCAGCACCACCTCCTGGTTGACTCGCAGCTGCTCCTGGTTCAGCTGCATTTGTTGAAATTGCTGGTACAAATCAGGATAAGATGGGATGCCGGGTAGCCAGTCTTGGTGCTGCTGGAACTGCGGGTGTGGTGGTGTGGGTGGTGGCTGATTCTGCTCCTCCTCTTCATGCTCAGCCGAACACACAGTTATGAAGATTCTGTCAAACTGATCTGGGTGTTTCGCACGGGCGTGCGAATGGACGCATGGTCATGCATCACCGAGATCAGTGGTGGTGCAGTCTTGATTATCGAAACATGACGGGATTGCACGGACGTGCGACTGGTCGCACCACCGTGCATATCCGACACCACAGTTAAAAATCATGAACGACCGGCGTACGCACGACCGTTCCATGTACAGAATGACCGTGCGATCCCGTTTTCTGCAGATTCTTAACCCCGAATCAGAACAGTCAAATCTTTTCGAAATTTTTCAAGTTTTTAGTGACAGGGGGTTAGGAAATCAGCCGGGTGTTCATGATTTGTGAAGTTCTTGCAAGGGCTAGGGTTTCGATTTGTTTATAAAGGGAACCCTAAAAAGCCTTGAAGAAATCGGAGAATCTAACCCTAGAAAGCGATAAAAACAGGAAATCGACAAGAAAAAAAACAAACCGTGCGAAAAGATTTGAGAAACCGTGCGAAAAATGGTGCGATTTTGGGGAAAAATCGGCCAGGAACGAGAGTGCAGTAGGGTTTCGCGAATGTGAGAAGTGGATGCAGATGAGGGCTTTTATATGGAACAATGAAAAAAATGCCCCTGACCATGCGCATGGTCATGCGGATATTCGCACGGGCGTGCGAATCCGATGTTGACCCATTCTTACACGTTGACCTCGTAATGCACGGGAGTGCGACTCGAGGTCCAGGCCAGCCCGAAATCGCACGGGCGTGCGACCCATGGCACGGCCATGCCAAATCTGCAGATGTGTCTGTTTGCTGCAGAAACTAGTTTCAGCACACTTTTTGGCCGTTTTTCGCCATTTTTGCAACACGCTAACTATTTTAACATTTTTCTAACATAGAACCTTCGCTCGGTATGATTAAAAACTGTACAAACTAACGAAAACTACCTAACTAACCTAAATTACGCTAAAACTAGAAAAACACATAAAAAGACGATACTACCCCTAAAGCGCTTTTGACGCTCTTGCTACATTTTTAATCCGCGAGTCAGTAGCGTAGACTCATGCTAAATTTTTATCGGCGAGTCGATAGCAAGACTCATGCTAAATTTTTGTCGGAGAGTCGATAGCAAGACTCATGCTAAATTTTTGTCGGCGAGTCGATAGCAAGACTCATGCTAAATTTTTTTTCGGCGAGTCGATAGCAAGACTCATGCCCCCACACTTAAGCTGTATGCGGGGTGTGGAGCTCGATAACCTCCACCGCCGACTCGATCGGCCCTCCAACGTAAACCTTCAACCGATGCCCATTTACCATGAAAATAACATCGTCCGCGTTCTCTATTGCAACAGTCCCATAAGGAAATACGTCTTTTACTGTGTATGGTCCTGTCCAACGTGAATGAAGCTTTCCTTGAAATAAGCGCAACCGCGAGTTGTAAAGAAGAAAAAGATCGCCCGCTTGGAATTGTTTGTGGTCCTTCAAGCGTTTATCATGCAATCTCTTTGTGCGCTCTTTGTACAACACGGAGCTTTATAGGCGTGTTGTCTCAACTCTTCCAATTCATAAATCTAACAAATTCATGAATCTGAAGAAACCGGGCTTCACCTCCGGTTTTTAAATCCAGATTTGCGGTTTTTAAAGCCCACATTGCCTTATGCTCCAACTCCACCGGTAAATGGCATGCCTTTTTCGTAAACATGCTTCTTGTCTTGTCGTCCGCCATGATGATATGTCCTTCATCGGCTGGGCCCTCAGCCTAAGCGGGTACCACCTGCTCGTCCACAGCTACTACGAGTTGCAGCGCAACCACACGGGATCTCTCACGAAGACGTCTCCTCAGATCACGCTCGGGTTCGTCTGAAGGCTCCGCAGCGTCGGGAGCGGGGGTTGAGGACAACAACCTGCAAACGAGAAATTGACACACATGCATATAATATTATTATAATAAGTTTTTATTTTTTTTTTTGCTGAAAAGAAACAGAATATATATAAAAATGGGCTGGAAATTTTATAAAAATTCGAAAATGGGCCCAAAATTTTATGAAAACTAAAATAACTAAAATAATCGAATCGGCTAGTATGAAAATAATTTTTCGGAGCCGAAAAGTAAAAAAAAAATAAATGAATAAATAAATCCGGATTTGAACAAATAAATAGAAATAAAATTTACAAGTGTACAAAAGAATCACGAAAATGAATAAATTGAATTAAAAGCTAGAAATATTAACAAATAAATCAACAAATAAATAATCATGAAAATAAACACAAATATTAACAAGTATATACACCGATAACAGAGGTCAGGAGTTTTCCCTCTTGGGGGTTTCTTCTGGAGGGGTGCAGGTTCGAGTCCACTCTGGTACCAATATTGGGTAATTCCAGTGCGGCTGGACCTTAGGGGGGGCCTGGGATTCGAACCCGCAGTGCGGGCGAATTTCTTAAGGGGAGTGAACCGTTAACCGTTCAAAAAAAAAAAAAAAAAAAAAAAATATACACCGATAACACAATGACTCGGGTCGTTCCTAAAACTCGCCATTTCCCCGGCAGCGGCGCCAAAAACTTGGTACGTGCGCGACTACACATATTTTTACAATGAAATTACACACGAATTGTTTTAAATTTATAAAAGTGATTATTACTTTTACATCAAAACACACACGAAAGGGCAAGTGTACCCCGTCATATATGTAGTAAAGTATCGGTAAGAACCAATTATCGATCCATGGAAATGGGCGGAGAAATAATACTAGACCTTTGCCACTAAATTACCGGTAAAAACATAAGTTGTTTTGGTTTTAATTAATCTAAAGTAAGCATAAATAAATACTTATAAAACATAGTAAATTATATATAAATAGCCTTGCTTAATACACAACCAAAGCATGTCAACTAAGTCAGTTTTGGCACTAGAAGCATTCGGTCAATTTTCCATTTTGAGACAATTAGTATCCCTTTCGGGAATCCTAACATGACAATCATTCGGAAAGTTAAAACGATAAACACACTTTAACCACCTAAAATTGTTCTTTAACGTGCAATTGATTAATGTCTACAAAAATCTCCTAAAAATAAGTTAGTCATCCGTTAGGAGTTTTCTAACCTCACTTAATCAAGGAAAGCAACACCAATAAACACAATGCAACCACCGAGACAAGCACAGACTAGATTAAATCACAACCGAGTTCATTTTACAAATCTTACGCATAAATTCACCAAGATAGCAATTTTGGCCGAAACTACTAACTAAGCTAACAAATCATGGCAAGAATTCATAACAACACCATCTAACCCGTTAGAGTCCTTCCGTGAGGGCAAGCTTTCTTGATTAACAATAATTACATTTTATTAAACCACTAACCCGTTAGAGTATCATGGTGCCCACATTTTAACCAAGTTAAGCTAGTTAACCAACTTAAAAGTTTACTAATACATGATTAAATAAGCTTCATTTTTCAACTATCTTACCTAACCAAGCACCAATCATCCAACACAATTACTTATAATCAAGAAATCAATATCAATAACAAGGTTGCAAACTAATCATCAAAGATAATCATAGAAAACACTTCCAAATTTCATTACAAACATAGATTAACATACTAATGGTTATAATCAAGCAAGGGATTGTTGTGTTTTTGCCCAAAGGCTACAATAATACATAAATATTAATCTAAATGCTTGAAACATTAACAAAATTCTGGAAAGATTAGAAATCCAAACCATAAACAAGCACAAGATTAAGAATCCGGATAGTAAATGAGCAAAACCGGGCAATGTGGCTTGAATCCGAGTGAAAGCAGAAGCCTTCGGAGCCTCAAAATCGCCTGCAAAGCTCTCCAAAATTCCAGAGTTACTGATAGAATAGTTCTGTTCTGTTTTTATGCTTTTTCGGTGTCGCACGGTCGTTCTCCGATCGCACGACCGTGCACTTTAAGCAATTATTGGTGGTGGTCCACCATACTGCATGACATCAGCAGAGTTGACTGGTCTTCGGTCTCGCACGGGCGTGCCATGGGGTGCACGGGCGTGCATATCCGGGATCGGGGCTGGTCATCGAATCCGCATGGGGGTGCAACCATTCGCACGGGGGTGCAACCAGTCGCATGGGGGTGCGTTGCCGGGATTTCGTTGCACTCCTGATCGCACTGGGTGTGCAACGCCGAGCTGAGCCTTGTTGTCGCATCCGCACGGGGGTGCCACCAGTTGCACGGGGGTGCAACGCCAAGCTGAGCCTTATTGTCGCATCTGCACGGGGGTGCCACCAGTTGCACGGGGGTGCAACGCCAAGCTGAGCCTTATTGTCGCATCCGCACGGGGGTGCCACCAGTTGCACGGGGGTGCAACTTGCCCAGGTCAGAATTTTCCACAGAATGTTCGCAGTTCATTCGTTTCGCCCGGAAAATCCTCGTTTTCACTATCATCTTGTCTGGTATGTTGTTTTAGGCCTGTAAACAAAAGTATACATGATTAAGTATCCGCATGACGGTTTTACGGCCGAAAACGCATAAAATGGGGATAAAACGGGGGACTAAAATATGTGTAAATTAGCGAATATCAAATCTCCCCACACTTGAACCTTGCTTGTCCTCAAGCAAGCTAAACTAAAATGCAATAAAAGATAGAATCAAACAAGAACGATAATTTACACACTATTTATTAAAAGAACTACAAACGGTTAGCCGGTTTTTCGAAAGACAACATCAAATGAATCAAACCCAAACAAGCATATGCAAATATATGGTGATAACCAAAAAGTCGTGACTCACTTTCAATTGACTTAACATGCTAATCTTCACACAACTCACAATGTTCACACACACTCGGTTTTCTTTGTGAAACATACATAAAATGTGTACGTGTAAACACTCAATGCCTTGTCAATGAAATGTGCAATATCATAAGCTTGTCATAAGATCTCGTCTCCACCAACTAACATGTGAAAAAGTGTAAATCAAGAGGTCTTTACGGGGTGTAACGTTAGGCTTGGGCGAAGGGTATGGAAAGGGATATTTAAAGTGGTGAAACGGTTAAAACTCGGTAGTTACGTTTAACAAGCGCAATACAACAAAACTATACATACAAATGCCTTAAAAAGGCGACTTATGCGACAACGAGCTCATAAACAAGATTTCATCATTTTATTAATCAAAATTGCTCGAATTTTGTCTACTTCACCCTTTTTTAGGGTGTTTTATTTTCTGTTTTTTTTTTTTTTTTTTTTTTTTTTTTTTTTTTTTTTTTTTTTTTTTTTTTTGCAAACTAATGGATTTATACAATGAATAATAAACTGTAACAAGCGCTAGTTAAACGATTATTTTGACCGAGTTTCAACACTAAAAGGTTTAAAACATAAAAAGGCTAAATTTGGCTAAGTGGGCGATTATGTTGGGTAAACAAAGGTAAACGTGAAGGCTCGACATGGTTAATCCTAAAGGGTAATATAAGGTAAACGGGAAGCACAACACAAAGAACAAGGTTTACAACAAAGGGGTAATCTAAGTGCCTCTATCACTTTTACACAAATTCACAAGTTCATGGTCTTAACAAGCATACTAGTGACAAATTCTAAATTACACATAACATCCGGCTCACTCCTATATCCAAAATGAACAAACAAATATATAACAATAGGCTCAAGTATGCTCACGTAACGGATGGAATGGGTAAAAGTGTGAAAACTATCATGTAAGTCTTTCTTTGTTTGTCACGCTTTCCGGTTTCCTTTTTCAAAAATATTTTGCTTGTCGAGTTTTTATCAAGTCCGAAGCTTTCTAAAACACAATCAACCGGTTTATTAACTAAAATATATACAAAATACAGGTATTTTTGAATGATTTTTCTGATTTTCTGATTTTTTTTAGAGGACAAACAAAGTTAACAAAGTTAACCCCCTCCCCACACTTGAACTTCGCATTGTCCCCAATGCGAAACCGAAATATAGAGAAAAAGGATAATAGTACTCCCCTCAAGATGATATCTGATGAAACGAGACTTCCAAAGTTGTGTCTGTCATATGCTCCAGTCCAAGATATGTCGGATCTGCAAGTATGTCACATGTACGCCAAAACAGAGCAGTAACAGAATAAACATAAAAACCATAATGTACATAAATAGAAATACTAGAAATCCCAACAAAGACAAGACATAAAGTAAAGTGTTTGAAAATAAAATACAATCCGGGGGTGTTTAAATAACAACCAAAATGAACACCCGAAATATAAAGTACTGAAATGCTACTACCACCACCAGCTACTCATTATCACCGTCAGCACCACCTCCTGGTTGACTCGCAGCTGCTCCTGGTTCAGCTGCATTTGTTGAAATTGCTGGTACAAATCAGGATAAGATGGGATGCCGGGTGGCCAGTCTTGGTGCTGCTGGAACTACGGGTGTGGTGGTGTGGGTGGTGGCTGATTCTGCTCCTCCTCTTCATGCTCAGCCGAACACACAGTTATGAAGATTCTGTCAAACTAATCTGGGTGTTTCGCACGGGCGTGCGAATGGACGCATGGTCATGCATCACCGAGATCAGTGGTGGTGCAGTCTTGATTATCGATACATGACGGGATTGCACGGACGTGCGACTGGTCGCACCACCGTGCATATCCGGCACCACAGTTAAAAATCATGAACGACCGGCGTACGCACGACCGTTCCATGTACAGAACGACCGTGCGATCCTGTTTTCTGCAGATTCTTAACCCCGAATCAGAACAGTAAAATCTTTTCGAAATTTTTCAAGTTTTTAGTGACAGGGGGTTAGGAAATCAGCCGGGTGTTCATGATTTGTGAAGTTCTTGCAAGGGCTAGGGTTTCGATTTGTTTATGAAGGGAACCCAAAAAGCCTTGAAGAAATCGGAGAATCTAACCCTAGAAAGCGATAAAAACAGGAAATCGACAAGAAAAAAAAACAAACCGTGTGAAAAGATTTGAGAAACCGTGCGAAAAATGGTGCGATTTTGGGGAAAAATCGGCCAGGAACGAGAGTGCAGTAGGGTTTCGCGAATGTGAGAAGTGGATGCAGATGAGGGCTTTTATATGGAACAATGAAAAAAAATGCCCCTGACCATGCGCACGGTCATGCGGATATTCGCACGGGCGTGCGAATCCGATGTTGACCCATTCTTACACGTTGACCTCGTAATGCACGGGAGTGCGACTCGAGGTGCAGGCCAGCCCGAAATCGCACGGGCGTGCGACCCATGGCACGGCCATGCCAAATCTGCAGATGTGTCTGTTTGCTGCAGAAACCAGTTTCAGCACACTTTTTGGCCGTTTTTCGCCATTTTTGCAACACGCTAACTATTTTAACATTTTTCTAACATAGAACCTTCGCTCGGTATGATTAAAAACTGTACAAACTAACGAAAACTACCTAACTAACCTAAATTACGCTAAAACTAGAAAAACACATAAAAAGACGATACTACCCCTAAAGCGCTTTTGACGCTCTTGCTACATTTTTAATCCGCGAGTCAGTAGCGTAGACTCATGCTAAATTTTTGTCGGCGAGTCGATAGCAAGACTCATGCTAAATTTTTGTCGGAGAGTCGATAGCAAGACTCATGCTATATTTTTGTCGGGGAGTCGATAGCAAGACTCATGCTAAATTTTTGTCGGCGAGTCGATAGCAAGACTCATGCTAAATTTTTTTTTCGGCGAGTCGATAGCAAGACTCATGCCCCCACACTTAAGCTGTATGCGGGGTGTGGAGCTCGATAACCTCCACCGCCGACTCGATCGGCCCTCCAACGTAAACCTTCAACCGATGCCCATTTACCATGAAAATAACGTCGTCCGCGTTCTCTATTGCAACAGTCCCATAAGGAAATACGTCTTTTACTGTGTATGGTCCTGTCCAACGTGAATGAAGCTTTCCTTGAAATAAGCGCAACCGCGAGTTGTAAAGAAGAAAAAGATCGCCCGCTTGGAATTGTTTGTGGTCCTTCAAGCGTTTATCATGCAATCTCTTTGTGCGCTCTTTGTACAACACGGAGCTTTCATAGGCGTGTTGTCTCAACTCTTCCAATTCATAAATCTAACAAATTCATGAATCTGAAGAAACCGGGCTTCACCTCCGGTTTTTAAATCCAGATTTGCGGTTTTTAAAGCCCACATTGCCTTATGCTCCAACTCCACCGGTAAATGGCATGCCTTTTTCGTAAACATGCTTCTTGTCTTGTCGTCCGCCATGATGATATGTCCTTCATCGGCTGGGCCCTCGGCCTAAGCGGGTACCACCTGCTCGTCCACAGCTACTACGAGTTGCAGCGCAACCGCACGGGATCTCTCACGAAGACGTCTCCTCAGATCACGCTCGGGTTCGTCTGAAGGCTCCGCAGCGTCGGGAGCGGGGGTTGAGGACAACAACCTGCAAACGAGAAATTGACACACATGCATATAATATTATTATAATAAGTTTTTATTTTTTTTTTTGCTGAAAAGAAACAGAATATATATAAAAATGGGCTGGAAATTTTATAAAAATTCGAAAATGGGCCCAAAATTTTATGAAAACTAAAATAACTAAAATAATCGAATCGGCTAGTATGAAAATAATTTTTCGGAGCCGAAAACTAAAAAAAATAAATGAATAAATAAATCCGGATTTGAACAAATAAATAGAATAAAAATTTACAAGTGTACAAAAGAATCACGAAAATGAATAAATTGAATTAAAAGCTAGAAATATTAACAAATAAATCAACAAATAAATAATCATGAAAATAAACACAAATATTAACAAGTATATACACCGATAACACAATGACTCGGGTCATTCCTAAAACTCGCCATTTCCCCGGCAGCGGCGCCAAAAACTTGGTACGTGCGCGACTACACATATTTTTACAATGAAATTACACACGAATTGTTTTAAATTTATAAAAGTGATTATTACTTTTACATCAAAACACACACGAAAGGGCAAGTGTACCCCGTCATATATGTAGTAAAGTATCGGTAAGAACCAATTATCGATCCATGGAAATGGGCGGAGAAATAATACTAGACCTTTGCCACTAAATTACCGGTAAAAACATAAGTTGTTTTGGTTTTAATTAATCTAAAGTAAGCATAAATAAATACTTATAAAACATAGTAAATTATATATAAATAGCCTTGCTTAATACACAACCAAAGCATGTCAACTAAGTCAGTTTTGGCACTAGAAGCATTCGGTCAATTTTCCATTTTGAGACAATTAGTATCCCTTTCGGGAATCCTAACATGACAATCATTCGGAAAGTTAAAACGATAAACACACTTTAACCACCTAAAATTGTTCTTTAACGTGCAATTGATTAATGTCTACAAAAATCTCCTAAAAATAAGTTAGTCATCCGTTAGGAGTTTTCTAACCTCACTTAATCAAGGAAAGCAACACCGATAAACACAATGCAACCACCGAGACAAGCATAGACTAGATTAAATCACAACCGAGTTCATTTTACAAATCTTATGCATAAATTCACCAAGATAGCAATTTTGGCCGAAACTACTAACTAAGCTAACAAATCATGGCAAGAATTCATAACAACACCATCTAACCCGTTAGAGTCCTTCCGTGAGGGCAAGCTTTCTTGATTAACAATAATTACATTTTATTAAACCACTAACCCGTTAGAGTATCATGGTGCCCACATTTTAACCAAGTTAAGCTAGTTAACCAAATTAAAAGTTTACTAATACATGATTAAATAAGCTTCATTTTTCAACTATCTTACCTAACCAAGCACCAATCATCCAACACAATTACTTATAATCAAGAAATGAATATCAATAACAAGGTTGCAAACTAATCATCAAAGATAATCATAGAAAACACTTCCAAATTTCATTACAAACATAGATTAACATACTAATGGTTATAATCAAGCAAAGGATTGTTGTGTTTTTGCCCAAAGGCTACAATAATACATAAATATTAATCTAAATGCTTGAAACATTAACAAAATTCTGGAAAGATTAGAAATCCAAACCATAAACAAGCACAAGATTAAGAATCCGGATAGTAAATGAGCAAAACCGGGCAATATGGCTTGAATCCGAGTGAAAGCAGAAGCCTTCGGAGCCTCAAAATCGCCTGCAAAGCTCTCCAAAATTCCAGAGTTACTGATAGAATGGTTCTGTTCTGTTTTTATGCTTTTTCGGTGTCGCACGGTCGTTCTCCGATCGCACGACCGTGCACTTTAAGCAATTATTGGTGGTGGTCCACCATACTGCATGACATCAGCAGAGTTGACTGGTCTTCGGTCTCGCACGGGCGTGCCATGGGGTGCACGGGCGTGCATATCCGGGATCGGGGCTGGTCATCGAATCCGCATGGGGGTGCAACCATTCGCACGGGGGTGCAACCAGTCGCACGGGGGTGCGTTGCCGGGATTTCGTTGCACTCCTGATCGCACTGGGTGTGCAACGCCGAGCTGAGCCTTGTTGTCGCATCCGCACGGGGGTGCCACCAGTTGCACGGGGGTGCAACGCCAAGCTGAGCCTTATTGTCGCATCCGCACGGGGGTGCAACGCCAAGCTGAGCCTTATTGTCGCATCCGCACGGGGGTGCCACCAGTTGCACGGGGGTGCAACTTGCCCAGGTCAGAATTTTCCACAGAATGTTCGCAGTTCATTCGTTTCGCCCGGAAAATCCTCGTTTTCACTATCATCTTGTCTGGTATGTTGTTTTAGGCCTGTAAACAAAAGTATACATGATTAAGTATCCGCATGACGGTTTTACGGCCGAAAACGCATAAAATGGGGATAAAACGGGGGACTAAAATATGTGTAAATTAGCGAATATCATTCAGCAAGAAAGGAAAGCTCGCGCCTCGATATGTTGGACCCTTTAAAATTCTGGAAAGGATTTGAAAAGTGGCCTGCAGACTCGAACTACCGGAGGAACTTAGCAACGTCCACCCGACTTTCCATGTATCGAACCTCAGAAAGTGTCTCGAGCAGGATTTACACGTTCCCCTTGAGGATCTACAAGTGAACGAAACATTACACTTCGTGGAGAAGCCTGTCGAGATCATGGACCGAGAAACCAAGAAGCTCAGACGCTCACGCATTCCCATTGTGAAAGTTCGCTGGGAAGGCAAACGAGGTGCAGAGTTCACCTAGGAACTCGAAAGCGACATGAAGGCGAAGTACACACAGTTGTTTGTTTAGGCTAAAGCCTAATTTCGGGACGAAATTCACTTAAGTAGGGGAGGCTGTAACACCCCGTGTTACGAAAGTCAAAGTCAAAGTCAAGTCAAAGTCAAAAGAAGAAAAGATTGCTAATTTCGATCTGTCACTCCTTGCTTAACTACTGATTTGACTTCCTTGACTTGTAATCGAATCTTTTTATTTATTCGCTTTAGTTGTATTATGTGGAGTATCTATTAATAATCGAGGTTTAATCGATGTTTATCGCATGTTTTATCACTTTATCGCTAATCGCATCGCAATCGCATTCGCCGCCTTGATTGATAGATTCTGAATATTGCTTTACGCGTGTGTGCCATTTATTTGTTACTTGTGCATGTTTACTTTATGTTTGTGGTGATTAATCGAAAAGCAATCGCAACTCTATCGCAACGCAATCGAATCGCAAACGTTGAACGCAAGTTAATTAGGATGATTGTATGTTAGATATAGTATTTGTGTGGTTGTTATTTATCTATCGCATCGCACCCTCGCTTAAACGCATCGCAACGCTCGAAACGCAAAACGAAACACCGAAACTCAACTTGTTGGATGCTTCGATCGAATGGCCGATCGATCGAATGGCCATCCGATCGGATTGCCATCCGATCGGAGTGCCATCTGATCGAGATGCCATCCGACACTTGCACCCTTGCTCCCACTTTCCCTTTTTGGCAACCTATAAATACCCCCGGTCACATCACAAAGTGATGTGACAGCTCTCTCGTTCGACCAGCACGCTCAAGCCTTCTTTCTCTCGATTTCTCGCGATTCTTATAAGTTTTCAACCTAAATCTTGTACTCCTATGATCTACACACACTTCTTCATCAGTTTCACCTAATTTTAATCTTAACTTTTAACCGTGAAATCAGCGGATTTGAGGTATTCTAGGGTGATGTCATCATGGAGTTCTTATGAACTTCAAGTTTTGGCCTCATTCCACCAAGAATAACTCAGATCTGAAGGATTTCCGCATGATTTCACAACGATTTTGCATAGATCTAAACATTTTTTCAATGTTAAAAGGATTGAAAGGAACTTTTCCAACTTTCTTTCAACTCTTTTACACTCAATGCACTCAAAACCAATAGAATCGGAGCTCGTTCAGATCTTCTACTCATTTCTTAGTGAAGTGTCGGTCCGAGATCTAATTTCTATCAAAGAGGCAACGGATTTCGGATTGAACATGAACAACCGGCAAGAACAGTTGACTGGTCGGATTTGGGTGTGACAACCGGTTATTTACGGCTCTTAATTACGTGATTAACTGGCGATTAACACGATAATAAATAGTGATTAAGGCGAAAATTGACTTAACTAGGTCTTTGGAGTGCCTAGGAATGTCTATCCGACTTTACAATGCGCGAACAGTGATTTGGGAGAAGCAAGCTAAACGTTAAGCGATAACGAAACGAAACCGTAAGAAATACTGACAACGCCGACAAATATTAGATTTTTACGACATATTCTAGCTTCGTAATTAAATTTTAGTAACCGTGTTCGAAACCGGATCTAAAAACGACTTAAAACGGCAACAACGCAAATTTACGCGACTAATATCGTAAATGACTGGCAAACGCACCTAACACGACTACCGATAGTATTTTACGAATTTTAATACTAAATTTGTAATTTATCGCGTTCTGGCCAGTTCGGTTTTGAAAACGGGACTCATAGAGGATTACGGGCCACTTAAAAACGCGAGCTTTGGGCTTGTGGGCCTTGGGCCCAAGCCCAAAGCCCATTAGCAAAATTCTGCATATAAAAAGGGCCACACCCTTACTATTGTTTCATTCTGAGCAAACAATCAACAAGAACAGAACCAACACACACCACGTTTCTCTTCCTCTCTCCGGCGATCTGGGCGGCGGCGGAGCCGCTGTAGTCGGCGGCGGTCCGACGAGATGCCGGGGGCCACTTTTCCGGCCAAACACCCCCCCTCCCTCCTCCGATCGTCCTGTTTTCCCGACAATCCAAACACCGAGCACCCCTTTCCCCTTTTGCCTTCATCAAAACGGAGCACCACCACCACTGTTGGGTGGTGGTGATGTGCGGCGGCTACAATCAGGGAGGAGAGAGAGAGACTCGGGAAGAGAGAGAGTCGAGATGGGAGAGAGGATCGCCGCTCACGGCGGCGGCGGTGACGAAGTCAGGCGGAGGCGGAGTCAGACGGCAGAGACAGCGGGGTCGGAGACTCGGACCAGTAGTTTATGTCTTGGACCGGTGGTTTGTGTTTCGGACCGGCGATCAGTTCGTTTATCCAGTCGGTCCATTTACCCGGTGATCGGTGAAGATGATGATGAGTTCCTGTTTCCGTCAACCGCAGGCGGTGGTGGTCAGCGGTGGTCCGAGACTCGAACCGGCGGTCTTCGTTTTTGTCCAACGAATTTCCGGTAAACTCACCCTTGTCCTTTTATTTTATTCACTTTTTTTAGAATGATGATAATGATCTGTTGTTCGGGTTTCGGGTTCGGTTCAAGTTTCGCAGCGGCTCAACAAATCAACAGGGGTGGTGTCTATGTTCAGTTCGTTTCGGGATGGTTCGAGTCAAACCCGGTTGACTCGGTCAACACCCGAGTCAACTCGGGTCAACAACAGTCCAAGCACGGTCAGCTTATGGGTCAACTCGGTCCGGGTCAGCAGTGGTCAACAAGATCAGTTCGGGTGATGCTTCGGGTTCGGGACTCGGTTCGGCTCGGTCTCGGTTCAGTTGACTCAGTCAGCGAGTCGACTCAGTCAAGACTCGTCTCAGGTCAACAAGTTCAACTCGGTTCGACTCGGTTCCTCACGGCTCGACTCAGTTCAACTCAGTCAACGTAACAAGTCAACTCAGCGGGTCAACCCGGTTGACTCGGTCAGCTCAGCCGGTTAACTCAATTAGCTTTTTCGTCACGAGGATGGTAAAGATTTAGGAAGATTATTATTTACGTTCGTTTGTTATTTTTATACGCGAAATCGAGCTCAAACCGATCTATTTAAATATGCTTTACATCTTTATATAACTGACGAAATCTCATATATTGATTATATTGGTTGAATTTGATTGAATTTTGATAAATAGCGACAACTTGTGTTGTCGGGGGGCGTCAAAAAACAGAGGAAACTCTGCCCGTTTTTCAAGAAAATCTGTAAAATAAAGCGTGTTTCATTATAAAACAAAACTAACGGATTCAAATAATCTTTTATCGAAACGTATACGAATACATATTCTTTTGACCACACGTCATATCCTGCGGAAAGGCCAATAACATAAACGCTTTTATAACATAAATAAGATTTCATATACTTATTTCAAATTATCAAACAATGCGAAGTCTTTTATAAATAAATATAGCTCTATTTCAAACATCAAACGACTTGTATTCGTTATAAACATAAATATAGTTGATGTCTTTATTTCAAACGACAAACAACGCGACTTCTTTTATAGAAATAAATATAGTGTATAAGTATTTCAACTATCAAACGACACGGCGATGGTTTTACTAAAATAAATATTGTTTATATATTTATTTGAAATGTTAATCGACACGAATTCGTTTTATAAAAATAAATATAGCTTAAATATTTATTTTAAATATCATACAAAACGAATCCTTTTATAAATAAATATAGCTATATATTTATTTCGGACACAAACAAATCGAATTCTTTCATAAAATAAATATAGCCATATTTATTTTCAAACACGACAACTCGACAATTCTCTTATAAAATAAATATAACTTTTTTATATTTATTTCAAAACGCCTAAACGGCA